>NC_090446.1:1229581837-1230331337 GCF_031143425.1 Pleurodeles waltl | reverse complement strand
TTTGAATGCTTTACACACTGTCTCCTAAGTTAAGCATTGACGCTCGTTGCCAAGCTACCAAGGGTTGAGCTGGGGTTAATTTACTGAGACCTAACTGGACCTAAGTGGAGGTTAGTGGCTTGTTGCTAGGTGTAGGTACCTACCTGCCCTTACCAATAACCCATTTTCCAACAAGTATCATGAAGTGCTTTGAAAGCAATACATAAGGCTTTCAAATCAATACAGTTCTTTATTTGAAGCCACTGGAGAACATAAAGTGCAGATGGAACAGATTCATGCTTAGAATTCTCAAAGGGAGGTAGACTGCTGCATTTCGTAAAATCTGAATTTTATTTAGGCATTTTTTGTTGGATGTTGACAAATAGGGTGCTGCAGCAGTAGACAGCACCATGGATGAAGTCCCTGTTTTCCTTCCATTGACTGGAACGATAGGGAATGCTTTGCAAAGGAGTTTCAGGATGTAGAAGATAGATGATGTGATGGTATATATGTGTCCCTCGAAGGAGAGATTTCTATCAAGGACAACCCCGGCAGGGAGCCGGTGCCCAAAACGAGGTGTTGTTACCAAAAAGTAATAGCTTTGTTTTGTGAGAAATCAGTTTTAAACTGTTCTGAGCCATCAAGTTTCCAACCTGGAGGAGAAAGTAATGGAAATGTTTGACTGTGTCTGCTAGGTTACTGGCCACTGATGAAATAAAGGAAAATTAAGGGTGGCTAATTTAGAAAAGGGTGTAATTAGTTAGGGGTGAGAATTACAAGTCAGGCCCTGCACCGTGCACAGAGAGAGAGAAAAAACAAAATGGCTGCAACCATGTGAACCTAGTGGTGCTGTATGAATGATATTTGCAACAGAAGAATGCTAACTGGGTTCCTAAATGTGGAAAATGTAGTGCAACCAGGTGCACCAAGCAACTCCATGGAGCTCGCACAGATTTTTAACCACTTTGCGGAATTCAGTGTAGTGGGACTCCATGACCTTGGCCCAACCCTACACAAAATGTGAGTGGAGTGTTCCCTGGAATCAGTAAAAACTGTCTGGTGTTTCTGGGTTTGAGGAGTTGTTCCACATTCTAGGGAAGAAACCTCATAAACAGTGGAAGTTTTTTTTGGTGTACCAGCTGGAATCATGGATCCTACACCTCATCATCTGTGTCCCAACATCAACAAGTAAAGAGGTTCTTATAAAGGATCCCATACTTTGACCAGAGGCATTAAATATACAAATGTTTTTTTTAAAACATTTTGGATGTGGATGTTTAGATGTGAATAGAAATGTGCTTGAACCTGAAATAACTGTTGCTATGTAAAAACTAAAGGAGAGTAAGCAACTTGGACGATAACCAAAAATAAATTGTCTTTCACTATTGATTGTGTCTATTGTGAATGCAAAAAGTTGTCATTTTCACCTACAGGAATATGTTTTCTGAAATTCTGACACTATATTGATGCCTCAGGGACGCATATGCGCACATTTTCTTACTTAACTGTATACTCCAGGAGACATGTAGTAGGAAAGTACCATCTTGCCTGGCATGTTACTCCCATTTTTACTTTTGTGTCAGTTTGTTTTTGCCTGTGTCACTGGGATCCTGCTAGCCAGGACCCCAGTGCTCATAGTTTGTGGCCTATATGTGTACCCTGTGTGGTGCCTAACTGTATCACTGAGGCTTTGCTAACCAGAACCTCAGTGTTTACCTCAGTGTTTATGCTCTCTCTGCTTTTAAAATTGTCACTGCAGGCTAGTGACCATTTTCACCAATTCTGATTGGCACACTGGAACACCCTTATAATTCCCTAGGAAATGGTACCCAGGTACCCAGACTATTGGAGATCCCTTTGGGCTGCAGTATTTTTTTTGCCACCCATAGGGAGCTCAGACAATTCTTACACAGGCCTGCCACTGCAGCCTGAGTGAAATAACGTCCACGTTATTTCACAGCCATTTTACACTGCACTTAAGTAACTTATTAGTCACATATATGTCTAACCCTCACTTAGTGAAGGTTAGGTGCAAAGTTACTAAGTGTGAGGGCACCCTGGCACTAGCCAAGGTGCCCCTACATTGTTCAGGGCAATTTCCCCAGACTTTGTGAGTGCGGGGACACCATTACACGCGTGCACTACATATAGGTCAATACCTATATGTAGCTTCACAATGGTAACTGCGAATATGGCCATGTAACATGTCTAAGATCATGGAATTGTCCCCCCATGCCAAATCCGGCATTGGGGTGCCAATCCCATGCATCCCTGGGGCTCCAGCATGAACCCCAGGTACTGCCAAACTAACTCTCTGGGGTTTTCTCTGCAGCTACTGCTGATGCCAACCCTCAGACAGGTTTCTGCCCTCCTGGGGTCTGGGAAGCCCAGTCCCAGGAAGGCAGGACAAAGGATTTCCTCTGAGAGAGGGTGTTACACCCTCTCATTTTGGAAATAGGGATTAAGGGCCTGAGAGGAGTAGCCTCTCCTGGCCTCTGGGAATGCTCTGAAGGGCACAGATGGTGCCCTTCTTGCATGAAACAGTCTACACCAGTTCAGGGATCCCCCAGCTCCTGCTCTGGTGCAAAACTGGACAAAGGAAAGGGGAGTGACCACTCCCCTGTCCATCACCACCCCAGGGGTGGTGCTCAGAGCTCCTCCAGTGTGTCCCAGACCTCTGCCATCTTGAGTGCAGAGGTGTGAGGGCACAATGGAGGCCTCTGAGTGGCCAGTGCCAGCAGGTGACATCAGAGACCCCTCCTCATAGGCTCTTACCTGGTTAGGTAGCCAATCCTCCTCTGATGGATATGTAGGGTCTCTCCTGTGGGTTCCTCCTCAGACAACGAATGCAAGAGCTCACCAGAGTTCCTCTGCATCTCCGTCTTCGACGTCTGCCAAGGATTGATCGCTGACTGCTCCAGGACACCTGTAAAACCACAACAAAGTAGCAAGAAGACTACCAGCAACATGGTAGAGCCTAATCATGCCGGCTTTCTCGACTGTTTCTGGGTGGTGCATGCTCTGAGGGCTATCTGCCTTCACCCTGCACTGGAAGCCAAGAAGAAATCTTCTGTGGGTCGACGGAATCTTCCCCCTGCTAACGCAGGCGCCAAACTTCTGCATCACCGGTCCTCTGGGTCCCCTCTCATCTTGACGAGCGTGGTCCCTGGAACACAGGAGCTGGATCCAAGTGACCCTGACAGTCAAATTTGGGCAGTCCAGAGGTCCTTCTGTCCAAATTTGGTGGAGGTAAGTTGTTGACAGTAATCCTGTGTACTGCGTGATCTGCAGCTGCTAGGGCTTCTATGCACTTTTGCAAGGATTCCTTTGTGCACAGCCCAGGTCCCCAGCACTCCATCTGCATTGCTCAGGTCGCTGAGTTGACCACCGGCTTCGTGGGACCCTCATTTGTTGTGTTGAGACGACCGCCATGCTCAGATTTCTTGAATGCCTGTTCAAGTGCTTCTGGGGGTGCTGCCTGCTTCTGCATGGGCTCCCTCTGTTGCTGAGTGCCCCCTCTGTCTCCTCCTGCAAGGGGCGACCTCCTGGTCCTTCCTGGGCCCAGGCAGCACCCATTATCTTCAACCATTATTCTTGCAGCTAGCAAGGCCTGTTTGCGGTCTTTCTGCATGGAAACAACTCTGCTTCCTTCAGCACGTCGTGGGACATCTTCTGACTAAAGGAGAAGTTCCTGGCACCTTCCATTGTTGCAGAATCTTTGGCTTCTTCCACCCGGAGGCAGCCCTTCTGCACCTTCATCCGGGGTTTTGTGGGCTCCTGCCCCCCCTGGACACTTGCATGACTCTTGGACTTGGTCCCCTCCCTTTACAGGTCCTCAGGTCCAGGAATCTGTCTTCAGTGCTTTGCAGTCAGTTGTTGCATTTGCAGAATCCCCTATCACAACTTTACTGTCTTTCTGGGGTAGTAGGGTAACTTTACTCCTACTTTTCAGGATCTTGGGGTGGGGTATCTTGGACACCCTTAGTGCTTTCTTACACTCCCAGCAACCATCTACACACTACACTAGGCCTGGGGTCTATTCGTGGTTCACATTCCACTTTTGAAGTATATGGTTTGTGTTGCCCATAGGCCTATTGCATCCTATTGTGTTCTATAGTGTTTGCACAATTTTTCTCACTGTTTACTTGATTTTGGTTTGTGTGTATATTGTGTGTATTTTACTTACCTTCTAAGGGAGTATATCCTCTGAGATACTTTTGGCATATTGTCATTAAAATAAAGTACCTTTAGGTTTAGTAACTCTGAGTATTGTGTTTCTTATGATATAGTGCTATATGATATAAGTGGTATAGTAGGAGCTTTGCATGTCTCCTAGTTCAGCCTAAGCTGCTCTGCTGTAGCTACCTATATCAGCCTAAGCTGCTAGAACACTACTACTCTACTAATAAGGAATAACTGGACCTGACAAAAGGTGTAAGTACCATCAGGTACCCACTATTAGCCAGGCCAGCCTCCTGCACATGCATCATGTACAGATGTCACCTGTAGTTTGGGAACAGTGAGATGTTGATGGTAACATATATTCAATGTTTCCATTTCTAATCTCCAAAAGGAAATTCTTGTTTGCTACAGAGGTCCTTGGTCATAGTAGAAGTTTTAAAACAGTACATCCCATTTTACTTTATCAAGGTTTGGGCCCAAAGTAGACACATCTCATGCCTGGTGCTTAGTTTCTTCTTTGCTTGTGCCAATATTAAAAAAGTTCAAGCAATGCATCCTAAACCAAATTTCTCAATCTCATACTCTCTCTACCACAGTCTTTAAATAAAAGTGTCCTTTTCAAGAATGTCAGGAGCCACAGAGATATTGGTGATATTTTCTCATTTAGAAGCCATTGTGTTTCTGGCTAGTTATCAGCTTCACAAGTGAAATTATTCTCGATCAATATATCTTAAACTGTCTCATTCTGAAAAGGCTTACAATGAATATCTAAAATACTCCATTGCCCACCCTCCAAATCCAGGGAGATTTGCCAGCCCCAAGGACATCTCTTTATGTTGGTAGGAAACTCTGTCATTGCAGTTCCTGTCAATGTATTAAAAGTTTGCCAAACAGCTCCCTTAACATGATGGTATTGCCCTCAAACTTTTAATACTTTTTTTATCTTCAAAACCCAGAGCAGAGTTTTGTTTTACAAAAAAAAAACAAGTGACCCATTCTACAAATCTTCAAAGGATGAGGGGGTCATTTGGAAGTTTTCACTGCTCATTACCAATGTGTTTTACCCAAACAGTGACGGACGAAGTGCTTCAGGCTCTTCTGGGCAGCAGGCTTGACTATCAAGGCCAGTGCCAGGTAGGGCAGGGTTTAGTGGTCTACTTGGATCATCAAGTAGGAGGTGGCAAGGTGCAGCACCTACATGCCCCATTTGAAACCATTCTGGCTTGAGACCCCCCAAAATTCATACAGAAGTGAGAGCCTTCTTAGGCCTCACTGGTTATTACAGGAGATTTATCAAGGGATATGGCACACTTGTTGCCCCATTGACAGAGTTGACCTCCAAGAAGCAGCCACATTATATGATCTGGACGAAGGCATGACCAGCAGCTTTTGACACATTTAAGGAGGGCATGCACACAGCACCTGTGCTCAAGGACCTTCACTTCTCCCAGGGGTTTGTGGCGCAGACTGATGCCTCAGAGCATGGCATAGAGGGCATGCTCTCACAGTTAAATGAAGAGGGCTTGGATCAACCTACAGCCTTTATTAGTAAGAGGTTACTGCCCAGGGAACAGAGGTGAAGTGCAAATGAAGGGGAACCATTGATGTGGTTGGGGTGTTGATGAAGCTGAGGCCATACCTCTTTTGCACTCACTTCCAGGTTCAGGCAGATGACAGAGTCCCCAGATGGTTAATGCAGATGAGGGTTGAGAATCCCATATTGTTGAGATGGTCAATCTCCCTGCAGGGAGAGGACTTTATGGTGAAACTCCTGCCCATCCCCTGCAACCTCAAACAGCTGCCTACTGGAGGTGGTGGTGCTGCTGAGGGGAAGGCTCCTGCCCATCCCCTGCAACCTCAAATGGCTGCCCACTGGAGGTGGTGGTGCTGCTGGCGGGGGCTCCTGCCCTTCGTCTGCAACCTCGGATGGCTGCCCACTGGAGGTGGTGGTGCTGCTGGGGAGGAGCTCCTGCCCATCCCCTGCAACCTCTGACGGCTGCCCACTGGAGGTGGTGGTGCTGCTGGGGGAGGGGGTCCTGTCCATTCCCTGCAACCGCAGACAGCTGCCCACTGGAGGTGGTGGTGCTGCTGGGGGGGCTCCTGCCTTCCCCTGCAACCTGGGATGGCTGCCCACTGGAGGTAGTGGTGCTGCTGTGGGGGGGCTCCTGTCCTTCCCTGCAACCTCAGACGGCTGCCCACTGGAGGTGGGGGTGCTGCTGGGGGAAGGCTCCTGCCCATCCCCTGCAACCTCGGACGGCTCCACAACCATGGTTGTTGGAAAGCGCTCCATCACAGTTCCTGGTCCAGGCCCCTTGCTCTTCCTGCCTCCTGCCCCAGGCCCCTTGCTCTCCCTGCCTGCTGGTGCAGGCTCCTTGCTCTTCCTGGCAGCTGGGGCAGGCTCCTTTAGCTTCGTAGCAGCTGGCGGGGCAAGCTCCTTGCTCTTTCTAGCAGCTGGGGCAAGCTTCTTTACCTTCTTAGCGGCTGCTGGGGCAGGCTCTTTGGTCTTGCAGCTGCCTGGTGCAGGCTCCTTCACCTTCAGGACATGTGGCCTGGATCCTTTTCCACCATGACTGGGTGTGGTGACGACTGGCCCGATGGACTGGGTGGCTGAGGTGCTTGGCTGGGTTGTCTCTACCCTGGCCATACATGCAGGACGGGGGAAGTGGTAGGGAAGAGGTCAATGGTGGATAGGAACAGTTTTTTAGTGACATTGGGGCGGGAAGAGGGAGAAGGAATGGGAGTGGAGAAAGAGGGAGTGGTTGTTGGAGATGTCTGCTGATTTTGGGTGCAGGTGCATGGGCTGGATGCTGTTGTGAGGTGAATGGCTGTTCGGTGTCTGAGTGCTTGTGTTTATGTCCCTTGGGGGGGACAGACAAAGTGGGAGAGGACACAGGGGACGTGTGCATGGCTGTTGTAGAGGTGTCTGCCAGTGAGCTGTGTTTTCTGCTTGGTGTGGTGATGATGCTGGTAGTGGATGATGATGTAGTGCATGCAGGTCTGAGTGTACACGGAACTGGGAGGGCGGGGGAGGAGTAGGCGGAGGGGGAGACAGTGTAAATAGTGGATGTTGGTGTGTCCGCATCTGGATGGTGTGAGTGCCTGTGGGATGACGTGTGGTGTTTTTGTTTGCCTGAACCACTCTTGTGTGTTGTCTTGTGTGCATGCTCATCTGGTTGTGTGCTTCAGATGGGTTGGGGTTGAGGAGAATGGGACTGGGAATAGGAAGTTAGAGGGGAGAGGGTAGAAAAAGAGAGGAGGCCAGCGCCTGGATCGATCTCTGTTGGGCCAACAAGCCAGTGTGAATACCCTCCAGGAATGCATTAGTCTGTTGCATCTCGGCTGCCAGCCCCTGGATGGCATTCACAATGGTTGACTGCCCTACAGAGAAGGATCACAGGTGGTCAATAGCCTCCTCACTCAGGGCAGCAGAGCTAACTGGGGCAGGGCTAGAGGTGCCTGAGGCAAAGGAGATGCCCACCCTCCAGGTTGAGCGGGTATGGGCAATGCGATGAGGGGCTGCTGGGAGGGTGGTGCTGGTATGGGGGGTGGCGGCTGTACCTGTAGCTGGGGTGGTCGCAGAGGTGTCCGCCACCACCAGGGAGCTTCCATCGGAGGAGGTATCTGTGTCAGAACTGTCCCCTCCAGTCTCTGCCATGGTGCTCCCCTCACCCTCCATCCCACTGATGCCCTCAGCGTCAGTGGACTCTGCCTCCTGGGCCCTGTGGGATGCAGCTCCCTCTGTCACCGGTGCCTCTGCTCCTCCGCCAGATTATGCTAATGCATATAAGGGCAGGATGACAAAACAAGAAAGGGGGGGAGAGAGACAAAGGATACACTGGGTGAATGGCTGCACCAATACCACAGTTGGCGTACACAGCATCCTCACACACAGGGAACAGCCCTACGCAATATGCCATAGAACTACCATATAAATAGTTAGCAGCCAACACATGGGGAGGGGCACACACCGCCAAATGCAGCACACCTGGAACCCACCCAGCCCTTAGCAGTTGTGGATGCCATTAAGCTAGGTAGCAAGATTCTCCCTCTGAACCCTAGCCACCAGGGGACCTATGCTGCAATGTCAGCACCGACCTAGGGGCCCCCACTGACACACATCCCTCACCTGGATACCACCCTACCATGCGTAAGTTGTAATGATGGTCACTGTACTCACTCCTGTGTGGCTGCTGTGGTGCCCTCAACCAGCTCAGGATAGGCCACTGCCATTATGCGGGCCATCAGGGGGGTCAGGTTTCGAAAGGCACCCCTTCCTCTTTGGGAGGCCATCCCCAGCTGGGCATATGCTATCTTCCGTGCCCAGCATCTCAGGTCCTTCCACTGTTTCAGACAGTGGGTGCTCCGCCTGCCGCAGACCCTCAGGGTCCGCATGTCCTTGACGATGGCACGCCATATACTCTTCTTTTGATGGGCGCTGACCTGCAGAGGCAATTCACACATGAAAATGGAATTAGACAAACAGTCCTGCCTGTTACAATTATGACCCACCATACCCCTTGACATCACCATTTACACACAAATGGCCCAGCACACAACCAATATGCCACCCAAAGGACATCCACCCAACCCCCTTATACGAGGCCTTCACACACACCACTCCATGCATTCATGCCACATGCATTGTGCCCCCAGTGTACTCACCTGTTTCTCTGGAGGCCTTTACAGCAGTCTTGGGATAGGACCCCATCCACCAGTCTCTCCAACTCCACTGATGTGAAGGCTGGGGCCCTTTTCCCAGTCACAAGGGCCATGGTAGGTTCCAGACACAGGTCACAGCAGCACATGCAGTGTAGGTCCTCTCCTGTTGAAGATAAGGTAGCAAGTGAGGGATCAGATAGAAAATGGTGGTGACGTCCGCGGTGGTGCACACTGTCACCGCTGGTGTAGATCACCATTGGCCACTGTACCCCATAGGGCCCAATGAGTAGTTGTACAGCAGTTCCCGACTGGCTCCCTCAACGGTGCACAACGTCAGCGGAATTACCTCACTTCCACCTGTCCCTTTACACAGGACAGGCAGATGCCATTTCAGTGGGAGCAGGCCCTGGATAATTGCTGTGTCACTGGTGATATCAGGACATACTGTACAAATGACACTGACTCATTACAAGTCAACAGCATGCAAAGTTCTGTTGTAGCCCCAATGTTCAGTTTTTGACCGGCTCCTCACTCTTTTGCCCCATAGATTGCTATTGCTGCGGATGAATAGGAAATGGAGACATACCCCTTTGTACAGACCCCTGGTGGACTTGGCAACAAAGGAGGACAGGCACATTATCCTCACCTATTGACTGGACAGGACCACAATCACAGAGCTGTGTGCTCAATTGGAGCCTCCTGTCACCCCACTGGGATTCCCACTCTTGTGCAAGTTGTATCATTTCCTGGCAACTGGTTCTTTCCAAGTGACAGTGGGCTTGGCAACAGGAATGTCACAGCCAATGTTTCCAATAGTGCTAACAAGAGTGCTGTCTGCCCTGATTAAACACATGTGCAGCTACATGGTATTTCCCCAGGTTGAAGATTTAGCCACAGTGAAGACCGAGTTCTATGTAATGTGACGTATCCCTAACATAATTGGGGCGATTGATGGTACACATATTGCATTTGTCCCCCCCCGTCAGAATGAACAGGTATTCAGAAATCAGAAGAGTTTCCGCTCTATGAATGGACAGATGGTGTGCTTGGCGAACCAGTATATCTCCCACATCAATGCAAAGTATCCTGGGTCTGTGCATGATGCCTTTATCCTGAGGATTAGCAGCATCCCAAATGTGATAGGCCAACTACAGAGGCACAGGGTGTGGCTAATAGGTGAGCCCTCGTTCTCACCCAGTAGATGTTGGGATATGGGTATGGTGTGGGCCCTATGGGATAGGGGGTGGCTAAATGTTGTCCCTCAAACTTTGCAGGCGACTCTGGTTCCCCAATCTTCTCATGGCTGCTGACCCCTGGTAGGAATGCCAGGACAAGGGCAGAAGAACGTTATAATGAGGCCCATGGGCAAACCAGAAGGATAATTGAAAGAACCTTCGGCCTCCTGAAGGCCATGTTCAGATGCCTGCATCGGACAGGTGGGTCCCTGTGCTACTCACCCAAGAATGTCTGCCAGATCATAGTGGCATGCTGCATGTTGTACAACCTTGCCCTGAGATGCCTTTTCTGTAGGAGGATGAGGCTAGGGATGTACATATGGCAGCAGTAGACCCTTTGGACAGTGAGAATGAGGAGGCAGGGGATGAGGATGAGGACATCAGAACATCAGTGATCAGGCAATACTTCACTTTTCTATGACATTTGTTTGAATATCTGTGGCACTGGCATGCTGTTATTTCACACTTCTATGCCCACTTACTGTATCCTTTGCAAATTCATTTTGCATATGTTGGTGACCTCACATATGCTCCTGGTGTGCTCAGTCAGCTACAGGTCATTAATCTACGCACATTTTCTGTACAGTTCATTTGCAATGTTTGTACCTGTTTGACATACTCCATACTTCTTTTTTCCCCAAGGGTGTTTATTGAAGTACTAAAATATAGAGGGGCAAGTGCAATGTGATGTTTGATGATGGAGGAAAGTCCAGGGTATTGTTCCAGTCTGTTTGTAGCACAGGTGAATTGTCCAAGGGGACACAGGATGGAGAGCAATGGCAGTTCAAGGTGGACAGGGTGACAGAGTGGGACACAAGTGTGACAATCAGGAGAGTCTCATTTCCCGGCTGGAGTCTTGGCAAGGGTCTCTGGCATCTGTCTGGATCGCAAGGAACGTTTGCGGGGTGGTTCTCCTTCTGCAGGGGGAGGGGTGCTGGTGGCTTGTGAGTCCTGTGGAGTGGCCTCCTGGCCACTAGCGGCAGCAGAGGTGGAAGGCTGTTCAGATATCTGGCTAGTGGCAAGAGCCCGCTGTTGTGTGACTGCCTCCCTCATTATATTGGCCATGTCTGCCAGCAACCCTACTATGGAGATCAGGTTGGTGTTAATGGCCTGCAAGTCCTCCCTGATCCCCTGGTACTGTCCCTACTGCAGCTGCCTGTTCTGCACATTGTCCAGGATCTGGCCCATCGTATCTTGGCAATGTTGATATGCTCCCAGGATCTCTGAAAGTGCCTCCTGGAGAGTCGGTTCCCTGGGCCTGTCCTCCATCTGGTGCACAGAACTCCTCCCAGTTTCAATGTTGGCCTGTGCCTGTCAAGAATCCCGAAGGTGCCTCCTGCGTCATCAGTCAGCATCCCCAGGGATTAGGGTTAAATCATATCTCTGTTCTTCATTAAACCTTCATGTTTCTGAGTAAACATAATGTGCTGTGTTACACAATTGGTTTTATCAATGCTTGTTTTACGAATGCTTGTTTGCTAATTTGAGCAGGTGTAGACATGTGCTTCTAATTGGGTGTGGAGTAGACACATGCTTCTAATTTGGTGTGGTGACTCATCCACATGTGGAAACTCAACTGCTTTCCTGATTGGCTATAAATAGCAGAGTGAAGCATGCCTCCCTGCTTAGCTTTTGTTTAACTTCCTGATCTCAGAATCTGATTTGGCAGTCCAGCTCCTGCTATCATCCTTGTATTCAGGACTTTTGAGGCAATTCTTTTTTCGTTCCTGTACCAGCTGGCACCAGGCATCCCTCCAGCACTCCGGAAAAGACTGCAGCTTAGTGTCTAGTATTCTCATGAGATTTTGTTCTTTGAGGGCCGCACTAGAACAGCTGGTTTATTTCAGACCTTGTACTTTGGCAGAGTGCTTATCTTGAAGAGACAAATGCATTTCTGAACATTCTACATTATTATTGTAGTTACTTGCATAAATGTGCTTCAGGAAATCTGCTTGAGCTCAAGTACTGCAAAAAGTGACAGTGCAATTTTGAAAGAGTATTTACGTGAGTTTTCTTCCTCTAATAGCATAACACTTGGATTTGAATTGTGTCATTCATGCCTGTATTTCTGGTTTGAGGAATTTGCTTTTGAAGGGTGTTTCACACACACACACAGTGAAACCAGACCAAACTGTGCCTCTCTAACTGTTTAAACCTGGAGTGGACAGTTATATTTCTTGGATTGTTTTTGTTCCTTTTAATTTAACCCTATGCATGCAGGAAAGTTATATGTGATATAATTAATGCCCTTGTTTGTCTTTCTTGTGCATGATAAGTGCAACCACAGTTCTAATTGTAGTGTGCAACAGTGAATCTCTGTGAAGCCAGCCCTAGTGTTGCAGTACGTAATGTTAAGGTACTCAGTTTGGGTTTTTGGTAATGCAGTGTTAGTAATTGTGCCAACAGTTTTTATTATCCAAGAAAAGTGATGGAGCATCCCGGTGTTCTTCTACCACTCCAGTGTCCATATCAGAAAGAGAGATTCAGTTTCAAGGAAGTTGAGAGTACTAACTCTACTATCACTCTGTCAACAACGACCTGCCCCCCCAAAGATACAGGGTGCCTGGCTGAACTGGCAAGATGTGGCAGTGTATTGTCTCTTTCTCTTCCACTCCCCCTTTCCTTTTGGAACACCTGCCAGGGTTTCTGTGTCCACCAGGAAGTGCCGAGAGGTATTCCAGGAGGTCGGGGCCTGCCATCACCCCTGTAGACATCCTGCTTTTCAGGTGAGTGGCCCGTCTTGACAGTGCCTCTGTCCCCTGAACCGTGTGCCCACTGCCACTGACCCCTGGGTCCTGATTGTCTTGGGTATGAGGTGTTACCTGGGGTCCCTGTAGAGGTGGACACACTGCTGATTGATGTGTCTGGGAACAGAGGTATGGGCACACTGGGTGGGTGCTGTGGTGGTGTTTCCTGATGGGAGAGGCTCTGTGGTAGTGTGTGACTAGGCCTAGGTAACAGGCTGTACAGAGGTCGCTGATTGGCCAGGTTGGTCATCCAGATCCAGAAGATCAGAGTTGCTGTCATCACTGTGGGCCTCTTCTGTTGGGGGACTGGATATTTCTGGCACCTCCTCTCCGCTGACATTGGCTGGGGTACCTGTGGGGATGTAAATGATGTGTTATGGTTTCTGTGCTGACATATTGTACATCTGTGACATGCCCTCTTTGGTTGTATTTGCCCTTCCATCTTTCACATGTGTATTTTGGTGTATGGTGGGATGATTAGTTCTCTATAGTGTGTATCCTTTAGTGCTTAGTGTCCATGCAGGGCTGTGAGTGGTGTCCATGCATTGGTAGAGCATGCAGGGCTTGGCATTGGGATAAGTGAGATGTGATGGTGGGGTGTGTGGGAAGTGGTGGAGTGATGAGAGTGAAGGTGAGGGTGGCGGTATGTGATGGCATGCAGGTAGGGGGATGATAATAGTGGAGAGTTGACTTACCAGAGTCCAGTCCTCCTCCTACTCCTGTCAGGCCCTCAGGATGTAGAATTTCCATGACTTGGTTCTCCTATGTTGTTAGTTGTGGGGGAGGAGGTGGAGGTCCACTGCCAGTCCTCTGTACAGTGAGCTGGTGTCTTGCTACAATGGAACGTACCTTCCCCTGTAGGTCATTCCACCTCTTCCTGATATCATCCCTAGTTCTTGGGTGCTGTCCCACAGCATTGAACCTGTCCACGAATCTCTGCCATAGCTCCATCTTCCTAGCTATCGGTATCTGCTGTACGTGTGCTCCAAATAGCTGTGGCTCTACCCTGATGATTTCCTCCACCATGACCCTTAGCTCCTCCTCTGTAAAGCAGGGGTATCTTTGTGGTGCCATGGTTGTTATGTGCAGTGTGTAGGTGAGGGTGTGTTGGGTAAAGTGTTGGGGTGTGTGATGTGGGGTGCCTGAGTAGTGCATAGGTGTGAGTAGTGTATGGCTCTGGTTGTGTCAATGGTCTTGCTGTCTCTCTGGTGGCATTTGTTTCTAATGGTAAAGGGTTGTGGGTATTGTGGGTGTGTGTTTTATAGTGGTGTGGGTGTGTGGGTTTGGTGTGTCTATGGGTGTCAGGTGTGTGTTGTTTGAATTGTTTGATGTGGTGTTGTTTTGTATGTGTATGTTGATTTTGAGCACAGAGGTATGTAGCGCCAGTGGTTTACTGCCATTAAATGTCCGCAGTGGTGATTCATGGGTCATAATGTGGTGGTCGTAGTTCTGTTGCCGTGACGGTGTGGGTTTTATTGCCGCCAGTTTATCACTTACCTTTGGTCTGGCGGATTTGTGTCTATGGCTGAATAGTGACGGATTAGTGTATGAGTGTCATAATATTGTGAACAGATAACCGCTGTTGCGGCGGTGAGTTGGCAGCAGTCAGCGTGGTGGTAAGTGGTATTTACCGGCAATGTCATAATGAGTGCCTTAGTTTCTTATTTACTCGTGCCAGTATTACTAAAGTCCAAGCAATGAATCCTAAAACTATTTTCACAATCTCATACTCCCTCTACCATAATCTTTAAGTAAATGTCTTGTTCCTGATTGTCAGAAGCCACAGAGATATTGGGATGCCTTCTCATTTAGAAGCCATTGTGTTTCTGGCTAGATAACAACTTCACAAGTGGAACAATACTCGTTCAATAGATCTAAGACCGTCTCCTACTGAAAGGGCTAAGAATGAATATCTAAAATACTCTGTTGTCCTGAAGAAGTGCTCATGCTCCAAATCTAGGTATATTTGCTATCCCCTTAGAAATATCTTAAGGTTGCCAGGAACCACTTTCACTGCAGTTCCTGTCAATGTATTAAAAGTTTGAAAAACAGCTCCCTTAACATGACAGTATTGTCCCTGAAACGTTTAATAATGTTTTTATTTTGAAAAACAAAATCCCAAGTAGAATTTAGTTTTCCCAAAAAGAAAAACGACCCCCTGTGCCATTCTATTTTTATTCTCTTGTCATTTGTCACTTTTCACTGCCCTTACCACTGTGTTTTACCCAGCAGTGACAACCAATGAAAACTCGACATTTGACTGCTCACTTTAAAATGGGCAGACAGTCTAATGGAAAAACCCTTGATATCCCTTAATATGTCAGGTCATTGTCGGTGTATGTCAGCAGAGGAGTCAGAGTAGTCTCAGTTGCTGACATACTGAAGCTCTGTATATATTAAAGTGAGGTGGGTGGAAATTAATTCTGGTGGAGCAGGTAGTCCAAATTCATTGCAACAGAGTACACTCTGCCAAATTCTAAATCAGGGCTTAGAACCTCATTACGAGGCTGACTGGGCGACCGTCATCTCGCCAGTCCTGTGGTGAGAAGACCTCAGCGGACATGGTAGTCTTGTCACTTAGCTTATTATGACTTTCTCACTGGGCTGAAGGGCAGGATCCAAGGTTTCTACCCATCGGCCCAGTGGGAACGGTGTGGCAGCATTGGTCCTGGCTCATAACAGAGCTGGCAGCAATGTTGCTGCCTGCAGGGAGCACCAGCACCCTTGAAATGGGCACTCTCTGCAGAGCAGAGAGTGCCCATTTCAAGGGTGCTGGAGAGGAGCACCCCTGCACTGCCCATGTCATGGGCATGGGCAGTGCAGGGGCCCCCGATACTCCCTGCACTTGTTCTTCATCAGCCTTTTCATGGTGGGGAAACTGACATGAAAAGGCTGGCAGAGAATAAGGTTGTTATCAGCACAGTAAGGCTGAGTTCAGCGCTGCTGTGGCTGACTACAACCAGGACCACCATCAGCCCGTCGGGATCTTTGTCTGTAGGTGGGTCTGCTTGCCTATCTTGTTATGTGGCAGTCGGACCACCGCGGCTGTAGCTGTCTAACTACCACTACTGGGCTGGCAGTCTAGGAGCACCAACCTCGTAATGAGGCCATTAGTCTGTGTTATAACATATGATCAGTGTGGTGTTCTCAGTGTTCATTTATAGAGAATTCAGATCAACAAAAATGCATAAGGTCCAGAGTCTCTGAAGTCCTAACATAAAGTCCTTCCCTAAAACATCATAATTAGAAGCAGAACATCTAGTACTGATCCAGTAGACTTTCAGAACAAATTTGTTGTCTTTTCTCATAATAAAATTACTTTTAATGTATATGACCAAGGTCCATGAGTCCTTAACAAAGTGGCCCTGCCTGTTAATTAATATGTGAATGTGTAGATGAGAAAAGAAAATACAGGGTACATGGACTTAGAACTCAAAACATGCTGCCCTAAAGCAAGAACTGCTGCTTTTACATCTAATTAAATCATCCCAGCATGAACATGACTTCTTGTTTTGGGTTTAAGGATTGCCAGATCTACAGATGTTTTTCAAAATGTAAGGACTTTTATTGTTTTGTTTTTATGAAGCAAAGTATATTCAAGAAGGAGTGAAATCCAACAAAGATTCTGAGGCATGGAAGCTGCAGAAGGCTCTGAGCAAACAATGAGACACTCTCAGTTGGCTGGCACAAGCAGACAAAGGGGTTGTGAAAAGGCATTTGAATACAGTGAGGCTTTGCATATGTGTCATGCTGCAGGAAAATGTGCTAACAACATAAGTGTGGTTGAACAGTCATGTTCATTTTTATCCGAAAATAGGATAGTGGTTGAAGTGGAAGTCTAAATAAATTTACAGGAGCTAGCTTTACTAGTGACACATCCAGGTTGCTTATTTTTTAAAGAAAATGTAGTGCCTTGTGGGTGTGAAACATACTGTTGTCATGTTATTGATATTTGATTTGTGACATGTAGAATCCTAGCTATAACTAAATATGGTCCACACTTGCTGCTTCTGTGATAAATGAAAATGCTGACTTTAACAGAATGTTGTCTTGCAATGCCTTATTGACTATGTGAAGTCAAATGGAATCCAATGTGCAACAATGTGTATTTAATTAGAAAGTTGGAATGTTGAGAGCTCCATTGAAGACAAGGGAACAGCACCTGCCTATATAAAGTGATTTAGGCCCATTGCTCTCAGCATTCCACTGTTCTAATCCACAACTTCTGCCATGCTCTTTTCACCACCTCTACAAATATATGGAGTGCGGAAGGGAAAGCAAAAGGCAAAGGCTGTGGTGAAGGGCACCTCTGAGCCTTTCCCCTCTTCCTCACATAGATCACAGAATGTATTGAGCCTTTGAAGGAGGGAGGGGGAATGCAATTCAGCGCCTAGATCTCCCTGGCCTGGCTGAACAAGAAAATATAGTTTAACCGGCCCATGTGCGAACCAGGGCTGACTTCAGCCCCCTTTCACATCTCTTGCTGTGAATTTTCAAAAGCTAACAGCTGTAGTCGCACACCCGCTGTTAGCTGTAGAACATTCACAGCAAGAGCTGTTAAATGAAGGCTTCGGAGACCGAGGGGGATTTCAACCCCCGGGGCTCCAAAAGTCCTTTGTGTTATTTAATTAGAATATTCTGCCCTCATGAATGGAATGTTCTATTAGCTCTATGGCTCGCCATAGCAGGCTATACTGGCCATTAAAGGCCCACTCTCCTAATAATGTCCCTTGCCTTTGGCTCAGGCCTTTAATGCTGGAGCGAGCATTTCATAACTGGTAGACCCTTCTGGGGTAGGCTATAAGGCTATATTACAGCCTTGGGTTTGAGAGGACAATACTACAGATGATTTTGGGGAAACCTTTACTGAGCTCTATCTCCTATCACTGTACTCTATGAACAGTTTATTCTATATGCTGATACATGAGTATCTCAACATTTATAAAGAATGATCAAAGATTACTCTTCAACAATTTGGTGGAGGGTGCAAGTAAACTTTGGAAACTGATAGGGGAGACAAGGATCTTCAAGTGAACCAATTTGAAAGATCCTTTGAGTTAACCTTGCTCACTCATACACAGTTAAGAGATTCTTCTCTTTATTTTTTTAACACAGGATTTGGAGAGGGTGCATTTGAGGTTGGTGTCCCAACAGCCTAACCCTTTTGTCTCATAACTCTGATAACATTATGGAAAGCCAGGAGACAAATTAGAATATGTCTTTATTCAATGTCATTGCTTTGTTGAAGAGGTCCTTTTTCAATCCTGATGCATGTCCTTTCATTCTGAAGTGGCTTACTAGAATCTTAGAAATTCCAAGACTACCACTATTAATATAACCCTAGTTAATATGATTGTGCTGAAGAAAATAAAAATGTTTACGTGCTGCCTATGGCTTTCCCTGCATAAATGGCTTAATTAATTATGGGACACATTTAGCTGTTTTCATAAGTGGCACCATGCTTCACATAGAAGGGATTTAAGGGACGAAGACGTTAGTTTTGACCTGAACATTTTTCAAACACTTGAAATCAGTTATGTGCCAAAACTACAGTCAACCCAAATCAATGATCCTTTTTCCTTAAGTGACAACAGAAGGTAACATGAAGTACACAAGAACCTAAAGGGTGAGATTTATTGAGGTACTAGAGGAAAATATAAATACAATTCACTATAATGTGGATAAAGAAAGAGTAGTGCTTGCCCCTGTAGGTATGAATAGGGAGGCCACGTTGATTTATCTTCAGATACAGGCTATGCTCACCAAATAATATCCTGCATGGGGAAGATAAACATTTTATAAAAGGAGGGTTAAAAGATAGGGGAAAAGGAGAGTGGTTATCCAAGGGGTGCTATGGCTGTGGACAAATATTAAACAATATTGTTGGTTGGATGGGGGTTATATTCTTTACAACGTATTAGTATTGGCGTAGAGGTAATAATAGTTTTAATAGTATTAGTTCATTTATTCCATTGCCAGTGTAAATGTTTTTCTAGGAGTACAAGAAAAAGTATGGAAGATAATAAGATGGCCCAGGTAAAGATAAATATTTTTCCTGGTTGAAAGAATTGTAGATGTAAGGAAAAAGGAGATTCTAGCATTAATGAATATTAGACTGTGAAGTGATGTGCTGCCATTATTCAACTAACAACTGAATGCCTTCTGTCCATCAACTAGTGAGGTTATCTGAGGGGCCTTGCCTTCTGAACAAGCATTTAACCCAAGCTGTACTTGGCCTTTGGTTATGGTTATTGACAGTGGAGGGTGCAGACAGGCCATGAGTCCTAACTAACCCAGAAGTCTATGCTCCACTGTACATGGTTGGCATTTTTGTGCAGCAGAAATTGGCTGCTAGACCTGACCAAAACTTGACTGTCCATGGACTGCCTTGCTTAAGCATAATAAAGATGCAGAAAATCCAGAGTGGTGTAGCTTACGTTATGTGAAAAGTCACACCTTCTCCAAGCTCCAGGGAAGTGATATTTCTCTTCTCCACTGGGTCTCTCCTTGGATTCCAGAATGGCATATGACCACTAGAAGCTTGGGGGCATGGACTGGGGGCTCATTTTGTGTCAGAGAGGACTGGTCTTTCCCTGTAGCTGAATTCTGAGGCACTGAGCCCCAACATTCAAGATGGCAGCTGAGCTGAATTTGTCCATCTGATCAAATACTTGAGCCCATACAGATAGACACGGTAAGAGAAAACAGACCTGCTGCCCACCCTGCACCAGGCCCCAGGACAGATACAGGATTCAATAATGCATTAGCTTCTTGCCATAGCAGGAGGTCAGCCAGGGTCTAGGACAAAGAACCAGTGCAGTCTGTTGAGGTGAGGATCACACTGCCTGGAGGTGCTGCAATCACATTGCAAACGTTTGATCAGTGTTTCATCAGTTGTGGAGGATGATGTGTGAACTCCATCTGTGCCTGAGCATCCAGGATTGGCTTAGTACCAGACTGCTGTCTGGAAATACAAGCCCAGTTTAGTTGTAGAAATCAGTGTAGAGCTTTTGCTGCTTGGCACTTCTCAGGATGCAGCCCCATCATTGTGCAAATTAGACCCCATCCTGGCACATGCAAAGGCAAGCAATGCCATGGAAGAGGCTGTGATCCTGTGTTTCTGCCTTTTAGTGAATCTGATGCCACATTGATGTAGTAAGCCACAGACGAGAGGCAATTTCTGTTGTGCTCATGTGGCACCCACATAGTAACTCAAGCAGCAGATGTAATTAGCCAATAGGGGAGAGCAGCTCTTCTGGACAGTATAGACCATGTGTTGTAATACTGTTGATGTGCACTGGTGAACACATCCAGGCTCTCTCAACTATGCAAGCTGGGCCAATGACTTCACCAGCATGATGAATCTGACAGCTGATAGGGCCCCAGCCAAGAAGTGTACAATGGACTGCCTGTAATCTGCCTTTGTGGACAATAGCCTGGCCCTTCACAAAGTGGAGGTGGCATTAGAAGGCCACAATTAACAGTGTGAAGGAATTCTGAGAGAAATCACGGATAGGAAACAGGGTCTAGAGACTAAAATCAATGAAGTGAAAATTGATGTAGGTTTTATTCTTACAGACCATACCAACCTTATCGACCAAGGGACCACAAAAGAATCAGCATTGTCTGTGCTTTGAGCTTTGGTGGGTGAACTACAACCACTAGTGAAAAGACTCATTTAGTGAAACATCTGCAGGACAGGGCTGAAGAGAGCCGATCTCAGAGGAATATTATTTAAATCTCTGGTTTCCCTGAGAGGATGAGAGGTCAAAATGTGGATCTGTTCTTAGTGTTGTTGCTATTGATTCACTAAAGGATCACCCTACCTTTCTGTGGTTGAGAGGGTGCATTGAGTTCCAGGTCTCCTTCCTGTCCCTGGGACACCTCCTTTTCTGATGGTGGCACGACCTTAAGGTACAGGGTTCAGATTCTGCAGTAAGCTCGGTAATATGGTCCTCAATGGTGGGAGACAATCTTGTTCATCTGTTTCTTGACTACACTACCAAGACACAGAGGCTATAGAGTTATTTTTCTGGAGGTTAAGGCCTAGGTGAGGCAACTGGCTATTTGCTATTTCCAGCCAAGCTGTGGATGATTAACAATAATACTGTGCACCTGTTTGAAATCCTCTCTGGTGTTTGCTTCTGGCTGGAGTACAATGGAGATTCAACAGCAGACAGAAGAGAATAGACAAAAGCTATAGAAGGTGAGATCACTCACAAGTTAGTAAGGCCCACAGGAACACTGGGCACTCGTCCCTCTTGCAAATAGAGGAAAAACAGGCAAGGGCTGTGGCAGAACTGGAACTACATAACCAGTTGAGGGATGGTAGACTGGAACAAGCCTCCGACCTGAGCTGACAGACTTAAAAATATGCTTGGTCCTCAGGTTCTGAGCCAAGGCCCGGAGGTGACCCCTATGATGGTGAACATTCATATATGAAACTGTAAAATCTATGGAGTTTGGGGTGGAGATATGGGCAAATCAATACGAGGATGTTCCTCCCAGGTGTTGGAGTTGACAATTGCAGTGGGATGGGCTATACCATATGGGTTTAGAACAAGAGTACATGGGTTGATGACAGTTTTGCGATTGTTTGCTTTTTTCTCTTCCAAGAATGTCAAAGTATTATTTGTCCATTTTCAGCAGACTATTATCTGCCTGGTGTGTAGTTGTTAGCATTCTTGGTGTTCTGTGGTATGCAAGTTGATTTTCAAGCTGTGAGGTAAACAGTACTAGCTGCTGACTATCTGATCAACAATTGAACTGTGGACCAAATATGTGGGTATCTGGTAGCAGTCTTATTTATTACACCTTATGGGAGGATACCAAGGAGACCACTGAAGCTGGACAGGATGCTAGAACTGTTATTGAATGCATGAAATCTACAAGTGTGTCTGAAGGAACATGAAGGGTATGGCTGTATTTTTCAAGATGTATAAAATACAGTTTTGTCTGAGGCATTGGATGGTACATATTTTGTGCCTGATTCACAGAGGTATTTGCATGTAGTAAAGTTACAAGTGCGGAGTCTCCCTACTTGAAGCTCAATCTCCACACTGCACTGTGGAATTCTTGCTCTGATAGTGGTGACTCTGCACTCATAACTTTACTACGCGTAATTACCTGTGTCTTTAAATTTAGTCACTTTGTATGCTCTGACTTTGATATATTACAGCACATCTGGGGAGGGTACTGTTTACATTAGTTTGGGAGAGGTGCTTTGGTTTGGGAATCACCCAGAGTGTCTTTCATTCAGATGCAAGTATTCATGGACATGGTGGTTCATTACAGAGTGGTAAATGGTACAATGGAGTGAATCCCCTTTACAATAACCAGTGTATATGCCCCAAATTTGGGACTAATCTGATTCCTCGGCTCCCCTACACAATTGCTGGTACAGTGTAGGGAGTGCAAAAGTCTTGCAGGCCTGCCTGTGTTCCCTGGTCTGGAGCTGAGACAAAGGTAGGATTGTGCTGAGAAGGGCAGTATGCCCCTTGTGTGAAGAAGACATGGGTACCCTGAATTTTAAGACCTGTTATTTGGCAGCACAGCGTCAATTGCTGATGCCCTTGTTAGTGGGGTCTTGGACCTGAAGGCAGTGGCAATGCCCCTAGATCTTTACGCACTATTGAGTGGTACTGGAAAAAGTACTCAAGAAGAACAGCTATGACTAAACCCTACTATTCTGAAATTAATATCTGAGCCATTGTGACATGGACCAACATTCTTGTACTGATTAATGAGCGAGCATGAGAAAGCATGGACCAATGTAGGTTTCAAAATGGTTGGGGCCTGCATAAAGATAGAGCTCCCTTGCAGATCTCTGTGGCAATTGTGACCTTCATAAACATCAGTTCCTGATATTCACTGTCTTGTCAAATGTTATTAAATTGACATGGGAATCACCCTGGGCAGAACCACCTAGGAGTGAGACACTGCTGTTCATGCCAACACTTGGGATGGGTAGAAGGACAGGTTCTGCCTAGAGCTCTGTGTTGGCTCCTTTCTTTTACTTGGATATCAATAGGAATAAGCTGCAATAGGACCAATACCCGTAGACAGAATTGATAGTTGAGGATTGGCCACCAAACTGGAATATGTGAACTCAGTTATTAGAAACCAAAGAAAAAATGTTGAATGGCATGTACATGTTATACTGTTCTGATGATGATGAAAATGATGACGATGACTTGCACTGTATTGTGTTGTGTGACTAGGTCCTACTGTTTTGCTTTTCATATTTTATTACCTGCAGGTGCACAAGACAGTACCAAGATGAAAACAAATCTGTGAACCAGCTGATACCATAGCCAAGCAACAATGTCTGCTACGTGCTACTGCTAATACAGTTGACTAACATTTCAAGATGTAAAGAAAATGGCCTCAAAGAAGAATATTCCCATGAACATGGCTACTAAAGAGAAGAAGTATTGTGTCATTGGCATCAAACCCTCTTGCTTTTTATGGCAAGGTGCACAATGTGACCTCCTTCTTTCACATTCTTCTGAGCAGGAAGATCCTGGGAGGAATATCACTTCTGGATTGAAGGTTTTACCACCACTAACACCAAATCCCTACAGTGCTGTTGTGCCTGCTATCAAGGCTTAGAACACTGAGACAGGAATATTAATTTTCCCAGCAGGAAAACCAAATCTTCTGAGGAAAACTAGCACCAGTATGAGTCTGATACACCTTTTTTCTGGAGATAAAAGCAGAGCAGGAAGGTGAACTTGTTGAAGAGCAGGATGTCATGACAGCTGTTCTGTTGGACACATTGGCCCTCATTATGTCCCTGGCAGTCTTCTGACGCCAGGGATAATGTGGCGGTATGACCACCAACAGGCTGGTGGTACATATGCCAGTTTATGAGATTGGCGGGTTGGCTGCAGTCAACCCGCCACTTCTCCGCTCATACCACCATGGCGGTATGAGCCGCCAGGCCGGATTCTCTATCTCCAGGCCGGCGGCCAGCATAGGCCCGCCCATGGCATTATGAGCCGGCCTACCACCATGGTTTTTGTAGTGTTAGCAATGCCACGAAAACCATGGTGGTAGGCCCTACTGGTGACTGGGAATTCCTTCCTTGTCACCGGTAAGCGGCTCCCCCACCCCCCAACACTCACCTGACACCCCCTACCCCCACTCCAACTAAACTTACACCCCCACCCACCCAATACACATACTAATCCCCCTCTGATCCAATCACTCACCCCGATACATGCACACGCCACACAACTGACCCAACCCACCACAGTCACACATGCACACATCACCTCCCTGCCCCACCCCCACTACAGTCACAGCGCCCCTCACCCCACACCCCCTCTCTGCATACATGTACACAGACACCCACATGCACCAGGCAGACACCCATTCACCTAAACTGACATACACACATTCATTCACAGACTGACATACACGCATTCATTAACACACTGACATACACACATTCATTCATGCATGCTTCCAAACATGCTCACACACATTCTTACACACAATCACACTGACATGCAGACATGCCCTCACTTCACCATTCGTACATGCATTCAATCATACACATACACTATGCAAACAACACAGACAGAGGCATTCACACACACACTCAGACATTCATGTACACACTCAGACACACATACACACAACACCCCCAACCCTGTCGGCAGCCCAACTTACCTTGAGCGAGGAGGTCTTCCAGCAGGGAACGGGAAGGGGCGCTGCTACCGCCAGCAACGTCCAGTCAGCAGAACACCGCCAGGACGTATTACTGGTCTTAATACAGCTGGCAGCGTCCTATTGGTGTGGCAGTACTGGTGGTAGCAGTGCCAGTTTTCCACTGTCCACCACCATGAGCACTGCTGGATTTCCGCCCTTATTGTGGTGGAAGTCAGGCAGTGCTCATAATATGGGGGACGGATGGTAGCCCATGGTGCTAAAATGAGGGCCATTCTCCTTATTATCTTTTCAGATTAAAAGAAACAGCACTCCCTAACTATCGTCTCTAACAGCACCTTCAGAAGATGGTGACATAGAGTGGTTCCTAAAGTTTATTCATGAAGGTGGACGGAAAAGAAAGGTTCACAAAAGCCTAGCAGAAAGTGAGGAATATGAACCAGTGACTTTGTATGTCAAGGGTGGTACAGAGGAAGTGAAGCTAATCTTTATTCAATCTGCCCTGAGTCATATAGTATTACCAAATCCAACTGCTTCTATCTTTTCAATATCCCAAACCTACCATCACTACTCAAATCACCTACTTCTATCTTTTCAAGAAATCAAAACTATCATCACCATCACAGTCAAAACCCAATCTAGTTAACAGAAAAAAAACAACCACATAGCTCCACCACAATAAATGGCTCTGGCTGTTTCTCTACAAGGAGTTCTCCTTCCCACTTTGGGACTTTCACACCTATAGACCTCAGAAGGACTCCAGTGCAGATTGCACAATTTGCCTCAAACCTGTATATTGTGGGTAGTCTGGCAGACATTGTGGCACAGTGTCCCATTTGACAAAACAATATGCAGACTATGGGAACAGTATTTGAAAAGGAAGCTGTTGTCAAGATATATGTCAAACATATAGGAGGAGGTGATGATGAGGAACAAGATGTCACTGTGCAGAGAAACCCTGTAGATCTTAGTGGGAATCATGGCCCACAGCAACCTTGGCATGGCACACAGAAAAGAGGAATGCAGTTACCCCAATGCTTTCAAGCAGTCTACCTATTCCCCGTAGGACTCAAGGTGGAATTGTCCCACAGCAAGCAGAAAACACAATAACCCAATGTTAGAAATTGGGTCTGTTGTTGGCAGAGGTATGCACCCTGTCCAGGTAGGGACCACAATCTTAGTCAGGTTAAGTCAGTTACATACCATAAATAACCTGTGCTCATCCTCTGGTAGCTTGGCACATTGAAGGCAGGCTTAGCATAGGAGGCAATATGTAAAGTATTTGTGCAGCCCTTAAAACAGTACATCAGTAAAAACACCACACAAAAAGAATCCACACCAGGTTAGAAAAACAGAGCGTAAATTAGTGAACATAACACAAGCAAAAAATCAAAAATCCAATAAGTAGAAGTAGAGATGTATGTTTTTAAAGAATATCTGCAAATATAGTTGTTGCGCTAGATCAAGTGAAAAGTCAAGGTGCATGGGTCAGATACAGGGACCAACCTTGTACCAATGAAAAAGTACCTTGAAACAAGGGTTTTGTTGACATTAAAGAACCAATGCGAGGAGGCAATGGATCAGCGTTGAACCCTTCGGATGTAGGCGATGTGTCAGTTCCAATCTGTGCAGCCTGCAATGCACTGTCTTTACCCTCAGCGACAGCAGCACTGCTCATGCTCTGTTGGCTTGGCACACAGCAAAATTAAATTACAGTTACACAGTGAAAGACACCGTAAAAATACTCCACACCAGATTAGGAAAATCAAGAATATCAATCTGAGTGAAACAAGACCAAAATTAGAAAAATCTTTTCAGTAGAAGTCAAAAAATTTAAATATTAAGGGCCTGACTTAGATCTCAAATGATCGGTTACTCCGTGACAACAGTGACAGATATCCCATCCATTGATTTCTAAATCCCATTGAAAACAGTGGGAGTTAGACCTTGACAAACAGGATATCCATCACCATTGTAACCGAGTAAATAGTCTGCTGGGATCTAAATCAGGCCCTAAGTGTAAGCCGTCAAAAGGGTACTTGAGGTCACGAGGGATCAGGCAAATCTAAAATCCAGGTCAAACATGATGTAAGGTAGGCCGCTACAGAACCCATGCAGGGTTCAATGAAGCAGTACCTTTGATGATGCAATGTTTTGATGGCAAAGGCAAGATGAATCAATATTTGTACCACACTTGAGGTACTGCGTTGTTGTTGGGCTTCATGGAAGTGAATGCAATGCATCATCGTACGGCTGTACAAAGCGTCATCATCAGGCTGCACAGTCTGTGAATTTGATTTTGTCAGACAGCAGCTGCATCACCGTCAATGAGCATTGTGCTGATTTTTCTCTCACACTCAGGCTGATGCAGCTCTTTTTGCAGGTTTTAGTTTCAGATCCCACTTCTGGGGCCCAAGACTGGAGGGGGGGCACCTCAGGCAAGGATAGGACTCACAGAGGGCAGCGTCCAGAAGCACTAAGAGAGTTGCAAGCAGTCTTTGATGTCCCTAAGACTGCAGAACCACAGAAGACAAGTCAACAAGTCATTGGAGACTCTTGTGATTGTGTGCAAGGATATAGAAAACAAGGCCAGTCCTCCTCACTGCGGGCAAGAAGCAGAAGGCAGATCGCCAACACAACAAATCAAGTATCAAAGTGATAGTCCCTCCTACAGTAGTAGTCAAGCTACAGATTATGGGTGTGTAAAATTCTCATACTTTACTTTCATGTAATTACATGAACTTTTGACAACATTAAGCAAAATTACATGTAATTTAATTATTTTTTAACACAAGGATGCATTTTTCACTAAAAAATATACTGCAAAAAGCAAAGGCATTGTGAACAAAAGTCACCAGCATTCTGTTATTCCTGTGCATTTACAGTAAACGTTGACAAAAATGGTGCATTTGCTGCAAAAATTTACAATGAATACAAGGTAATTACAGATAGTGACATTACTCCTATTTTCAGGAATGCTACATAACAAACATAAAGCAAAAATCCTAAAAGTACACAAATTACACTGGTGGAATTTAAATGTTACTCACTACTACTATGCACTACATGTACATCAGTGCACACTAGGGCCCTAATTTACAAGAGCATTGCATCCTGCAGCACATATTGGAAGAACAAAATGCTATTATTGATTGTTTAATTGCAGGAAAGTGTTCCTTCCTCCACATAAACAATCATTGAATAATGATGATTTGCTACTCCTAAGTGTGCTGCATTGTGCAGCACACATTGGACTAGCAAATCACCATGAATGGTTGCTTATTTGCAGGAAGGGCTACCTTCCTGCACATAAGCAGTCATTCCCTGCAATACAGGCACAGGCAGCTAATTTTAGCATCAGCTCTAGGGAAAACACAGGGGTGCACCATATGGTGTTGAGAGATGCTGCCACATTGGTGCAGCGCCATCCTGTGCCACTTCTTAATAAATGAGGCCCTAGGTTTGCTTCAAAGGATTTAAGCAAAGGACAGTTACTGGTCCCTCAAATGCTGATTGATTTTGAAAGGCATTCATCAGCATGCATTATTTGCAATGTTCTCCATAAAGAAGCCATACAGAGCTTGCAACATCTTCTAATAATTCAATATAAAAGTCACTCAATGGCTTCAAGTCAGAGGTCTCAGCTTTGGATTCATTGTCACATATTTATGGAAGTAATGTTCTCAAACCTGTGGCTGATGAGGATACTTAAGAGTCTCCTGTATAGCTTGTTGCATAAACCTAATTGTGCAGGACTAAAAAGGAATACGTATTAAACAACCTACTGGCCACCTATCATAGGATTTACTTTCATATCAGCCATTCCTTTGATGCCCAGAAACAGTTGATGATCATTCAATATGCCAATAGACGTCCTGTAAAGGGCCTCAAACAGGAGAACCCAGCCTGTTTGAACTCCACTTTTTACATGCTGCATCACCTTTTTAGGCAGTACTGGTCTATAAATGATCATTAACTGCAAAGGAAATGGGATCCTATGCTACTGCAAATGCCTTGATGAATTTGATGAATGAGGTTGAAATGTTTGGGGTAGTAGAGTGCTTGATCCAATTGCTAGTGCCTTTTAATCTTTTAACATGGGAATTAAACAAAGTGGATTGAACCATGACCCAAGCCATTCCATTGATGCATGTTTCATGACCATTTACCTAGATGGAACAAACATGTACTAATGGCAATAAAGCAGCAGATGTTTTAACCAACAGTTTACTACTTTATGTGAGTAATACATGTAAAAGACTGAAGGATTCGATTGTGCCCTCCAAAGCGTGCATCAATGCCACTATACTGGATCCACAGTACAAAAAATGTTTACCGACTTTCATTCTTTTTTCATCATTGGATGTGTCCTTTAAAACAAACTGGGTTGGCAGGAAGCAGAGTGAGATGGAAAATGCAAGATTTCACCTTTAAGGACATAGAGGAACTGAAGTGCTGTCTTCAAACTCTGCAAAGTATGCTAATGGTCTGAGTTCCGAAGCAACATCATCACCATCACTTTCAAACTCTGCAGTGGTTTAGTTTTTGATGAATGTTTCAGGACTTAAAACAAGTGCAAAGTTGCAGAAAACTCAAAAAAACTAATGTTAACAACTATGGCATTAATCAAGTTGGTACCATACTACTTGGATGACCAAACAGCAGTCTACTTGGATCCACAACTATTGAGCAATTGTCATGGGAAAAAGGAACAATCACCAGAACTCACCAGGCTGGTAAAAAAGTGTATAGCATATTTTGTAGAAAATGCATCCTAATGAAGCAACCCAGTTCAGTTCAGTTACAGCTGCTGCAATTGTCAGGGTCAGAAAGATCAGCCACAATTCTTGAACTGTGGATAGACTAATAATCACCAAATGGAATAAACATCTCTCTCTCAAAAACTGTAAGGCAGCACAATAGCTGAGGGTAATTTTTTGGACATCACAAATGTGGTGACTGAATGCCCTCCAGACGACCTTCCAGAATTCGAAGATTAACTATGCTTTCTGTATTGAAAAAACAAGTGATTCAATGCAACAGACATTTAGGCTATTTAAAAAACAGAAAAGACAAAAATGCTGTGCTAATGTGGACACGTGTACAAAGTACACAAAGATAATCAAGGAGGATGTGGTCATTTCAGCCTGGTGACTGATTAATGAGAGAGGGCAATGGAAATAAAGTAATTAAACCTTTGGCTCAACTGTAGACTTTGCAATAAACAATGGTATTTACATCTGAAGGTGAACCCCATAATTTTCTGAAAGAGCAAAGTGCCTTCCATGCCTAACTACATTGTAGTATGTATGTATGCTGCTTCATTAGAAAAAGAAGAACATACATACATAGATGGATACCACACTCAGATCAAATCAACCCATATAATTGAATTCCAAATGACAGGTCATGTGATGGATGGGACTGTCTTAGGTAAACTTAGCATTTAATGTGTGGGTGATCATTCTTGATGTACATTTCCACATGTTTTGGGGAGTGTTCCTTGAGAGGCATTATGTTATTTGCACATTAGAATTCCTTGGTTCTTTTGACACTTGCCAGTTTACCTCTATTAGACTAAGATTCCATTTGTTTTTATTTTCTTGTTTATCAGGTCTGTCTATTTTGGATGAAATAAAAGCTGCAAATCCCATCAACAAGATCCGTGAGAAGGACGAATGTGTATCTTCTTCCAATGAGAAAAAAACTAAAGGAGGCCTACCCCTGTGGTAGGTATTTATTTAGAATAATAATATACACTACTGTCTTGAGTGTCAAATCTTAAGTGATTTGAAGAGGACATATAGGGCATGGCTAAACATTTTTAATATTTGAATGATCAGTCATTCAGAATACAAGTAGCTAGTTTGACAACACAAACGGATGATGGACAGGGTGCTAAAACTTTCCAAACACTCACTCTCAGTACAGATCTGGGTTTAATCCATCATTCTTTTGCTCCCCATGCCTCCATAGTATGGACGCAGACATATACAAATCAGTTGTGACTCTGTTCCACATGGGCACAGTCCAGCCTGAACTGCAAGACCAGTTCCTCCCTGGACCAGAAACTAGCATCCTGGGACTGGTTTCAGGGTTTCACCCTTAAGCAACCAGGCTACCTTGAATCCAGTTGCAAAGTGAGTACAGAACCCTTCCCACTTAGGCATACCCTTCCCACTTAGGGCAACTTTAGCAACACAAAACGATGATGGACGGAGTGCTGAAACTTTTCAAACACTCACGCCCAGTCACAGATCTGGGTTTAATCCATTGTTCTTTTGCTCATCATGCCTCAAATAGTGGCTTGAGGGCAACTTGTAATTATGACACAAAGCATTGCGCCACCGGAGCTGCATTAAAACTGATGATCCAGTGGCGCAATGAGGAAAATGCATTATGGGACCCTCTCTTTTTATCAGCCTCTATTTGATGGATAACCTCAAAACATCACAGAAAAAAGCAGAGGTGGATGAGACTTTAAAAGATGCAGATGGATTTGTCAAACGGTGCCAAAGGTATGAGCATACTAAAAATGCTTTTCTTACAGAAATGTAGTCCTAATTATAACAAAATAATAAACTGAATAATAAAAGATGCTAAAAAGAAAGCATAGATATCTGGGTAGTTCCCAAGTGCAGGCAGAAAGCAGCATCCTTTTAGACAACACCTCCAACATCAGAATCTTCTCACCTCAAGTGTCTGTTTTCTTAGAACACTTTTTAAGCATAGAATTCCACAATACTATTTATGCAGACTAAGCTAGAAAGTGACAAAGATGTTTGCCATTTTTACAGCAAAGACTTTAATCATAGGATTAGCATAGTGCCATTCACGACGAGCTGAAAAATGACAAAATAATTTTACCATTCCTGGCATGGTATTACAGCTTTGGATTGGTAAAATACCATCCAAGTCAACCTTGAGTGAATACAAGCAATGACTGACACATGTTTTACTATGATTAGAGAAGTACAGCTTTGCCTAGATACAAGGAAGCAACCAGTATAACGCAATACCCTTTCAGGCTAAGAGTGACACATAAATAATGCAAAAAAGAAAGCAGGAAACTCTGGCTAGGATATTTCCCAGGTTTAGGAGGAGAGCAGTCCCTTTATATGGAGTATCATACAACATCCCAAACACCCTGAATCTGCTCACCTCAAATGTTTGTTTTTCTAGCAGTTTTTTAAGCATAAGATTAGCCTAGTGTCATCCACCATCCATCACTGGTATCATTGAACATGTCTTGAGTGTTCTATTATGTGAAGTAATTAACAACGGGAGGGAAGGGAATTCGTTATAGTTACTTCATTTAACCGCTTAAGTGCTGGCGTCGGCCACTGGGCAACGCCCACACTACCTCCCTGGTGCCGACACCAGGGAGGGGGTTGATAAATCCTCGGGTGCATCGCACCTGAGGATTTTTTTTTTTTTTTATCCCTGGGAGACACAGAAGCTCTATAATAATAAACAAATAAATAAATGGAAAGGGGGTCGCCCGTGGGCTGGGTGACCCCCTGTGGGGGAAAAATTTTTGGGCCCCCAAGGAAACCATACAACAAAATAAAAAAAACAAAAATATATATATATATATATATATATATAGATATATAGATATATATATATGTATATAAATATAGATCTATATATATAGATATATCTATGTAGATATATCTATGTACATGGATATATCTATAGATAGATCTATAGATAGATATAGATATATGTATATATATAAATATATATATATCTATATCTATCTATAGATATATCTATGTAGATTTATATATATATATATATATATATATATATCACTTTTGTCAATATGTGTGTGGTTTCCCTGGGGGATGCGATTGGCCCCCAGGAAAACCAGACCCACATATAAAAGTGATATATATATATATATATATATATATATATATATATATATATATATATATATATATATATATAGATTTGCCACCAGTTGTCTTACAGTTGCAGCTTGCGTCTTCAAAGCAATACACATACTTCAACTGACGCTTTTAGGCAGCAATAAAAAAGTCAAGTAAGTATTGTGATTATGTTTCTGCTACAAAAGGGTCAGACTTGTCTAGTGGCAGTTTTAGTGCCATAAAGAAGCGCAGAAGGTTTATATGCCTACTGCAAAGAGCAAGTCTGTATTTTATGTAAATAGCTGAGTACATTAGTAAAGTCAGCCATTACCTGCGCTATAATACAAGTGAAATGTATGTGCAGGGTGGAGGGCGGCTATGGAGAGATGAAGGGCACTTTTGCTGGGTGGTAATGAGGGAATCCGAGGAGGAGGGAGTGGGAGCACCAATAATGATTGTTGGACTGGGCGCAGGAGGTGCTAAAGACTGTGACGAATGGTATGTGACAAGGTGTTTTTTGAGTGTCTTGAAAGAACGTGCTGATTGAGGGAAGAAGCGCAGGTATGGTGGCATATACTGTTGCACGTATCTCACACACACCATCGATTTTGTGACTTTTTACGTAGGCTAGTGTTTTAGAGCAACAGTTTAGCCAATAGCAGAGATGGCATCTTGATGGATGACTGCTGCCGTCACTCGGGTTATAGAGGACAGCTCTGACATAGGATCAGAGACTGAGACATCAGATACTGAGACAGCATCTGAGGGATAGGACAATGGCGCAGACTCTGGGAGTGATTTTTCAGTCGGAGGAGTCCCATTCGATAACTCCTCTTCCAGTACATTATGAGGGAGGTGATGAGGACAGTCCAGCTGTCCCTTCGCAAGCAGTCTGTGCAACTGGGTAATAGTGGGTTAGCCCAACCCAGAGAGCAGGTGAATGCAGTGGCAAGCAGAGAGAGAGAGAGGGAGAGTGCTCTCTTGGGAGCTCCCCAATTTAGTTCATCCACAAATTCCACCGCCCAAATTGTATTGTGGAGACATCAAAATTATCTATCGCAAAACAAACTGGTTTTGCATGGCAGGCACCTGTGTTTTTAGTCCTGGGTTCGGCAGCCATATAGAGAAACACACTAAACCCAAACATTTCTGGAAACTAGACATTCGGGGGAGTCCACAGAGGTGTGACTTGTGTGGATTCCCCAAAGTTTTCTTACCCAGAATACCCTGCAAAGCTAAAATGTGGAATAAAAACTCTATTTTTCTTGCATTTCTGACACACAAACTACAGGAATATGCTGGGATCCACAAAATTCCTACCACACAGTGATTCCTCACCTGTCCTGATAAAAACACTACCCCACTTGAGTGCCTACACCGAGGGCCAGATGTACGAAGGCATTTGCGCCTCGCAAACGGCGAAAAACGCCGTTTGTGAGGCGCAAAAGCCCTTACGCGATGCAGAAACACATATTGCAAGTCGGTACCGACTCGCAAAATGTGTTTCCGACTCGCAAATAGGAAGGGGTGTGCCCTTCCTATTTGCGAGTCGCACCGCGATGTAGAGTTGATTTTTGACCGCGAAAGCGGTCGCAAATCAACTCGCAGTTACCATCCACTTGAAGTGGATGATAACTAATTCGCAAACGGTAAGGGGTACCCATGGCACCCCTTCCCCTTTGTGAATGCTCACAAAATTATTTTTTCAGAGCTACTCTGAAAAAAACTGAAACAAAAAGGTTTCGGTATTTTTTCTATTTGCAGCTCGTTTTCCTTTAACCTGTTCTGTGCCTTGGACGAGATGATCTCGTCCAAGGCTACAGTTCCCCTGTGCCTTGGACGAGATCATCTCGTCCATGGCACAGGGGAACTTGGGGGCGCGCTAGCGCGCCCCCCGTGCACCCCCCTTCCCCCCCCAGGCGGGGATGGAAGGGGAAGACCTTCCCCTTCCACCCCCGCCCCCCCCCACGGCAATCCGATGACGTCAGCGCGCGCTCAGCGCGCTGACGTCATCGAGTGTTGCCGGCGCGCTGGAAGCCATTTGCTTCCAGCGCGTCTTCGGAGCAGGAGCTCTAAGGTGAGTCCTCTCCGTTTTTGGGGGGCGGGGGGTTTGAGAAAACAGACATGGGGGGAAAGGAAAGGGTTTTTCCTTTCCCCCTGTGTCTGTTTTCTCAAGATTCCTGCTCCACGATCGCGGGCAGGGCCCGCGATCGTGGAGCAGGAATCTCCACTAGCCACCAGGGATTTTCTGTTTTACTAAATTTGGGGGCGACCCCTTGGGCAAGGGTCGCCCCCCCCGGGGGCAATTTTTATTTGGATTTCGCCCCCCCCCTGGGGGCAGATCGGCCGTTTTTTCGGCGGATCTGCTCCCAGGGGGGGGGCGAAAACCACTAGACACCAGGGATGTATTGTTTTATGTTTGTTTTTGGGGGCGACCCCTTGGGCAAGGGTCGCCCCCCCCGGGGGCAATTTTTATTTGTATTTCGCCCCCCCCTGGGGGCAGATCGGCCGTTTTTTCGGCGGATCTGCCCCCAGGGGGGGGCGAAAACCACTAGACACCAGGGATATCGTTTTTTGTGTGTGTTTTTGGGGGCGACCCCTTGGGCAAGGGTCGCCCCCCCCCCGGGGGCAATTTTTATTTGTATTTCGCCCCCCCCTGGGGGCAGATTCGCCGATTTTTCGGCGGATCTGCCCCCAGGGGGGGGCGAAAACCACTAGACACCAGGGATATATTTTTTTATGTTTGTTTTTGGGGGCGACCCCTTGGGCAAGGGTCGCCCCCCCCCCGGGGCAATTTTTATTTGTATTTCGCCCCCCCCTGGGGGCAGATCGGCCGTTTTTTCGGCGGATCTGCCCCCAGGGGGGGGCGAAAACCACTAGACACCAGGGATATCGTTTTTTGTGTGTGTTTTTGGGGGCGACCCCTTGGGGAAGGGTCGCCCCCTGAAAGGGGGCACAGAGGTGTTGCCCATTTCTGCCCCCCTTGGGGTCCGATTGGCCAATTCTTTTACGCCCATCTACCCCGAGGGGGGCAGGATCCACTTAGGTACCAGGGACAACTTCTAAGTTCTTGGTGGTGGGGTGTTTGTCAACTGGCAAAGTATTTGTATTTGTGATTATAACAATTTATTTCTTCTTTTTCTTCTAGTTCAACGCTTTTGCTTCCTTTGCTGTGGATCTTTGAGGTTTTGGCAGTAGTTGTCCAGTGGTTTGCATAGTTGCATGTTTTAGGTAAGTGAACGCAATTTACTCCAAAGGAGTATTGTTGACATGTTTGTAGGTGGTGTACTAAATGCAGTATTGTGTGTTTGACATTGTCCTTAGATTTGAGCACAGTGGTGTTTGTGTTGTCATATGTCTAAATTGCTTTTTTCTTTTTTCTTTTTAGTGGGATATCATTGGTGATTGCAGAGTAGTTGCTTGGTGAGTAGCTATTTCAGGCAACTGTGTGGTATAGTTTTTTGTAGTACATAACTCTTTGTGATAAAGCTACACTTTGTTCATTACTTATTTTAGTGCTAGTTGTTGTTGGCAATCCATTTGTTGTTAGGATCATGGCTAGCCGCAAAGTGACCGCTCAGCAGGTTGTTCGCATGCTCTTTGAGTCGTCTTCAGACCATGATTACGACACTGACTCTGCATCTGAGGCAGAGGAGGAAGCAGGAGATTCTGGAAGTGAGTTTTCTGTCCAAGAGCATTCTTCTGATGAGGAAGCTACTCTCAGTGCAGATGAAGGGCCTGTGTTAGAGGAGGACATTGATGTGCCAAGAGTGCAGCAGCCTGGGGCTGCAGGGTTTCCCATTGGAAGACCTGACACCTGGATTGCCCCAAACATGGAGCAGCCACAGTTACCTGCATTTACTGGTCTCCCAGGGTGTAGAGTTAATACGGAAAACTTTCTGCCTGTCCAATTCTTTCACTTGTTTATGGACGATGTATTTTTGGAAGAGATTGTGGAGCAGACAAATGTGTATGCAGAGCAATATTTGCGGGACAACGCTGCCAGACTTAAGCCTCAGTCTAGAGCTACTCATTGGGTTCCCACATATCTGGAAGAGATGAAAAGGTTTTTAGGTTTGACTTTTTTGATGGGGTTGATCAGGAAGCCGTCACTGGCTTCTTATTGGTCTACTAGTCCCTTGATGGCAACTGCTATATTTCCTGCAACTATGACACGTAATCGGTATTTGCTTCTTCTTCGTATGCTGCATTTTGTAGACAATGCTTTAGCCTTGCCACGAGATCACCCTGATTGTGACCGCCTTTTTAAGATTAGGCCTGTCCTTGATCATTTTGTGGATCGGTTTTCAGAGGTCTATGTTCCAGGCAAAGAGATAAGTGTGGACGAGTCTTTGGTCCTTTTCAAGGGGCGTTTAGTTTTTAAGCAGTACATCCCTAGTAAGAGGGCACGGTATGGGATTAAATTGTATCTGCTGTCAGAAAGCAGTACAGGATATGTTTATAATTTCCGGGTCTACACTGGTAGGGATTCCAGTATTGACCCTCCTGGTTGTCCGGCCACTTTTGGAGTTAGCGGAAAAATTGTGTGGGAACTTGCTAGACGGCTGTTTAACAAAGGTCACCATTTGTACGTAGATAATTTCTACACTGGAGTGCAGTTGTTCAAGGAGTTGTTTAGGGTGGACACTGTTGCTTGTGGCACAATCCGTTCTAACCGCAAAGGCTATCCAAGGGAGCTTGTCTGTAAAAAACTTGAGAGGGGACAGTGCAGTGCCTTGCGGAATAATGAGCTGTTAGCTATGAAATTTTCAGACAGGAGGGATGTGTACATGCTATCGACCATCCACGATGAGAGTACTTCCCCTGTGGCTGTTTGGGGTCAGGTTGCGGAAGTGCGCAAACCTGCGTGCATTTTGGACTACAATAGGCACATGGGTGGTGTTGATAGAGTAGATCAGAGGTTGGAACCTTACACTGCTCTTCGTAAGTCGTATGTGTGGTATAAAAAGTTGGCCCTACATTTATTTCATTTGGCAACTTTTAATGCCTTTATTGTATACAAGGATTGTTCACCTGAGTCAAGGATGACTTTTGTTAAATTTCAGGAGTCGGTGATAGAAAGCCTTATTGTGGTGGAACCGGCAAGAGTTCCTAGAGTAGAAGTGGTGGAGGATGTGGCTAGATTGAAAGATCGGCACTTTCCAGATCACATTCCTCCCACTCCCAAAAAAGACATGCCCACAAAGAAATGTAGAGTATGTGCCCGGAGATCAATCCGGAGGGAGAGCCGGATGTACTGCCCCGAATGCCCTTCAAAGCCTGGGCTGTGTGTGCCCAGCTGTTTTAGAAGTTACCACACAAGGAAAAACTTTTGGGAAATACCGTGAGCGTAAGCTGTCTGTTTTATATTTTCATATGTTTCACGGTTGGCATCTGTCGTGTATTTAGTTTGAGGTTTTGTGTTTGTAGTTTAGTGCCTATTTTATAATTAGTAGTTTATTTGTTGTTTATAAATTAAAAAAAGTGATTGCGGTGTGCGTGGGGTGGCGCTTGGCTGGCGGTGTGCGTGGGGTGGCGCTTGGCTGGCGGTGTGCGTGGGGTGGCGCTTGGCTGGCGGTGCCAGCCAAACGGCAGTCCACTCTCCCATCAGCTGGTGTGATTCTTGTATCAGGCATGTGGGCGTATGTAAGTGATGGGCCCTTGAGTGGCGCGGTCTGTCGATGTGAGTGTTGTAATGTGCTGGGCCCGTGGCTGGCGGTGTGAATGGTCTTGTGCGTGTCATGTATGAAAGGTGTGTGAATGGACTGTAAAGCGGTTGGTGCCTTGTCGCGGCTTTACAGCTCACGAGCTGTGAGTCATTGGTTCACTTTTTTGCCTTTCAGTTATTAGCAGTGCATTTCATTTTTGTGAAATCTCTTGTTAATAAAATTTGATCCACTGAACCATCACTCACCCTCGTGCCAAATCCAACCAGTATGTGTTGTAAAAAATGACAAAACCTGCTCCGCTGTAATCAGGCGTCGCAGCACACCTGTGACACGCTAGGTGCCTCGGGTGGGACCCCGATGATGAAGCATGCCACCAACTTGGTTGGTGGGTGAGGGGTCTTCTTCACATAACCTAAGTGTGTTTCTTTTCACTATTTTAGTGTTTGGCACATCACGGACGTATGTGCACACATCAAAATGATATATTGCAAAAATACCTCTCCCTTCTATCTCTTCAGGTTTTGGGCCTTATTCTGTTGCAGGCACCTGGCCCACCCACACAAGTGAGGTATCATTTTTATCGGGAGACTTGGGGGAATGGTGGGTGGAAGGAAATTTGTGGCTCCTCTCAGATTCCAGAACTTTCTGCCACAGAAATGAGAGGAAAAAGTGTTTTTTTGGCCAAATTTTGAGGTTTGCAAAGGATTCTGGGTAACAAAACCTGGTCCGAGCCCCGCAAGTCACCCCTCCTTGGATTCCCCTAGGTCTCTAGTTTTCAGAAATGCACAGGTTTGGTAGGTTTCCCTAGGTGCCGGCTGAGCTACAGGCCAAAATCCACAGGTAGGCACTGTTTTCTTCAAAAATTTTGGTTGTGTCCACGTTGCGCTTTGGGGCGTTTCCTGTCGCGGGCGCTAGGCCTACCCACGCAAGTGAGGTATCATTTTTATCGGGAGACGTGGGGGAACGCTGGGTGGAAGGAAATTTGTGGCTCCTCTCAGATTCCAGAACTTTCTGCCACAGAAATGTGAGGAACATGTGTTTTTTTAGCCAATTTTTGAGGTTTGCAAAGGATTCTGGGTAACAGAACCAGGTCCGAGCCCCGCCAGTCACCCCTCCATGGATTCCCCTAGGTCTCTAGTTTTCAGAAATGTACAGGTTTGGTAGGTTTCCCTAGGTGGCGGCTGAGCTAGAGGCCAAAATCTACAGGTAGTCACTTTGCTAAAAACAGCTCTGTTTTCTGTGATATGTCCACGTTGTGTTTTGGGGCATATCCTGTCGCGGGCGCTAGGCCTACCCACGCAAGTGAGGTATCATTTTTATCGGGAGACGTGGGGGAACGCTGGGTGGAAGGAAATTTGTGGCTCCTCTCAGATTCCAGAACTTTCTGCCACAGAAATGTGAGGAACATGTGTTTTTTTAGCCAATTTTTTAGGTTTGCAAAGGATTCTGGGTAACAGAACCAGGTCCGAGCCCCGCCAGTCACCCCTCCTTGGATTCCCCTAGGTCTCTAGTTTTCAGAAATGTACAGGTTTGGTAGGTTTCCCTAGGTGGCGGCTGAGCTAGAGGCCAAAATCTACAGGTAGTCACTTTGCTAAAAACAGCTCTGTTTTCTGTGATATGTCCACGTTGTGTTTTGGGGCATATCTTGTCGCGGGCGCTAGGCCTACCCACGCAAGTGAGGTATCATTTTTATCGGGAGACGTGGGGGAACGCTGGGTGGAAGGAAATTTGTGGCTCCTCTCAGATTCCAGAACTTTCTGCAACAGAAATGTGAGGAACATGTGTTTTTTTAGCCAATTTTTTAGGTTTGCAAAGGATTCTGGGTAACAGAACCAGGTCCGAGCCCCGCCAGTCACCCCTCCTTGGATTCCCCTAGGTCTCTAGTTTTCAGAAATGTACAGGTTTGGTAGGTTTCCCTAGGTGGCGGCTGAGCTAGAGGCCCAAATCTACAGGTAGTCACTTTGCTAAAAACAGCTCTGTTTTCTGTGATATGTCCACGTTGTGTTTTGGGGCATATCTTGTCGCGGGCGCTAGGCCTACCCACGCAAGTGAGGTATCATTTTTATCGGGAGACGTGGGGGAACGCTGGGTGGAAGGAAATTTGTGGCTCCTCTCAGATTCCAGAACTTTCTGCAACAGAAATGTGAGGAACATGTGTTTTTTTAGCCAATTTTTTAGGTTTGCAAAGGATTCTGGGTAACAGAACCAGGTCCGAGCCCCGCCAGTCACCCCACCTTGGATTCCCCTAGGTCTCTAGTTTTCAGAAATGTACAGGTTTGGTAGGTTTCCCTAGGTGGCGGCTGAGCTAGAGGCCAAAATCTACAGGTAGTCACTTTGCTAAAAACAGCTCTGTTTTCTGTGATATGTCCACGTTGTGTTTTGGGGCATATCCTGTCGCGGGCGCTAGGCCTACCCACGCAAGTGAGGTATCATTTTTATCGGGAGACGTGGGGGAACGCTGGGTGGAAGGAAATTTGTGGCTCCTCTCAGATTCCAGAACTTTCTGCCACAGAAATGTGAGGAACATGTGTTTTTTTAGCCAATTTTTGAGGTTTGCAAAGGATTCTGGGTAACAGAACCAGGTCCGAGCCCCGCCAGTCACCCCTCCTTGGATTCCCCTAGGTCTCTAGTTTTCAGAAATGTACAGGTTTGGTAGGTTTCCCTAGGTGGCGGCTGAGCTAGAGGCCAAAATCTACAGGTAGTCACTTTGCTAAAAACAGCTCTGTTTTCTGTGATATGTCCACGTTGTGTTTTGGGGCATATCCTGTCGCGGGCGCTAGGCCTACCCACGCAAGTGAGGTATCATTTTTATCGGGAGACGTGGGGGAACGCTGGGTGGAAGGAAATTTGTGGCTCCTCTCAGATTCCAGAACTTTCTGCCACAGAAATGTGAGGAACATGTGTTTTTTTAGCCAATTTTTGAGGTTTGCAAAGGATTCTGGGTAACAGAACCAGGTCCGAGCCCCGCCAGTCACCCCTCCTTGGATTCCCCTAGGTCTCTAGTTTTCAGAAATGTACAGGTTTGGTAGGTTTCCCTAGGTGGCGGCTGAGCTAGAGGCCAAAATCTACAGGTAGTCACTTTGCTAAAAACAGCTCTGTTTTCTGTGATATGTCCACGTTGTGTTTTGGGGCATATCCTGTCGCGGGCGCTAGGCCTACCCACGCAAGTGAGGTATCATTTTTATCGGGAGACGTGGGGGAACGCTGGGTGGAAGGAAATTTGTGGCTCCTCTCAGATTCCAGAACTTTCTGCCACAGAAATGTGAGGAACATGTGTTTTTTTAGCCAATTTTTGAGGTTTGCAAAGGATTCTGGGTAACAGAACCAGGTCCGAGCCCCGCCAGTCACCCCTCCTTGGATTCCCCTAGGTCTCTAGTTTTCAGAAATGTACAGGTTTGGTAGGTTTCCCTAGGTGGCGGCTGAGCTAGAGGCCAAAATCTACAGGTAGTCACTTTGCTAAAAACAGCTCTGTTTTCTGTGATATGTCCACGTTGTGTTTTGGGGCATATCTTGTCGCGGGCGCTAGGCCTACCCACGCAAGTGAGGTATCATTTTTATCGGGAGACGTGGGGGAACGCTGGGTGGAAGGAAATTTGTGGCTCCTCTCAGATTCCAGAACTTTCTGCAACAGAAATGTGAGGAACATGTGTTTTTTTAGCCAATTTTTTAGGTTTGCAAAGGATTCTGGGTAACAGAACCAGGTCCGAGCCCCGCCAGTCACCCCACCTTGGATTCCCCTAGGTCTCTAGTTTTCAGAAATGTACAGGTTTGGTAGGTTTCCCTAGGTGGCGGCTGAGCTAGAGGCCAAAATCTACAGGTAGTCACTTTGCTAAAAACAGCTCTGTTTTCTGTGATATGTCCACGTTGTGTTTTGGGGCATATCCTGTCGCGGGCGCTAGGCCTACCCACGCAAGTGAGGTATCATTTTTATCGGGAGACGTGGGGGAACGCTGGGTGGAAGGAAATTTGTGGCTCCTCTCAGATTCCAGAACTTTCTGCCACAGAAATGTGAGGAACATGTGTTTTTTTAGCCAATTTTTTAGGTTTGCAAAGGATTCTGGGTAACAGAACCAGGTCCGAGCCCCGCCAGTCACCCCACCTTGGATTCCCCTAGGTCTCTAGTTTTCAGAAATGTACAGGTTTGGTAGGTTTCCCTAGGTGGCGGCTGAGCTAGAGGCCAAAATCTACAGGTAGTCACTTTGCTAAAAACAGCTCTGTTTTCTGTGATATGTCCACGTTGTGTTTTGGGGCATATCCTGTCGCGGGCGCTAGGCCTACCCACGCAAGTGAGGTATCATTTTTATCGGGAGACGTGGGGGAACGCTGGGTGGAAGGAAATTTGTGGCTCCTCTCAGATTCCAGAACTTTCTGCCACAGAAATGTGAGGAACATGTGTTTTTTTAGCCAATTTTTTAGGTTTGCAAAGGATTCTGGGTAACAGAACCAGGTCCGAGCCCCGCCAGTCACCCCTCCTTGGATTCCCCTACGTCTCTAGTTTTCAGAAATGTACAGGTTTGGTAGGTTTCCCTAGGTGGCGGCTGAGCTAGAGGCCAAAATCTACAGGTAGTCACTTTGCTAAAAACAGCTCTGTTTTCTGTGATATGTCCACGTTGTGTTTTGGGGCATATCCTGTCGCGGGCGCTAGGCCTACCCACACAAGTGAGGTATCGTTTTTATCGGGAGACGTGGGGGAACGCTGGGTGGAAGGAAATTTGTGGCTCCTCTCAGATTCCAGAACTTTCTGCCACAGAAATGTGTGGAACATGTGTTTTTTTAGCTAAATTTTGAGGTTTGCAAAGGATTCTGGGTAACAGAACCTGGTCCGAGCTACACAAGTCACCCCTCCTTGGATTCCCCTAGGTCTCTAGTTTTCAGAAATGCACAGGTTTGGTAGGTTTCCCTAGGTGGCGGCTGAGCTAGAGGCCAAAATCTACAGGTAGTCACTTTGCTAAAAACAGCTCTGTTTTCTGTGATGTGTCCACGTTGTGTTTTGGGGCATATCCTGTCGCGGGCGCTAGGCCTACCCACACAAGTGAGGTACCATTTTTATCGGGAGACTTGGGGGAACATAGATTAGCAAAACAAGTACTATTGCCCCTTGTCTTTCTCTACATTTTTTCCTTCCAAATATAGGAGTGTGTGTAAAAAAGACATCTATTTGAGAAATTCCCTGTAATTCACGTGCTACTATGGTCACCCCGGAATTCAGAGATGTGCAAATAACCACTGCTCCTCAACACCTTATCTTGTGCCCTTTTTGGAAATGCAAAGGTTTTCTTGATAGCAATTTTTTACTCCTTATATTTCAGCAAATGAATTGCTGTATACCCGGTATAGAATGAAAACGCACTGCAGGGTGCAGCTCATTTATTGGCTCTGGGTTCCTCGGGTTCTTGATGAACCTACAAACCCTATATATCCCCGCAACCAGAGGAGTCCAGCAGACGTAACGGTATATTGCTTTCGATAATCTGACATTGCAGGGAAAAGTTACAGAGTAAAACGTAGAGAAAAATTTATGTTTTTTTCACCTCAATTTCAATATTTTTCTTTTTCAGCTGTTATTTTCTGTAGGAAACCCTTGTAGGATCTACACAAATGACCCCTTGCTGAATTCAGAATTTTGTCTACTTTTCAGAAATGTTTAGGTTTCTGGGATCCAGCATTGGTTTCATGACCATTCCTGTCACTGACTGGAAGGAGGCTGAAAGCACAAAAAATTGCACAAATGGGGTATGCCCCAGTAAAATGCCACAATTGTGTTGAAAAATTGGGTTTTCTGATTCAAGTCTGCCTGTTCCTGAAAGCTGGGAAGTTGCTGAGTTTAGCACCACAAACCCTTTGTTGATGCCATTTTCAGGGGAAAAACCACAAGCCTCCTTCTGCAGCCACTTTTTCCAATTTTTTTGAAAAAAACGAAAATGTCACTGTATTTTGGCCAATTTCTTGGCCTCCTTCAGGGGAACCCACAAAGTCTGGGTACCTTTAGAATCCCTAGGATGTTGGAAAAAAAGGACGCAAATTTGGCTTGGTTAGCTTATGTGGACAAAAAGTTATGAGGGCCTAAGCGCGAACTGCCCCGAATAGGCAAAAAAAGGCCTGGCACAGGAGGGGGAAAAGGCCTGGCAGCGAAGGGGTTAAGGAAAATGGGCTGCAAAGAGAAAAAAATAACTGCTTTATTTAAAAGCAGTCACGGACATGGTGGTCTGCTGTCTCCAGCAGGCCACCATCCCCGTGAGTGCCTAGACTCGCTTTGGGGACCCCATAGCGAGTCGCAGAAGGTGTCTGAGACACCTTTCTGCATCGTGAATTGCGAGTTGCAATTTGCCACTTACCTACATCTGGCCCCTAGTGCCTGCGTCAGGAATGGATCACCCCAGGGTCAACAGCTGCCTCATGTAAGGACCAACATTGACCGTTGTGTGATCTATTCCTGTTGCGGGCATTAGGCCTACCCACACAAGTGAGGTACCATTTTTATCAGGAGACTTGGGGGAATGCTGGGTGTAAGGAAATTTGTGGCTCCTCTCATATTCCAGAACTTTCTGTCACCGAAATGAGAGGAAAACATTTTTTTAGGGCCAAATTTTGATGTTTGCAAAGGATTCTCGGTAACAGAACCTGGTCAGAGCCCCACAAGTCACCCCATCTTGGATTCCCCTGGGTTTCTAGTTTTTAAAAATGTGCTGGTTTGCTAGGTTCCCCCAGGTGCCGGCTGAGCTAGAGGCCAAAATCCACAGGTAGGCACTGTTTTCTATGAAAAAATGCGATGTGTCCATGTTGTGTTTTGGGGCATTTCCTGTCGCGGGCGCTAGGCCTACCTACACAAGTGAGGTATCATTTTTATCGGGAGACTTGAGGGAACGCTGGGTGGAAGGAAATTTGTGGCTCCTCTCAGATTCCAGAACTTTCTGTCACCGAAATGTGAGGAAAAGTTATTTTAGCCAAATTTTGAGGTTTGCAAAGGATTCTGGGTAACACAACCTGGTCAGAGCCCCACAAGTCACCCCATCTTGGATTCCCCTAGGTCTCTAGTTTTCAGAAATGCACAGGTTTGGTAGGTTTCCCTAGGTGCCGGCTGAGCTAGAGGCCAAAATCTACAGGTAGGCACTTAGCAAAAAACAGCTCAATTTCTGTCAAAAAATGGGATGTGTCCACGTTGTGTTTTGGGGCATTTCCTGTCACGGGCGCTAGACCTACCAACACAAGTGAGGTATCATTTGTATCGGGAGACTTGGGGGAACGCTGGGTGGAAGGAAATTTGTGGCTCCTCTCAGATTCCAGAACTTTCTGTCACCAAAATGTGAGGAAAATGTGTTTTTTTAGCCACATTTTGAGGTTTGCAATGGATTCTGGGTAACAGAACCTGGTCAGAGCCCCACAAGTCACCCCATCTTGGATTTCCCTAGGTCTCTAGTTTTCAAAAATGCACAGGTTTGGTAGGTTTTCCTATGTGCCGGCTGAGCTAGAGGCCAAAATCTACAGGTAGGCACTTTGCAAAAAACAGCTCTGTTTTCTGTCAAAAAATGGGATGTGTCCACGTTGTGTTTTGCGGCATTTCCTGTCGCGGGCGCTAGGCCTACCCACACAAGTGAGGTATCATTTTTATTGGGAGACTCGGGGGAACACTGCGTGGAAGGACATTTGTAGCTTCTCTCAGATTCCAGAACTTTCTGTCACCGACATGTGAGGAAAACGTGTTTATTTAGCCACATTTTGAGGTTTGCAAAGGATTCTGGGTAACAGAACCTGGTCAGAGCCCCACAAGTCACCCCATCTTGGATTCCCCTAGGTCTCTAGTTTTCAAATATGCACAGGTTTGGTAGGTTTCCCTATGTGCCGGCTGAGCTAAAGGCCAAAATCTACAGGTAGGCACTTTGCAAAAAACAGCTCTGTTTTCTGTCAAAAAATGGGATGTTTCCATGTTGTGTTTTGGGGCATTTCCTGTCGCGGGCGCTAGACCTACCCACACAAGTGAGGTATCACTTTTATCGGGAGACTTGGGGGAACGCTGGGTGGAAGGAAATTTGTGGCTCCTCTCAGATTCCAGAACTTTCTGTCACCGAAATTTGAGGAAAATTTGTTATTTTAGCCACATTTTGAGGTTTGCAAAGGATTCTGAGTAACAGAACCTGGTCAGAGCCCCACAAGTCACCCCATCTTGGATTCCCCTAGGTCTCTAGTTTTCAAAAATGCACAGGGTTGTTAGGTTTCCCTAGGTGCCGGCTGAGCTAGAGGCCAAAATCTACAGGTAGGCACTTTGCAAAAAACAGCTCTGTTTTCTGTAAAAAAATGTGATGTGTCCACGTTGTGTTTTGGGGCATTTCCTGTCACGGGCACTAGGCCTACCCACACAAGTAAGGTATCATTTTTATCGGGAGACTTGGGGGAACATAGAATAGCAAAACAAATGTTATTGCCCCTTATCTTTCTCTAAATTTTTACCTTCCAAATATAAGAGAGTGTGTAAAAAAGACGTCTATTTGAGAAATGCCCTGCAATTCACATGCTAGTATGGGCACCCTGGAATTCAGAGATGTGAAAATAACCACTGCTCCTCAAAACCTTATCTTGAGCCCATTTTGGAAATGCAAAGGTTTTCTTGATACCTATTTTTCACTCTTAATATTTCAGCAAATGAATTGCTGTATACCCAGTATAGAATGAAAACCAACTGCATGGTGCAGCATATTTATTGGCTCTGGGTACCTAGGGTTCTTGATGAACCTACAAGCCCTTTATATCCCCACAACCAGAAGAGTCCAGCAGACATAACGATATATTGCTTTAAAAAATCTGCCATCGCAGGAAAAAGTTACAGAGTAAAACATAAAAAAAAATGGCTGTTGTTTTCAGCTTAATTTCAATATTTTTTATATTTCAGCTGTTATTTTCTGTAGTAAAACCTTGTAGGAGCTACACAAATTACCCCTTGCTGAATTCAGAATTTTGTCTAGTTTCCAGAAATGTTTAGCTTTCCAGGATCCAGTATTGGTTTCACACCAATTCCTGCCACTAACTGGAAGGAGGCTGAAAGCACCAAAAATAGTAAAAAAGGGGTATGTCCCAATAAAATGCCAAATTTGTGTTGAAAAATTTGGTTTTATGATTCAAGTCTGCCCGTTCCTGAAAGGTGGGAAGATGGTGATTTTAACACCAGAAACCCTTTTTTGATGCCATTTTCAGCGAAAAAACCACAAGCCTTCTTCGGCAGCCCTTTTTTCCAATTTTTTGGGGAAAAATTGATTTTCCCTGTATTTTGGCTAATTTCTTGGTGTCCTCCAGGAGAAACCACAAACTCTGGGTACCATTAGAATTCCTAGGATGTTGGAAAAAAAGGACGCAAATTTGGCGTGGATAGCTTATGTGGACAAAAAGTTATGAAGGCCTAAGCGCGAACTACCCCAAATAGCCAAAAAAGGGCTCAGCACTGGGGGCGGGGAAACGGCCCAGCAGCTAAGGGGTTAAATATTACTGGTGAATTGTTTCAACTGACATTTTCACGTAACTATAACATCACATTAGCCTTGGTATTTTTCTGTAAATTTCAGTTTTTTTCATGTAAAGTAATAGCTTGTTCGATACCTATCTATAGATTTTTTCCAGTTGAATTTCTCAGATTTTTTTAAATGTAACGTAATAGTATAAAGTCTGTCATATTAAGTAAGACAGACCTACAGTCTTTGTCAAATGGTCAAAAGTCCACAATATTAAAGACAGGCTTATTTATTATATAAGGGGGCTACCACATCAACATTTATAATTTAGAGCTATTGTTTTAATTTTTAAATGACCACAATAATTTCTGAACAATCATATTCTAATGGGCATACATGGCAATGATTAATGGTAATTATTGTTATGAAAATAATTCAAATAAAGCATTTTTAAGCAAAACCCTTATGCATGGCAAAGGACGTGCACTCCTGCAATTTGTGCCCCAACTGTTCTGATGTCTGGATCCCTATTGCCGGTTTTTGGTGTCTTAGGCAAACATGGATCAAGTGTGTGTACCATGCCATACTTGTGTCTCATGGATTGCACTCTCTTTGGACCAGGAGGGGTATCAAAAGCTCTACCCTCATAGTGGTAAAAGGACTATGCCTTTACCAGGAGTTAAGCAGCTTGAGTGCGATGGTGGCGGCATACTGTGTAGTGATCAGTAGGAGTGAACAGGACCTCTTTAACCTGTGTCACTTTAGTGAAGCCTATACACTCACTCATTCAAAGTTCTTCTGCTGTTAACCTAACTCACCCCTTGGTCTACATTGTGTTTCTGTAAAGTGCTTCCCAGCCCATGAGTGGTGTACCTGCTTTGGGTGTATGTCCCCTTGGGAGGGGTACACTGCAAGGATTAGTACTGAGCAGTGCGTGCATGGTGAACGTGTTTGCTAAATGTATGTGTGCCTGTGAATTGCACAATACTAGTTCTGGGTGGACTACAGGGAGTCACGCTATGCAGAACCTCGTGAAGTGGCAAAAAAACTCCAGCACTCTACGCAGAGTTCTGTTAGTGGGTGGAGTTCACTATTTCACCAGTTTGAATTGCATTCGATGTCACACGCGATGCAAAGTGCGCAAATGGCACCACGCAGTTCACGAGGGCCTAGCCATCTTGTTTTTCACTGTGTATGGCGCTGGTACTTCTACCTCTATCTGCCCTCAATCTTTGCAATCTTCTATCCCATTAATCATCTACATCTATTTTTTTTTTTATTGTATTAGAGTTTCTTTTTGTGTCTTATTATTTTTGCATTGATTATCATTTTTGTGTGTTTTCATGACTTTTTGTATTTTTGAATATTTTTCCCTTTTTCCTTCCTTTTCCTCGTGTTTCTTCTTCTTGTCTTCTGCCCTACCCATCGAGTACCATGGCAGAGCAACAGCGGCGACCTGCCTTGTGGGGGGTGCCACCATCAAGGGATGCAGCCTCGCCCGATCTTCAGTGAGGAAGAAGTGGCAGCACTTGTTTTTTATGAGCAGAGCCATCTCCCCTCCATGCTGGATGCAGGCGGCAGGCCAGGAAGTGGGTACTCCCTGCGGGAACGTCGGCAGCACTTGGCTAGGGTACGCTAGTAGGTCAGGATGGAAATGTATGCGTGGGTGAGTACTGGTATTGGGTAAATCGATGAGTGAAAGGATGATAGAAAGAAAGGGTGTATATTGTGGTTACTGAATGGATGGATAAAGGATTGTGGATTTGGGTGGAAGACTGAATGAGAGAATGTAAAGGTAAAATAATGGTGGCTATGGGAGTTTACTGTAAACAAGGGAAGAATGAAAGGACAATTAAATAACTGCTTGGATGAATAAAAAAGGGAGCTCTTCTTTTGTAGATAGAGCTATGACACTCCTCTATTCTACAGCAAAAGCTCTACCTATCTTCCTAATCCATCTGCCTCCCTCTGCAATAGAGTAAGTCAAGTTTCTTTACTTTCCTTACTGCCCAGTGAATTAATTTGTTAGAAAGGATTTGTGATGGTGGATGAGACCATTGAGTAAAGTGGGACTAGTAAGTGCCCGATTTGATTTCAAGTTTGGCATAAGGGAAACTCTGTGAAAAACGTGCCAAATACAATTTATATATCCCTATCCTTTCCCTGTAGTGCAGTGCATCGTTCCCCCCACCATCTACTTACAGCAGACAGGAAAATATATCTACATTTTATACACAACCAATGTATGTTGGAACAACGCATGCCGGAACAACGCATGCCTGAACAACGAGGTCGGAACAATGACTGCGTTGTTACCACTAATGCCTTTACCACGAATGACTTAACAATGATTTTTCATTGTAAAGGCATTCCTGGTAAAGGCATTAGTGATACGCATGCATTGTTCCAGCATGCGTCCCCCCTGGTCCCCCACCCCTAAAAATTACCGTGACCCTTCACCCCCTCCCCTAAAACCACACCACCCCCCACCCTTGCCCCTAAAACTACCCCAACCCCCACCTCATCCCTAAAATTACCACTACTCCCACCCACCCCCAAAACCTAAAACAACCCCAACCCCCACCCCATCCCTGAAACCTAAAGTACCCCAACCCACACCCCTAAAACCTAAAACCACCCCGCCCCTAAAACTACTCTGAGCCCCCACCCTGCTGCTAAACCTAAACCCCCCAAACCCCCACCCCGCCCATAAAATTACCTGACCTCCCAACCCACCCCTAAAACCTAAAACCACCCCAACCCCCACCCCTAAAACAACCCCCACCCCATCCTTAAAACCTAAACTACCCCAACCCGTACCCCTAAAACCATCCCAACACCTCGCTGTTGAAGTAAGCCTCAGCAAGGCCTACTAGTGCAAGGGGTTCACCTTTCTCTGCACAAAGTCCTCAGACCATGTTGGAAGAAGTTGGCACAGGAACTGAAATAAAAGACAAAGTTTATTAACCTCATGAGGTGGTACTACAGTTCAAACAGCACCCTTAGGTAATGTCTGAAGTAGCACACTGAACTGAGAGAGCATGGTCCTTTTATACCCACACAGGGGCTAAAAGGAGGTGGTACAATTATAGAAGCAAGACTTGTATACATGTAAGGTCATGTGGAAAATGCACAGTCGACAGGTAGGAGGAGCTAACAGTTTTCAAGGACTAACAGCTGCAGACCTTACTGAGCATGTGCGAAAGTGGGAGATGCTAATTATAACTTGTCACTAGGCAGATTTCAAGAGTAGTTAACAGAAAGGTAGGACAGAGCACATGGTGAGCACATGGCAAAGAAAATGGCTGCCATGAATACAAAATGGATTCCGCTAAATGTTCACAATAGCTACAAATACAAGATGTCTTCTGCTAATGCTTAATCTAATCGCTGCTAAACTACAACAGACAACCCTTTCAGCATTAGCTGAAGACATTCGTCTTTCTGGGATAATCTAAATATTCATCTTGTATATTTATGCTCATCATTTCAGCTATTTCTTTATCTAACATATGTTGTCCTTTCATTTCTGTAATATTTCTTTTGGTAGGCATACAAGCAGTAATACACATGGAGCAGAACATTGGACCACACTGAATACAGATACAGCATGTGAAAAATATTGCAATCATTACACACAGGATAGTCAGTAGTTTCCAGCCCCAGGTGGAAACAAGAGCCCAAAACCATCCAGAAAAATTCCAAGTACCAGTCTCCGTGTGGATTTCTGCAGCAATTTTATGCAATTTAGATATTGCATCATATACTGAAGGTGAGTGATCAGGAATAAAAACACAGCAACTACTACCGATGATGCGACATGCACCACCTCGGTCAGCTAATATCACATCTAGTACCATACGATTTTGTAGCGCTACAATCCTCGCAATTTGGAGCTCCTCAGTAATATTACCAAGTGCCAGAGCTGCCTGATTGGTAACAGCTTCCACAACCCTAGTCAATCGTCTCACTTTCCTACTTTTTAACGCAGCACCCACAAAGAGGAACAATCCTAAATTAAAATCAACATATTGTTGCAGGCTAGTATCCATTTGGTCTACCTCATTTGTACTTATTTCCCTTTTATATCTATTGTTGATGATGTCATTGAACAGTTTTAAATCTTGGTGATATGATGCAGGGGCCAAAAACACAGGGGGTAATGGAAAAGATACATAACACACACCTGACCACCCAACAGGTAGTTGGTAATATCCATAGTTACCACAAACAAAATATGTATTATGTGAAGCTGTAAAACTACTATTATTTACACCCTCGATAATTAAAATCAAGGTACAATCGCTTATCCTCACTGGAATTCGCCCAATGCTACGTATACATAAATCTGCTTTAGTTTTTGTAACAGAAATCACAAATTGTTCTTTCTTGTCAGAGTCTCTTATATTTGTGAAGACATATGGTACTGAAACATTGTCCGGTTGATACTCTTCCCATTCCCATTTAGTTCCTTTGGCTTGGGGATACTCATCTTTGTCTTGGTAGCATACTTTATTAAGGCGAAAAAGAAGTCCGCCCTCTGTACGTTTTCCAGATGCAAACAAAAGCGTGTACCAAGCTTGACAAGAACCATTGTGTGAAAAAGGAAGAGGAATGAAAGGTGTTCCTCCTTTCTTTTGATGCGCAGGTATCATTCCACATACCCAACAGTTAGAAGTATTTGTAGCATTATGAGTATGATGCAACATCTGAATGAAAGTATTATTGAAATACGATTGACGGTGCTTCTGCTCCTGATAGGGAAGTGTAAAGTAATAGTGATCCTCTGGTACTGGAGTAGTGGCAACAAAAAACTCACGAGCAGGAGTCTTCTTTTCAACAAATCAGGTGATTGTTGCTGTAACCACCAAAACAACAACAAACCCCATAGTACTAATGATCAGTTTGTTATTCATTTTAGCAACAGTGATAATTGACCCTTTCAGAAATGGATTAAACACAATCATTGGAGCTCTTATGCCTGGGCAGCCGCTGATTTCTTCACCACGGGCCAAGACGGGTGTCACTACTCTAATGCATGGCTGATTCCCCCACCTTGCCACATTGGCTCTCCGTTTCACTAACCCAGGGCGGTAGCTCAACCAGTTTATTTAACAAAAAAATCAGATTCTTTCCTCGGTCTCAAATTATATTGCGACACTCCAGAAGTCGTATGGTCCGGGAAGACCTCTGAAGATTCGTCAGGTGATATAGCACGGCCTTTCTCCGTAGTCAAAATCTCTTGATGATCGGTCAGCACAGCAGGTTCCACCAAGGTAGGTAGCACTCTCTTACAGTGAGTACTATGGACCCAATTCTTTCGGTTCGTCACTCGAACTGCTGTCCTTGTCGCAAGGAGCACCTGTTCTGGGCCTCGCCACCTTGGTTCCAGCGTGTTTGATCTTTCAAAAGACTTAATCATCACCTGGTCACCAGGTCGGAGTTCATGGCCTTCACCTGTAGATCTGTCAGGAAGTGCTTCTCGAACCTGTTGATGAATAGAAACCAAATTGTCAGTTAACTGTGCCAAATAATCTTTCATCAGGACACAAGGTACATCATATACAGATTTTGGCTTAGGAACTCCCCAAATATTCATTGGCCTCCCAAATACCACCTCATAAGGACTAAGGCCGAGTCGGGAGTGTGGCACTGACCTAATAGACAATAATGCCAACAGTAATGCATCCGGCCAAGTTAAGGATCTGGAAGCCTGTATCTTCGATAACTTCAACTTCAAAGTAGCATTATACCTTTCCACCAACCCTGCTGATTGTGGGTGGAAAACCGCATGGAACTTCTGTTTGATCCCTAATCCTTTCAGAACATACTTAATAACTTCCCCAACAAAATGAGGTCCATTATCACTCCATAAAAGTCTGCAAACACCAAACCTAGGGAAAAATTATTTCAAAAGCACCTTCGCTGTGGTAATGGCAGTATTATCCTTTGTGGGGTACGCCTCTATCCATTTACTGAAGGCACAAACCACCACCAAGACATACTTTAAATTGTTGCAGCATTCAAGCTGAATATAATCCATTTGTAGAACTTCAAAAGGTGCAGTTTGTGTAGCAAACCCTCCCGCAGGAGTATGTGTCCCTTTTCCAGGATTGTATTGTAAACAGATCAAACAAGACTGTACTACTCTCTTAGTTGTACTGGAAATTTCTGGATGCTCCCAAACTTGCGTAAGCAACTTCGTTATTGTTGAAGCTCCAACATGTGCCAGCCCATGTGCCATCTGAACCATAGGTTGTACAAAAGCCATAGGCAATTTCCATTTATCCATCTGCTTATTCCACCAACAGCCCTCATCATCCAATTCTCCCTCTTCAGACCATTGCTCACGTTCTTTCACAGAAGCAGATTTCTGTATATCTAATACGTCTTGTCTAGCATTATGCCAACGTTCAGCTTGTGACTTCACTACATACATGGAAGTAGTACTTCGCTGCATCGCAGTCTCACGTGCAACGCGATCCGCAAGAGCATTACCTTGCTCTATCTTATCGGTAACTTTCTTATGTGCACTACATTTCACAATAGCTAGTTTCTTTGGATATGTCAATGCAGTCAAGAGGTTATGTACTAATTCTCCGTGCATTATCTGCATCCCGTGGGATGTGAGAAAACCTCTCTCCTTCCAAAGCAAACCAAAATCATAAGCCACTCCAAAAGCATAGCGGCTGTCTGTAAAAATGTTAACACGTAAGTCAGTACTAAGCTCACATGCTCGTGTCAAAGCTATGAGTTCAGCTGCTTGAGCTGACTTCTGTGGTATATGAGCTGTCTCCACTACCGTGTGTATTGTGGTGATTGCATATGCAGCTGAGGTCATACCATCTGCAACTTCAAACAAGAACCATCAACCCACAATTCCCCGTCTACATCTAAAAGGGGCGTATCTTGTAAATCAATACGACCCTTTGTCTGTTCTTCGGTAAGGAATATACAATCATGTGTTTCATGTGACTGAGGCTGAGTGACCGGATATGGCAACAAAGTGGCTGGATTTAGTGATCTAAATCTCTTCATTGTAATGTGAGGAGCCAGCAATGTTAACTCATATCCTGTGATACAGGCGCTAGTTAAATGTTGTGTCTTTGTTTGATTTAAAAGAGCATCAACCGCATGGGGTACTAACACCAACAGCTTATGTGACAAAACTATCCCTTCACTCTGACGTATTGACACAGCTGTTGCAGCAACTGAACGAAAACACCCAGGCAACGCTCGAGCGACAGGATCAAGTACTGCTGAAAAATATGCACAGGGAAGCTGCTTATCGCCATGTGTCTGTACTAAAACTGACAATGCACATCCATCTTTCTCATGTACGTAAAGTGCAAAAGGCTTCATGTAATCTGGAGTACCTAACACTGGTGCGGAACAAAGGGCTTGTCGCAGCTGCCTGAAAGCAGTCTCACATTCATCTGTCCATGGAAGGGGCATTGGAGTATCTTTAGTCAAAAGTGCTAGCAAAGGGTTGACAATGTGTGAAAACCCTAATATCCATTGCCTACAAAAAGAAGTAAGACCAAGGAATGCCCGAACATCTTTCTGAGTAGAGGGTACTGGTGTGTCTAAAATTGCTTGAATACGATCTGTTGTAAGTGCACGGTCCTCCTTAGACAAAAGGTGACCTAAATAGGTTACCTTTGGTCTACAATATTGCAATTTCTTTTGTGACACTTTATGATGGTGTGAAGCAAGAAAAGAAAGTAAGGACAAAGTGCACTTTTCACATTGCTCAGGGGTATCAGCCGCCAACAAAATATCATCAACATATTGTATGAGAGCCACACCTTCAGGCAAAACAAAAGAATCAAGTTGTCGTTTTAACGCTTGACTATAAATACTTGGACTCTCCGTATAGCCTTGAGGAACTCTGCAAAATCTACATGATCGTTTATTCAAAGTAAAACCAAACAAATATCGGCTGTCAGGATGAATAGGGATCGAAAAGAAAGCATTCTTTAAGTCTATCACAGAGAACGTAGTTGCTGTCGGGGGAACCAAAGTAAGGAGTGTCGTGATGTCAGATACCACTGGATATTGTGGTATCACAATCTTATTGACTTCCTGTAAATCAATAATGAATCGGTAAATCCTAGTATCAGTATCCTTTTTCAGAATAGGAAGAATCGGACTGTTACAAACATTATACAGAACTTCCTCAACAACTCCAACTGCAATAAGATCATGCACAATTCGTGTGAGTGCTTCTTCGCCCTCCTGTGAAATTTTGTATTGAGGCAAACGTGGCAATACAGCTCCCTCCTTGACACTAATATGTACCGGTGGAATAATCATTTGTGCCTCTTCTAGGTCCTGAATATCCTGAGCAATTTCTCATTTGTCCCCGACCACGTGAACACTGCTGAACACGTAGTACTGGACAATCGGCAGCCCAATGCCCAAATTTCTTACAATACGCACACTGATCAACAGACAAATTCGAACGAGTGTAAGAAGAACCATAAGATCCACATCCACCTCTATCACTACCTCTAAAAGGCGGACCATAAGCTTGAGCCTACATTAACCTACGTCTTTAATTCTTTAATCTTTTTGTCCTCGCTACCTTTTGCTTCTAGTTCCTGACGTTCATAATACTGAGCCATAGTTAAAAGAGAAACCGGAGTGGAGGTAGTCCATAAACTTTCACTAGCTTTTAGACTACTAGCTATTCCTGGTAACAGATTTGCAACATATTTATCGACAAACAAATGTCTGCCCGTATCATCTGACAATAACTGACCGCTAAAATCATGAAATGCTTCTTCAAAGCGTGTAAAGAAATCAGAGACCGATTCATCTGCCTTTTGCTTACAAGATGCTAAAACAGTCCAATCTATCTTTTTAGGGGAATAATCGTTTTTTAACTTAACTAATATGGCTGCGTGAAGATCTAGAATCAACTGATATTGCTTTTTTTGCAGGTTCCCTATCCCCATCCATCTGTTCTAATTCTTTCCATGACGCCCCAAAAACTGCACGATCATCAGTTTTACGAACAGTTCTCCACATATTTGGCGGTAATATAAATCCAAAAAATAAATCAATGTCAGCCAAAGTCATAGTACAAGAACTAATTGCTCCCTCAACTTTCTCATAAAAGGCGGCTGGATTTTCCCCCGGATCAGGTAATGCTGTTTTAAGTGCCATTACATCTGCCCTATTCCAAGGAGTGTACACCCAATTATAAATAAAATAACCCTTAGCATCAACAGAAGTTTTATCATCACTTGTACCCAATCCTTTAGGAGGAACATACAAAGGCGTGGCCTCCCGCATTGGTTTCGCGTGAACTATCATAGTCTTATCTGTTCTGAAGATGGAAGCTTGCACCCCACCGGTCTGAGATGTCCGTGCAACTACGTCCACAGCCCTTTTCTCCTCTTGCAAACGGACTGCCGTAACGCATAATTTCATTAAACGCCTGATTGCATCAGCCACCTGGGAGAAAACTAAAAGACCATCACGCATTTGCTTATGATCAGCTGCTACATCATCGGGCTCTAACTCATCAGAATATTTCCGATATAGTTCATTAACTTCTGAGCCAAATGCCTCAGTAAAATATAGCTGCTCCTTTTCCGTACACCCTTTCATGTTGTCTAAAAGTTCAGAAGCAGAGACAACGCTACGAATTGTTTTACGAGCATATATCTAAGCTCAGACGCACGGTCAGCAGGCAACATAGAGCGACTGTCTCGCATCTTCTGTTGCTCTGAACTGAAGGCCTTAGCTAACTCATGAGGGGCAGAAGGGACGACATACGGAGGTGGAGGGCGATCTAGTAACAATAAATCATCATGTGGTTTATTAAGGATAGGATAGAGAGGTTGCCTAACGGTGTGTTGGCCAGTTACCTGTAATTTACATTCTTTCTCTTCTAGCTCCTTTAAGTCATTTATTTCTTTCTTTCTCATTTCCAATGCTTTCACATATACATACTTCCGCTGCTCTTTTTCAAGCAAGGCTTGCTCACGCTTCACTCTTCCATGCACTTCTTTCTCCCACATTCGTACACAGTCAAACATATCTTGCCTAGACTTTCGCTTACACATACATTGTTCCACATACTCAATCTTTCGCAAATCAAATGACCCATGCATAGGCCAACGTAACTCAGGATCCGCACGAGTGTATTTATTCCATAATGTGCTGTACATTATAGAAGAAAGACCATGTTTAACATACATATCTCTATTTGTCGTCCCCTCTGGGGGTGCCGGTTGCGATTCTTCCAGTCTCAAATTGGTACCATTACAAAAGCAACACATCCTACGAAGTGCGCTAAAAACAGGCATGCCAAAAATAGTGCAAAATATGCAATATTATAATCAAAGTAGCACTTAAGGTGCCGTTCAAATCAAACTTAAATTGGAGAAAATTCTCCTCATTACCTGCCTATATAAATTGCAATTTATATATCAATTCAAAGGACACAAATTGACTAGTCACCCAAAACACGAGAGCCACAGTAAGTAGTGCTACACTACATTACCAAACAAAGGCATCAAAACCCACAGCAAGTGCCATAAAACGGCTCTTACCAATCACAGGGTGTCCAGGTTCCAACTGCCAAGTTCTAAAATCGACCAAATGGTCACTGCATGACGAATAAACAAAAAGGATCTCAGTCAAGGACCGGTGCCACCTGGATGGTCAAATCAGAAAGAAGGGAAAAACGCCGTGGTTGCCAAGACTCGGGTCTCCTCAAGCATTGATCGTCCGCAGCGAGATCCCAATCCTTCATCGCGACCAATCAGTTGGGCATCCGAGTCACCGATGAGTCCCTGTTCGGGCACCAATTTGTTGAAGTAAGCCTCAGCAAGGCCTACTAGTGCAAGGGGTTCACCTTTCTCTGCACAAAGTCCTCAGACCATGTAGGAAGAATTTGGCACAGGAACTGAAATAAAAGACAAAGGCCCTCATTCTAACCCCGGCGGTCTCAGACCGCCGGGGCCAGGGTCGGCGGGAGCACCGCCGACAGACCGGCGGTGCCCCGCAGGGCATTCTGACCGCGGCGGTTTGGCCGCGGTCAGAAAGGGTAAACCGGCGGTCTCCCGCCGGTTTACCGCTGCCCTTAGAATCCCCCATGGCGGCGCAGCTTGCTGCGCCGCCATGGGGGATTCTGACACCCCCTACCGCCATCCTGTTCCTGGCGGTTCGCCCGCCAGGAACAGGATGGCGGTAGGGGGTGCCGCGGGGCCCCTGGGAGCCCCTGCCGTGCCCATGCCAATGGCATGGGCACGGCAGGGGCCCCCGTAAGAGGGCCCCACAAAGTATTTCAGTGTCTGCCTAGCAGACACTGAAATACGCGACGGGTGCAACTGCACCCGTCGCACCTTCCCACTCCGCCGGCTCAATTCTGAGCCGGCATCTTAGTAGGAAGGTTGATTTGCCCTGGGCTGGCGGGCGGCCTTTTGGCGGCCGCCCGCCAGCCCAGGGCAAATCCCAAAATACCCTCAGCGGTCTTTCGACCGCGGAGCGGTATTTTGGTGGGGGAACTTCGGCGGGCGGCCTCCGCCGCCCGCCGAAGTTAGAATCACCCCCAAAGTTTATTAACCTCATGAGGTGGTACTACAGTTCAAACAGCACCCTTAGGTAATGTCTGAAGTAGCACACTGAACTGAGAGAGCATGGTCCTTTTATACCCACACAGGGGCTAAAAGGAGGTGGTACAATTATAGAAGCAAGACTTGTATACATGTAAGGTCATGTGGAAAATGCACAGTCGACAGGTAGGAGGAGCTAACAGTTTTCAAGGACTAACAGCTGCAGACCTTACTGAGCATGTGCCAAAGTGGGAGATGCTAAATATAACTTGTCTCTAGGCAGATTTCAAGAGTAGTTAACAGAAAGGTAGGACAGAGCACATGGTGAGCACATGGCAAAGAAAATGGCTGCCATGATTACAAAATGGATTCCGCGAAATGTTCACAATAGTTACAAATACAAGATGTCTTCTGCTAATGCTTAATCTAATCACTGCTAAACAACAACACCGCCCCTAAAACTAAAAATACCCAGACCCCCCAAACCGCCCCTAAAACTAAAACCCCGACCCTCACCCCGCCCCTAACACTAAAAATACCCCAACCCCGGCCCCTAAAACAAAAAATACCCCAATGCCCCACCCCTGCCCCTAAACTGCCCCGATGCTCCCTCCCCTAAAACTAAAACCCCAACCTCCGCTGCTAAAACTAAAAATACCCCAACCCCGCCCCTAAAACTAAAACCCCAACCCCCCACCCCTAAAACTAAAAATGCCCCGACCCCCACCCTGCCCCTAAAACCACAACCCTCCACCACGCACCTAAAACTAAAAATACCCCTCCCCCCCAAAACCGCCCCTAAAACTAAAACCCCAACCCCCCACCCCTTGCCCCTAAAACTAAAAATACCCTGACCCACGACCCCTGCCCCTAAAACTAAAACCCCAACCCCCCACCCCCGCCCCACTTACCTGACTCGTCGCGTCGCCCTCCTCAGATGACTCCCTTGTTTGTGCCTTAACCACGCATGTGTGCTGTTCAGCACATGCTTGGTTAAGGCACAAAACAACAAAGTTGTGGTTAACAAAAGCGCTTTCGTTGCCCACAACTTCGTTGTTCCGGAGTCGGCCTTCAGGGCGTTTCCCATACACAACATGTGTGATGTATCTTATTTATTCAACTGCCTCTTTGGAGTCAAGGTAGAATCTAAACTAAGTGAAAGTCATGCAGGGAAGAGCAGGGCCATTGAAATTAAAGATAGATAATTGTCAGCTACAGCTGCCCAAGCTGCAGACAGTAGCAATGTACTTGAAGCGCTGGCTATCATGCCTCCAATAACTTGGAAGAGCAACTTGTACTCCATAGTGTTGAATGCCTTTCTCTTAATAATGAGAGGCAATTATGTTCCATTTTTCCACTAAATGTGCCTAATTAGTTACTAGAAAAGTGAGAAAAGATTGAGAACCTACTTGGTGAATTCAAGGTTATTTATTAAAGTCCATTTTCAACCGAAATTGTTGACATTTAAACAAAGAGCCTTATGGTCCAAGGTTATTTTAAATGTCCATTTCAAACAGAGGTCGTAGACATTTTAGTCAAAAAAGCCAAGGAGCCGACACGTGTTTCACCCCCTTTGGTGAGTCCACCTGGGGCTTTTTGAAGGCTAATAGGCGTCATCAAAGTAAGTCCATTTTAAGAACATTTATTAGTTGGTCATTATATTCAATCTGCCTGTTAGCAGAGACACTGGATGACCCGGGCTGAATCCCTTGGTGCGCTGCGGCATCTCAGGGTCCCTGACTGCAGTTGCTGCTGCACCCTCCCAATCCACCAGGGAAATTTGAAAACACAACCTACAGCGATGGACCGCGAGAGCCAGCTCGCCAGGATAGAGCTGAGTATTGACCATTTCTGGTTCCAGATAGACAGTGTCCTTTTTCTGAGCCCTTTTTTATTCTTTTGTTTTAGTTGGAGAGTGTGGGGAGGGAGTTGGAATAAACTTCCAGTTTGGATTTTTCTTTGGACTTTTTGACGAAGGGGTTATAATTGTTCGGGGAGTGGGGTGGAACTGTTATGTGTGGAGAAGGAAGATTTTATATTTGTAAAGAATAAAGGGGATATTATTTGTTTTACTTCATTGGTGTCTCAAATCTTTATTTTGGTGTTTTAGACTTTTAGGGCCTCATTATGACCCTGGCGGGCGGCGGAGGCCGCCCGCCAGGATCCCGCCCTCCAACTTACCGCGCCGCGGTCAAAAGACCGCGGCGGGTATTACGAGTTTTCCCCTGGGCTGGCGGGCGGTTCCAGTTAAACCGCCCGCCAGCCCAGGGGAAAACGACCTTCCCACGAGGATGCCGGCTCGTAATCGAGCCGGCGGAGTGGGAAGGTGCGACGGGTGCTACTGCACCCGTCGCGTATTTCACTGTCTGCAAGGCAGACAGTGAAATACATTTTGGGGCCCTCTTACGGGGGCCCCTGCCGTGCCCATGCCATTGGCATGGGCACGGCAGGGGCCCCCAGGGGCCCCGCGACCCCCCCCTACCGCCATCCTGTTCATGGCGGCTTTCCCGCCATGAACTGGATGGCGGTAGGGGGGGTCAGAATCCTCATGGCTGCGGAGCGCGCTCCGCAGCCATGGAGGATTCCAATGAGCAGCGGAAAGTCAGCGGGAGACCGCTGACTTTCCGCTTCTGACCGCGGCTGAACCGCCGCGGTCAGAATGCTCATTGGAGCACCGCCAGCCTGTCGGCGGTGCTCCCGTGGTCGGTGGCCCTGGCGGCCACCGGCCGCCAGGGTCAGAATGACCCTCTTAGTTTGCACTGCTGTCTTTTACTGTAGCATGTTATTTTTCATTTGCTGAAAAGTGTATGTCATTTACTTAGACACTTGCTCTATTGCCCTCTACAACTATTATTGACTACTAGGGAATGATTGTCCTTGCCCATTTTGCCTACAAAGGCCCAGCACATACAGACAAAATCTTCTTCAGTAGGAGTGAAATACTAACTAAACAAGTTGACTTCACATCATGGTACTTCTCCTACATGAATGGATCACGTGAGGGAGTTGCCTTCTTCCTGCAGGGTTTTCCCAAGATGACATCTTAGAGGGGTGGTAGGTAGAAGAAGTAGCAGGCTAACATACCAACAGGGAAGACAGAACTTGACAGAAAGTGCCACTCCCATCTATGTGAACTCCAACTACAGGCTTAATCAAAGGGTTATCCATCACTGTCAACTCAATTGAAAGAAAATATAGTTATTGGGTCATCATCATATATCATAACTGTAGGAATACTGAGACCAGACTACCAGAATGCAAGTATTGGCTCACAGAAAAGAAGATCTGATATGATACTGACAAATAGGAGTATCAATTTCTTCTGAATAATGTTGGGCAGCTATATTACAATAAAACTAAATTTAGGAAATGAGATCATGGAGTCAGAAGGGGGCTCAGACTCAAGAGTGTTTGGAGCAGGTTAAGCATTTACAGAACACACACACAAGGCATGAATGAAGATTTTGATGGGGGCCGTGTGGAATATTGCTCAGGTAACAGAAGGTAGAAGGTCATGCAGTGTGTTGATGTTGCTCACTTGCTTTCACAACATCTGTCCCAGCAAGTGTGTTATTCATTTATGGTGTAAAATTAGGTCACACTTCAATAAACCTCACAGTCCTGGGGAGGAGGGTTAGGGCCTCAATGACTGGATGGGAAGGAGGATTTGGGGAAAGGTGTGACAAAGACAAACACTACACAGAAGAAACCATGATAATATTCTTTGGGTCACTGAGTAACACACCATCATTAATCTGTTGTGGAAGGAAACAAAGGGATAAGTAAGAAACTATGACATAGTTCAGTAAATTTATTGGAAACAGTCCTTCTCTCCAAGAAAGACCCCAGAGAGTATATCCGAAGTATTTTGTCTTCTAGTTTTGAAATATGGACGATTGAATGTTACCGACCCACTTCTATGAATTATGATTGTTAAAAGGAAAATTATACTAGTATTGCCAAATTGGGTGATGCAACTTCATTCTTCTTGGCATGTCCGTCACTCTAGTGCTTGTCTGAACCAGTCCGGTAGGTAAGCTAGAGCCTTGAGCTTTGCAAATTTTGTTTGTGCAGGAGAGGACTAGAAGAAGGCCTCTGTAGTGAAAAAAACAGTAGCTGCATTATAGAGTAAAGGAAAAGGACAAAAGAAAGCAAGGTAAGCTTCATGAGGAGTCAGGAGGACTTAGGAGTGTACCTAGAAAACTCAGAGGCACAGCAGGAAAACAAGAAGAGTTTCACGCTTGAGCTAGCAATGCAGCAACCACATACTCAGTAGCATTTCCAATTCAACACACCTCTCTTCAGTTCACAGAGCTGAGTGAATACTAGGCATCAGAGTCTTTTCGATCATCATGGGTTCTCTTTGAAGTAAACAACTTTCTCCTTTCTAGCTGTTGAGGTAGTCCCACCCTGAGCGCTTCCATCTTCCTCCTCCAGTAACTTTCTCTCAGTATCCAACCAAGAGTTGTGAAGTGTACTACGGTTGAAGAACTGGAGTATTTTTTGTGTAGATTTGTGTTTTATAAGTAAAATGGTTGATTTGTTAGGAGGAACCAGAAAAAAGGAACAGACTATTCATCTCAGTCAAAAATGGACACTCATCAACCCCCAAACATTGCAAATCATCAGAATCATCAAAAGCAAGTTTACAGTTGTGTTGAACTTGCTCCCTCACTGTCAGCCACCACATATCTTATTTATCACTCACAATCAATCAATATATCACCACTCAGTGGTGCAATAGTTACTTAGGGGGTCATTCCAACCCTGGCGGTCGGTGTTAAAGCGGCGGCCAACCCGCCAACAGGCAGGCGGTAAAAAAAATGGAATTCTGACCCTGGCGGGAACCGCCAACACAGCCCGCCACTTTAACACTCCGACCGCCACTGCGGGCCAAACAAACAGCGCAGCGGTCACCGCCAACAGACAGGCGGCAGACAATGTACCGCCCACCCTATCACGACCCACCAATCCGCCACCTTTTCCGGGGCGGGAGTCCCGCCGATAAAAACACGGCGGAAACAGACCACAAACGGGAAAACGCTCACCTCTATACAGTCCACGAGGAATCTGGACAGCATGGAACCCGAATTAAATATCCTACCAGCGATTGTCTACCTGCTCCTCTACCAGGAGCACGAACTCCGCCGCAGGAGACAACGGTGAGTACTGCACCTACGACACAGGGGAGGGGGGAGGAGAAAAGATTACGGGCACACACATATGCGACCCCCCCCCCAAATCCCCACACACCAATGCAGAGCAACAAGTCAGATTTACACCAACCAAACCCCCCGGAATAATTCAAAGACAAAATAAAATGATCATTAAAATAGAAGTATATTAAAGCATATTTGAACTTAAGTGAAATATGAGATTATTAAAACAAATTAATCACAACATGAAGAATGTATACATAGTCCAAAAGTCCGGCACATATTGGCTACATGCCATTGTTCGTGGGCCAATGTGCATAAACACATGGGCAAAGCCCACACACGAGACCCGATTCCAATGGAGAGAACACTGCTGGGGCATCAGATAATAAAACCACAGGCACCTCAGGGGGAAGGGAAGGGGGGGCACCTCAGCCACATGAGTCCACGACGCCAGATCCACGAGGGGCCTCCATGCCCACTGTACCATCCTGGGGAGTGCAAAGCCACAGTCTCTCAAGTCTCTACAGTGGGTGGATTGCCCACTGTATCATCCTGGGGAGTGCAAAGCCACAGTCTCACAAGTCTTTTCAGTGGGTGGAATGCCCACTGTACCATCCTGGGGAGTGCAAAGCCACAGTCTCTCAAGTCTCTACAGTGGGTGGATTGCCCACTGTATCATCCTGGGGAGTGCAAAGCCACAGTCTCTCAAGTCTCTACAGTGGGTGGATTGCCCACTGTACCATCCTGGGGAGTGCAAAGCCACAGTCTCACAAGTCTTTTCAGTGGGTGGATTGCCCACTGTACCATCCTGGGGAGTGCAAAGCCACAGTCCATCTGGTGGATTACAGACTCCACTGGTTATGGAGGAGGCATGGTGCCCAGAGTGCTTCGTGAAGCCCTGCCCGACACAGATCCGGCCCTGCCAATGGGCCAGCGGTGTTTGAGATGAAGGGCCCAGCGGAGCGGTGCTTGAGATGAAGGGCGGAGCGGTGCTTGACAGGAAGGGCCCAGCGGAGCGGTGCAGAGACGGCGGGGCCCAGCGGAGCGGTGCTTGAGATGAAGGGCCCAGCGGAGCGGTGCTTGAGATGAAGGGCCCAGCGGAGCGGTGCTTGACAGGAAGGGCCCAGCGGAGAGGTGCAGAGACGGCGGGGCCCAGCGGAGCGGTGCTTGAGATGAAGGGCCCAGCGGAGCGGTGCTTGACAGGAAGGGCCCAGCGGAGCGGTGCAGAGACGGCGGGGCCCAGCGGAGCGGTGCTTCAGATGAAGGGCCCAGCGGAGCGGTGCTTGAGATGAAGGGCCCAGCGGAGCGGTGCTTGACAGGAAGAACCCAGCGGAGCGGTGCTTGACAGGAAGGGCCCAGTGAAGCGGTGTTTTTCACGGCGGGCCCTGTTCAGCGGTGCTTTTCACGGCGGGGCACTGTTCAGCGGTGCTTCTCACGGCGGGGCCCTGTTCAGCGGTGCTTCTCACGGCGGGGCCGTGTTCAGCGGTGCTTCTCTCGCCGGGGCCCTGTTCAGCGGTGCTTCTCACGGCGGGGCCCTGTTCAGCGGTGCTTCTCACGGCGGGGCCCTGTTCAGCGGTGCTTCTCACGGCAGGGCCCTGTTCAGTGGTGCTTCTCACGGCGGGGCCCTGTTCAGCGGTGCTTGTCTTGTGTTCCTAGGGAACCAGATCTGGGCAATCATTCCCGCTCAGTCGCCATCCGACCTATCGCTTGCGGGGCCCTCATGTGCTGGACTCCTGGGCCCGTGGGTGTCCTCCGTCACACCCCAAATGGGGCTGTTGGGGCCCTCCTGGGCAGTTCGCCTGCTGCCTGACTTGTCCGCCCTGCTGCCCTTGCCCCCCTTGGCCGAATCTCTGGGGCCCTTGCCTCCCTTTGTGGATGGGCCAGGTGACGGTGCAAGGGTGGTGTCCTTGGGGGCAGCCGTCTCAGGCCTGTCGCGCCGGCCCTTCCCTTTCTTGGTTCTTTTCCCAGGGGGTGGGCTGGCTGTCCCCTTGCTGCTGGCCGATGTTCCTGCCCTAGGAGCTGGTGGACTCCAATAGCCCTGAACGATGGTCCTAATAGGTGCAGGGCTTGTGGTGGCTGAGGTGCTGTTTGGACTCTTACGAGATGCAGGGGGTGGGTCAGGTGATGCAAAGAGGTCAATTTTGGAGAGGAACAACTTTTTAGGAGCAATGGGAAGGGTAGGTGCAGTGGGTATGGGAGTTGTAGGAGAGTCAAGTGTGCTGTCTTTGGGTGCAGGTGCTTGTGCTGGAGGCAGTGGTGAGGTGGATGGCTGTTGGGTGGGTGGCTTCCGGCGTTTGTGTGGCTTGGAAGAGGGAGTGACAGACACACTGGGAGAGGACACAGGGGACGTGTAAATGGCAGTGGGGGTGGTGACTGCACGTGTGTGGACTGTTCTGGTGGGTGTGGTGGTGATGGACGTAGTGGCTGATGGTGGTGTGCATGCAGGTGTGAGTGGAGACGTCACAGGGAGGGAGGAGGGAGACGAGGAGGAGGGGGACACAGAGGAGGCAGTGGCTGTTGGCATGTCTGCATGTGGATGTTGCTTGGGTGAATGCTTGTGTGATCTGTGGTGCTTATGTCTGGATGAGCTGCCCTTGGGAGTTGAGGTGTGTGCAGGCTGGTCTGTAGGTGTGTCTGGGATAGGCAGAGGAACAGGGGAGTGGGACTGGGTTGAGGAAGTTGGAGGGGGGAGGCTAGAGACAGGGACAATTGCTGCCGTCAGTGCTGAGACCAGAGCGTTGAACGATCGCTGATGGGCAGCCTGACCCGAATGAATGCCCTCCAGGTATGCATTGCTCCGATGCACCTCCCTTTCTACCCCCTGGATGGCATTCAAAAGGGTAGACTGCCCAACAATGAGCGTCCTCAGGAGGTCAATAATCTCCGCACTGAGGGCAGCAGGGGTAACTGGGGCAGGACCTGAGGTGCCAGGGTCGAAGGAGATGGCCGGCTTCCTGCCTGAGCGGGCACGGGGCGGAAGCTGAGGGGCTGCTGGGAGGGCGGAGCTGGTGCACTGGGTGGCGGCTGTACCTGTTGTTGCGGTGGGCACGGATGTTGCCGCCACCACAAGGGAGCTCCCTTCCGAGGACGTGTCGGTGTCGCTGACGTCTCCACGGGTCCCCGTTGTGGAGCCCCCCTCGCCCTCCGTCTCACTGGTGTACTCGGAGTCGGTTGCAGGGCCCTCCGGGGCCATGTGAGATGCAGCTCCCTTGTGCGCCGATGCCATTTCTCCTCCGCCTGATGATGCTAATGCACACATGAACAGGAAAACCAAAAAAAAGGGGGTGGGGGAAGAAAGAAAGACATGTTGAGTGCATTCATTGGCGGCACCGTTGGCGGAGAGGACAGATACAGAAGCCCCCTGCACTACGCCGCGCACTCAGGGTACACTACTCAATTATAGTGACTTGGCCTACAAGTCTATGGACGACAAATGCACACATAGGTGAGCCCGGGCCATGGATAGCTGTACTTAGCACCCTACAGAGGTGGGGGGCGGGGGCACAGGGCCATGTCTAACGGAGGGGCCTAGCCTACAGAAACCGCCCTGGCCTAGAGATAGCCACAGCCCTCCTCCCCCACCCAGACGCCTCCACTGCGCGCTAATATAGCGGAATGTGCTGATACTCACCCCCTTGTGTCTGCTGTGATGTCCTCACACGCCCATCCAAATCGGGGTAGGCCACCGCCAGGATCCGGGACATCAGGGGGGTCCCCTCCCCAACCTTGCCATGTGGCACATGCTCTCATCTGTCGTGCGTTGCACTCCTCATTCGCTCCCCTCCCCACTATCTTACATCCACCCCACTCAACACAGGCATAGCCCATACTACGTGCTCCCAGTGTACTTACCTGTTGGTCTGGAGGACTGTAGAGTAGCGCATACTGGGGGAGGACCCCATCAACAAGTTTATCCAATTCCTCAGATGTGAAGGCAGGGGCCCTTTCCCCAGTCGCAGCAGCCATTGTCTCTTCCAGACCGAGTTCACAGCAGCACTTGCAGTATAGGTCCTCTCCTGTGGATGATCAGGTCTCGAGTGATTAAGCAAGTAGAAAATGGCGGTCACGCCCGCGGCGGTGCGTACCGCGGCGGTGCGTACCGCGACCACCGGCGCACATCGTCATTGGCTCCTGAGACCCATAGGGTTCAATGTTATCCAATGCTGCTTTGCGCCGCGGTCTTCGACCGCCTACCGCCACGGTGTGCCACGCCAGCGCATTGACCTCACATCCCATTGTCACACTTCACAGGACAGGCAGCCGCCATTTCAAGGGCCCACATGGCTGAATTTCTACTGCGTCACACAGGCCTAGGCCTTGCATTGCCACTTATACAAGCCATTCAATGCATAGCGAATCGTGTACTGTGCATGCTGTGGGTTGCTTGACTCTGTGCTCCATGTTGTCCTTCCTAGGCACCGTCCACTGGGACTTGCGAGGAGATGGAGGAATCCTCCTGTGTACAGACCGCTGGTGGACCTGTTGACAATGGAAGAAAGACATGTCATACTTACATACAGACTTGACCGAGCCACTATACAGGAACTGTGTGCCCAGCTGGAGCCAGACCTGATGTCCCCCATTCGCCAACCCACAGGGATTCCCCCTCTGGTGCAGGTTCTGTCAGTACTCCATTTTTTGGCAAGTGGATCATTCCAAACAACAGTGGCCATATCATCAGGGATGTCTCAGCCTATGTTTTCTAAGGTTTTGTCCAGAGTGTTGTCTGCCCTGATGAAATACATGCGGAGCTACATTGTTTTCCCTGAGGTGGCCGATTTGGCTACAGTGAAGGCTGATTTCTATGCCCTTGGACATATCCCCAACTTCATTGGTGCCATTGATGGGACCCATGTGGCCTTGGTTCCCCCCAGTGGAAGTGAGCAGGTGTACAGGAACAGAAAAAGTTATCATTCTATGAATGTCCAGGTGGTCTGTTTGGCTGACCAGTACATCTCCCATGTAAATGCCAAGTTCCCTGGGTCAGTGCATGACACGTACATCATGCGAAATAGCAGCATCCCTTATGTGTTGGAACAGCTTCAGAGACACCGTGTGTGGCTAATAGGTGACTCTGGTTACCCCAACCTGTCGTGGCTACTGACCCCAGTGAGGAATCCCAGGACAAGGGCAGAGGAACGCAACAGTGAGGCCCATGGGCGAACTAGGAGGATTATAGAAAGAACCTTCGGCCTCCTGAAGGCCAGGTTTAGGTGCCTGCATATGACAGGGGGATCCCTAATGTACTCACCAAAGAAGGTGTGCCATATCATCGTGGCCTGCTGTATGCTTCACAACCTGGCTTTGCGACGCCAGGTGCCTTTCCTGCAGGAGGATGGTCCAGATGGTGGTGTTGTAGCAGCTGTGGAGCCTGTGGAGAGTGAAGAGGAGGAGGACGACGGGGACGACACAGACAACAGGGACACAGTGATACAACAGTATTTTCAGTAGCACACAGGTACGAATCAACCACACCATTTTACATTTACTTAAAGTCTCCTGCCTCTCTACTGTCTGAGTTCCCCGCCAGTTCCTGTTAACTGAGTTGTGACTTTCCCTTCCGTTTTCAGAGCTGTGGGCCCCACTGCGTGACCTCTGCTTTGTTTGCCCATGGACTACAGCTGTGTGACAGTGGTATGTTGTCATCACAATGTAACTGAACATTTTGGCACCGTTATGTCTAATGCATTTGTTCAAATTACAAGCAGACTCCAGATTTTTTTAGTGCAAGAAGTGATTTAATTAAAGTGCTAAATTTAAGGAACATGATTGTAAAACGGGGATGGGTGATGGTGGAGTAATGTCCATGGCAGAGTCCAGTTCTCAGTCGCACAGGTGCATTGTCCATATGCCTGTGGAAGGATGGAGCAGGGGCAGTTCAAGGTTGGACAGGGTGACAATGTGGGACAGTGGGATGACATCAGGGGGTATCGTTTGCTGGCGGGGGTCTTGCAATCCTACTCTGTCTTCTTGTGAGATCTCAGTTTCCGCTTGTGGGGTGGTTCTTCTTCTGCAGGAGGTGGGGTTCTGGTGGCCTGTCGTTGTGTGGGGGCCTCCTGTCCACTAGCGCCGGCGGAGGTGGTAGGCTATTCCTGGTCCAGGCTAGTGACAGGGGCCCTTTGTGGTGCCACATGGTCCCGCAATGTGGTGACTATCTGGGTTAGGGCCACGACGATGGTCTCCATTGCGGAACTAATGTTCCTCAGTTCCTCTCTGAACCCCATGTACTGTTGCTCCTGCATGACCTGGATCTCCTGGAACCTGGCCAGTACCGTAGCCATCGTCTCCTGGGAGTGGTGGTATGCTCCCATGATGGAGGAGAGGGCCTCTTGGAGAGTCTGTTCCCTGGGCCTGTCCGCCCCCGTCGCACAGCAGCCCTCCCAGTTCCCCTGTTTCCCTGGGCCTCTGTCCCCTGGACGGTGTGCCCACTACCACTGCCCCCAGGTCTCTGTTGTTGTTGGGGTGGTGGGTCAACCTGGGTGCCCTGTAGTGGTGGACACACTGCTGATTGACGTGTCCTGGAGACAAAGGCATGGGCCCGCTGGGTGGGAGCTGTGCTGGTGTTCCCAGAGGGGGTTAGGTCTGGTGTAGCCTGTGGCTGTCTGTGGGGAACCGACTGTCCCGAGGTCCCTGATGGGCCGTGCTGGTCATCAGGGTCCAGGGAGACAGAGCTGCTGTCATCACTGGGGGCCTCTTCTGGGGGTGGGATGGACATCTCTGGACCCTCCATGGCGGTGGGGTGTCGTTTGGGTCCTGCAGGGGTATAAGAGTATGGTTATTGCTTCTGTGTGTGGCATTTCGTGTAATGGGTGGGTGGCCATGTCCCCCAGTGCTGGCATTCCCTTGTGGGGGCTTTTGTGACGGTGGCTTGTGGGGGTGATGGGTGTGTGCAGTGGGCATGCTTTGGGGATGGGTGTCCATGCTTTGGGGACGCACGCAGGGCTAGGTTTTGGGATGGGTGGGATGTGATGGTGAGCCATTTGCAAGGAGTTGGTGTGATGGGGGTGGGGGTGAGGGTGGGGGTATGATTTGGCATGCAGGTGGGGTGGGGGGAATGGAGTAGTGAAGATTTGACTTACCAGAGTCCATTCCTCCACCTACTCCTGCAAGGCCCTCAGGATGCAGGATGTGCAAGACTTCCTCCTCCCATGCTGTGAATTCTGGGGGAGTAGGTGGGGGTCCGCCGCCAGTCTTCTGCACCGCAATGTTGTGCCTTGATACCATGGAACGCACCTTCCCCCGTAGGTCGTTCCACCGCTTCCTGATGTCGTCCCGATTGCGTGGATGCTGTCCCACAGCGTTGACCCTGTCCACTATTCTTTGCCATAGCTCCATCTTCCTGGCAATGGTGGTGTGCTGCACCTGTGCCCTGAAGAGCTGGGGCTCTACACGAACTATTTCCTCCACCATGACCCTGAGTTCTGCGTCAGAGAACCTGGGGTGTCTTTGGGGTGCCATGGGGTGGTGTGGATGAGGTGAGGGGTGGTGTATGTGTTGTAGAGTGTGGTGAGTGTGGTGGTGTATGGTGTTTTGTGCGTGGAAAGTGTGTGGGTGATGTTGTGATTTGCCTCTGTGTGATGGTGTACTCTATGCTGTGCTCTCTCTCTCTGTCCTTCACTCGCAATTGTGGTCGTAGGGGTTTGTGGGTGATGTGGGTGCGTGTTTTATATTGAATTGGGTGTGTGGGTGTGGTGTGTGTATGTGTCTCAGGTGTGTGTATTTGGAATTATCCAATGTGGATGTGTTTTGTAAAGGTGTGTGTATTTTGACAGCGGCGGTGTGTACTGCCAAGGGAATACCGCGGTTGAAAGACCGCTGCGGGGATTTGTGGGTCGGAATGGTATGGGCGTATTTCTGTTGGCGTGACGGTGGAGGTTTGGTCATCGCCAGTTTCCCGCTGACCTTTGGTGTGGCGGACTTTTGTGGATGTCGGGTTTTTCGTCGGTTTGCCAGTTGCGGGTCAGAATGACCGTGGCGGTTTACCGCGGCCGCGGCGGTGTTATGGCGGCCTTCTGGCCGGCGGTAAGCCACTTTTACCTCTGAGGTCAGAATGACCCCCTTAGTTCCCTCTTCCAATCCAAGCACAGTAGTTGAACAAAATACCTCCTATTTGATGGTATCCACCATTGGAATTAGACATTGGCACTGGTAGTCTTTTAATCAATGATCTTCTAGGGCAGCCCTGCTAGGTGATGTGTGGAATAGGCAATGGTATGTAAGGGATACAGGCAGTAGCTCCAGTATCATGAAGGGTCACTGCACATGGGTCCAACTCCAATCTGGGCTTGTTAGCAACTATAAAATCAGTGGTGGGACAGCATAAATCTGACAGAAATATGATGTTACACTAGCATTTTTTTAAAACAAAGAAAGATAAAAAAACGCTGAGCCAGAAATAATGAAAAAGTTCTGTGGTGTAACTGGTGTAATTAATCTGGGAAATAGAGTTTGTCTTAAAACTCTGGTGGTTTGCCCAGAAGTCAGTCTGCTAACATGTTTGATTTAGACCAGTCATCCTATTCGTCCTCCTGGGGTGTTTCAGGAATGGTGTAATCAGGTGGCATGAAATACGGCTTCCTTTTCATCATCGTCAATCTCTCCACATTTTCAGCAGAGAGACTGGTCCCTTTCACTCTAACAACTGTACCAGCTGCACTGAACACATGTTTAGCAGACACACTGGATACAGGACTAGCCAGAAACTTTATTGCCAGACTGCTGAGCTCTGACCCTTGTTGCATCCTCTCACACCAATACACCAATGGGTTTTGATCCACATTCAGTTCTTTTGAGTCATTCAGATACTCCTGGAACATCTTGTGAATGGTCATTGGCGATGCCACCTGCTCGACCACCTTTTCCTTCACCTCTGCACTGGACTAAAGACCTGCCTTTTGACATCAAGCCAAAGCAGAGGTTGGGTCCGATTCTTCTGGTGTTGTTGTTGATTTTCTTGTTGGTGGGATTGGCAGATGTGAGACAAGACTGCCTTCTCTGAAGTTGAAGGTGACACCCCAGAACTGTGGAGTGGGACTCTAAGTTCCAGTCATTCTTCTTCCAGTTTTCCTGCTTGCTCAACAATCCACCTCTTCTATTGTGAAACATCCCCTTCAGAAAAAGGAATGGAAGCAGGACAAATCTTTTTTGTAGTGTGGATTAAGTAGGCTGACACAGATGTACTCTTTGGATGAGATGATGTCATTTTGCAGCCTTACATTGCACGTCACGCGATAGCTTAGGCTACTTAACAAGGCAGGCGCTTCTGGGTTTTCATTTGCACCCTCAAAGAGAACCCTTCAGACACCTTCTTTAGCTGCTTATGTAGCACATGGAATAAAGGAATAGCTGGGTCCATTGTACTGTCCTCCTTGTTAACTTCCCATGTGGAAAACTCAAAAGGGAGCAGCATCTGTGGCAAAGGACACTGGCTGGATGGACAAAATGGCTGCCAGCTACATGGTCAAACTACATCCTCCTATGCCTTCAAATATTACTACCCTACAACATATAAACTTTTTGCAAAAAAATGAAATGCAAATAATAGCCAATATTTTAAATTTAAATGAATCCTATGCCATCCCTGCCCTGAGGAAGTCTTAAAAACATATACCACGGAAACATTTATTTAATCCACTGATTACTAGTAGTACTGGCCTGGGACGACTGGCTTAATGCCCTTTGGAAATCTAGAAACATACTAAAATAATAATGCAAATGGAAACATGTAGAAAAGGTACTGAGCCGCACAACAATTTTGCTTTACAAAAATTAAAAAAATGCAAAATAGGCCACCCACCACAACTATACAATTTTAAATCAACTTAAAGTACAAAGAAATACTGGTGCATACCCAAGCAAATAACCAACATTCAATATATGTTTTGAACTTACTTGTGTGATGATTTCATAAAAACAAAGGGGGTCATTCTGACCTCCGCCGGCGGCGGAAGCCGCCCGCCTGGCGGGAACCGCCAGAAGACCGTACCGCGGTCAAAAGACCGCAGCAGTCATTCTGACTTTCCCGCTGGGATGGCGGGCGACCGCCAAAAGGCCGCCCGCCCGCCCAGCGGGAAAGCACCAGCAACGAGGAAGCCGGCTCCGAATGGAGCCGGCGGAGTTGCTGGTGTGCGACGGGTGCAGTTGCACCCGTCGCGATTTTCAGTGTCTGCTAGGCAGACATTGAAAATCAATGTGGGGCCCTGTTAGGGGGCCACTGCAGTGCCCATGCCATTGGCATGGGCACTGAAGGGGCCCCCAGGGGCCCCACAACACCCGTTCCCACCAGCCTGGTTCTGGCGGTGAAAACCGCCAGAACCAGGCTGGCGGGAAGGGGGTCGGAATCGCCATGGCGGCGCTGCTTGCAGCGCCGCCGTGGAGGATTCACAGGGGCAGGGGAAAACCGGCGGGAAACGGCCGGTTTCCCTTTTCTGACCGCGGCTTTACCGCCGTGGTCAGAATTGCCCTTGATGCACCGCAAGCCTGTTGGCGGTGCATCCTCCAATCCCGGCCCTGGCGGTCCATGACCGCCAGGGTCGGAATGACTCCCAAAGTCCTTAAATCCAAAAGTATATCCAGGAGACAAGGGGAGTGATCCTTCCACCTCGAGCTCCAAGTGAAAAGTTACCAGACAATGGACAAAGCACTGGGAGGAGACTGTTTGACAGGAAGTTGGAGACTCTGACAGACTTCCTTCCTGTTTGAAAAAAAAGGCTTCTCAATCTGAAAAACAAATTACAGGGACCATTGGAGAAGAAGATCTAGTTAAAAAGCTCTTTTGACTAGATTTAGTGGCTGTGGAGTAGAAAAACTATTTCAGAAGTGAGTTCACACTCGCAAGCAGCTCATTTTGGCCACTGGTGCGTCTGGAAGCAACACAAGAGAACGTGAGGTGTTGCCCACACTTGCGGCCCAGGAGAATCATCACACTTGTAAGAGAGTGCCAAAACCCAATATGCAAGCACACACTAACTCCACACCTCACCGGACAGGGGAATACAGGAATTATGCGCTACTACTTAATGTAGAGCAGAGTGCCTGAATTCCACAAACTCCATTGGAACAGTAAAGTTCTACGCCCAGGCCTATACAATATTTGAAGGATGTAGCGATGTCTAGTGTGTGCCTGTGAGTGGTATGATACACAGCAGACTATGGGTTCCAATTTGGAAACATGAAAACGGGAAACATGAGGAAGTAGAGGATTCCCTCCAGACAGATTTGTGTATTGCTGCATTCTTGAAAGCTGGATCGAGTAAACTGGAAAGGGAGAGCCAGGCTTCCCCGTACAATTCAAAATTGGATCTTTGATTCAGAGAAGTGTCACAAGGAAGAGGCCTGGGCACATCTCAGGAAGGTGATGGGCTGATAAAGGAATCATAAAGAATAAGGCTGAGGTCCTGGGATAACCTCAAGAGAAAGAGAGAGCCAAGGAGTGGGCACTTCAAAAGGAAGCAGACTACAAACATAAATTTTAAAGGCTTAGGTTCCTATTTAGAGTTTGGCAGGGGGGTTACTCCCTCACAAACGTTACAGATATCCTGTCCGATGTATTACAATTCCAATATAGCCTATGAAACTTGTAATTCAGCAGCCAAACTCTAAATCAGGCCCTCATACTCTAAATCACATTCGGTCTGTGGAAATGGACTATAAGAATAGGAACTTGGGACCAGCCAACTGTCAAGCAGCCAGTCAGCATGTGCATGGAAGAGAAGCACTACAGGACTTCTGCTAGTGACTAGGAATAGGAGCCAAGGGCTGCTAGTCTCTCAGCTTGGTGAAGGGATGTCATTCAGGGAATCCAGCATCATCTGTCCTGAAGCCTGAGCACAAGGGCCAGCATGGAATGCCAAGACCGGTATGCCTTATGAGAAAAAGAAGAACATTGGAGGGTACAAGGTCAAGTAGGGAATCTGGTTGAATAGATTCCCTGACAGGGTGTGATGGATGACTGCTGTACCAGTCAAATCTTTGCCTGTGTTCAGGACAAAGTCAGCGACCCTTAAATGCCAGGGGAGGGCTGCCATGAAGTGAGCAATGGATATGGCTGTACTGATTGGGCTAGAGCCATATGCAATGAGGGTGCAGTGACCTCATATGCCAGGAGAATCTGCCACAAGTGAACTACCCTATGGCTGTGCGGCTCGGGCTGGAGTCTTGTGCAGTGAGGATTCGGTGACCCTCTATACCAGGAGAGGCTGCTGAGGATAGATTGCCATGTAGAGTGGGCCATACTGTGGTGAAGAGCTGGTGACCCCGAATACTAGGAGGGTACTCAGTGCCAGCAGCTGCTGTGCAGATCAAGTTGGCGCCCATGAATAGAAGAGGCATGGTGAGTCCATATGCCAGAGGGGGTCACTAGAACTAGCAAGAAGTGTGATCTGACCAGAAACATTGTCAGAGGAGTGAGGCCATCATAGGAAACCCCATCCATCTACATTAGGACATGGGACCAGCTTCAGAAACTTACCATCACCATATCTACATCAAAGGATGGACTGAAAGACCTACCTTTCCAGGAGGAACCTTTGAATTTTACAGGAGCGTGACCACATCTAGGGAATTCAGGGATCGCCAAGTGTAGCCCACCTGGGCCACGTGCAATGATGTCCCATGAACTATCTGCTGCCACTCTGGTGCCCAAAAAAGTGGGCGTGCTCAGGAACTCTGGATGCTACGATCCTGCAGGTGTGTGTAAGACTGAATTTGGGCCAAGCCAGCCCCAGAGAACTTGCTTGATTGATAGTGTTTCAGCGTTGGTACACTTTTGACTTTATGATGGAGTTGAAGTGAACTCCTGAGACCAGCCATACCAGTCAGGCTTACCCTGAATGTTGCCTAAAGTAAACATAGAATAATCACAATCTCTAGAATGAGGAGAAAGTAGGCCACAAGGAACTGCCCATGTCACGCTAGAGCTCTGACCCCAGGGGGACCGTGTAGTTGTGTGTGAATGTCATAGGGTAAAAATACTTCTCTCTTTTCATAAAATAGAGTATTTAGATGAGCAATAATTTATTGCTGTATTTTGAGTGGTGGGACTGCGTCCAAACCCCTGTATCTGCCTCCCCATTCTCTGACCAATCTACTACTGTGAGCCAAGTGCTGAACGGATACTTGAACAAGTTGTTCCATAGCTGGTTGAATTCTGGCACTTCAAGAGTAAGTTCCCTCAACCCCATGGTTGGGCCCGGTAGCTCCTGCTTTCCCCTTGTCCCTCTGAAATTGGTTTTGACAGAGCCATGTGCACGTCTTGGAGACTTTCTTTAACACTCTTCAGACCACAAAATTAAACCATAAAACAAACCACAAGGATCCCCTGCACTCTAACTGAAACGAATACAGATCCACCTTGGAGTGCTTTCAAAATATGGTAAACTCTCCTGGGGTCATGTATTCAATGACCCAGAGGACTTACTTTGGCTTTTTTTAATGGTCCTACATGGTCAGCTGCACTACCTGCAGCCCCCTACAACATTTTAAAAACTGGGGAGTAGGGGTCAGGAAAAGGGGCCACACACCTCCTCCAAAAAAAACACCCAGGCCCTGGACCACCCCAAAAGGGTTTTATTTAACTAAAAAGGGTGGGAGTCTGCCCAGTTTTCCAAAACGAAAATTACTAGGGCCCCACATTTCTTTCTAGGATCTGTGATAATGTTTTAACAGAATACATTTTAGACCCCCCCCATCCAAGGAGGTCAGGTTATTCCTCCCCTGCCAAATATATATATGTTTCTGTTAACTCTTTTTTCTAGACAAGTCCTAAAATAGCTGTCTCAACTTTATTGATCTTGACAGGAGCCAATCAGATCTCACATTTTGATAAGTCCGTTCCACTATTTGTCTGTGTTGATATTGTTTCAATCTCTTCCTTGGAAGTGTTGGCAGTGAAAAAAGTAAAAAATAAACAAAAAACAAGGGGCCATGTTAGGGACACTCTGACCCCTTATCTCTGGTGGTGGGGTGCCAGAGGAACCACCCAGAGCTTAAAAGCATTTTTTTTTTTTTGCTGCGCAATTGTGACGTCAGTGCAAATTTCTGGGAATAATGAAAAAAAAACAAGTGCAGGGTCCGTGCTTATTTTTAATAAGCCCCTGCGTGGGCCAGGTCACAGCAACATTGTTTTTTTTTAAATTGGGGGACTCAGGCCCCCCTCATACCCGAGGACCACCACTTCCCCGGGGCTATTGTTAGAGTCAATGTGGGGGGCGGAGAAGTGCGCATGCCGCCCCATAAACTGCCACCTGCCTGGGGCAGTATGCAAAAGTAGTTAAGGGGGCCTTCTGCCCCCCCTGCAGCCCCAGGGACCTCCACCTCCCTGGGGCACAAATGAAAACTCATGCGATGGGCAGCACAGCCCCTCCTCAACCACTAGGACCACCATCTCTTCAGGGCAATAATTACATTTGGTGTGGGAGTGCCGTGTGCCCCCCCTACAGCCCTGGGTACCAACACCTCCCCGGGGCATCACAGGGCCAGCTCCTGCTATGTCCCAGGGTGCCCACTTCTGGAACACAGATGTTTGCTGTGGCTTGGCTGCAGAGTGACAGCTTCCACCAAGTCACAGCAAACACTCTGCTCACAGCAAGGAAGAGTTGTCAAACAGGTCTCCCTCACTGCGAGCAGAGGTTTCCTCTGTCTCCCTGCCTGCAAAAATGCAGGCTTGGAGATAGAGGAAACAGAGGAAGCAATTGTTGTTTTAGAGAGGGAGTTGCTTTAGCAGGTCCCTCTCTGTCTGTGACAGCAATGCTGGCTCCAGCACAAGATAGGGAGCCAGTAGGGACTGTGGGGGCCTTCAGGCTCCCCCCACGGTCCCCAGCATTGTAACTGGGTGCCCTGGGAGGTACCCAGTCCACATGGCTGGGCCCCAGGTGATGATGTCCCTGGGACTGAGATCAGACTAGGGATGGGGACGGCAGAGTCTCCTTACCCCCAAAAATAAATAAATAATTAGGCCGCAACCTAGGTGATGGGGTCCCTTGGGCCAAGGTCGCCCTGGGAAAGGGGCAACATTAAGGGGGTCATTCTGACCCCGGCGGTCTGAGACCGCCAGGGCCAGGGTCAGCGGGAGCACCGCCGACAGACCGGCGGTGCCCCGCAGGGCATTCTGACCGCGGCGGTTCGGCCGCGGTCAGACTAGGAAATCCGGCGGTCTCCCGCCGGTTTTCCGCTGCCCTACAGAATCCTCCATGGCGGCGGAGCGCGTTCCGCCGCCATGGGGATTCTGACACCCCCTACCGCCATCCTGTTCCTGGCGGGTCTCCCGCCAGGAACAGGATGGCGGTAGGGGGTGCCGCGGGGCCCCTGGGGGCCCCAAAACGAATTTCAGTGTCTGCCTAGCAGACACTGAAATTCGCGATGGGTGCTACTGCACCCGTCGCACTCCAGCAACTCCGCCGGCTCCATTCGGAGCCGGCTTCATCGTTGCTGGGTCTTTCCCGCTGTGCTGGCGGGCGGCCTTTTGGCGGTCGCCCGCCAGCCCAGCGGGAAAGCCAGAATGGCCGCCGCGGTCTTGTGACCGCGGTGCGTTCATTTGGCGGTAACCGCATCACCGCCTAAATGTTTAGGGTGGGTCCCTAGAGATGGGAGGCCTGGATCTCAGATTGACCCTTGGGAAGGGTGCATGGCCCGCCTCCCCCCAAAAAAAGATATTTAGGCATGGCCCCGGGGGATGAGGTCCCCAGGGCTCAGATCAGTCTAGGGATGGGGGGTCATGCGGGATTCGGTTGTTATAGGGGTTAGCCACAGGGACTGACTGTAGGCCAGGCCCTGCGACCAACCCTCACTGCACAAGGCCAACCACCCAACACAGTGCAGCTCAGCGCAGCTCAGAGCAGCGTCAGGTGTTTATATTGGTTGTCCATGAGCAGTGGTGGTTGGATTAACATATAGGCGGTCATTACAACATTGGCGGTAAAAGCCGCTTACCGCCGTGCAGAAGACCCCCAACACACCGCCGCGTCCGCAGAAATCCCCCACACCTATTATGACCCACAGCACGGAACCCGCCAAAATTCACACAGCCACACCAAAGGTCAGTGATAAACTGGCGAAAACAAAACCTCCACCGTCACGCCAACAGAAATACGCCCACACTATCACGACACATGAATCCACACGGCGGTCTTTCAACTGCCGTATTCCATTGGCGGTACACACCGCTGTGCTCAAAATACACACACATTTACAAAACACTACCACATTGGACAAATCGAAATACACACACCTGATACACATACACACACCACTCCCACAATATTATATAAAACACACACCCACATCACCCACAAACCCCTATGACCAGAATCACCAAGAGAAGGCCACCCTCAACAAACTAGCATCCACAGGCACACAACACCATCACCCAGATAACTTCCACGCACCTCACACTACACACCACTACATATCAGCACACTTATCATCACACACACCACCCCACACATCACCCACATCACCCCATGGCACGGCAGAGACACCCCAGGTTCTCGGAGGACGAGCTCAGGGTCATGGTGGAGGAAATCGTCCGGGTAGAGGCACAGCTATTCGGATCACAGGTGCAGCACACCTCCATTGCTAGGAAGATGGAGCTATGGCGAAGAATAGTGGACAGGGTCAACGCAGTGGGACAGCACCCAAGAAATAGGGATGACATCAGGAAGAGGTGGAACGACCTATGGGGGAAGGTGCGTTCCGTGGTCTCAAGACACCACCTTGCGGTTCAACGGACTGGCGGCGGACCCCCACCTCCTCCCCCACAACTAACAACATGGGAGGAGCAGGTCTTGGCGATTCTGCATCCTGAGGGTCTCGCAGGAGTAGCAGGAGGAATGGACTCTGGCAAGTCAAATCATAACTATTACATCCCCCACCCAACCTCCATGCCATCACATACCCCCACCCTCACCCTCACCCCCATCATTCCAACTCCTCACAAATGTCCCAACATCACAAACCACACATCCCAACACCTAGCTCTGCATGCAACAACAAAGCATGGACAACCAACACCAAAGCATGCCCACTACACAGACCCATACATCCCGCTAAACCATCCTCACACAAGGTCCCACACAGGAAAGCAAGCACTGGGGTACACGGTCAACCACCCATTGCACACCATGGCACACACAGATGCAATAATCATGCTTTTACACCCCTGCTGGACTCTTACCCAACGTCACTGCAAAGGAGGGTCCAGACATGTCCACACCACCAACAGAAGAGGCCCACAGTGATGACAGCAGCTCTGTCCAACTGGATCTAGATGACCAGCCCGGCCCATCGGGGACCTCGGGACAGTCGGTTCCCCTGACACAGTCACAGGCCACTACAAAGCTTCCCCCCTCTGGAAATACCAGCACAACACCCACCCAGCGGGCCCATACCTCTGTCCCCAGGACACGTCAAGCAGCAGTGTGTCCACCACTACAGGGAACCCAGGCTAACCCACTACCCCAACAACACCAGGGACCTGGGGGCAGTGGCAGTGGGCACACCGTTCAGGGGACAGAGGCCCAGGAACACAGGGGAACTGGGAGGGCTGCTGTGCGACAGGGGGAGGACAGGCCAAGGAAACCCACTCTCCACAAGGCCCTCTCCAACATCATGGGAGCCTACCACCACTCCCAGGAGACGATGGCAACGGTACTGGCCAAGTTTCAGGAGACCCAGCAGCTTCAGGAGGAACAGTATCTGGGCTTCAGGGAGGTACTCAGAGCCATCAGTTCCACCCTGGGCACCATTGTTGGGGTGCTGAAGGAAGTACTCAACACCAGGAGGGACACTGTGGAACAACAAAGGGCCCCTGACACTATCCTGGACGATGAACTGCCCACCACCTCCGCCGGCCCTAGTGGACAGGAGGCACCGCCACAGGACCACCACACCAGGACACCACCCCCTGCAGAGGGGGAACCACCCCGCAAACGGTCCCTGAGATCCAGGACAAAGACAGAGAACGATGTCAAGACCCCCGCCAAGAAATGAGACCACCCTGAATGTCATCTTTTGTCCCACTTTGTCACCCTGTCCATCCTCAAACTGCCCCAGCTCCACTTCCTATGCCCATTTGGGCAATGCACCTGTGAGACCAGTAGACTTGACTCTGCCATGGACATACCTCCACCATCACCCCTCCGCATTTTGCAACCCCCTCCACTATTGAGCACTTAAATAAACACCCTTGAAGCACAAAACAATCTGGAGTCAGTCTGTGATTTCGAATTACAGTAGTGTATTATCAATTATTGTGGCAAAAAGCTCTTACAATTGTAATGTCAACATACCTATGTCACACAGCTCTAGTCCATGAGGAATCAAAGCAGATGTCACACAGTGGGACCCACATCTGTGAAATTGTAAGGGAAAGTGACAACTCAGTGACCATACTCTGGGTGAAAACGACAGACAGTAGAGAGGTAGTAATGTTAAAGTACATGTGGTAGGCAGGTTTGTATTCTTACCTGTGTCTCACTGGAAATATTGTAGGATCATCGAGTCCCTGTTGTCGATGTCCTCTTCTTCTGCTTCCTCGTCTTCGCTGTCCACAGGCTCCACAGCTGCAACAACACCGTCATCTGGACCATCCTCCTGCAGAAAAGGCAGCTGTTGTCGCAAAGCCAAGTTGTGCAGCATACAGCAGGCCACGATGATCTATCACACCTTCTTTGATGAGTAGAATAGGGATACACCTGTCATATGGAGGCACCAGAACCTGGCCTTCAGTAGGCCGAAGGTACGCTCGATTATCCGCCGTGTTCGCCCATGGCCTCATTGTAGCGTTCCCCCGCCCTTGTCCTAGGATTCCTCACTGGGGTCAGTAGCCATGACAGGTTGGAGTAACCAGAGTCACATGCAAATGGCGAGGGACAACTCTTAGACACACACTAACCTGTAGGGATATCCCAGACCCAGACAACCATTCCCACTGACTTGCTTGCAGGTGCTCACCAAATAGCCACACACGGTGCTTCTGGAGTTGACCCATCACATAAGGGATGCTGCTATTCCGCAGGATGTAGGCGTCATGCACTGAGCCAAGGAACTTGGCATTCACATGGGAGATGTACTGGTCGGCCAAACATACCATCTGCACATTCATGGAATGATAACTCTTCCGGTTTCTGTACACCTGTTCACTCCTGCGGGGGGACCAAAGCCACATGTGTCCCATCAATGGCACCTATGATGTTGGGGATATGTCCCAAGGCATAGAAGTCACCTTTCACTGTAGGCAAATCCTCCACCTGAGGGAAAACGATGTAGCTCCGCATGTGTTTCAGCAGGGCAGACAACACTCTGGACAATATGTTGGAAAACATAGGCTGGGACATACCTGATGCAATGGCCACTGTTGTTTGAATTGACCCACTTGCAATGGAAATGAAGCACTGACAGCACCTGCACTTGAGGGGGGATTCCTGCGGGATGGCGGATAGCTGACAAGAGGTCTGGCTCCAGAAAGGTACACAGTTCATGGATTGTTGCACGGTCAAGCCTGTATGTGATGATCACATGTCTTTCCTCCATTGTCGATAGGTCCACCAGAGGTCTGTACACCAGAGGATGCCGCCATCTCCTCACATGTCCCAGTGGATGGAGCCTATGAAGGACAACAGCGAGCACAGAGTCAACCAACTCAGAGGTACGTACCCACAGCTTACACAGAACACGAATCATAATTCGAAAAGTGGCCTGTATGTGTGTAGAGTCTAGGCCTAGGTATGTGTGACACAGTTACAAATAAAGCCATGTGGGCCCCTGAAATGGCTGCTGCCTGAGCTCTAAAGTGGGACAGTGGGATGTGAGGTAACTGCGCTGGCGTTGTACACCGTTGCGGTAGGCGGTCGAAGACCGCGGCGCAATGCTGCATTGGTTAACATTGGACCCTATGGGTCCCAGGAGCCAATGACGATGTACGCCGGTGGTGACGGTACGCACCGCCGCAGACGTGACCGCCATTTTCTATCTGTTCAATCACCTGATACCTGATCTTCGACAGGAGAGGACCTGCACTGCAAGTGCTGCTGTGACCTCGGTCTGGAAGAGACAATAGCTCGAGTGTCTGGGGAAATGGCCCCTGCCTTCACATCGGAAGAGTTGGAGAAACTCGTGGATGGGGTCTTCCCCCAATACACGGTACTCTGCGGTCCTCCAGACAAACAGGTAAGTACACTGGGAGCATGCTGTATGGGCTATGCCTGTGTGGAGAGGGGTGGATGAAAGAAGGATGGGGGAGAGAGCGGCGTGCATGAAACAACGGTGAGTGCATGTGCCACATGCCAAGGGTAGGAATGGGGGCCAATGACTGTGACGGTGCAGTTGGTAATAAGTTTCTCTTCCCCCTGTACAAATCATGTAGGTCAGCGCCCACCAGAAAAAAGATATTTGGCGTGCCATCGCCAAGGACGTCCAGACCCTGGGGGTCTACCACAGACGGAGCACCCACTGCTGGAAAAGATGGGAGGACATTCGCCGCTGGAGCAAGAAGACGGCGGAGGCTCAGCTGGGGATGGCCTCCAACGTGGGAGGGGTGCCCGTCGCACCCTGACCCCCCTGATATTCAGGATCCTGGCGGTGGCATACCCGGAGTTGGATGGGCACTTGAAGGCATCACAGCAGCCACAAGGGGGTGAGTACACTCTCATCCTGCTGATTTAGCGTGCAGTGGAGGTGTCTGGGTGGGGGAGGTGGGCTGTGGGTTTCCCTAGGCCAGGGCGAGTTTAGTAGGCAAGGTCCCTCCGTAAGGCAGGCCATGTGGCACCCCACCCCACCTCTGTAGAGTGCCAAGTACACCTAGTCATGCCCCTGTTTCATCCATGTATGCAGATGTCGTCTACAGCCTAGTAGGCCATGCCCCAGGGATTGCACAGTGGAGCCCAAGAGCGCGGCGTAGTGCAGGGGGCTTCTGTGTCTGTCGTGTCCACCAACGGTAGCGGTAATGCATGCACTCAACATGTCTTTCTTCTGTCGTCGTCCCCGTTTTTGTGGTCTCCCTGTTCTTGTGTGCATTAGCATCATCAGGCGGAGGAGCAGTGGCACCGGAGCACGAGGGAGCTGCATCCCACATGTACATGGAAGGCGAGACTATGGAGTCTGATTTCACCAGTGGGACGGAGGGGGAGGAGAGCTCCATGGCGGTGACAGGAGCTGACACCAGCAACACGGACTCACCCTCTGATGGGAGCTCCCTTGTGGTGGCAGCAACATCTGTGCCCCCAGCATCTACAGGTACAGCCGCCACCCCCACTACCAGCACCGCCCTCCCAGCAGCCCTTCAGCCTTTGCCCCGTGCCCGCTCACCCAGGAGGGTGGGCATCACCTTCACCCCAGGCACCTCAGGCCCTGCCCCAGTCACCTCCTCAGGTCCCTCACTGTTGGGCAGTCTACCATTTTGAATGCCATCCAGGGTGTAGAAAGGCAGTTGCAACAAACAATTGCATTCCTGGAAGGCATTCATTCTGGTCAGGCGGCCCTTCAGCGAGCTTTTCAGACTCTGGCATCAGCACTGATGGCAGCCATTGTTCCCGTCTCTAGCCTCCTCCCTCCAACTTCATCCACCCGGACCCAATCCCCTGTACCCCAGCCTATCCCAAGCACACCTTCAGACCAGCATGCACACACCTCAACACACAAGGGAAGCTCAGGCAGACATTAGCACCACACATCCCACAGGCACTCACGCAAGCATCACACACATGCAGACACACCAACAACCACTGCTTCCACTGTGTCCCCCTCCTCCTTGTCTCCCTCCCAGTCTCGTCTACAATCACACCTGTATGCACTACATCTACAGCCACTACTGCCATCACCAGCACACACACCACCACACCCCACTCGCATGCAGTCACCACCCCAACTACCGCCACACATCCCCTGTGTCCTCTCCCAGTGTGTCTGTGATGCCACCTCCCAAGATACACAAACGCAGGCACACACCCACCCAACAGCCATCCACCTCACGACAGGCTCCAGCGCATGCACCTTCACCCAAAGTCACGAAACGAACACCTCCTACAGCCACAACCTCTTCCTCCACTCCCAAACCCCCTCCAGCTACCCGTCCCAGTGTCTCCAAAAAGCTTTTCCTGTCCAATCTTGACCTCTTTCCCACACCTCCCCCACCCCGTCAGTCTCCTAGGTCCCGACTCTCCAGGTCCCAACCCAGAACCTCAGCCACAACATCTCCGGGACCAGTGGTGCCTCTAGTCACCGGAACCAGGGCAGCCAGTGTGGCACGGAGCCACAGCACGGACAGTCCCCCACCTGTCAAGCATCAGAAGTTGGCCAGTGCCCGGCGGGAGAGGGGGAAGACTCCAGCCACCAAAGCCGCTCCCAGGGGTCCCGGTGGGAGTGTGGAGTCAGCTGCGACACCTTCAAAGGTGGGGAAGGGCCACAAGAAACCCGGCAAGTCTGGGAAGATCATCCCTGCTGCCCAGGAGGCCACCGCCGTCATCCCCGCTGGGCCAGAAAGGACCGCTAGCTCAAGCCCCGCTGGACTAGAGAGGGCAGCCAGCACAAACCCTGCTGGCCTAGAGAGGACCGCCAGCACAAGCCCCGCTGGCCTAGAGAGGACCGCCAGCAGAAGCCCCGCTGGGCTAGAGAGGACCGCCAGCACAAGCCCCGCTGGGCTAGAGAGGACCGGCAGCACAAGCCCCGCTGGCTTAGAGAGGACCGCCAGCACAAGCCCCGCTGGGCTAGAGAGGACCGCCAGCACAAGCCCCGCTGGGACAGAGAGGACCGCCAGCACAAGCCCTGCTGGGCTAGAGAGGACCGGCAGCACAAACCCCGCTGGGCCAGAGAGGACCGCCAGCACAAGCCCCGCTGGGCTAGAGAGGACTGCCAGCACAAGCCCCGCTGGGCCAGAGAGGACCGCCAACACAAGCCCCACTGGGCTAGAGAGGACCGCCAGCACAAGCCCTGCTGGTACAGAGAGTACCGCCAGCACAAGTCCCACTGGGACAGAGAGGACTGCCAGCAGCTGAATCTCTGCAGAGGAGCCCGCCGCCTCAAGCACCGCTGAACAGGGCACCGCCGCCTCAAGCACCGCTGAACAGGGCACCGCCGCCTCAAGCACCACTGAACAGGGCACCGCCGCCTCAAGCACCACTGAACAGGGCACCGCCGTTCCAAGCACCGCTGAACAGGGCACTGCCGCCTCAAGCACTGCTGAACAGGGCACCACCGCTCCAAGCACCGCTGAACTGGGCACCGCCGCCACAAGCACCGCTGGCCCATGAGCGCCAAGGGCACTGATGCTACTGAGTCAGTCACAAGCAGGATGAAGCACTCTGGGCACCAGGCCCCCTCCAGAACCAGTGGAGTATCACATCCACTACCTCTGTCCTTAGCAGGATGAAGCACTCTGGGCACCAGGCCCCCTCTAGAACAAGTGGAGTATCACATCCACTACCTCTATCCTTGGCAGGATGAAGCACTCTGGGCACCAAGCCCCCTCCAGAACCAGTGGAGATTCACATCCACTACCTCTGTCCTTGGCAGGATGAAGTACTCTGGGCACCAGGCCCCCTCCAGATCCAGTGGAGTATCACATCTACTACCTCTGTCCTTAGCAGGATGAAGCACTCTGGGCACCAGGCCCCCTCCAGAACCAGTGGAGACTGTTATCCACTTGAGAGACTGTGGCTTTGCACTCCCCAAGATGCAGCAGTGGACAACCCACCCGCTGTAGAGACTTGAGAGACTGTGGCTTTGCACTCCCCAGGTGCAGCAGTGGGCAACTCACCCACTGTAGAGACTTGAGAGACTGTGGCTTGCACTCCCCAGGATGGAACAGTGGGCAACCCACCCACTGTAGAGACTTGAGAGACTGTGGCTTTGCACTCCCCAGGATTGAACAGTGGGCATGTGGCCCCCTCGTGGATTTGGCGTCATGCACTCAACCGGCTGAGGTGCACCCCCCTTTCCCTCCCCCTGAGGTGCCTGTTTCTTGCTCTCTGATGCCCCTGCAGTGTTCTCTCCGTCATGGTCGGGGATCTTGTGTGGGCCTCGCCAACACCGTGTGGGCCCAATGTTCGACGGACTTCATTGGAGCACTACCTGGACTACTAAGATTGGTGTATATTTTGTTTATGGTGTATATATATATATATTTTTGCGTACTTGATTTTAATATATCACAATGGTTACACTAATTTCCTTTTGTCTTTGCATTCTTCTGGGGGGGTTGGAGGGTGTAACTATAATGTATAAATATGTATTTGTGTGTGTGTTGGAGTGGGTGAGGGTAAGGGTGAGGGTTTTGCGTGTGTGTCCCTGTTTTTTCCCTCCCCCCTCCTCTGTGGCGTAGGTGAAGTACTCACCGTTGTCTTCGCCACCGGCGTTCATGCTCCTGGTAGAGGAGTAAGAAGATGAGGGCTGGAAAACTGTGCAGCTCTGGTTCCATGGCGTCCGGATTCCTCATGGGGTGTGTAGAGGTGAGCGTTTTCCCTTCGAAGTCCTGTTTCTGCCATGTTTTTGTCATGGTGAATCCTCCACGGAAAAGGTGGCGGATTGGAAGGTTGTGATACTGTGGGCGGTACATTGACTTCCGCCGTCTGTTGGCGGTGACCACCAAGCTGTTTGTCTGTACCGCCGTGGCGGTCGGAGTGTGAAAGTGGCTGTCTTTGTTGGCGGTTTCCGCCACAGTCGTAGTCCCAATTTTTTTACCGCCAGCCTGTTGGCGGTCTTACTGCCGCTTTAACACCGTCCGCCAGGGTTGTAATGACCACCATATTAATGAAAATTACTTTACGCTAAAAAAAGTAGAAATTCACTTAAAGAAAGTTTACAGAGATGTTAATGTTAGGAACTAGTGTTTAAAAAGAACATTGGAATTCACTTAAAAAAAAAACAAAGTTATAGGGAAGTTAGAGTGAGGTTCTGAATTTACTCTTTCAAAACCATAGAAATTCATGAGTTAGAGTTATTTTAAGTAACTATAACTCATGCCCTCACCATGCACTGCTAATTACCACAGATAGTATATCAATCATGACAACTTCGATAACTATAAATTAAACATTAGCATCCAATGTTTTAAGACAAAGCTGTGCATGGTGGGGGTAGAAGTTAAAGTTACCTTATAACGCATGATATAGTTACTTAAATTAACTTTAACTATAACTACTGAATTTCCATGATTTTGTATGACTAAATATAGAGCCTAACTCTAACTGCCCTATAACTTCCATTTTTGTAAGTGAATTTCAATGTTCTGTAACCTTTGTTTTTTCAGTGGATATTTATATGTATATGAAGAGATATATATGCATGAATATATGTGTGTGTATGCATATATACATATATATGTGTGTGTGTGTTGAAATGTGGGTTATTGGCAAGGGCAGGTAGGCTTAACTTAGGAGACAGGTGTGTAAAGCATTTAATGACAACAAAGCAGTAAATAAGTAAAATACAACACACAATAAAAAAAACGAAACCAGTTTATAAAAATAGGAAATATTGATGCCTTTAAAATGACACCAAAACAACAAAAATCAAGTGTAGGGGACCAGAGATATTAATGTTTAAAAATTAAAAGTAAAACTAATGCTTAGAAGCATATAGCAGTGAAAGGGTTAAAAAAAAAAAGTCGCACTGGACAGGGACAAAGTCCAGAGTTCATGATGTAACACTGTTACACTTACTTTAGCAAGAGTTTCTTGATTCCGGAAAGTGGTCCACAGCACCGTCCACGGGTTCAGAAACTTTGGGTTGCCTCTTGGGGTCTGGGGCAACAACTCCCACAATGCACCTCTTTATCCTATGGAGCTTTTTATACCAGTTGTTCTAAAAGTTCTCCAAACATCTGGATCTTCTTCCAGGGGTCCTTTTCAGTCCTTGAAGTGTCCACAAATTTTGACATATTTAGCTCAACTCTATTAGAAATAAGACTTTATTTTTTTAAATAAAGTCTCTCTTTGGTAGCCAATGGAGCCCACTGACTACAATGGGGAAAAACACATTTGGCTTCTTTTCCTTCCCCACAGCTTACAAAACATATTTTATAATGTTCCTGCTTATATTTAGACTACACCCAACACTTAGGGCAGTTAGGGCAGACATATATGTAAAAATAAGGTAGTTTGAGATTTTGGAAGTACTTTTAATTCCAAATTGAATTTTGGGGTTAATTTTAACTTAAAAGTAGCCAGCAAGGCAGGCCTTCCTTTACAATGACACTGGACACCACAGTAGTGCACCTAAGCCTAAATGCCCTATCATATACTAGGGACTGATAGGTATGTTGGGAGAACCAATTATAATTAGGCTTAGTTTGCATATACCATTTTAAATAGAGCACTCACCCTGGGATTGGTTAGCACTGCCCAGGGCACAGTCAGAGTCAGAAAATACCAATATTACCTAACAAGGGGGGTAAAAAGTGATGGGTCCTCTGAAATTAGCCCAATTGTCCCACATTGACCCCCCAGACAACAACGCACAGGAGACTCATCCCAACCTTGGGAGAGACTTTCAGGCTTGTCAGGTGAGAAAGACAGTGAGGAAAACTGGGCAGTTGACCCATCCCAACAGTAACTGGACCCATTGTAACATGAAACCACACTCTTGGGGTGTCTTTCTCCTCTTCCTCTGTGAGTTTGGGTAGGAAGGTGCCCACCTCCTCTAACCCTAATTTTGCTAATGCAGCACCTAGCTTACCCACAGAGGTTACCCAGTTCATGAGTAACCGCACCATGACCAAGAGGGTCAGTGGGCCAACTTTGGGGTCTGACTCCCATGCCATGTATAATGCTGCCATGAAGGCCAGCACCCAGCAGAGGCTACTGACAGCATTCATAATCCAAAACCACACTATAAACTCTCCACTGACATGTGAGTGAGTTGCTTTAGCGGCAACTGTGGGACCCTGGCATCTCTCTTGCTGTTCAAGGTGGGGGGGCTGACACATCCTGTGGCAGACACCCTTCCTCTACTCTCCCTTCTGTCACCCTGCAGCTTAACAGCTACCTGAGTACTCAGGGCTTCCTAGCGGTCAGGTGAAGTCTTACCAGTGCCAAATCTGGGCTTCCCCCTTACTGGGTTAGAAGGCCTTTTGCTCGCACTAGACCTCTCTTTAAAAGTGGCCTACCTTTCCTCTTCTTTTTCCTCTTTCTTAGTGACCCATGTCTCCTAACTCTAGGGACTCATTCTCCAGGATCTTTGGTTGGGGTGGCACCCTGGGCAACTGCCCCATCTGGGATCAGACTAACCACTGGGAGGTCATTGAGCAGGGCACAATCGAAGGGGGTCAGCATTGAAGACCACCTTATACCAGCAAAGGGTACACTCTCTAGTGGCACTACGGCTACAGGTTTGGCTCTGTTCCTGTGTAGGGCAACCATTACCATCCTGGTTTCTCCTGGCACATACCTGTCAGGGGACACCAGCCTTTCACTCACTATGGTGTGATTAGTACATGTGTCTCTCAGGCCAGTGGTAGGGATCCAATTCACCTGAAGGGAGTAAAAGTGGCTACTCTCACCCTCAGGGATCACAGCTTACCATTAGGACCCATCTCCCAGCACAATGCTATGAGAACCTCATCATCTGAGGAGACCTCCACTAAGGCTACACTAGACAGCCCAGTGTTAGCCACCTTCTTAAGACAGGCTGCATTGCCTCTGAAGTTACCTGCCTGCTGACAGTCTAAACAGGCCATTTTATCCAAGATCTTTTTTAACCGCAGGTCTCCCTGCCTCTGCTGGTCAGAGTGGTAGTGGGTTCTTCTCTTCTCCTTTTTAGGGTTCTGGGGTACTGAGAGGTTTGCTGTGGTAGGCCCACAACCCCGCTCCTGAGGTTTTTGTGGACCTGATCCCCCTTCCTAGATTCTTCGCCCACAACTTGTTAAATATTGTGGTTCTCAACCACTCATGAGCTGCATCTTCCAGGTCTCTGAGACAAGACAGCTTAGACTCCACTAGATACTGGTATAGCTTTTCTGAAATACAACTAGTCAAGATGTGCGCCTTATTATCAAATTATATAGCCCCTCATAAGTATTCTCTTTGTTACCCATATCCAGCCCTCTAGTGCCTTAATGAGGTGTCTACAAAGTCAACCCAATACTGGGTATTGACTTTCTAGGTGTACCTAAACTTCATCCTATACGTTTCTGGGGTGAGACCAAACTTCTGAATAATCGTTCATATTAGGATAGGGCTCTGTTTCATCCTCTCCTAGGGTCAGGAGCCTATAACAGTGAACCCCAGTACTAATGCCTAACTTTCCTCATCCTGAGAGCTCTCTCCAGGGCTATCAGCCACTTGTCAATTTCATCCCACTCTAAATAGTTAAGAAAAATCCCCATGGGTAGTCTGGGGCAAAACCCATCACCCCTAGACACCTCAAACTCGATTTCGCTGCAACCATCTCTCTGCTCTCCTTTTGCCCACTTCTTCTCCAGGCCCTACGTCTCTGCCTCTAAAGCTATGTAGGCTTACTGGGCTTCAAGTTCCCTCTCCCTGAGGACCACTTCTTGGGTGGATGCTACGGAATCTCCTCCGACTAGCTCAGGACTGGGGCATGATATCTCAAGTTAGGGACAGGTGATCATCATCCTCCTCCTGGAGGTTGGAGAGGACATCTTCCCCTTCAATCTCTCTCTGAAGTTTTTTCTGTTTCCAATAGCACTTGCATCAAGGGACCCAACCATCTCCTCCTTTCTAAGGTTGTTATCAGCAGGTAACTTTTTTTTTCTGCACAATACCCTAAGCTCAGCTGCAGTGAGTGTGGGAAGGCTAGCCAGATCAAGCTCCATGGTATCTCTAGTTTTGAGACACAAAAACATTTGGTACCAATTGAACAGAACAATTTAAAACCTGAAAAATGAAGTAATTAAAAAAATATTATTCAAAATGTGAGAAATCAAAATTAATGTAGCTTTTAATCAATTTGAGGGTATTTACTATATGACAATATTAAACACACGTACTGAATGTGGTCTTCTCCTTGGATTCTTCTAAGCACTTTTCAACAACTGACTTCCACTTTAACACTACATGATGTATACTTCTGTTCTCTTCATATTGTATCCGTTCCTGCTCTTTTCTAACCTCTGCTGTGGTTGCTGAAACATTCTGATATTCTGTTGAGGTGGTGCTCATTTGACTCTATGTCAATCTTATTAGCAGCATAAAATCCTCACAGAAGTTATCTGCACGTTAAAAGGGCTAGTGATTCCCTCACAGAAGCAAAGATGGTCTCGTCAGGCGCTAAACCTTTTAAGAGCGGTTCTCATAAAAAAATGACAGCAGATTAAGGACAGATGGATTGCTATGGTATGGAGGTTTGCGGAACTGGAACAATGTGTTAGCTCTTTGCAGGACCGCTACAAAGATTCCACTTTTGGAACAAAAAAATCAGAAACTTATGCTCCACACTGAGGATTTGGAAAATAGAAACGGTTGCAATAATTTCCGTCTCTATGGTTTGCCTGAGAATAGTGAGGGACAGAATTTACTTGTCTTCTTAAAGAAATTCCTTCAAGGCTTGCTTGATCTTACCGCTTCTTCAGCTTTAAACTTACAATAGGAACATTGTTTGAGTCGCCTTAGTCCCCATGCTACTAAACCAATAGGCATTATTATGCTTTTGTTTTAGATTGTGTAGATCTTCTTCATGTACCAAAGGCCTCCAAAGACAAACAACAACTTGTTTGGTCAGGTCACACTATTTTTGTATCTCAAGAGCATTCCAATGCCACCATTCCTAAGTGTAAGAGATTCTTCATTCTAAGACCCCAGAGAATGCAAATGCACATTTGTTATTGCACTCTGCACCTGTGCATGTGCAGGAATCTACCTATGTGGAAACCACTAAATCCCTTGTGGATCCTCCATAAATGAAGATGTTTCTACAGAATATTTGAACACAGGCAATTGATATTATTAACCCGGAAACATAAGAAGATGTGTATTTTTGCCACTTCATATAGATCACTAATTTTAATTTCTATTTTATTTTTTCTTTCTTTTCCTGTCAAGTTGTCTATTGTATCTTGTAATGGTGTTGAAACACCTAGTGCCAATCTTTACCAGTTGTCTCTTGATCTTGATTTCTATCCTTAATCAGTTCTTCTTCTATTAACTTCTTTATACTTTCTTACTCCTCATCCTCTCCTCTTCTATATTTCATGTAAGTGCTGTCTTGTCATTTACCCACCTTTCTTTCTCTTGTTTTTATCCATGATATGATAGAACCAACAACATGTTTTGTCTCCTTTCCCTTTTCTGCAGTGTGTCACTCCTGTTCCTGTATTTTTATCCCAGGTCTCCCATATGCTTAATGTTGTTTCATGCAATATTTGTGATCTTAGACACCTAGTAATGTGCCAAAAGGTACTCTCTCATTGATCCAAACTTAATTCCAAAGTTGCCTTTCTACAAGAGACATACCACAATGCTTCTGAATATATTAAAGTGAAAAGACAATGGGTTGGGAAGGGTTTATCTCTCTACCAGTTGAGTTCCAAGGTAGTGTTGCTATCCTTTGTCATAAAACTTAAAAAATGCATGTTGTCTCTACTGAATGTGATAATGCTGGTTGATGGGTATTGGTCAATGCCATTCCTGATAACACGTTACTTTGTTTAATTTTTAGGAACCTGTCAAGTCTGACACAGATTTTTGGCATTCCATTAAGGAAAACTTGCTAATGTCTTGTATTCTAACATTATTGTGGCCTGGTGAATTACATCAGATAAATCACACAAAGCATTTGAATCTGCAATTTCATCTAGACCATTATTTGATGCCTGAGAACTTGCAACCCTAAGAAGCTGGAATTTTCCTTCTTTTCTAATGTCCATAATGTAATGCCTAGAATTGGTTTTATTTTAGTTACTTGGGATCCCATGTATGACATTGCTGGTGTTTGATTTCCTAACAGCAAAGTTTAGTGATTTGCTAGTATGAAATTACAAAAAATGATGTACTACAGTGTATTTGACACTGTTTGCGTTTCCCAGTGGATAACACATGGACCTACCTCATTAATGTTCATGAGGTAGGTCTCAATTTGTGACCCATTGGGAATGGCCAAAATCACAGTGAAGGTGGCGTGCTGCGATCAGCACACCACCTTATCTGTTATTGCTCATGTAAATTTAAATAAAGTAGGCAGTGGTCCGTGTGATGACTGAATGCTCTTAAAAAATGTTTGAAACCATATTCAGAAAGAAAAAGGGTTCCTTTGGGACTCCTTCCCATTTGAGAATGAGATAGCACCAACTTGACGTTGGTGGTAAACTGCAAATGTTTTTCACAGCATTCTGGTCGCAAACCATTCATACATACCCCTGTGGGTCGCTATTAGGAATGGATGCCCTTAACACTCCAGTTCCTAATACCGAATTGCAATTCAGTAATTGGTTACTTAATCACAAAATAGATTTGGTACATAGAAAAAGGCATTTTTCCAGTCTCAAATGGCCTGATTTTGCTAATCGGGTCGTTTGTGACCTGAAGAGATCCATGTACATCTGGTCCCAAAGCTTTAGCTCCCAACATGCAATCTGCTGAGATGTTCTCCATTTATAGCCCAAATCATGCCACGGGATTGACTCATTTAGATATTTCAAAATTTATTCTAAAACTGGCAGATGGAGAGTTAATAATTCTTTGTTATCTGATGCTCAGTTTATTAGTGAAGCCAAGACCTAATTAATTATTTCGATTTAACAACCCAATGACACCTCTGTTCCCAGTAATTGGGATACTTTTAAGGCATCTTTTTGAGATTTTTCTATTGCCAATTCCACTAAGAAATACAAATCCAAATGTTCCATATGTTCTATTAACGCAGCAAATTAGGAAATTTGAACATACCTACTTTAAAACCAAGGGCCATATTTATACTTTTTGACGCAAAGCTGCGCCGGCGCAGTTTTGCGTCAAAAGAATTACCGCCGGCTAACGCCATTTCGATGCGCCGTGCAGGCGTCAAATTTATACTTTGACGCACGGCGGCGCAACCAACAGGTGGGAGTCATTATTTCGTGACGCACACAGTGGCGTCAAGTCGTAAAGGAAACCAACGTTAACGCGACGCAAATGACTGTGGGTCGATTTACGACAGCGCAACCCGGAAAGCGCCGTTTTTTTGGACGCAATAGCGTCAAATTTACCCGCGAACACTGCCCTTTCAGCAGAGGAGAGCCAAAATGAATCCCAGATGCCACAACAGACCCCAGGAAGATGACAGCAGACCAGGAACCAGCCAGGATGATCCATACAGGAACCAAGACATATATAGAAAAAAAAGAAAGTGTCGCTTCAGTGCAGAGGAGCAGGAAATCCTGGTTAAAGAGGTGACGGAACACCAGCACCAACTGTTCATCACCTCTAAGTTGCCAATCAGCAGGAGAGAGGCCATATGGCAACAAATTGTGGACAAGATCAACAGTGTGGCTGAAGAACGCAGAACAGTCACTGAGTGTAAGAAACGTTGGCATGACTGCAAACGTAGGACAAAGGAAAAAATGGCCAGGAACAGGAAGGCAGCACTGCAGACTGGAGGTGGGAGTCCAGCACATCAGGAGGCCCTGGACCACATGGAGGAGATGGTCACAGCCGTCATCCCTGAGGAGATCGTCACAGGGATTCAAGGACAGGACAGCGCAGACTACCACGAGACAACGCACATGCAGGGTAAGTCGCATGGGGAATTATAATGCAATAATGATAACTGCAACCGGGGTGGGGAATACCTACTACACAATGCATGTAAGTCAGCATATATATGAAGTGGCATGGGTAAAGGGGCACGGCAGGGGGGCGTGCCCAGCACAGACAGAAGCTGGGGCACAACAAAACTCAGCACCAACAACAGTCCCATTGGGGAATCCTGTCATGACAACAATGGAGCTAAGGGAAAGCCGCGACAGGTGGGAAGGCCACTACGTCAAACTTACATCCAGGCACTCGTCAGTCAAAATGTATCCTACATCAACTAGGTCCCTATCAGTAATCCAGTAGCCAAAACAACAACTGCAATGTAACTGCGACAACAGTTGACACTAACACCTCTGATCTCTGTGCAGCTATAGTAGCTAATGGCAGGAACCTCCCCATGGAACATACATACCTAAATTAGGGGGTGAGGATGACATCTGCAACTATTTCCAGAAATAAGACAAAGGCACCAGTACACTTAAATGTCAATGCCCATAGTTGACACTTACATCAGCCAAAGTAAACAGTAATAGGAGCCACACAGCACTAAGGACACACACATGCTGCATACGTCAGGGTCCCTCACGTGCCTGGCTAACAAAGCAACATCACTAATGTCATACTGCTCAGACAACAACATTGAGGAGGGGACACATGCAACTGGTCACTGAAACACACCTGCACAGTCTGAGAACCAAATAGGACATTGATACGATAAACAGGGCAATCCAATTAAACACACATTACCCAACATCAGCTGGAAACATCAACAATGTCTACATCCATATCACATCGTAACATTGCCATGCATAGGATATGCCACATAACAATTACAATTAGGTCAATGTGAATAAAATGATTTTGGGGCAGATCCGGAGAGGCAAGTGTGCTGCCAGGGCAATCACAACACCCACAGCCAGTGAAAGGTCTCACCATAAGAATAGATATACACAGAGGGACGAGTAGGACAAAAAGATGGCTATTCCCTAATTGGTACAAAGCAACACCTAGAGGCGATTAGGCAGACAAGTCTGATAACTCTATATCATACATGTGACACACAGGTGGGCCATAGGCCTATAACAATGCCCATATGAAGGACAGCAGATACCAATACCAAACCAGAGCACAAAGTAAAGTAATCAAAAGGCTTGCATGTTACGGCAAAATTGTCACAACACAGACACACTAATTGTACCCTGTTTCATTGCAGAGGAACATGGATCTCCTGCCGATATGCCTGTCCCTGATTTCCCTGATGACATGGATGACGAGCCCATAAACATTTCCCAGGAGACCATCCAAAAGGTCCTTGAAACCCTCCAGACCCCACCTTCAGTCACAAGGAGGAGCACAGAACAAGCAGCCATCACAGAAGACCCACCCACCACCCCAATTGTAAGACCTGCCAGCTCCAACACAGCTGAGGTCTCTGACGACACTGGCACCAGCTTTGAAAGAACTGTAGTTGGTGTACAGCGGGAGCTGGCCAAGGAGGTGCGGGTGGGGATGCAAAATATGGCAGCCAGCCTTGAGGGGGTGCGTTCGTGCATGACGTCATTTGCAGATCAGGCAGCTGCTATGCAAGCCCTAACATCTCTCTTGCAGGAACTTGCGAAAACACAGAAGGAAATCAGCACAGCTGTAATACAGTTGACACAACACCTACAACTGCAATCCAGTCAACGTGTGCACGAATGCAAAATTGAAGCCCCCAGGGCCGACCTGGCTGCCTACCATCGTGATGTGGCTGCTATTCTCAAAAAACACTAGGCCCTCCTTGCAGCAGTACTGCCCTTAAGAACTTCACAGGGAGCAGCCCCCGGGATGTCTGACTCCACGTCTTCTATCACTGAGGTGTGTGTTGCCCCTTCACAACCAACAACAACAAGGACAAACCAGGCAACACACAAATCAGAAGAAGAAGACATGGAACAGATCACATTCTCATGGAAGAGTACCCGGAAGCACTAGTCCCTGCACCATGGCCTACTTTGACCAAGGTCCTACTTTTTGTCAAATGCCAGTCTCACTACAACTACACTCAATGACTGTTGTGCTAACCACTGTATGCCTTGTCACCATTGCCAGTGAATGTCTCTCTCCTACTATTCGGCAAATCCTGTCCCTCTGCACTGTCTGTGACATCACCCCAGCATGTCAGGAGCATCATCCACACCCCTTCTGTAGGATCACCATGTAAGAATGCACCAGAACGGACTCAGCAAACATGGACAATGGACATTTTGCACTGCAGCACCTATCAATAAATAGCACTTGCACACCTAATATGTCTCTGTGTTATTTGACACATCAACTGTGCAGTAGATAACTCTAAAGTGCCTGTGTGACAACCATGTAGCTTGTCAATACAACTGTCCTGACATCATGTAGTCTGATACATCTGTGCAGTGGCCAGGATTGCATCATAGCCTTACCATCCTGAGGAGAATAACTGATGAAGGGACAAACCACACACAATCATGCTGTGTTGGACAGAATAATGCTCCATCTATAGCAATTCAAGTCAACTAATGGTGGCTGATAAATGTAGGCACCATGCAATACTAAAACATGAAATTATGCAGCATAATCTAAGCAAACAAAAAAAGAAAACACTGCATCAATCACCCTTTCTGAGTATACTTCCATGAAGGGAAGTCATGCTGAATTATTACACACATGAGCTATGTCAGCAATGAAGGCAACAAGACAAGAGTGTTAACAACACCTCATCTACAAAGATCTCCCTGAACATCACACTGCAGTCCGACCTAATAAATTACCTACAATACCAAGTCTGGAAGCACACTTTGTGATGTAGAATACCTACTCATCAACACAAATCCTTGGTGATCGATGTAAACTACCAATGGTGGGTCTCCCAAATGGTGGATACTTACCAAGTTAGCACAGGGGTAGCTGCCATGTTAAACCTCCATTTTCTGTGGTGGGTAGCATAGGACACAAATGTCATAGAAAAACATTCACCTACACTGATGTCAAGGCCATGATAAAGTAGCAGTTAACGCATAATGCAAAGGGTTAACTATATGTTTATTCCTATGTATTCACACCAGAGGCAACTAAGGGAAAAGTCATACCTACACTAATCTAACCTGACTACTCCTAACCCACAACTGTCCCTAACTAACCTAAGCTAAACTTACTCTACACATATAACGAATCAATCTAAACATCAACCCCCCACCCACCATTATGAGACAAGACACATGCAGGACAACACATACTAACCTACACACATACTATACTATCCTAAACAATCATATAGGTTTTTTTTTTTTTTTTTTAAATAACAAACAGGAATCCCAACATTGACCCCCACCCACCCACACAAAAAAGAAAAATAGAAAGAATAAGGACCCCCCCACCCTCCTCACTAACACTAACTAAGCTAACAACCTACACTAACCTAACACTAATCCCCAAAACCCAACTATCAGTACAAAAAGGAAAGAGGAGAGAGGGGAGGGGTAAATGTAAAACATGCAAAAAGTCCTAGAGGTTGGCCCTCCGTAGGGTCCGCCTGATGGACCGAACCCTTTTCTTAATATATGCCACATCCTGGCTTAGCTTGTCCACCTTTGAAATAACTTTGTCCATTTTACGGCTTAATGCCAGGAATGCCGCTGGGTCTACAGGAGGGGCTGCTGCAGTCTGTGTGCTGGCCGAGGTGGACGGTGTGGCAGTAGTTGTATGCCCACTGGACTGTCCTGCGTGTTGGAAATGGCTGGGTCCAGGTCGTGCTGACGAGGCAGGGTCAACTGTCCCCGCCGTTGCTGGGGCCACTTGGGGAGACCTGGTGGATGTGGTGGTGGTGGCTGTTGTGGGCAGTGTAGGGCCACCCTGTGGTGAGGCCCACCATGCCCCGGAGGCCCGATCGGCTTGGTATTTGCGGGCCATCCTCCTGAACCCCGACTGCACCTGCAGGATGTGCCGGTATCGCATTGCACGCCGCTCAAACTGGTGTCTCTCTGCAGCACTCATGTTTGCAGCTGTGAAGAGATATGGCAATTATTTACCATAGGAATGCATTGGGTGGAATAGCACAATGGGTCAATTGCACATTACTTGTACTGTATTTGTTACAGTGATTGTCACAACATAGTTCATTGAAAGTCTCAGAGGAAGTACATGTGAAGCCTGCATACAAAATGCCATCTCACACCTAGCATATCCATGTCTCTACATGATGGGTGACATCTGCCTAAACTTCTAATCCAAATAATGGCTAATGCAGCTGACATTATGGCTGAACCTCTTCCGCATACTGACTTCACTACATATGTCACTCTATGTGATAACTACCACAACCCTCACTCAATGCCATTTGTAAATTGTTGTTTGCAAATATTGAACTCACGTGCCATAACCGAATGTGTACACTAGGTTCTAAACAAAGTTGCAAAAGGTCACAAGTATGTGTAACATACTGGTTGCTGCAGTCCTAGGTACCCTATTCCCAATCACATGGCAGTCTTTGAGGGTGGGGTGGGAAGAACAACCAACAATCCCAGATTCAATGCACACCCAGGAGTGTATAAAAAGGTCAACAAGTATTTGCCTCCACACACAACACCAATGAAGGGCTAGCAACAATTTGGAGTCAGCCAAACATTGTCCTATCCAAGGTCCACACATGTCAAAATGCACTGACTTAGGCCAACATCACATACTACCAGTGAGGCATATTTAAACACACACACAGAGGAGCAAGAACACCCGTGATCATGAGTAGAATGAACACCTAGGCCATTGCACTCTAGTCCCAAACACTTCTAGTTCAACTTGTGGAAGTACATGCCCCCGGAAAATCCAACCTACAGTGTACTCAGTCCATCCTCAACTAGAAAGCTGCATATTTAAGACAAGACTTTTGCAGAAGCTATCTGGGAGAATGTCAGTCTGAAATGCAGACTCAGTCCAAGCCAAGTCCCAGAGCAACTCTTACATTAACCAGTGTATTCCACATGACTCATCCCACTCCCCATAGCGGGCCGACTGGAATGACCTACAGCCCCTAAATCTGAGAGATGGATAAGCATTGGTCTACAGAAACTGAAGTGATATTTGAAATCCCACTAATGCAACAATACCAATGAACGGGCAGCGCATCAAACCTTGAATTCTGTTGAACACACAGTAGTCCATCATGCATCACTAGCAAACAATAATAATAGCACTCATGCCACACTCACTGTAGGTGTCGGGGTCCTCAAAATGAGCCACCTCTCCCACGGTGTACGGTGCAGGTCCACCTGTAAAGCATGGAAGGAAGAATATACTCAGACTCCATGCACTGACAAACAATTGCAGTTACAATGACAATGTGAGAATATGACATGCGTAATGAAACATTTTGACACATGCTCATACTGCATGGAAGATTTCTTAATCAACATTTACATTGGATGAGTCTCCTGCTACAGTTACACACCATACTACACACATGCAGTGGCCAGGACAGTCATGTGGTGTCAAAGATACACCTCCATTAGTATGCCCCAACAGTATCGGGGTGCATTCATCTCATCATGCGCATCCCAGAGAGACATCCAAAAGCTGGTTACTTGAGGACTGCATGACCCCTCAAACTCAAACAGGCTATGTGGTCATTTTCAACACACACCAACCAGACACACATGTGACATATGTGTGGACAACATAGCTAACTTCAATTGACGTGAAGGCACCACTCATTTATAGCATCATAATGGTTTTACAAATTTCTGTCTAGCTATGGCGTCTACATATGTAGGTATGATGTTTCAACATCCCTTTTTCACTGGCAATTATGACCTGTAGAGTTCAAATAAAGGCATTAACGTGTTGCTTGTCTGACACAAAGGCAACACTACATTAAATACAGCTACAGGCATCCGGTATGTGTTGAAAACATGAGCTATCTGACTGCTAGCATTTGTCTTCCTACACATTGTGCACCAATTACCCAGTAGGTTTCCCTAGCATTACACACAGTCAGCTACTTATCTAGCAGATTGGGTAGCAATCATCACATGTCCCCACACAGCTTTCAATTATTCACATGTAATTGATTTGTACTCACAAACATGGCCACCAATCCTGATTCCCAGGTGGTCCAGCAGATCCTGCTCGCTGGATATCAGATCAGCCCAGCGGTGCTTGAGTTGATGGTCATTCCTCATGCTACCGTAGACCCGGACCAAGTGATGGCGTACCTTCCCCCACCGGACTTTACGTGCCTCCGTGTGATACCCCTGTATCACACGGCCCCCAGCCTCCAGCATTGAGTGGGAGGAAATGGCAAACAAGCCAAATAAATCCCCCCAATTCCTCCTCACCCATCCTGGCAAGCCGTGGCCTACCTGACATCTTTACAATTACAAAGGTGAAAAAATTTGAACAAAAAGGAAAAGGGGGAAATGGGGAAAGGTAGAATAGTGAAGGAAAAAGAAAACTTAAGAAAAATAGCCCAACTAACCCCAAATTTAAACTACCCAGAACAGACTCCCACAGACAAAAAAAAGAAACACTGGATTTGACAAAAGTATACAAAACAGACTCAGACAATATTAGACAACAAGACAATGATCACAAAAGCACAATAGAGAAGGTACACTGGACACAAAAGCACTAAAACACAGGACAACACTTTTCACACAGCCACACAGTCTAGAATAATCTGAGACTGCAAAGTGAAAGTGAAAGTACACTCACAGTACAGATTCTGTAAACAGGATATCCTCTTACATCACATCCTGCATAAAATGGCCGCCGTTTTTATTTTTCCGTTATGCGTCATATTGTCACGCATACAGTTTGTGCGTCATATTTTTTGACGCATAACAGTGCACATAATGCAGAGTCAAAAATAATTTCTACATTGTTCCCTTACATTTGTGTGAGGCTGAGTTTACAGTTCTAGAGTTGAAATGTAATTCGCTGGCAAATATGAGAACCAAATATGAAAATAATTTTTGACTCTGCATTCTGTGCACTCCTGTACGTCAAAACATTATGACGCCCATGCTGTATGCGTGGAAATATGACGCATCATAGAAAATATGGTGGCCATGTAATGCAGCTTATTAATCTATTGTTTTTAATATGATATTTTTTGACTCTGCATTCTGTGCACTCCTGTACGTCAAAAAATTATGACGCCCATGCTGTATGCGTGGAAATATGACGCATCATAGAAAATATGGTGGCCATGTAATGCAGCTTATTAATCTATTGTTTTTAATATGATATTTTTTGACTCTGCATTCTGTGCACTCCTGTACGTCAAAAAATTATGACGCCCATGCTGTATGCGTGGAAATATGACGCATCATAGAAAATATGGTGGCCATGTAAGGCAGCTTATTAATCTATTGTTTTTAATATGATATTTTTTGACTCTGCATTCTGTGCACTCCTGTATGTCAAAAAATGATGACGCCCATGCTGTATGCGTGGAAATATGACGCATCATAGAAAATATGGTGGCCATGTAATGCAGCTTATTAATCTATTGTTTTTAATATGATATTTTTTGACTCTGCATTCTGTGCACTCCTGTACGTCAAAAAATTATGACGCCCATGCTGTATGCGTGGAAATATGACGCATCATAGAAAATATGGTGGCCATGTAATGCAGCTTATTAATCTATTATTTTTAACATGATATTTTTTGACTCTGCATTCTGTGCACTCCTGTACGTCAAAAAATTATGACGCCCATGCTGTATGCGTGGAAATATGACGCATCATAGAAAATATGGTGGCCATGTAATGCAGCTTATTAATCTATTGTTTTTAATATGATATTTTTTGACTCTGCATTCTGTGAACTCCTGTACGTCAAAAAATTATGACGCCCATGCTGTATGCGTGGAAATATGACGCATCATAGAAAATATGGTGGCCATGTAATGTAGCTTATTAATCTATTATTTTTCATATGATATTTTTTGACTCTGCATTCTGTGCACTCCTGTACGTCAAAAAATTATGACGCCCAAGCTGTATGCGTGGAAATATGACGCATTTTGACAAAAATGTCTTCATTTTGTCGAATTGTGAAAGGAATTTTGTCATGACCAAACGGTGCTAAGTGATACACATTTGTGGTTAGCTATGACACATGTCCCTTATTGGATGTATAGAAGGCATTCACAGTGTAATATTAATGATTGCTCAAAATGGTTATTACCCATATTTGTACACATATTTTGGGTAATTGCTGATGGCTAATTTCAAATGATGAATGGGATACCAGGATGTATTCCTTAGCAACAATGTGTCCACATTTATCACGGTAATCCATTTATCTATAGTCCAAACAGGTAGTGCAATTGTCACTTACACTTTTTATGGGGCTAACCATGTCCTAATAATGATTTTGTGTATCTTATATGTGTTTTACATTTGACATGTAGGCCACACGTGCGCCTTATGCATGTGTTTACTTCACATGTACATAATTCTTGTATATTTGGGGGGTGGTAGAGGTGGACTTAGGCCCCCAGCACCCTAGGGTTTGCCCTTCCAGATTTGCTCATTTATCCACGGCTTTCATTTATTCTGTTATGCTAAACCTGCAGCAGCAGGCTCATGGAAGGCCATAGGGTATGATTAACTGTTAGCCATTCAATAATCCCATTTGCCCATTTGACGTTTGCCATTTTGATTATTTGGAGCAATCTGACATACCATTTTGCACTGAAACTTTTTGCTAAATCTCGGCGTTCCTCATGTGCTTATGACAAATAGGTTGTTGATGTATGTGGCCCTTTATGCATTACCTGGTTTAGTGGCATGTTTCATTCTTCCTGCTAGGTTCGAACTGGGACACTACTGTGATCGGCTGCTTGCAAATATTTGGTTGATTGGATGGCATATGTTTATATGTGTGGTCCAATGTAGATCCACTATCAACTGTCTGGGTGTATGTTGTCACTGTAACTTCAAGGTCTCCTCATGAGTTAGTGGCAGCTAATCTTGTTCCAATTGGGCATTGTTTGTAGCAAAAATTGAGAGAAGCCATTGAGGACATGGTCACGTACACATGGATGGTCCCACCCTGTCACTGGACACGTGTAATGAGACTTTCAAATGAGCTACATTTTTGTGCTGAGTGAGAGAATGTCTCAGGTGTCTGGATCAGGCATGTGTCATTGCCACATTTGTACTCCTGTTGACCTCTGTGGATGGTAATGTATCATGAAACATCATAGCCTCTGTGCAGACATTTGTGGTGTATATTTTTTGTGTGATGAGTGTTATGTCATTATTGCTCAATGAGACGACATTCTTCTTCAGCAATTTCAAACTAAAGGTGGGAAGAAATGAATAGGCCAAACCATGATGTGGTGTTTGTTATCTGTGTTTATTTACAATTGTGCAATAAGTGGTGAAATAATAAATTATGAAAAGAAATTATTTACAATCTGTTGGCGCCTACGCACTCCAGCAGCCGTGTTTGGTTGTTCCCCCTCCTGTTGCAGGCCAGCATCCTCCTCTTCGTCGTCTTCAGGAATGTCTGGGTCTGGTTCGAGGAGGGGAATGTTCCTTTTTACACAAATATTGTGCTATATGGCACAAGTGAGTATGATCCTACAGACCATCTCTGGGGAATATAGTAGGCTACCGCCAGTGATGTCAAGGCAGCGGAACCTTGACTTGAGGATCCCAAAGGTCCGCTCAACAATGCTACGTGTCCTCTTATGGGCGTCGTTGTATGCCCGCTCTGCAGCAGTAGTCGGGTTCCCAAATGGTGTCATTAGCCAAGGCTGGATGCCATACCCCTGATCAGCTGAAAGAAAAACACAGAATGGGATCATGTAGATGTAGGAGGCCCTCTTGTACAGACCTTTGATGGCAGTAGTTGTCTTGTGTTGTCTGTGACTCTTTTGTGTACTAATGTGACAACCTATACTTGTAGGCTAAAACCTTTGCATTGAGATTTTTCATTGGCTGAGCAAGTGTTTGTTAGCTAACCGTTTGTCAGCAGTATGTTTTGGGATTTTCAGTACAGTGTGCCCTCCCTAGCATTGTGACTTGTGATACAGGTGTCCGTGTGTCTTCACTGGGGGTGAGATGATAGTTCCATGCAGAGTTAAAAATGAAAGTGTAGTTAACACGTTCATATGAAAGTACCCTGGACATCCCATACCTTAAGACTTATTCAATGTATTAATGTACAGGTTATTGTGACACTTACAATTTGCAAGGTGACATTTAGGCAACCACACTCATTAATGTCTTCACATTAAGCTGTACAGTAAATTCCAATGTGTGACAGGTTCAATGGTGACTTCAGAAACATGGCTAGTGATGTGAGGACCTCAGTGTGTTCCTGGCTAGGTGTTGCTATTGTGGTGTATGTGTTGTGTGTCCTAGAGGGTTGCTGTGCAGTGTGTATATAAGTTGGATTTTTGTACTTACGAACAAGTAGTCCATTGCCATACCGTCCATCCTGGAAGTGTTGGTTGATGGTAGAGTGACGGAAGATGAATGCGTCATGTACACTCCCAGGATATTTAGCCACAATGTTGCTGATCAATCCTTGGTGATCGACTATGGCCTGCACATTGATTGAATGTGTGTGCTTCCTGTTGCGGTAGAGGTGTTCTGTTGCAGCAGGTGGCACAAGGCGTACGTGTGTGCAGTCGATTGCACCAAGGACGTATGGGAAGCCACTGATGGCGTAGAACCCCTGTTTTGTTTCCTGCTGCTTCTGCAGTGTGTTAGGGAAGCAGATGTGGAGGGGTGTCAGGCGAATGATGGCATCCAGTACTTTTGGCAGAAATGCAGAGAATGATGGTTGTGATATTCCACCAACCAGGGCACCAGTTGTTTGAAACGAGCCACTTGCCAGCAGGTGAAGTACGGCAAGCAGCTTTGTTTCTGTTGGGATGGTGTGGGGTGTCACCAAAGTTGGGGCCAACTGCTGTTCAATATTTCCCAGCAGCTGCTGAATGGCCTGCCAGTTCAACCGGTACTTCTGTATGATGTCGTGTTCCCTGAGGCCATGCAGGGTTGTTCTTGGGTGGAATATCCTCTCCTGCCTTCTGCGCTGCCTTTGGGCTCCCTGCTGTTGTTGTTGTAGCTGCTGTTGTTGCTGCAGGGCTCTGCGTCTACGTGCACGCTGTATAAAAATCACCTCCATGTCTCCCTGTTGCTGCTCTGCTGCTCTGCTGCTCTGTTGTTTGTTCTGTGTGCTCTGATTAAATACAGGTGTGTTTGCCCCATTTTAACGCCTGCCCTGACCCAGGCGTTAAATTTTTACGCACATCGGGCTTTGCGTCATTTTTTTGCTCCGCCTCCCGGCCGAGAGTCATTTTTGCCCGGAAGCATAAATACGACGCCCATCTGCGTGCGTCCTTTTTTGGACGGGTACGCCTACCCTGCATATCATTAACGCAGGGCGGGTTGCCGCATCCAGAAAATAACGCACATTGCAGATTTTTATCATCGGGCTCGGGCGTCAGGGTTTAAATATGGGGCAACGTTTGCGCTGATTGTGCGTCAAAATTTTTGACGCACATTCGGCGCAAACGGAGTATGAATATGCCCCCAAATCTTCAGTCACACTACACAACTTGTCCATGGCCCCAAATCAAGACTTCACAAACTTGCTACTGTTGATGCTTGTAACATCCTGTTTAACATTACATCTAAGTTTCACGGGGATCAGAATAAAGCATGTGAACTGCTTGCCAATTATTTGAGAACTAACACACAGGGCAAAGCTACTGGCTCCATTATTAATGGATTGGATAATTCTGTATCTATCACTAAAGCTGATATCTCTAATTCATTTCACTCCATTTAGAACACACTTTATGCTGAAGACACTACCCCATCTGGACCTAATATTCACATATGTTCTGATTATCTACCTAAACTACCCTCCCTCATAGTTCATTTGATGAATTTGAAGCCAAAATTACTTTTCAAGAGGTTCTGTGTGCAATTAAATCTCTGAAGAAGGCAAATGCATCCGGCCTGAATCAGATTTCTATTTAGCTAATTTCTCTTTATCTTCTTTTTAACTTTTTAATTTCTTGATTTCTCACTCCAAGGCCAATGACTCTTTTTTGGAGGCCTTGATAATCATATTTCTCAAGCCAGATAAAGATTCCACATCATGCAAAAATCATCAGTCCAGTTCCCTGACAAATTATGACTGTAAAATTCATGTTAACATCATACCTACCCGTTTAGTATCTGTTATTCCTCTGATAATGCGTCCCAATCTAGCTAATTTATTCACTCTGGGACTCGTTTTAGGCCAATGAATCTTTTGACCCTGAGTGAAGACAACTTAGGATGAGATAACTAATCAACATGTTAATCAACAAGTCAATAACGTTATCAATAAGACTCGGAAACCACCGTGACCTTTCAGTCATGAATAACCACACCAGTTTAGTACGATTTTGTGATGTTTATTCCCTATTGATTACAATTTTACTAGTAAGTTTATTAGTCTCAAAACCATTAAACACATCAGCATTGTCATAATGTGGCAACTCGAATAAGATTTCATCAAAGCAAAGGTCACTAACATTAGAACATAACACAACGTCAACATAAGATACCCTTAACAGAGTATCATTAGTGCATTATTCAACAAAGCATTGATTCAGTCATTTGTCTATTTGCGTCCGTTTAGTGAACCCCTTAACTAACCTCGAATTAGCATTGGCATGTTGGGCTTCATGCAAAATAATTTAGCAACACAAATTTAGAAAACATCTATCTATGGTCTCTGTCAAAAGAAGCAGTTGGTACCTAGAAAGGAAAGGCAAACAGACAATTACAATTTCATCACCATGTAGTTACCCTCTGTAATGGGTCAGCATACAGAGTCAGTCTTCATCCTCAGGAGATCAGTTGATTCGCCATCAGCCAGAGAATTCAGCAAGACGGGGTATGTAGGGACACTTCCCTCATAAGGAGGAGAAGTATAGAACGGGCAAGATAAGGGCGAGGATGGTTTGAAGAACCAAACACCAAAGTCTCTAGGCAGAGTGACAAAGTGTCTGGGTCATAGCAAAAGTTCGCAAAGGCATCTCCTAATGGCTTCTCGTGTCAAAGGTTTTAATCCCTTTTCTGTTGTACAGTCCCCTAATTTCTAATTGGGTAGGGTTGTCACCCCACTATCTCCATCCAATTGGTTTCCAGTGGTACTATCAAATTTGCCACCCCCTAACAGTTCTCATGTAGTTTATTGGTTCTTGTGATTGATGTCTCCAGGGGGTAGAATGTCCGGTATGATTTCATACTCTTGTGGTCCTCTCGCATCCTCAGTCAGTAGGTCCATTGTCTGTACCGGTTTAGGCGACCTTGTACCTGTAACAAGTCTACACTGTTGCATTCAGCAAAAATGAGCAAGTAGAATTTCATGAGAACAGATCTTCTATGGTTACACTCATCTTTTAGCTTTGGAAAAGTTTGAGTACATGTCCTTTGACAGGTTAGCACACTGCACTTTAGAAAAACACATTTGATATGAAACCGGGCAGCTAGGCCTCAACTCATGCTAACTAAGGCCTAATGATTTATTAGCAAAACTTTAACATATAACTTTTAATATTAGTGTAAAATCATACATTAACGTATCATTATTATTAGCCAGCTTCATTAATCATTGTATACATTGGTGGCCACTCCCCATGGGCACATTTCAAGCGCATGTTTAGCAATAACACATTAATTCATTTTCTATGTGGCATTATTATGCATTAGTTCATAAACATCTCATGTTAATTTTAAGTATAAGAGCTACGCTCCCTCAGTCCCTCCTTTGATGACACTTGTCATCACAAAAAACCTTTCCCTTCACAACCTTTCACTTCTTAGTTTGCACATTTCATATTCTTCTCCCATTCTTGATTTTTCCCAAATTTCTTTGGACATTTTCTCCTTTTTTTTTTCCTCTTTTCTTTTCTTGAGTTTTGCTAATTTTCTTTTAATTCTTTTACTAATTTTGCATGTTAACCATAGTCCAAATATACAAGCTAGAACAATCAATTTACCCCCTATTATTTTTGCAAGTATCCCATTCCAAATCCTACTAAACCAATTCCCCACTTTAGCAATTCCCTTTCCAACTTTTTTCCAAACTCCAGGTTCCTTCAGCTCCTTCAAATATGTACTGTCTCTTGTTAGGTTAGTAAGCATACCCCTAATATTATTACTATTGTCTGGAATGAATGCACAACAATGGCGCACATTAAGCATCTTACAGACTCCGCCACTCTCCGCTAAAAGAATGTCTAAAGCAAGCCGGTTTTGAAGAGTCATAGCCCTCTCCGCAGCAAGTTCAGTATCCATCAGGAGTATAGCCCCTGTAAAGTTTGTCAGCATGTTATCCACAATAGTAGACAACTTTTGAATCTTTATGGAGTTTAAGATAACCCCCACTGAAGGAATTATGGCTCCAAATATGTCACCTACGACAGCAGCCGCTGTCTTTCTCTTTCGTCTAGTATGATGTAATTCAGACATTTTAGGAAGTTGCTTTAAGTCATCAATTTGGTAGATCTTTGGGAAAACTATTCCCTTAATAACATGTCCCATACCATCCCTTTGGAAGACGGTAATAAGCATTAAGTCCACATATATGATAGATCCCAGGGATTGCTGGATCCTGTCCATTTAACATGAACGTCCATTTACTCTGAAACAAAAACACATGCCTGCATTTACTCGTTCCCACAAATAAAGTGTCATGATCAGATTTTGGCCTATATATACAAAGCTTTCCTACGTGTAATGCATCTATAGCTAATTTGCCCTGTGTCGTTATTGCACTATAAGCATAATAATTTGCAAACGTTTGTTTTTCTAATCCCTTCTCTAGCCTTTCTTTAATACTTTTCTTCTATCATCAGTGCGATCTAAGAAGCTCTTCTCTACAGGCTTTAGTAAGCAAGTTAAATTATTGCAGTGCACATAAGCTGTCCCAAATGTTAGTGTCGGCTCAAAGAAACCCCTAACTATTTTTATGTTATGTTCCTTAGCTAATTTATTTAGAAACTCAAATACAGGCACAAAGGAAAACACTACATCTAGATTAGAATAGAAGTATTGGACATGTTCTTGATCACAGAATCTTGTTAATAGCAAACTACAGCTTATTCCATAGGTAAGCGGCAAACTATGGTAAGTAACCCCTTCTTGTACTGACGAGGGAATCTTTGTGCACACATAGCAATTTTACGCATCCATTTTTGTCAACATACTCATTCAACAAGCGATAGAAGACATTAGTAGATAGTTCCCTTTTCGGATTAGTTCCCTCATGCAAGTACTTCGTATCCTGCTCAAACCTCTACCATGGTGTTAGTGTAGCAGTCTCAGGAATTGGAGCATTGTTAATCGCACTCTTATCCACCAATGGCATTCCCACAATCACACCTATGATTATTATTGCACATACAATACCCAAAATAACACTCAACCATCCACAAATCCTACCCCTACTATTATTTCTAGTGTTACTGTTGATCTGTAAAGATTCAGAGAGAAGAATAATATAAATCAAACAATCAAATTGAGGAAGATTTAAAAACTCTTTATTTTTTTCTCTTTGTGCAAAGTCTCTCTCTCTCTTAGCAAGTATTTACAGCATTTCACTCATTCCCAGGACCCTTTGTCAAATCAGGTTAGCAGCTTGTCATAATCGTTTTTTCAGAGTCAATTCAGGTTAAGTGTCACATCCGATAATTTATCAGTCTCTTTTCCCAGGTTTCCTTCTCCCTATTTAATTTCAACTTTAACACAGTCTCTTTCTATGGTCGATTTCATGTGCCGTAGTACTGACCTGGGATTTCCCGATCAAAACAGAAAGCCAAGAATTCTTGTCGCCATTCAGCTGATGTTGCATACGCCCATTCAGGACCTGCGTACCTCCTGTTTGCAACTCTCTTTCTTTTCAGTTTGCGATCACCCTGTAACTCTCCTTCACTGAGATCTTCTTTACTTGTTGTGTCGACTTCTTTTTCTATTGTTTCGTTAGGGCTCGCTTTCTCCCTTGCAGCTTGTGGCTCCGGCCAGCTATCTCCTTTAAGTGTTTTCTTTCCGCTCAGCCTTTCAGGATGTTGAACAGTGCCCTCCTCTTGTGCTATGGTGTTTTCTCTTGATGGATCTACAATCGGCTCAGGAGGAGTCAGAACACTTTGACCTTCTTCCATCTCACCTCCTTCGCCTTCAAGGTCTGTCAAGGGTTCAACTTCAAACCCTTATCCGTCTGCTTCTGGGAGAACCTCTCTTTGCGTCGGTTACCCTGATGCCTCAGCTGAGATAGGCCCACTGTCACCCCTCTGGAGCTCGTTTGCTATTTGAGTGACTAAGCCTTCCTCAACGGGCTCTCCTTCAGTGTCAGTTCCCCTTTGATTACTCTCTGGCCCTGAGACTTCCTTCTCTGCAGCTGTTGTTTTTGACAATTCAAGTTCCTCATCAGTTTGACACGTCACCTTCTTTGTGTGACTGGCATGGATCCAGTTTGGAAGTCCTGCACATTTCACAGCAGTAGTAGTTGTCAATATTACTTGATACGGCCCCTTCCAACATGGCTCCAAACACAACTTCCTCACATGTTTCTTAACAACAACCCAGTCACCGGCTTTCAGGGTGTGTCCTAGATCACTTATCGGTGGCATTGTGGTAGCTTCCACCTAGTGAGAGAAAGAATGGACCACGTCAGCCAGACCCTTGCAGTAGTCCAACACCATATCATCCGTGATATTCACAAGAACATTTGCAGGCACTGCGGGCAGACTCATAGCTCGGCCCATAAGAATCTCATGAGGAGACAGTCCTGTTTTCTTGTCGGGTGTGTTTCTCATTGACATCAGCACTAAGGGCAATGCATCTGGCCATTTCATATTTGTGGCTGCACACATTTTTGCCATTCTCGATTTCAAGGTACCATTCATCTGCTCCACTAGTCCTGATGCTTCAGGGCGATAGCTACAGTGTAATTTCTGTTCAATGTTCAGGGCAGCACACAAGATCTTAGTCACCTCATTGTTGAAGTGTCTTCCTGTAGGAAAGTACCATCTTGCCTGGCATGTTACCCCGATATTTCACTGTATATATGTTGTTTTAGTTGTATGTGTCAATGGGACCCTGCCAGCCAGGGCCCCAGTGCTCATAAGTGTGCCCTGTATGTGTTACCTGTATTATGACTAACTGTCTCACTGAGGCTCTGCTAATCAGAACCTCAGTGGTTATGCTCTCTCATTTCTTTCCAAATTGTCACTAACAGGCTGGTGACCAATTTTGCCAATTTACATTGGCATACTGGAACACCCTTATAATTCCCTAGTATATGGTACTGAGGTACCCAGGGTATTGGGGTTCCAGGAGATCCCTATGGGCTGCAGCATTTCTTTTGCCACCAATAGGGAGCTCTGACAATTCTTACACAGGCTTGCCACTGCAGCCTGAGTGAAATAACGTCCACGTTATTTCACAGCCATTTTACACTGCACTTAAGTAACTTATAAGTCACCTATATGTCTAACCTTTACCTGGTAAAGGTTGGGTGCCAAGTTACTTAGTGTGTGGGCACCCTGGCACTAGCCGAGGTGCTCCCACATTGTTCAGGGCCAATTTCCCGGAATTTGTGAGTACGGGGACACCATTACACGCGTGCACTACATATAGGTCACTACCTATGTGTAGCTTCACAATGGTAACTCCGAATATGGCCATGTAACATGTCTAAGATCATGGAATTGCCCCACCAATGCCATCCTGGTATTGGGGAGACAATCCCATGATTCCCCGGGTCTCTAGCACAGACCCGGGTACTGCCAAACTGCCTTTCCCGGGGTTTCACTGCAGCTGCTGCTGCTGCCAACCCCTCAGACAGGTTTCTGCCCTCCTGGGTCCAGCCAAGCTTGGCCCAGGAAGGCAGAACAAAGGACTTCCTCAGAGAGAGGGTGTTACACCCTCTCCCTTTGGAATAAGGTGTCAGGGCTGGGGAGGAGTAGCCTCCCCCAGCCTCTGGAAATGCTTTGATGGGCACAGATGGTGCCCATCTCTGCATAAGCCAGTCTACACCAGTTCAGGGGTCCCTCAGCCCTGCTCTAGCGCGAAACTGGACAAAGGAAAGGGGAGTGACCACTCCCCTGACCTGCACCTCCCCTGGGAGGTGCACAGAGCTCCTCCAGTGTGCTCCAGACCACTGCCATCTTGGAAACAGAGGTGATGCTGGCACACTGGACTGCTCTGAGTGGCCAGGGCCAGCAGGTGACGTCAGAGACTCCTTCTGATAGGCTCCTTCAGGTGTTGCTAGCCTATCCTCTCTCCTAGGTAGCCAAACCTCCTTTTCTGGCTATTTAGGGTCTCTGCTTTGGGGAATTCCTTAGATAACGAATGCGAGAGCTCATCAGAGTTCCTCTGAATCTCTCTCTTCACCTTCTGCCAAGGAATCGACTGCTGACCGTGCTGGAAGCCTGCAAAACTGCAACAAAGTAGCAAAGACGACTACTGCGACCTTGTAACGCTGATCCTGCCGCCTTCTCGACTGTTTTCTTGGTGGTGCATGCTGTGGGGGTAGTCTGCCTCCTCTCTGCACTAGAAGCTCCGAAGAAATCTCCCGTGGGTCAACGGAATCGTCCCCCTGCAACCGCAGGCACCAAAGAACTGCTTCACCGGTCCTCTGGGTCTCCTCTCAGCACGATGAGCGAGGTCCCTTGAACTCAGCAACTCTGTCCAATTGACTCCCACAGTCCAGTGACTCTTCAGTCCAAGTTTGGTGGAGGTAAGTCCTTGCCTCCCCAAGCTAGACTGCATTGCTGGGAACCGCGTGTTTTGCAGCTACTCCGGCTCCTGTGCACTCACCGAGGATTTTCTTCGTGCACAGCCCAGCCTGGGTCCCCCGCACTCTAACCTGCATTGCACGACCTCCTGAGTTGTCCTCCGGCGGTGTGGGACTCTCTTGTGCAACTTCGGGTGAGCACTGATTAACTCCACTTTGTAGTGCCTGTTCTGGCACTTCTGTGGGTGCTGCTTGCTTCTGAGTGGGCTCTTTGTCTTGCTGGATGCCCCCTCTGTTTCCTCACGCAATTGGTGACATCCTGGTCCCTCCTGGGCCACAGCAGCATCCAAAAACCCTAACCGCAACCCTTGCCGCTAGCAAGGCTTGTTTGTGGTCTTTCTGCGGGAAAATACTTCTGCACGACTCTTCACGACGTGGGACATCTTTTCTCCAAAGGTGAAGTTTCTAGCCCTTGTCGTTCTTGCAGAACCCTCAGCTTCTACCATCCGATGGCAGCTTCTTTGTACCCACAGTTGGCATTTCCTGGACATCTGCCCACTCCCGACTTGATCGTGACTTTTGGACTTGGTCCCCTTGTTCCACAGGTACTCTCGTCTGGGAATCCATTGTTGTTGCATTGCTGGTGTTGGTCTTTCCTGCAGAATTCCCTTATCACGACTTCTGTGCTCTTTGGGGAACTTAGGTGCACTTTGCACCCACTTTTTAGGGGCTTGGGGTGGGCTATTTTTCTAACCCTCACTGTTTTCTTGCAGTCCCAGCAACCCTCTACAAGGTCACATAGGTTTGGGGTCCATTCGTGGTTTGCATTCCACTTCTAGAGTATAGGGTTTGTGTTGCCCTTAACCCTATGTGCCCCCATTGCATTCTATTGTGACTATACATTGTTTGCACTGTTTTCTATTGCTATTACTGCATATTTTGGTATTGTGTACATATATCTTGTGTATATTTGCTATCCTCATACTGAGGGTACTCACTGAGATACTTTTGGCATATTGTCATAAAAATAAAGTACCTTATTTTTAGTATATCTGTGTATTGTGTTTTCTTATGATATTGTGCATATGACACTAGTGGTACTGTAGGAGCTTCACTCGTCTCCTAGTTCAGCCTAAGCCGCTCTGCTAAGCTACCTTTTCTATCAGCCTAAGCTGCTAGACACCCCTCTACACTATTAAGGGATACCTGGGCCTGGTACAAGGTGTAAGTACCCCTTGGTACTCACTACAAGCCAGTCCAGCCTCCTACACTTCCCCTATCTGATTCTAAAGAGATCGGAAACCCGAAACGTGGTATTGACTCCCCAAGCAGCAGCTTCACTGCTGTGAGACTGCCATTTCCACGTGTAGGGTAAGCTTCAATCCAGTGACTGAAAAGGCAGACAATCACCAACACGTACCTCAGACCTCCACACACAGGCATCTCAATAAAATCCATCTGCATTCTGCTAAATGGACCTCCTGCTCTCCCAATGTGGCTCAAATTCACCACGGTCGCTTTTCCCACATTCATCTGCTGACAGATGATGCACCTGTGACAGATGACTTCTGCCGCTTGTCTGAATTTTGGATTGAACCAGTTGACTTTGAATAACCTGATCATTGCGTCTCTCCCAACATGTGCTTGACCATGGCAAAACCTTGCAAACTGTGACAAAAGGCTGTTTGGCAAAACTATTTTACCCTCCTCTGAAACCCATAAATAATCAGATCTTTGTACGCATTGCATTTTGAGCCAAGAGCGTTTTTCCTCTTTGCTGGCACGTCCCTGCAACAATTTTAACTCATCTAGTGTGTCAACCACCCTTAATGCATACCCAGAGCATGTTTCATTTTCATTTTCAGGTAACAATTCCCATTGGTCTTGAAACGATATACAGTTCAATGCACAAAACCTTGCTACTTGATCTGCATATCCATTTCCCATTGACACAAAGGGGGTCATTACAACATTGGCGGTAAAAGCCGCTTACCGCCGTGCAGAAGACCGCTAACACACCGCCACGATCATTATGACCCACAGCTCGGAAACCGCCAAAATGTAGACACCCACACAAGTCCGCCACACCAAAGGTCAGTGATAAACTGGCGAAAACAAAACCTCCACCGTCACGCCAACAGGAATACGCACACACTATCACGACCCACGAATCCACGCACGGTCTTTCAACCTCGGTATTCCATTGGCGGACACACCTCCGCGCTCAAAATACACACACATTTACAAAGCACTACCACATTGGACAAATCGAAATACACACACCTGATAAACATACTCACACCACTCCCACACACCCAATACAATATAAAACACACACCCACATCAGCCACAAACCCCTACGACAACAATTGGGACAGAAGGCCAGAGAGATCCACCACAATCTACAAACAAGCATCCACAGGCACACAAAACCATCACCCACATAACATCCACGCACCTCACGCAACACACCACTAAATATCACCCCACACATCACAACACACACCACCCCACACATCACCCACACCACCCCATGGCACGGCAAAGACACCCCAGGTTCTCTGAGGAGGAGCTCAGGGTCATGGTGGAGGAAATCGTCCGGGTAGAGCCACAGCTATTCGGATCACAGGTGCAGCACACCGCCATAGCTAGGAAGATGGAGCTATGGCGAAGAATTGTGGACAGGGTTAACGCAGTGGGACAGCACCCAAGAAATAGGGATGACATCAGGAAGAGGTGGAACGACCTACGGGGGAAGGTGCATTCCATGGTCTCAAGACACCACCTTGTGGTTCAGAGGACTGGCAGCGGACCCCCACCCCCTCCCCCACAACTAACAACATGGGAGGAGCAAGTCTTGGCTATTCTGCATCCTGAGGGCCTCACAGGAGCAGCTGGAGGAATGGACTCTGGTAAGTCAAGGCTTAACTACTATATCCCCAACCCTACCTGCATGCCATCACATACCCCCACCCTCGCCCTCACCCCCATCACTCCAGCTCCTCACAAATTCCCAATATCACAAACGACACATCCCAACACCAAGCCCTGCATGCAACAACAAAGCATGGACACCCATCACCAATGCATGGCCACTGCACATACCCATACACCCCGTAAACCATCATCACACAAGGTCCCCCACATGAATGCAAGCACTGGGGTACACGGCCACCCACCCACTGCCCACCATGGCACACACAGATGCAATAATCATGCTTTTACACCCCTGCAACACCCCTACCCAACGTCACCGCACAGGAGGGTCCAGACATGTCCACACCACCAACAGAAGAGGCTCACAGTGATGACAGCAGCTCTGTCCAACTGGATCTAGACGACCAGCCCGGCCCATCTGGGACCTCGGGACAGTCGGTTCCCCTGACACAGTCACAGGCCACCACAGAGCTTCCCCCCTCTAGAAACACCAGCACAGCACCAACCCAGCAGGCCCATACCTCTGTCCCCAGGACACATCAAGCAGCAGTGTGTCCACCACTACAGGGTCCCCAGGCAAACCCACCACCCCAACAACAACAGGGACCTGGGGGCAGTGGCAGTGGGCACATCGTTCAGGAGACAGAGGCCCAGGGAAACAGGGGAACTGGGAGGGCTGCTGTGCGACAGGGGGAGGACAGGCCATGGGAACTCACTCTCCACGAGGCCCTCTCCAACATCATGGGAGCCTACCATCATCCGCAGGAGACGATGGCAACAGTACTGGCCAAGTTTCAGGAGACCCAGCGGCTGCAGGAGGAACAGTATTTGGGCTTCAGGGAGGAACTCAGATCCATCAATTCCAAAATGGGCACCGTCGTAGGCGTGCTGAAGGAAGTCCTCAACACAAGGAGGGACACTGTGGCACAACAAGGGGCGCCCGACACTAGCATGGACGATGAACTGCCCACCACCTCCACCATCGCTAGTGGACAGGAGGCACTGCCACAGGATCACCACACCAGCACCCCACCCCCTGCAGAGGGAGAACCACCCGCAAACGGTCACTGAGATCCAGGACAAAGACAGAGAACGATGCCAAGACCCCGCCAAGAAATGAGACCACCCTGAGGCCCATATTTATACTTTTTGACGCTAAACTGCGCTAACGCAGTTTAGCGTCAAAAACTTTTGCGCCGTCTAACGCCATTCTGAAGCGCCATGCGGGCGCCGTATTTATGGAATGGCGTTAGCCGGCGCAAGCAGACCGGCGCTGCCTGGTTTGCGTGGAAAAAAACCACGTACACCAGACAGCGCCGGCGTAGGGGGAAAATGGCGTATGGGCGTCTTAAAATGGGGCAAGTCAGGTTACGTCGAAAAAATCGTCGTAACCCGACTTGCGCCATTTTTTTTCGACGCCCATCCCCCATCAACATGACTCCTATCATTGTAAAGATAGGAGTCATGCCCCCTTGCCCAATGGCCATGCCCAGGGGACTTATGTCCCCTGGGCATGGTCATTGGGCATAGTGGCATGTAGGGGGGCACAAATCAGGCCCCCCTATGCCACAAAAAATATAAAAAAAAATACTTACCTGAACTTACCTTAATGTCCATGGGATGGGTCCCTCCGTCCTTGGGTGTCCTCCTGGGGTGGGCAAGGGTGGCAGGGGGGGTCCCTGGGGGCAGGGGAGGGCACTCTGGGCTCATTTTGAGCCCACTTGTCCCTTAACGCCATCCCTGACCCAGGCGTTAAAAAGCGGCGCAAATGCGCCGTTTTTGGCCACGCCCACTCCCGGGCGTGATTTTTGCCCGGGAGTATAAATTCCACGTAAAGGCCTGGGAGTCATTTTTTAAGACGGGAACGCCTCCCTTGCATATCATGAACGCAAGGAAGGGGTTCACGCTAAAAAATGACGCTCACTCCGGGCACTTTGGCGCCCGAAGCGTCTAACGCCATAGTATAAATATGGCGTTAGTTGGCGTTAGTTTAGCGTCGAATTTGCGTCGAAAAAAACGACGCAAATTCGGCGCAACCAGAGTATAAATACGGCCCTGAATCTCATCCTTTTGTCCCACCTTGTCACCCTGTCCATCCTCAAACTGCCCCAGCTCCACTTCCTTTGGACAGTGCACCTGTGAGACTAATAGACTGGACTCTGCCATGGACATTCCTGCACCATCACCCCTCACCATTTTACAACACCCTCCAATATTGAGCACTTAAATAAACACCCTTAAAGCACAAAACAATCAGGAGTCTGTCTGTGATTTCGAAAATGTGTATTAGCAATTACAGTGTCAAAATGCTCTTTCAATTGTAATGTCAACATACATATGTCACACAGCACTAGTCCATGAGGAAACAAAGCAGATGTCACACAGTGGGACCCACATCGGTGAAATCGTAAGGGAAAGTGACAACTCAGTGACCATACACTTCTTCTTCTTACCTGTGTCTCACTGGTAGTATTGCAGGATCACAGAGTTCCTGTTGTCGATGTCCTCTTCTTCTGCTTCCTCGTCTTCACTGTCCACAGTCTCCACAGCTGCCACAACACCTCCATCTGGACCATCCTCCTGCAGAAAAGGCACCTGTCGTCGCAAAGCCAAGTTGTGAAGCATACAGCAGGCCACGACGATCTGGCACACCTTCTTTGGTGAGTAGACTAGGGAACCACCTGTCATATGGAGGCACCTGAACCTGGCCTTCAGGAGGCCGAAGATCCTCTCTATAATCCTCCTAGTTCACCCATGGACCTCATTGCAGCGTTCCTCTGCCCTTGTCCTGGGATTCCTCACTGGGGTCAGTAGCCATAACAGGTTGGGATAACCAGAGTCACCTGCAAATGGCGAGGTACAACTGTTAGACACACACTAACTCTTAGGGATATCCCCAGACAACTATTTCCACTGATTTGGTTCCAGGTGCTCACCTAGTAGCCACACTGTGCCTCTGGAGTTGCCCCATCACATAAGGGATGCTGCTATTCCGCAGGATGTAAGAGTCATTCACTGAGCCAGGGAATTTAGCATTAACATGGGAGATGTGCTGCTCTGCCAAACACACCATCTGCACATTCATGGAAAGGTAATTCTTCCGGTTTCTGTAAACCTGTTCACTCCTGCAGGGGGGGACCAAGGCCACATGTGTCTCATCAATGGCACCTATGATGTTGGGGATATGTCCCAGGGCATAGAAGTCACCTTTCACTGTAGGCAAATTCTCTACCTGAGGGAAAACGATGTAGCTCCTCATGTGTTTCAGCAGGGCAGACAACACTCTGGACAACACGTTGGAAAACATAGGCTTGGACATCCCTGATGCAATGGCCACTGTTGTTTGAAATGACCCACTTGCAAGGAAGTGGAGTACTGACAGCACCTGCACTTGAGGGGGGATTCCTGTGGGATGGTGGATAGCTGACATCAGGTCTGGCTCCAACTGGGCACACAGTTCCAGGATTGTGGCACGATCAAGCCTGTAGGTGATGATTACATGTCTTTCCTCCATTGTCGACAGGTCCACCAGCAGTCTGTACACCGGAGGATGCCGTCATCTCCTCACATGTCCCAGCGGACGTTGCCTATGGAGGGCAACAGTGAGCACAGAGTCAACCAACTCAGAGGTACGTAAACACAGCTTACTCAGAAAACTATTCATAACCCGATTTTGCCTGTATGAGTGTTGAGCCAAGGCCTAGGTATGTGTGACACAGTTAAAAATAAAGCCATGTGGGCCCCTGAAATGACGGCTGCCTGACCTGTAAAGTGGGACAATGGGATGTGAGGTAACTGCGCTGGCATTGTACACCGTTGCGGTAGGCGGTCGAAGACCGCAGCGCAATTCTGCATTGGTTAACATTGGACCCTATGGGTCCCAGGAGCCAATGACGATGTACGCCGGCAGTGACGGTACGCACTGCCGTGGTCGTGACCGCCATTTTCTATCTGTTCAATCACTCGATACCTGATCTTCGACAGGAGAGGACCTACACTGCAAGTGCTGCTGTGGTCTCAGTCTGGAAGCGACAATGGCCCGTGCGTCTGGGGAAAGGGCCCCTGCCTTCAGCACCGAGGAGTTGGAGAAACTCATGGATGGGGTCCTCTCCCAGTACACGCTACTCTACCGTCCTCCAGACAAACAGGTAAGTACACTGGGAGCATGCTGTATGGGCAATGCCTGTGTGGAGTGGTGTGGATGAAAGATGGGGGGGAGAATGAGGCGTGCATGAAACAATGGTGAGTGCATGTGCAACATGGCAAGGGTAGGGATGCGGGCCAATGACTGTGATGGTGCAGTTGGTAATAACTTCTCTTTTTCTCCAGTACAATTCATGTAGGTCAGCGTGCACCAGAAGTAGGATGTTTGGCATGTCATCGCCAAGGACGTCTGAACCCTGGGGGTCTACCACAGACGGAGCACCCTCTGCCGTAAAAGGTGGGAGGACATCCGCCGCGGGACCAGGAAGACCGCCGAGTCACTGCTGGGGATGGCCTCCCAACCTAGGAGAGGTGCCAGTCGTACCCTGACCCCCCTGATGTCCCGGATCCTGGCGGTGGCCTACCCTGATTTGGATGGGCTCTTGAGGACATCACAGCAGACACAAGGGGGTGAGTATCAGCACATTCTGCTATCTCTCTGCGCAGTGGAGGCGTCTGGGTGGGGGAGGAGGGTTGGGGGTGACATTAGGCCAGGGCGCTTTCTGTAGTGTAGTCCTCTCCTTTAGGCATGGCCCTGTGCTTCCGGCCCCCACCTCTGTAGGGTGACAAGTACAGCTATCGATGGTCCAGCATCACACGTGTGCGCCTTTGTCGTCTCTAGACCTGTTGTCCTAGTCCAAAGTACTGAGTAGTGTACCCCGAATGCGTGGCTTAGTGCATGAGGCTCCTGTGTCTGTCCTCTCCGCCAACGGTGTTGACATTGCATGCACTCAACCTGGTCTTCGTTTTTCTCCCCCCACCCTTCTTCTTCGTCTTCTTGTGCATCTGTGCATTAGCATCATCAGGCGGAGGAGAATTGGCATCAGAGCACGAGGGAGCTGCAAGTCACAAGGCCCCGGTGGGACCAGGAACAGACACCGAGGGCACCAGTGATCCAGAGGGCGAGGGGAGCACCACAACGGGGACCGGTGGTGACACCAGCGACAGCGACACGTCCTCGGATGGGAGCTCCTTAGCGGTGGCGGCAACATCCGGGCCCCCTGCCTCTACAGGTACAGCCGCCACCCAGCGCACCAGCCCCGCCCTCCCAGTAGCACCTCAGCCTACGCTCCGTGCCCGCTCGCCCAGGAAGGCGGGCGTCTCCTTCGCCCCAGGCACCTCAGCCCCTGCCCCTGTTACCCCTGCTGCCCTCAGTGAGGAGGTCATTGACCTCCTCAGGACCATCATTGTTGGGCAGACTACCCTTTTGAATGCCATCCAGGGGGCAGAAAGGGAGGTGCATCGGAGCAATGCCTACCTGGAGGGCATTCATTCGGGTCAGGCTGCCCATCAACGATCGTTCAATGCTCTGGCCTCAGCACTGACGGCAGCCATTGTCCCTGTTTCCAGCCTCCCTCTTCTGACTGCCTCCAGCCTGTCTCTGTCTCCTGTTCCTCAGCCTATCCCATCCACACCATCAGACCAGCCTGCACACACCTCAACACCCAAGGGCAGCTCATCCAGGCACAAGCACCACAGAACCCACAAGCATTCACGCAAGCAACACCCAGATGCAGACATTCCAACAGTCACTACCACCTCTGTGTCCCCCTCCTCCTCGTCTCCCTCCTCCCTCCCTGTGACGTCTACACTCACACCTGCATGCACACCACCATCAGCCAGTGCTTCCATCACCAGCACACCCTCCAGTCCAGTCCGCACACGTGCAGTCACCACCCCCACTACCATTTACACGTCCCCTGTGTCCTCTCCCACTGTGTCTGTCACCCCCTCTTCCAAGACACACAAACGCAGGCAGACACCCACCCAACAGCCATCCACCTCACGACAGCCTCCAGCACAAGCACCTGCACCCAAAGACAGCACACCTGACTCTCCTACAACCACATCCTCTCCCTCCACTTCCATCACCACTTCTCCTACCTTTTACCTTGGTCCTAAGAAAGTTTTCCTTGCTAATCTTGACCTCTTTCCCTCCACTGACCCACCCCCTCCATCTGCAAAGAGTCCCAAGAGCACCTCAGCCACCACCAGCCCAGCTTCGAGTGTCACTGTGGTGCATGGGTTCTGGAGCCCACCCTTTGCCATCAGTGACACTTCAATCAGCAGCAAGGGGACAGCCAGCCCCCCACCAGGCAAGAAGACCAGGAAGCTAAAGGGCTGCCGTGAGAGGACTGACACGGCTGCCCCCAAGGAGCAAAGTTCGCCCACTTCACCAGCCACAACATCTAGGGGAGGCAAGGGCCCGAGAGCCCCATCTAAGGAGCGAAAGGGCAGCAGGGCGGAAAAGTCAGCCAGCAGGAGCGCGGAGCAGGAGGGGCCCACAAGCCCCATCCCGGGTGTTAGGAAGAACACCAAAGGGCCCAGGACTCCGTCACCGAAGGGTCCAGCAACAGCACGGTCGGAGGGCGACTGAGCAGGGAGTCCAGGCCAGGTCTGGCTCCCTTGACCTACTGGACGAGCACCGCTGAACAGGGCCCCGCCGTGGAGGAGAGCACAGCTGAACAGGGCCCGCTGTGCAGAAGAGCACCGCTGAACAGGACCCCGCCGTGCAGGAGAGCACCGCTGAACAGGGCCCCGCCGTGCAGAAGAGCACCGCTGAACAGGGCCCCGCCATGCAGAAGAGCACCACTGAACAGGGCCCCGCCGTGCAGAAGAGCACCGCTGAACAGGGCCCCGCCGTGGAGGAGAGCACCGCTGAACAGGGCCCGCCGTGCAGAAGAGCACCGCTGAACAGGGCCCCGCCGTGGAGAAGAGCACCGCTGAACAGGGCCCCGCCGTGCAGAAGAGCACCGCTGAACAGGGCCCGCCGTGGAGAAGAGCACCGCTGAACAGGGCCCCGCCGTCTCAAGCACCGCTGAACAGGGCCCCGCCGTCTCAAGCACCGCTCCGCTGGGCCCTTCCTGTCAAGCACCGCTCCGCTGGGCCCCGCCGTCTCAAGCACCGCTCCGCTGGGCCCTTCATCTCAAGCACCGCTCCGCTGGGCCCTGCCGTCTCAAGCACCGCTCCGCTGGGCCCCGCCGTCTCAAGCACCGCTCCGCTGGGCCCTTCCTGTCAAGCACCGCTCCGCTGGGCCCCGCCGTCTCAAGCACCGCTCCGCTGGGCCCCGCCGTCTCAAGCACCGCTCCGCTGGGCCCTTCCTGTCAAGCACCGCTCCGCTGGGCCCCGCCGTCTCAAGCACCGCTCCGCTGGGCCCTTCCTGTCAAGCACCGCTCCGCTGGGCCCCGCCGTCTCAAGCACCGCTCCGCTGGGCCCCGCCGTCTCAAGCACCGCTCCGCTGGGCCCTTCCTGTCAAGCACCGCTCCGCTGGGCCCCGCCGTCTCAAGCACCGCTCCGCTGGGCCCTTCCTGTCAATCACCGCTCCGCTGGACCCCGCCGTCTCAAGCACCGCTCCGCTGGGCCCCGCCATCTCAAGCACCGCTCCGCTGGGCCCTTCCTGTCAAGCACCGCTCCGCTGGGCCCCGCCGTCTCAAGCACCGCTCCGCTGGGCCCTTCATCTCAAGCACCGCTCCGCTGGGCCCCGCCGTCTCAAGCACCGCTCCGCTAGGCCCTTCCTGTTAAGCACCGCTCCGCTGGGCCCCGCCGTCTCAAGCACCGCTCTGCTGGGCCCTTCATCTCAAGCACCGCTCCGCTGGGCCCCGCCGTCTCAAGCACCGCTCCGCTGGGCCCTTCATCTCAAGCACCGCTCCGCTGGGCCCCGCCGTCTCAAGCACCACTGGCACAATGACAGTGCCGGATCTGTCTCGAGCTACTGTTCACGGTTCACTGTGCCCACCATGCCTCCTCCTTGACCGGTGGAGACTGTTATCCACCTGATGGACTGTGGCTTTGCACTCCCCAGGATGGCCGAGTGGGCAAGCCACCCACTGTAGAGACTTGAGAGACTGTGGCTTTGCACTCCCCAGGATGGCCGAGTGGGCAAGCCACCCACTGTAGAGACTTGAGAGACTGTGGCTTTGCACTCCCCAGGATGGCACAGTGGGCATGGTGGCCCCTTCGTGGATCTGGCGTCGTGGACTCATTTGGCTGTGGTGCCCCCCCTTCCCTTCCACCTGAGGTGCCTGTAGTTTTTTCAGCAGATGCCCCTGCAGTGTTCTCTCCAAAGGACTCAGGTCTCCTGTGTGGGCTTTGCCCTTGTGTTGAGACACTTTGGCCCACGGACACTTGGAATATCGTTAGATGTGCAGGCCTTATTGCCTCGGTTTATCGTATGCACTGGATATTGAATTGGTATTTTTGAATTGTTGTTGCTATTTAACGTGACTTATCAGTGGTTTTTATTTCCCATAAATTTCGAGTCACAATTTAATTATGTCCTTGCTTTTTTTACGGGGGTTTGGGTGGTTTCACTGTGACTTGTTGCTCTGCATTGGTGTGTACATGGTTTGGGGGGGTGGGTGTATCGCGTATGTGTGTGCACGTAACCTTTCCTCCTCCCCCCTCCCCTGTGTCGTAGGTGCAGTACTCACCGTTGTCGTCTGCGCCGGCGTTCGTACTCGTGGTAGATGAGCAGGTAGACGAGAGCAGGTAGGATGTTTAATTCGGGTTCCATGCTGTCCTCCTTCCTCGTGGAGTGCGTAGAGGTGCGCGTTTTCCCGTTCGTAGTCTGTTTCCGCCGTGTTTTTATCGGCGGTGCTCCCGCCCCGGAAAAGGTGGCGGATTGGCCGGTCATAATAGTGGGGGCGGTACATTGTCTGCCGCCTGTCTGTTGGCGGTGACCGCCGCGCTGTTTGCCGGTCCCGCCGTGGCGGTCGGAGTGTTAATGTGGCGGCCTGTGTTGGCGGTTCCCGCCAGGGTCAGAATTCCATTTTTTGGACCGCCGGCCTGTTGGCGGGTTGGCCGCCGCTTTATCGCCGACCGCCAGGGTTAGAATCACCCCCTAAGTCTCTTCCCAGTAGGGATACGGGACTCGAGTCACAGACTACAAATCTATGTAACCCCTGGAAGTTACCAATCTCAACTTTGACCGGATCTGTAATCGGATTTGTCAGGAACTGATTTGCTACTTCTACCAGCCTTATGGTACTCCCCGAAAGTGGCAATTTCGGTACCTCTGCACTTCTGACTGTAGAGCGTGTAGCTCCTGTATCAACTAGGAACGAAACCTTATGACCCATCACCTTTCCCTCTACATAAGGACCCCTCTGATCTACTTCTAGGGATGCTGCAAGCCTGCACTCCTCACTATCTGAACAATCATCCGACTATTCATTGTTTATTCCATCCTCACCACGCAATGGGAACTGCTGTACTGTATTATTTTGACTCATTGTTTAACCTGTGACCTATTGAGGAAGCATCACCTGTTGCTGTCCCATTGGAGCTAGTGGTATCTGCATTTGCTGTCTAGGTACCATGGGAATCTGCTGTTGTACCTGCTGCATCTGTGCTGGTTGAACACGTGGCATTTGCATTTGTTGCATGGGTTGGAGACCCTGCATCTGCACCATGTTATTCTGGAAGCTCGGATTTTGACCCCTCACTTTTGGACCCCTCACATTTTGAAATGTGCCAACATCATTGCTTTGTTGAACAACACCATCCTGCACCATCATTGGGCACTCCCGCTTCCAGTGCCCCACGCCCCCGCACGCGTGACATGGTAACAGCTTTTTCATCCCCTGCACATCATTTTGAACCACAACAGTATTCATATCTGGACCACGGTTCACAAAACCTCCTCCACCTCGTCCTCTCGGTTGTGCCTGTAACATTCCATTTCCCTGCGGTTGCTGCTGTACCATCTGCTGTATTCCATTTCCCTGCATCCCTGCTTGTGCTGCCTTAATTTGCATCACCATTACTTTCTCCTTTAACTTTCTCTGTTTCAGTTCAATCTCGTCACTACAGTATTTCGCATACTGTAACACCTCATCAATCGGCTTCGCTTGCCAACAGATCAAATGATTCTTAATCATCTGGCTAATCTCTGGTCTCAGTCCTTCAACAAACCTGAACACAAGGTGATTCATGTCTTTCGGTTCTATGACCTCAGTGCCACTATAGAGTTTGAATGCCTTCAGCAACCTCGCATAGTAAGCACGTGTCGACTCTTTGCCCTCCTGTGACGTTCAATCAATTTTCTGCCAATCAGTAACTTTCGGCGACATCTTCGCTTCAAAAACTCAATCACTTTATGATAATACCTCATCACTTCAGAAGACGGTGCTCCAGTAATCTTGTCCCTTGCCGGTTCCTCTGTCGGCAAATCCACACTTCTCTTGCACTCAAGCCATAAGTCAGCTGGGACTATGATCTCAAACAGGGTGTTCAAGTCTTCCCAAAGACATTTTGCAAGCTTCACAAACCTGTCCGTCTGCTGGTACCACTCTATCGGCTTCTCCCTCAACCTGGGATAATCATTCATGAATGACAGGATGTCACCCCTAGACCACGGTACATGGACTAAAACAAATCCAGCTGTCTCTCTCATTGGTAACATCTTTATTGTCTCCGTGTCTGGTGCAGCTTTCACCTGCTTTGGTTCCAGGCCGTCACCTTTCTCTTTATCTCTCTTCTTTGCCCATATGCCTTCCCACTTCTCTAATGCTACCCAAATTTGAGCACTCTGCAGTATCTCTTTAAGATGTGCCTTCATTCCGGTAGATCTCATATGATTGAAATCTTTAGGCTCAAAGGCTTACCTATAGCTCCTCTTCAAATGTTTAGTATTTTCTAAGTCTATGCCTTATTTGTACGCTAGGTTTGCCAACCTCTGATGCACCCTGCTCACTTCTTTGGTTATTTTGGGGAACAGATACCTCAATTCTGCTTCCGTGTATGACTCTAATCTGTTCAACCCCATCGTTCCTTCTACTAATTCTGTGGCTTCTTCACCCAGTCTCACAAAATTCAGATATTCTTCTCTTTCTGACCTCTCTGCGGTCACTGTAGTAGTCTGCGGAGTGTTGAGCTTGTCTAGCCACTTGTTCAATTGTTGCGCTGTTAAACCTTGCAACAAGACATTTCCAGACTGCATCATTGGTGTCTGTGTCGTATTTGTACTCATTACCTGTGGGGTTAGTGTTCCCAACCCTGCCGGCCTCATTGTCTCCAAAGGAACCCCAATCGGACTAAAGTCCAACAAGGCTCTAGTCCTTTCGGCTGTCTGTCCTCCGTGTGTCATTCCCTGCAGGTTTCCGGTAGACCCCCCTCTTATTGCCTCTTGGGTCATTACTCCCTGGTCACATATGCCAGGCTTAGCTTGCGCATACAGCTGTACCAGTGGACGAACAGTAATTGGCAATGATATAGCAGCTGGCGACTGTCCAATTCCCAAACCCTGTGAAGCATTAACTCCTATAGCTTGATTCATCATGGGTGCTGTAGCTACCAACTGTGGTCCTGCAACAGAAGTATAATTCGGAACCACCTGAGCTGCGTCTGGGGCAACAATTGTGGAGTTGGCTCAATCTGCACTAACTTTGATCTTGTGTATACTGGATGAGGCGGCACCATCAAACTCGTAGTTGTCTCTAATACTGGAACATCAGGAAAGAGCCTCTGAATTGGTGGTGGATGTAACTGTATCTGTGTGTCTGGCGCAGTGGGTACACTGACACCATTCTGTATCGAAACTGTATCACTTGTCTGCACTGTATTCGTGATTCCCTTATTTTGTGCCAGATCTTCAGGACCCGCATTAATACTCTGTCCATTATCATTTATGGCATATGGTGGTGGGCGATCATGTAACAACTGATTAAGAAACTCCTCATCATCTGAATCATCTACATCTGCCCAAGGCCTCTGAGTCTCCTTAGGCTTACTAGAGCCCTTGTCTGTCTTACAAGTGGCCTTCTTTTCCTGTGCCTCATCTTCTTGAGTTATTGCCGGAAACATTTTAATTCCGTCAACTATTCCCCTTCTCCACATCTTAGTCTCGTTATCCCATTTAGCCTCTGCTAGAGTCTTTTCTGCTCTTTTCATTCTCCTCACAAATTTCTGCTGCCTATGTTGTATGGCCATTCAATCCCAGACCGATAATGCCTCATACTGAGCTGGTCTCGGGGGCGGTTTATGCTCACTTAGCACCCTCAGCAAATTTTCCAAAATCCTTATATTAAATGTTTCGTACTCCGGAAACGCTAAACATCCCTCCTTCTCTGTCAGTTTGCACCACTGCTTTAGCCAAAGACATGGCGCAACTCCCTTCTCCTCCATTACGATATAAGCTGGAGTATCGTCTGGCGGTGTAGGCTCCCCTACACTCGCTGTAATGTATGTATCTCCCCTCAAACCACTCTTTAGAGCCTTGAAAAGCTTCATTTTTGTGTCTTTTATTTTGTTTAGAATCTAATCAGGAAATGACTTTAATTCCCAGAACACTCTTCGCCTACCTTCTCAACCAATTGGCTCTCACGGACGGCTGCCAATCCGTGCGTGACCCCTCTCAGCAAGTGACCTATCCCACCGCGGCTCCAATGACATCACACACCCACCCACTGCAGCTGACAAAGTCTTGCGGCTTGTCTTCCTCACACAGAAACTAATGCAATATATTGCGAGCACCTCCACAATAAATTCAAATTTGCCGGTTTACTACAGGAAGGGTAACACAATCGCTTCAGAACTTTACAGAGATTTCACTTGAAGCCTCGGCCACTACTCTCTCCTTCTCAGATCCCGCACTCGCAAGCAGAATTCGACCCGCAAATCTTACTCTCGACTTGTCAATGGTTCGTTCTAGTGCACTTTAGAACTTGCCAAATCTCCATCGAAGGTTTCACTCACACAATTCGACTCAAACTCGACTTGTCAACCACGCCCTATTGACCTAATAAACCGCACAGATTACAACATAAACAAAGTGTCTCATAGACTTGTCAATGTACTCCGGAGTCTTAGACCACGACGGGTCCATACATCACCAACAACCACATGGACAATTTTTTAGCACAAAGCGCCACACTCACATGAAGTTTGCCGAGTTCCCTACTCTCATACTGCAGAGTACGCACACTCCTACTAAAACAACATTACCTGGCCTAAATTCATACAAACTTCACAAATCACCTGCAATATGCATAAGCTGAGCAAGCGCAAATTCTATTTCACACATACTAGAATGCCAAGAACATACCCAACTCACTTAGGCAAGCTCTGAGATTCCGGGAAAGTCATGGGGAATTTAGAGACACATCATACCTCCAATTTGCATTATTTTGAAAAACACTTTTAAACAATGGTCCCTCGTCCTAGGGCCCCAAAGGGCCTAAACTGTCGCTCTGCTACCAGAACTGATAACACGTCCCAATCTAGCTAATTTATTCACTCTGGGACTCGTTTTAGGCCAATGAATCTTTTGACCCTGATTGAAGACACCTTAGGACGAGATAACTAATCAACATGTCAATCAACAAGTCAATAACGTTATCAATAAGACTCGGAAACCACTGTGATCTTTCAGTCATGAATAACCACACCAGTTTAGTACGATTTTGTGATTTTTTATTCCCAATTGATTACAATTCTACTAGTAAGTTTATTAGTCTCAAAACCATGAAACACATCAGCATTGTCATAATATGGCAACTCAAATAAGATTTCATCAAAGCAAAGATCACAAACATTAGAACATAGCACGACGTCAACATAGGTTAACCTTAGCAGAGTATCATTAGTGCATTATTCAACAAAGCATCGATTCAGTGATTTGTCTATTTGTGTCCGTTTAGTGAACCCCTTAACTAACCTCGAATTAGCATTGGCATGTTGGGCTTCATGCAAAATAATTTAGCAACATTAATTTAGAAAACATCTATCTATGGTCTCTGTCAAAAGAATCAGTTGGTACCTAGAAAGGAAAGGCAAACAGACAATTACAATTTCATCATCATATAGTAACCCTCCGTAATGGGTCAGCATACAGAGTCAGCCTTCGTCCTCAGGACATCAGTTGATTCGCCATCAGCCAGGGAATTCAGCAAGACGGGGTAAGTAGGGACACTTCCCTCATAAGGAGGAGAAGTATAGAACGGGCAAGATAAGGGCAAGGATGGTTTAAAGAACCAAACAGCAAAGTCTCTAGGCAGAGTGACAAAGTGTCTGGGTCATAGCAAAAGTTCTCAAAGGCATCTCCTAATGGCTCCTCGTGTCAAAGGTTTTTATCCCTTTTCTGTTGTACAGTCCCCTAATTTCTAATTGGGTAGGGTTGGCACCCCACTATCTCCATCCAATGGGTTTCCAGTGGTACTATTAAATTTGTCACCACATAACAGTTCTTACGTAGTTTATTGGTTCTTGTGATTGACGTCTCCAGGGTGTAGAATGTCCGGTATGATTTCATACTCTTGTGGTCCTCTCGCATCCTCAGTCAGTAGGTCCATTGTCTGTATCAGTTTAGGCGACTTGTACCTGTAACAAGTCTACACTGTTGCATTCAGCAAAAATGTTTCCTTGATCAAGTCGAATTTCATGAGAACGGATCTACTACGGTTACACTCATCTTTTAGCTTTGGAAAAGTTCGAGTACATGTCCTTCAGGAAGTCAGCACAATGCACGTTAGAAAAACACATTTGATATGAAATCGGGCAGCTAGGCCTTGACTCATGCTAACTAAGGCCTAATGATTTATTAGCAAAACTTTAACATATAACTCTTAATATTAGTGTAAAATCATACATTAACGTATCATTATTATTAGTCAGCTTCATTAATCATTGTATAAATTGGTGGCCACTCCCCGTGGGCACATTTCAAGCGCATGTTTAGCGATAACACATTAATACATTTTCTATGTGGCATTATTATGCATTAGTTCATAAACATCTCATGTTAATTTTAAGTTTAAGAGCTACGCTCCCTCACCTCTTCGTGTTAAAAACGATTAATCGGTGTTAATGAAGGATAGGCTGGTTGCTGATATAGCTACAATATTCCCAAATATCATTTCCTCAGCTGGACATTCTCCGTCTCTACTTGCAGCACTCCTACTTGATGCTAAAAAATTAATGTGGCCATATTATTAGGAATTTTATGTTTTCCACCCTTCACTGGTTTAGTTTTATTCCAAAATTAATCTCCTTTATCAGATTACCAAATTCTAATACGAGGGCTAGTATATTTGTTAATGGTTGTTTTTTCTCCCCATTTTGATTACCCATAGGTAATAGGCAGGGTTGTCCTTTCTCCCCACTGTTATTTGTTCTATGTTTGGAACCATTCCTGGAGTAAATCCATTTTGAAAAGCTCATGGCTGGTTTCACACATGGCCCCTTGGAAGTTAAACAATCTGCATGGGAATTATATCCTTGTATGTATGTGCTATCCACTAACTTTATTCGATCCATTTGGATCCATTTTTATAAGAAATTACCCTATATTCCAGCATGTCAGGTTAAAACGTAATTTTAATAAAACTGAAATTTTATCCCTTAACTCTCACTTTTATCAGTACATTTTGCTACTACTAACTTTACATGGTGTCTGTTGGAGATCAAATACCTTGGCATGTGGTTTTTCACTACCTAACATGTCACATTAAGTCATAATTTTGCTATGTTAAAACCCAAGCTTCAAAATGTATTTTTAACTTGATCTCCTTTGTATCTACCCTGGCACTATTGCATTTATGATTTCTCCACATACGCTATTTTCATGCTATCCTTCAAAGTCCCTGATCAATATTTTAAATTGCTTGACTCTAAAACCCCAAATATTGATGTCTAATCTCCAGCATCCCAAATTTAAAGATTCCTTGATTTTAAATTATGTCACTCCTCTTTTAAATAAATTATGTCATAATTTATGATTGTGAAGACCAACCTATGCCAATGGAGATTACTTTTGAAGGTTCTTTGCTGTGTGCCTTTTCCTTTACAGATATTATTCATGCGTCAAACTGTACCTTTTTATCCATGCTTCCCATTTAAATCACTCACACTATTTATTCAGCAGAGCATGTTGAGCAATGCTTCATATTTTCCTCTATTTCCTATAATAAATTGTTTGAAGATATGCAATGGATTTTTATTTTTAAGCAATGAAAAGAAAAATTTATTATATATTCATAAATTTTATAAGTGAAAATTCTGTTGCTACTTTTGATTACCTGCAAACACAATACGAATTGCCTGACTCCTATTAAGAAGAATATACATTCATTTTCACTTCTATTCACTGTTTGTCCAAGCATCACATGACTCCTGCTTCACTATCACCAGTACCCATAGTACTTATGGGAACAATTACACACAGCACTATTTCCAAAGATATCATCCTTTATAGAATGTTAATATCTCTGAACTCCACCGGGGCTAAAAGGTCTCTGATATTGCTATGGGAAAATGATTAACCTGTGTCATTTTGTCACCAATTTTAGGAGAAAATATGGCTTAAGTTATTTACAACCTCTAACCCTGCCCATATTACCCAATCACTCTTTTTCATGTATCATACAGAGGTTATTACTCCAGAAAAAGTTGCTACTTTTGACTTCTCCATTCCACCCCCATACTGGTCCTAAATGTAATGGCTCTTTAGTTCATATGTTTACTAATGTTGCCATGTTCAAACATTTGTTTTTTTAGATGTATAAAACTATTTCCATGTAATATTCCTTTTACATTACACAATATTTTCCTGATTCTTTATTGCCTAATAGTACACATTTATATCCTACACCTCTGCTGTTGGAGCTTCTCATTGCAATTTCTCATAAATACTCTGTTGTTTGAGAGACATTTCTAAGTTGTCCGTACTTACGTGGTGGAATCTTGTATATGATAAACACAGAATACAGACTGTATCAATCTTATCTCACAAATAAATCTGGCTCATACTAGTTACCTCTAACTACTTGTGCAACCCAGCTCTCCACAATCTCTTAGTCTATTTCCCCTCCATTTTTGTTTTTATTTGTCTTTTCATTTGTTCTGTTTATACTTTTTCTTGATCCTCTCCTTGTCAAGGTCTTTTTATGCAAAACATTTCTTCTCCCATGCATATGTATTTTTCATATTTTGCTAACAGTTTACATATAGCTTATAAGACGGCTATCATGTTGCATTATGATTGCTTTATGAACTTGCAATATAAACTACTGTAATGTGTGTAAATAGTCCAGCTGGAAGGAATTGCACCAAATTTGGCAGAAAGGTAGCTCTTGTTCCACAAAAAGCACTCTTTGTTATTAGTGTAAGTTTATTCAGCAGTGTTCAAGATATTCCAGGGAAAAGAAATATAGATATGTAGATCCTCGGATACTGGAGTTCTCATGCTGATGAACCTTCAAAAAGAAGTATTGACAGTGATTTGGGGATTTGGCTTCAGGCAAGGAACAGGCATGCACAAAAAAGGGCTGAGACCAAGAAGAAAGGAGTGAGAAAGAGGGAAAGGAATGTAGATAAACACAAAAAGGGTCAGAGAGCAAGGAGAAAGGAGTGAGAACGAGTAAAAGCCAAGCAGTAGGCACACAGAAAACGAGGCTCAGTGCAAGTAGAAGGCAGTGAGAAGGATGGAGAGGCAAACAGCAGGCACGTACAAAATGGGGCTGAAATAATAAGAATGCAGTGAGAAGGAGTGAAAGGCAAGCAGCACAAAACTGTGCTGAGAGCAAGGAGAAAGCAGTGAGAAGGAGCGAACGTGAAGGAGCAGGCATGCACAAAAACTTGAGGGGTCAAGGAGAAAGCAGTGATAATGAGAAAAAAAGGCAAGCAACAGACAGCACAAAACAGGGCTTGGATGATGTAGAAGGAAGGAGGAAAAGTCAAGGAGCAGGCAGCACAAAACAGGGCTTGGAGCAGGAAGAAAGAAGGAGGAAAAGTCAAGGAGAAGGCACTCCCAAGGCTGAGAGCGAGGAGAAAGTAGTGAGAATGAGGGACAGGCAAGACGCAGGCATGCATAAAACTGAGCTGAGAGCAAAGAGAAAGCCTTGTGAATGAGGGAAAGGTAAGCTGTAGGCATGCTAAAAAATGGGCAAGGAGAAAGCAGTGAGAAGGAGGGAGGGGGAACAGCAACAAATACAAAACAGGGCTGAAAGCCAGGAGAACGGAGTGAGAATGGGGGAAAGGCGAGTATCAAGAATGTATAAAACGGAGCAGAGAGCAAGGAGAAATCAATGAGAACAAGGGAAAGATGAGCAGCAGCCACGTACAAAATGGGTTTGAGAGGAAGGAAAAAGCACTGAGAATGAGAGAACGGTGAGCAGCACTCACTCACAAAACAGGTCTGAGAACAAGAGGAAAGCAATGAGAACAAGGGAAAGGTGATCAGAATGTATGCACAAAACAAGTCTGAGAGCACAGTGATCTATCCCTGCTGGGATAGAAAAGCAACAGGCACACACAAAACAGGTAGGAGAGCAAGGTGACACCAAAGAGAAGGGGGTAAAGGCAAGCAGCAGGCCCACACAAAACAGGACTGAGAACAAAAATAAAGTACTGAGAAGGAGGGAAATTCAAGGAACAGACACACAAAAAACTGAGGGGAGAGCAAGAAAAAAGTAGGGATTACAAGACAAAAGGCAAACAGACAACACAAAACAGGGCTTAGAGAAAGCAGTGAGAAGAAGGAAATGTCAAGGAGCCGGCACTCATAAACAAGGTTGAGAGCAAGGAGAAAGCAGTGAGAAGGAGGTAAAGGTGAGCAGCAGGCATGCGCAAAATGGGTTTTAGAGCAAGAAGTCAGTGAGAATGAGGGAAAGGCAAGCAGCAGGTACAGACAGTAAGGGTCTGTGAGCAAGGAAAAAGCATTGAGAATGAGGGGAAAGTGAGCATGAGACACACACGAAATGGGTCTGAGAGCAGGAGAGAGCTGTGAGAATAAGGAAAGAGGGAGCAGCAGGTACACACAAAATGGGTATGGGAGCAAGGAGAATGCAGTGAGAATGAGGGAAAGGTGAGCAGAAGCCAAACACAAAAAGGGTCTGAGAGCAAAGAGAAAACAATGAGAATGAGGTAAGGGCAAGCACAAAATGGGGGTGAGAGCAACAAGAAAGCATTAAGGAGGGCAAGCAAAGCAACAAGCAGCACAAAATGAGCCTGAGAGCAATAAGAAAGGAGTGAGAATAAAGAAAAGGCAAGCAGCAGGAATGCACAAAATAAGGCTGAGAGCAATGAGAAATCAATTAGCACAAAGGAAAGCCGTTCAGCAGGAATGCAAAAAACAGGTGTCAGAGCAAGGGGAAACAGTGAGAAAGAGGGAAAGACAAGCAGCAGGCATACACAAAAATGGTCAGAGGGCAAGGAGAAATCAGTGAGAAGGAGGAAAAGGCAGGCAGCAGGAATGCACAAAACTGGGCTAAGAGCTAGGAGAATGCTGTGAGAAGGAGGGAAAGGAAAGAAAGCAGGCATGCACAAAACAGGGCTTAGAGCAAGGAGAAGGCAGTGAGAAGGAAGGAAAGTTGAGCAGCAGGCATGCACAAAACAAGGATGAGACAGCCAAGCAGCAGGCACACACAAAGGAGGGCTGACAGCAAGGAGAAAGCAGTGAAAACGAGAGAAAGACAAGCAGCGAGTATTCGCAAAACTGTGCTAAAATGAAGGAGAAAGCAGTAAGAAGGAGGGAAAGGCAAGCAGCACAAACTGCGTTGAGAACAAGGAGAAAACAGTCAGAATGAGGGAAAGTCACTGAGCAGGCTCATAAAAAACACGGGGAAGCTAGGAGAAAGCAGTGATAATCACAAAAAAGGCAAGCAACAAGCAGCACAAAACAGACCTTAGAGCAAGAAGAAAGCAGTGAGAAGGAGGAAAAGTCAAGGAACATGAACTCAAAAAAACATTCTGGACAAGGAGAAAGCAGTGATAATGAGAGAAAAGGCAAGAAACATGCAGCACATAACAGGGCTAAGAGCAAGAGGATAGCAGTAAGAAGGAGGTAAAGTCACAACTGGGCTTACAGCAAGGAGAAAGCAATGAGAATAAGGGAAAGGCAACCTGCAGGCATGCACAACATGGGACTTAGAGCAAGGAGAAAGCAGTGAGAACAAGGGAAAGGCAAGCAGAAGGCACACACAAAAAGGGTCTGAGAGCAAGAAGAAAGCAGTAAGAACCAGGGAAGGGTGAGCAACTGGGACACACAAAACAGGGCTGAGAGCAAGGAGAAAGCAATGAGAACAAAGGATAGGCATGCAGCAGGCATGCACAAAAAGAGTCTGAGAACAAGGAGATAGTTGTGGGAAGGAGGGAAAGGCAAGCAGCAGGCACCCACAAAACTGGACTGAAAGCAAAGGTAAAGCAGTGAGAATGTGGGAAAGGCAAGCACCTGGACTGTACAAAATGGGTCTGAGAGCAAAGAGGAAGCACTGAAAAGGAGGGGAAAGGCAAGCAGAAGGCACACACAAAATTGGTCGTGGAGCAAGGAGAAAGGAGTGGGAAGAAGGAAAAGACAAGCACCAGGCATGCACAAAACAGGAGTGAAAGCAAAAAGAAAACAATGAGGAGACAAAGGAAAGCTAAAAGGCAGCACAAAACAGGTCTGACAGCAAGAAGAAAGGAGGTAAAAGGAGGGTAAATCAAGGAACAAGCATGCACAAAACAGGTCTGAGAGTAATTAGAACTCAGTAAGACACAGGAAAAGGCCAGTAGAAGGCACATACAAAATGGGTCTGAGAGAAAGGAGAAAGCATTGAGGACGAGGCAAAGGTGAGAAGCAGGCCCTCACAAAATGGGTCTGAGAGCAAGAAATTAATGGGAAGGAGGAAAAGGCCAGCAGCAGGCATGCACAACACAGTTCCAAGAGCAAGGAAAAATCAGGGAGAAAGAGCTAGAAGGAGGGAAAGGCAAGCAGCAGGCACACACAAAAGGAGAAAGAAGGAAAGACAAGCAGTAGGTACACACAAAATGGGGCTCAGAGAAAGGACAAAGCAGTGGGAAGGAGGGAAAGACAAAAAGCAGGAACACACAAAACTAGCCTGAGAGCAAGGAAAAACCAGTGAGAAGGAGGGAAAGACTAACAACAGGCACACACAAAACTGGGCTGAGATCAGGGATAAATCATTGAGAAGGAGGGAAAGGCAAACAGCAGGCACACACAAAACTGAGCAGAGAGCAAGGAAAAAGCAGTGAGAAGGAGGGAAAGGTAAACAGCAGGCATGCACAAAACAGGAGTGAGAGCAAAAAAAAACAATGAGGAAAGAAAAGAAAGAAAAAAGCAGCACAAAACAGGTCTGATAGCAAGAAGAAATGAGGTAGAAGAAGATAAAACCAAGGAACAGGCATGCACAAAATGGGACTGAGAGCAAGGAGAAAGCAGTAAGAAGGAGGGAAAGACAAGCAGTAGACATGCATGAAACAGGGCTGTGAGCAAGGAGAAATCAATGAGAACAATGAAAGGCGAGCAGCAAGCACACATAAAATGGATCTGCAAGCCAGGAGAAAGCAGTGAAAATTAGGAAAAGGCGAGCAGCAGGCACACACAAAATGGGTCTGAGAGCAAGGAAAAAGCTGTGAAAACAAGGGAATGGTGAGCTGGAGGCATGCATAAAACTGGTATGAGAACAAGGAGAAAGCAGTGAGAATGAGGAAAGGGTGAGCAGCAGTCAGCACAAATCAGGGAGAAGGAGGGAAAAGGAGGAAAAATCAAACAGCAGGCACACACAAAATGGGGCTCAGAGAAAAGACAAAGCAGTGAGAAGGAGGGAAAGGCAAAAAGCAGGTACACACAAAACTAGGCTGTGAGCAAGGAGAAATCAGTGAGAAGGAGGGAAAGACAAACAGCAGGCACACACAAAACTGGGCTGAGAGCAAGGATTAATCGTTGAGAAGGAGGAAAAGTCAAACAGCAGGCACACACAAAACTGAGCTGAAAGCAAGGAGAAAGCAGTGAGAATGGAAGGAAGGCAAGCAACTGCAGCACAATATGGGACTGGGAACATGAAGAAAGCAGTGAGGAGGAGGGAAAGACAAGAACAGGCACACACAAAATGGGTCTGAGCGCAAGGAGAAAGCAGTGAGAGGGAGGGAAGACAAATGTAGGCACACACAAAATGGGTCTGAGCGCAAGGAGATAACAGTGAGTACAAGGAAAAGATGAGCTGCAGGCATGTACAAAACAAGTGTGAGAACAAGGAGAAAGCAGAGAGAATGAGGGAAGGTTGAGCAGCAGTCACATACAATACAGGTGTGAAAGCAAGGAGAAATCAGTCAGAAGGAGGAAAAGATATGCACTTGGCATGCAAAAAAAGGATGTGAAAAAACGAGGAAGCATTGAGGATGAGGGAAGGCAGAGGAGCAGGTACTCACAAAAGAGGCCTAAGGGAAAGGAGAAATCAGTGGAAAGGAGGAACAGGCATGCAGCGGGGACACACAACATGGGGCCAAGAGCAAGAAGAAATCAGGGAGAAGGAGGGACAGGCAAGTGTCAGGCACACACAAAACAGGGCCGGGAGCAAGAAGAAAGCAGTGAGACGGAGGGAAAGGCAAGCAGCAGGCACACAAAACGGGCTGAGGTTAAGGAGAAAGTACTGGGAAGGAGGGAAAGTCAAGCCACAGGCAGCACAAACTGGGCAGGGAGCAAAAGTAAATCAGTGAGAAAGATGGAAAGCAGAGGAGCAGGCCCTCTCAAAACTTTGAAGAAGGAGAAAGCAGTGAGAACTAGAGAAAGTCTGCCAAGCACCAGGAGGCACATTACATCCAGCACACTGTGTGGGACACGCGGGAGTGGTGAATACCCAGGCTCGTGCCCAGGCCAAGAGCGGGTCTGTCTGCACCCGCCCATGGCTGGTCAAGACTGGGCTGGGCCTCCTTCCTTGAGTTTTGTTTTAGGTCATTGTTGATTGCCCTTTTAACTCCTTCTTCCTTTTTCTTTTTTCTCGGCCTCCTTCAATCGACTTTCACCTGCCTAAAGCGATCAGTAAAAGAAAGGTGACTGAAGGAGGCCTGGGGGACGGGACAAAGAAGTATAGGAAAAATAAAAAAAAGTTGGACGAAAAGGATGTGCTTGATCGCACTGATAATCTCCTGGCAGACTGAGAAGAAATACTAACCCCATCATCTGTCATAGCTCAAACTAAGGGTACCACACAGTGTCTACTACCTCAAGCGGTGCCTGAGAAACAGGAAAGCACATCTAACATGCTCAGTAAAGCTAGGGAACGGGTGTGGAGTAAAATCAATGCAATATCTCAAAATCCCACAGATTCATCTACTATCCCCAACCCCACATACAGCTACGCGTCAGTGACCCCGCTTCTCCCATCACTTGCAACAATCGCTTTTCTCCACTTACAAGCCCTACAAATATATCCACATCTCAGTATCCTGCAGTTTCCCCTGCACAAGTACATCCTTCTCCTTTAACTGACAATCTATTAGGCTGCATCCAAGGACTTAGGTCAGAAATAGCAGCCCTAAAGTATATGATGGTCTTGTGGCTAATGTGGGGCACCTTACAGAAGAGAGGGTGAGAAAATGTTGGAAGGGCACCACTAACTCTGTTACGACTAAATCTCTAGCTCCTACATCTATGGGTTCTTCTTCGTCCCCTACTGTGAGACATCCAGTGGGTTACCCAGGTTTGCTACTTGAGAACATAATTCCCAGGATCCCCGCCGGAGCCTGCCCAAAGGGTTGTCTTTCATCCACTGGTGTGCTAGCTGGAACTGCCTCAAACCATTTGTGGATCAAAGGCCATAGTACTTTACCTTCTGTATCATGGGATGGCAGTCACCCTTGTAGACCTTATGATGCTAGAATCACTCCTTCTCCTCATAAAATCTTTATGGTAAGTGTACCCAAACTAAACTTGCGGGGTGGAAGGGGAAGTCTCATTGATAAATAAGGTTACTGATCTGATCCGTCACAGCAGAGGATGTCTTTCTGTAATCAGAAATTACATTCTGAGGGCCAGACGGTGTTGTATCCCGAGTTCCTCTTCTGATTGCATTGAACTTCTTTTACCAAACGGGCAGATAGACAAAGATCTAGTGGCCTCTGACCAAAGAACTAATCCCCCTGATGGGTCGACTATTTTGTTTAAGTTTGATTTAACCCTTGCCTTTCATGTGCTACTCCCTCGAGGTGCTCTCGATGATGGTTATGTTTGTTCCAAGTTAGACTGACCCCAGGCAGTTGAGGCACAGTCCTCTCCGGGCAGCTACAAAGGTCCTGCGAGTTCTGATAGCTGTCACCACGTTATAGGCCATGCAGCAGGCCTAGGCCATCTTAGCGGCGAGAAGGTTTTTACCATTCCATCCCAAGCAACCAAATCTGCTGCTAATGACGCTTGTAGCCCAGCTATAGTCTGTTTAGACTCCCTGGTTAACCCATTCCCTCCGCTTAATGCCACAAGTTCTTACCTGAATGTAAAAATTGTCTCCTGGAACGTGGCAGGACTTAAATCCAAATTATTGCTGCCCCACTGGAACGCCCTTATGGACCATTTTGACATATGCATCTTGCAGGAGACCTGGCTTGTTTAACCAGCCTATAATTTGGGCTATGCAACTTGTCATCTTCCTAGTAAAGCGGGCCGCCCATTGTGGGGCCTTTTAATATTAGTTAAAATTGCACTGCAGTGTTTAGTGACATGGCTGCCTACAGATAGCCCTGATATCCTAGGGATCAGCGTTAGGGGACCTGGGACAACCATCATTGACATATTCAACATCTACGCCAGGGGGAAAAGCGGGCCAAATTATCCCACCACCTTGCAGTCTCTCGAGAACTTGTTGCGCGAGAGACCATCCAACCATGCCCTTATCGTAGCGGGGGACTTCAATTTCACGTTTGAACCCCTTGGTTTGAGTGATATGGGTGATTACCTGGAGGAAGACAATGGGGGTCATTCTGACCCTGGCTGTCTTTGACCGCCAGGGTCGCGAATGACGGAAGCACCGCCAACAGGCTGGCGGTGCTTCCAAGCCCATTCTGACCGCAGCGGTAAATCCGCGGTCAGAAAACCGGGGCCGGCGGTTTCCCGCCGTTTTTCCCCCGGCTGGGCGAATCTGCCAAGGCAGCGCTGCAAGCAGCGCTGCCCTGGGGATTCTGACCCCCTTTCCGCCAGCCTGTTTCTGGCAGTTTTCTCCGCCAGGAAGAGGCTGGCGGGAACGGGTGTCCTGGGGCCCCTGGGGGCCCCTGCACTGCCCATGGCACTGGCATGGGCAGTGCAGGGGCCCCCTAACAGGGCCCCATGAAGCTTTTCACTGTCTGCTTAGCAGACAATGAAAAGCGCGACGGGTGCAACTGCACCCGTCCCACGCCCGCAACACCGCCGGCTCCATTCGGAGCCGGCTTCTGTGTTGCAGGCCTCCTTCCCGCTGGGCCGGCGGGCGCTACCTACCCAGCGGGAAGGTTGAAATGCCGCCCGCCAGAGTCAGAATGACCGCCAATATCTGGCTTATACCTAGGCTTGAGCTCCCCCGTGTGAAGAAGTGACATCAGGCCGCTTTGCAGCTGAAGGCTTTGACCCTTGGCCTAGGTCTCAGGGCAATCAATGGAAGGACAAAATCTGATATGCATGCTGCCTATACGTTTAATGGTCCACAGGGGAAGAGCCGTATTGGTTATTTTCAGATTGATCTTAGACACTGGTACTTAATAGATGACATGGTAGTTTGGAATCTAACAGACAGTGATCAAAACCCTCACTGTCTCAGTCTACAGTCCCTATGGGTAAGGGCACAAACTGCGCCCACTCCCAGCCAAGTAACCAAGGAGGTACAATATTTGAACATTAGATGTCGTATAAGATGCTGCAAGGTCGCCCTCCATGACGATATCCTCAGTAGCATTAGCCAAGACCTGAGGTACTGTGTGGCATTGATGACTAAGCTGGACAAGGAAGAGGGGATTTGTTCTTCCCTTCTAGATATTGACCCGAGGGTAGGTCGCTCCCCCTGCCACTGCAGCTCCACCAGCCCAGGCTCCTGAAACCTCCCAGCAAGTCCTGCTAAAAAAACAGTAAGTACTCCCCCCGCCCAGCCCCTCGCCCAGCCCCGCGCTACTCACCTCTTCTCCTGTACCCCTGTCTTCTGCCTTCCGCTCTCCCCTCCTACCTCTCTCCGCACCTCCGCTGTCCTTCTTCCCTTCGCTCTCTGCTCCTGTTCTGCAGCCCTCTTGCTGCATGTTCTGCTCTTCCTCGGACCCGCTCCTCTTCCTCACCACGTTCTCTTCCTGATTCTTTCTTCATCTGTGGTCTTCATCTGTGTCCTTCTTCTGTGTTCTTCATCTGTGTTTCTTCTTTCTCCTATGCACCGCGACCTGCGTGTGCTTTCTTCTTCTGTGTCCTTCTTCTGTGTTCTTCATCTGTGTTCTTCGTATCCTCTGCTTCTCAGGTCTCTCCTCTTCTGCCTGACTCCTCTTCCTTGACTCTTCTCTCCTCCTCTTCTTTACCCTTCTTCTTGGCTCTTCTCTCTTCTGTTCTTCTGTTCTTGACTCCTCTCTCCTCTTCTTCTTTACCCTTCTTCTTGGCTCCTCTGTTCTTCTGTTCATGACTCTTCTCTCCTCTGTTCTTCTGTTCCTGACTCTTCTCTCTGTCCTTCCTTACTCCCCTCCACCTCTGTAACCCCCCTCCCCTATCTTTCTTCCTTACTCCCCTCCACCTTTAACCCCCCCTCCCCTATCTTTCTTCCTTACTCCCCTCCACCTTTAACCCCCCTCCCCTATCTTTCTTCCTTACTCCCCTCCACCTTTAACCCCCCCTCCCCTTCTTTTCTCCCCTCCCCTCTACCTGACCCCCCCACCCTCCGCTTTCCCACCGCTACCTCCTGCTCGGCCCCGCCCCCCTGCTCCCATTCGTCGCCCCCCTCCCACCCCCTGACCCCAGCTGACCCCTCCTCCCCCCTCCTCCCTCTTATGGCGGCCGCTGCGCGACAGAGTTAGCGACCCTTGTTCCGAGGGTAGGTCACTCCCCCTGCCGCTGCAGCTCCACCAGCCCAGGCTCCTGAAACCTCAGAGCAAATCATGCTAAAAAAACAGTAAGTACTCCCCCCGCCCAGCCCCGCGCTACTCACCTCTTCTCCTGTACCCCTGTCTTCTGCCTTCCGCTCTCCCCTCCTACCTCTCTCCGCTGTCCTTCTTCCCTTCGCTCTCTGCTCCTCTTCTGCAGCCCTCTTGCTGCGTGTTCTGCTCTTCCTCGGCCCCGCTCCTCTTCTTCACCCCGTTCTCTTCCTGCTTCTTTCTTCATCTGTGGTCTTCATCTGTGTCCTTCTTCTGTGTTCTTCATCTGTGTTCTTCATCTGTGTTTTTTCTTTCTCCTCTGCACCGCGACCTGCTTGTGCTTTCTTCTTCTGTGTCCTTCTTCTGTGTTCTTCATCTGTGTTCTTCTTTTGTGTTCTTCATCTGTGTTCTTCATCTGTTTTCTTCATCTGTGTTTCTTCTTTCTCCTCTGCACTGCGACCTGCGTGTGCTTTCTTCTTCTGTGTCCTTCTTCTGTGTTCTTCATCTGTGTTCTTCGTATCCTCTGCTTCTCAGGTCTCTCCTCTTCTGCCTGACTCCTCTTCCTTGACTCTTCTCTCCTCCTCTTCTTTACCCTTCTTCTTGGCTCTTCTCTCTTCTGTTCTTCTGTTCTTGACTCCTCTCTCCTCTTCTTCTTTACCCTTCTTCTTGGCTCTTCTGTTCTTCTGTTCTTGACTCTTCTCTCCTCTGTTCTTCTGTTCCTGACTCTTCTCTCTGTCCTTCCTTACTCCCCTCCACCTCTGTAACTCCCCTCCCCTATCTTTCTTAGTTACTCCCCTCCACCTTTAACCCCCCTCCCCTATCTTTCTTCCTTACTCCCCTCCACCTTTAACCCCCCTATCTTTCTTCCTTACTCCCCTCCACCTTTAACCCCCCCCCTATCTTTTCTCCCCTCCCCTCTACCTGACCCCCCCACCCTCCGCTTTCCCGCCGCCACCTCCTGCTCGGCCCGCCCCCCCTGTTCCCATTCGTCGCCCCCCTCCCACCCCCGACCCCAGCTGACCCCTCCTCCCCCCTCCTCCCTCTTATGGCGGCCGCGCCGCTGGCGCGCCAAAGGCAAGCCCGTCTGCACCCGTCCGCACCTGGACCGCGCCCAGCGCCACGACCCCTGGCCCCCAGCACTCCCAAACCCCGCAGCACCGCTACGACCCCATCACCCTCCACGCCCTCAACCCGGGGCGCTCCAGCACCTGCTTCCAAGCCAACCCAAAACGTACCCACGGACCCTTCGCATGTCACACCTGCAAACGAACCTTCCACCGCGAAACCACCACGCCTGCCAGCCCACGCATCAACAACCACCTCAAATGCATCCTGATCAACGCACGCTCCGTCCACAAGCACGCCGTTGAACTATGGGACCTCCTGGACTCCACCGCACCGGACGTCGCCTTCATCACTGAGACCTGGATGAACGCCTCTTCGGCCCCCGACATCGCCATAGCCATCCCCGACGGCTACAAGATCTCCAGGAGAGACCGCACCAACCAAGTAGGGGGAGGAATCGCCATCGTCTTCAAGGACTCCATCAACGTCACCACCTTCACCGAAGACACCCCCCTTGCCGCCGAACACCTGCACTTCCAGATCCACACCAATCCCAGGACCACCCTCAGAGGAATTCTCATCTACAGACCCCCTGGACCACGCGCCCTCTTCAGCGACTCTATCACTGACTTCATCTCCCCGCACGCCCTTGCCTCACCGGACTACATCCTCCTCGGTGACCTCAACTTCCACCTGGAACAGAACAACGACCCCAACACCACCGCCCTGCTCAACAACCTCGCCAACCTCGGTCTCAAGCAACTGGTGAACACCCCCACCCACATCGCCGGACACACGCTCGACCCCATCTTCTCCGCCAGCAACCACGTATCCTTCAGCCACTCCTCCGCTATACACTGGACTGACCACAGATGTGTCCACTTCACCTTCCGACGCGAGACTCGCCACCTCCGCACACAACCCATCCCACGCCGACATTGGAACAAAATCCCCGCGGAACAGCTTCTCTCCACTCTCAGCGACAACCAACCCACCTTCTCCACCGACCCCAACGACGCAGCCCTCAGCCTCACGCATTGGATCACCAACTGCGCAGACAACCTTGCTCCCCTCAGACGCCTCCCAAGACAGACCAACACCAAAAAACCTCCCTGGTTCACAGACACCCTCAAGGAATCTAAAAAAAACTGCCGCACACTCGAGAAAGCCTGTCGCAAGAACCACACCGCAGATAACATGGCTGCCCTCAAGAACGCTACCCGTGAACACCACCAACTGATCCGCGCCTCCAAAAGAAATTCCTTCACAGACAGACTGGACAAGAACACTCACAACAGCAAAGAACTCTTCAACATTGTCAAAGAGCTCTCCAACCCTAACGCCAATGCCAATGCCCTCACTCCCTCACACCCTCACAAGACCTCTGGAACTCCCTCGCCACCTTCTTCCATCATAAGATCACCGACCTACACGACAGCTTTGCACACCAGACCCAGCCAACCACCACAGAACCTACAACCCCAGCCATCACCCTCAACGCCTGGACTCACATCAACACGGAAGAGACCAAAGCCACCATGAACTCCATCCACTCCGGTGCCCCCTCGGAGCTCTGCCCACACTTCATCTTCAACAAAGCCGACAACATCATCGCCCCGCATCTCCAGACCATCATCAACAGCTCGTTTACTTCTGCCACCTTCCCAGAGAGCTGGAAACACGCAGAAGTCAACGTCCTACTGAAGAAACCTACGGCGGACCCCAGCGACCTGAGGAACTTCCGCCCCATCTCGCTCCTTCCCTTCCCTGCCAAAGTCATAGAGAAGACCGTCAACAAGCAACTTACCAACTTCCTTGAAGACAACAACCTACTCGACCCCTCTCAGTCCGGATTCCGAGCCAGTCACAGCACAGAAACCGCCCTCATCTCAGTCACAGACGACATCAGAACTCTGATGGACAACGGAGAAACAGTCGCCCTCATCCTCATCGACCTCTCGGCTGCCTTAGACACCGTCTGCCGCCGAACCCTAATATCCCATCTCTGCTCCACCGGGATCCAAGGACAGGCCCTGGACTGGATCACCTCCTTCCTCTCCAACCGCTCCCAAAGAGTCTACCTCACACCTTTCCGCTCAGACCCCACCGAGATCATCTGCGGCGTCCCACAAGGCTCCTCGCTCAGCCCGACTCTCTTCAATGTCTACATGAGCCCCCTCGCCGACATCGTACGCAAACAAAACATCAACATCACCTCCTACGCCGACGAAACTCAGCTGATACTTTCCCTCACCAAAGACCCCACCAGCGCCAAGACCAACCTGCAAGATGGAATGAAAGACGTCGTAGAATGGATGAAACTCAGCTGTCTGAAACTGAACTCAGACAAAATGGAAGTCCTCATCCTCGGAAACACCCCGACCGCCTGGGACGACTCCTGGTGGCCCACGGCCCTTGGCACCGCACCAACCCCCTCAGACCACGCACGCAACCTCGGTTTCATCCTGGACCCACTTCTCACCATGACCAAACAAGTCAACGCCGTATCATCCTCCTGCTTCCTCACCCTCTGCATGCTCCGAAAGATCTTCCGTTGGATCCCCGCCGACACCAGAAAGACCGTGACCCACAACCTCATCATGAGCAACCTGGACTACGGCAACACCCTATACGCAGGAACCACCGCTAAACTCCAGAAACATCTGCAACGAATTCAAAACGCCTCCGCCCGCCTCATCCTCGACATACCCCGCAACAGCCATATCTCCGCCCACCTGAGACACCTGCAATGGCTTCCCGTCAACAAAAGGATCACCTTCCGACTCCTCACCCACGCACACAAAGCCCTCCACAACAAGGGACCCGAATACCTCAACCACCGCCTCAGTTTCTACACACCCACCCGTCAACTTCGCTCCGCCAACCTCGCTCTCACCGCCGTCCCCCGCATCCGCCGCACCACGGCAGGTGGGAAATCCTTCTCCTACCTGGTGGCCAAGACATGGAATTCCCTCCCCACCAACCTCAGGACCACCCAGGACCACCTTGCATTCCGGAGGCAACTCAAGACCTGGCTCTTCGAGCAGCAGTAACCCCATCCCCCTAGCGCCTTGAGACCCACACGGGTGAGTAGCGCGCTTTATAAATGTTTATGATTTGATTTGATTTGATATTCACACTGGGTTCTTTAAAGACTGGATCAGTTATTTGCCATGTCAACTCCCCAATTCTCCCATAGATCAATTGAGTTTGTCAGCTGGCCCGGGCAAACTTCGTTAGGGCAATTAAGCAGAAAGATGTTTCCAGAGTCAGGAACCAGCTCAAAAAGTACAAGCTGATGCTGAGCAAGGCCAGGCGGAATGACTAACCAGTGAGTTTTTGAATTTCAAATCCATATGTCTGTTGGAGCCCTATCTTGATGGTATCTTAGATCCGAGTGATAGGAAGCTCTTCATGCAATTTCAATTTGGCTGTCTTCCCCTTAATACATTCACAACCAGATGGCAGAACAGGGCTATCTCCAACTCGCATTGCCCCGGCCGTAATTTATGTCAGAAGTCCACTGCTCACGTTTATTTCACATGTCCTTACTCTGCTTCACCGCGTAGGAAATGGCTTGCTCACAATTGCAAACAGTTGGGGACTCGAGATCATGCAATAGGTATGAGGATTTTAAGGGATTCCAGCCTACCTATTGCTATTGCTGTTGCTAAGTTCCTCGGAGGCATGTGGCACATTAGAAGGAAGCTGGTCATAAATCCATAGCCCCTCAATCTCCCCTGCAGTTACACTCGCACTTTCAGAATTTTACTCTGTAACTCATAAACTGTTCACTGCACTGTACTGATGCCCTTGGTATGTTTTTATTTTTTTATCTAAATATTTTTATGAAGTTTATTATTTATTGTTGTTTTATATGACTTTTATGGTACTGGATGCTGAAATAAAGTATTTGTGAGTAGGGAAAATCAAGGAGCAGGAACTCAAAAAAACAGGGGAGGCAAGGTGATAGCAGTGATAACGTGAGAAAAGTCAAGCAACAGGCAGTGCAAAACAGGGTTTAGAGCATGAAGAAAGCAGTGAGAAGGAAGAAAAGTCACAGTGGGCTCAAGAAAGGAGAAAGCAGAGAGAATGAGGGAAAGGTGACCTGCTGGCACACACAAAATGGGACTGAGAGCAAGGAGAAAGTAGTGGGAAGGAGGAAAAGGCAAACAGCAGGCATGCATAAAATGGGGCTGAGAGCAGGGAGATAGGTTTGAGAAGGAGGAAAGGTCAAGCAGCAGGCACACCCACATCGGGCCTAAGAGCAAGGAGAAAGCAGGGAGAAGGAGGGAAAGGCAAGCAGCACAAAACCAGGATCAGAGCAAGGAGAAAGCAATGAGAAGGTGGGAGAGTCAAGGAGCAGGAACTCCAAGAAACAGGGGGGGGGGGGGCAAGGAGAAAGCAGTTAAGACAAGAGAAAAACGTAAAGTAACAGGCAGCACAAAACAGGGCTTAGAGCAAGAAGAAAGGAGTGAGAAAGAGGTAAAGTCACAATGTGGTTCAGAACAAGGAGAAAACAGTGAGAATGAGGTCAATAAATGCAACCTGCAGGCATTCACAAAATGGGGCTGAGAGCATGGAGAAAGCAGTGAAAATGATAGAAAGATAAGCAGAAGGTACATACAAAAAGAGTCTGTGAGGAAAGAGGAAGCACTGGAAACGAGGGAAGGGCGAGCAGCAGGTACGCACAAAACAGGGATGAGAGCAACGAGAAAGCAGTGAAAACAAGGGATAGGCAAGCAGCAGACATCCACAAAACAGGGGTGAGCGCAAGGAGAAAGCAGTGAGGAGGGAAAGGCAAGCAGAAGCCATGCACAAAAGATGACTGAAAGCAAGAAGAAAGCAGTGAGAAGAATAGAAAGGCAAACAACAGGCACAACCAAAAAAGGGCTGAGAGCAAGGAGACATCAATGAGTATTAGAGAAATCCAAGCAGCAAGCACACACAAAATTGGGCTGAAAGCAAGGAGAAAGTAGTGAGAAGGAAAAAAAGGCAAGCATCAGGCATGCACAAAATGTGGCTTAGAGCAAGGAGAAATAGTGAGAAGGAGGGAAAGACAAGTTGCACTTATGTACAGAACGGGTCTGACAGCAAGGATAAAGCTGCGAGAACAAGGGCTAGGCAAGCAGTAGGCATGCACAAAATGGGGTTGAGCGCAAGGAGAAAACAGTGAGAAGGAGGGAAAGGCAAGCAGAAGCCATGCACAAAAGGTGACTGAAAGCAAGAAGAAAGCAGTGAGAAGGATGGAAAGGCAGACATCAGGCATGCACAAAATTGGGCCCGAGCAAGGAGAAAGTAGTGAGAAGGAAAGAAAGGAAAGCAGCAGGCATGCACAAAATGGGGCTAAGAGCAACGAGAAACAGTGAGAAGGAGGGAAAGACAAGATGCAGGTATGTACAGAATGGGTCTGACAGCAAGGGTAAAGCTGTGAGAAGTAGGGAAAGGCAAACCGCAGACAACAAAAGGGCTGAAACCAAGGACAGAGCAGCGAGCAAAAGGCAAGCTGCAGGCAAGCACAAAACAGGGCTGAGAGCAAGGAGAATGCAGTGAGAAGAAGGGAAATCAAGGAGCACAAAACTTGTCTGAGAACATCGAGAAAGCAGTGAGAAGGAGGAAAAGTCAAAGAGCAGGCACCCAAAAAACAGGGGGAGAAAGGAGAAAGCAGTGATTACAAGAATAAGGTTCGCAACAGGCAGCACAAAACAGGGCTTAGAGCAAGGATAAAGCAGTCAGAAGGAAGAAACCTCAAGTATCAGACACTCACAACACGGGACTGAGAGCAAGGAAAAAACAGTGACAACAGGGAAAGACGAGCAGCAGGTACACACAAAATGGGGCTGAGAACAATTATAAAGCAGTGAGAACGAGGAAAACTCAATGATCAGACACTCACAACACGAGGGCTGAGAGCAAGGAGAAAACAGTGAGAACAGGGAAAGACGAGCAGCAGGTACACAAAAAACGGGGCTGAGAGCAAGGCAAATGCTGTGAGAATGAAAGAAAGGCAAGCAGTAGGCATGCACACAAAGGGTCTGAGAACTAGGAGAAAACAGTGAGCACGACGGAATGGAAAAATCAGCAGGTACCGACAAAACAGGGCTGAGAGCATAGAGAAAAACAGTGAGGACGAGGGAAAGGTGAAAAGCAGGAACACATAAAGTGGGTCTGATAACAAGGAGAAATAATGAGAATGAGGGAAAAGTGAGCAGCAGCCACACAAAACGGGTTAGGGAGGAAGGAAATAGCAATGAGAAGGTGGGTAAAGCAAGCAGCATGCATTGCAAAATGGGGCTGAAAGCAAGGAGAAAGCAGTGAGAAGGAAGAAAAAAGAAGGAGGAAAAGGCAAGTAACACAAAATCAGGCTGAGAGCAAGGAGAAGCAGTGAGAAGGATAGAAAGTTTAGGAGCAGGCACCCAAAAAAAAGGGGGGACATGGAGAAAGCAGTGATAAAGAGAGAAAAGGCAAGCAACAGACAACTCAGAATAGGCTTAAAGAAAGAAGAAAGCAGTGAGAAGAAGGAAAAGTCAAGGAACAAACACTCACAAAATGTGGCTCATAGCAAGGAGAAAGAAGTGAGAAGGAAGGAAAATGGAGCAGAAGACACACACAAAACAAGGCGGAGAGCGAGGAGAAAACAGTGAGAAGGAGGGAAAGGCAAGCAGCAGGCAGCAGAAAAGAGGGCTGAGATCAAGGAGAAAGCAGTGAGAAGGAGGGAGAGTCAAGGAGAGGACCCCCCCAAATAAATGGGGTGAAAAAGGAGAAAGCAGTGAGAATGTGAGAAGGGAAATGCAAGCATCAGGCACGCACAAAATGGGGCTGAGAGCAAGTGAGAAGGAGAGAAAAGCAAGCAGCAGGCACACACATAATGGGTGTGAGAGCAAGAAGAAAGCAGTGAGGAGGGAAAGGCAAGCAGCAGGCAGCACAAAACAGGGCTGAGAGCAAGGAAAAAGCATCAAGAAGAAGGGAAAGTCAAAGGAGCAGGCATGAACTAAATGGGTCTTAGAGCAAAGAGAAAGCAATGAGAATACATGAAAGGTAAGCAGCAAGCACGCCCAACATCCCCATTTTTAATGTGCTTTTCTCTCAAAGGCTGTGCACGATGTGTGGTTGGATGCACATACAGGGGCTGGATGCACTCTATGGGTTCGACTCAGGACCTGGCAGTCAGCCCCATTGGTGCATCAAAAACACCATAAAAATTCACTGAAAAAGCCAAAGTTTACAGGGACATTATAGGTAGGAACTGAAAATGTTAAAAAAAACTTAGAAGTTCCCTAAAAAGCTAAAAGTTACAGTGACACTATCATTAGGTTCTCATTTTACATGCACAAAACCAAAGAAATTCAGCTGTTCTAGTTAGTTATTTCAAGAAATATAACTCATGCCCTAATATAACTATAACTCACACCCTTGCTATGCACTGCTGATTATCCCAGATATTAGATCACTTGTGAGATTTTCTATAACATCATTGATAATATCAGTGTAACATTTGCAGTAAAATTACTGATGGGAAAACTATGCATGGCAAGGGTGTGAATTATTCTTATCTTAGGTCACCAGTTATAACTTCTTGAAATAACAGCTGAATTTCTGCTTTTTTGTGTGTAAAATCTGACCCTTACTATAACATCCCTTTGTTTTTTTAGTCAAAATGTATGTAGGTATATACATGTATATGTAAATATACATATATTCAATCACTTATATCACAGGTTTTCTTATGCATTTTATTTAACTTAGCAGGGGCAAGAGGACCTATGATTTAGTTTTATATACTAACTTTGTGGGTTGAAGAAGCGTGTTGTCACTTCTGCTACCATTATGAAGAAGGCGAGATGGAGCCAGTAGTTTCTCCAAAGGAAATCCAAGCATACAGCATTTTCAGGCAGTCCACAAAAGGCTAAACACGGGCCGTAAAGCATTCGATAATAGACAACACATCAGAAATAAAATAGGTGATCTGGTATCAACCAAACCAATCACAAAGGAGCAAGAAAACTTTGTTGTAAGAATAAAACTAAATTTATTTTACTAACTTTAACTGAAAAGAACACATGAAAGTCTAAAATGATATGGCGAACAAGTAAATAAATTACGGCATGATAGATGTTTAAAATGATTTACTTGATGACATCCACAACTGTATGGGTAATATGACCCAGTGCTGAGGTACTGCTTCGAAGTTAATTTGGATTTAACACTTCCCCGGCTATGAAGCAAGAGAGAGTCTTCTGGTAATCTCAACTAGCCTTTGTTTCTGTCCAGAGCTCCCTGTAGCTAAGGGCTGCCCCTCAGTGAGGGGTGGCTGTCGCCTCATGCGGGCCTTCACACACTAATCGATATCTGGAGAGAGTGGTTGTCGAAAATCTTGTCCCTTAACATATGTACAAGATATATTTTTAAATGCTAATAGTAATCGAACAATTTAGCCAACACATGGCACATCTAATAACTGAAAATAAAATAAATCCACAGTAAATTTGAACTCAAATGTTCTTGAAACTACTTTCAGATGAAGACTAGGGACATGTTGACATTATAATGGAAGGGGACATGCGGTTGATATTAATACTGATAGGACAGAATGGATTATTTGTGTAAAATAATGCATATGATCCCCATTCAGGCACATGGACGACACATGCAGTCATTTCAATATGTGGATGTTGAACTAGACACAGGAGAAACATTTAAGAATGGATTACTCGAATTCAGATAAATGTGATGGGAATATTAGGCTGGGGGTTTCGGTCATATATTTAGGTTGTGACTAATTCCCTAAACCTTTTGGTGTAGCTCCGAAGAAGAAAGCATCTTCATTCTAGTAGTTCTTACAGGAAGGAAGGAGTTTTTGAATTGCCAGGTTAAGGCGTCTTGACACACCAGTATCGAACATATGCTAAAAAATATGCTACCAAGGCAGCCTAGCCTTCAATCCATTAACAAACAAGCCAATGTATATAACCATAAATCGCTGTCCATCTCATTCATTCACTGTCAACCAATAGACCAATATGCAATGTGCTGTTCTTAGGCAACCGCATTAAGCTCTGCCTTCAGTCAATTATCAGCATTTATTTTAGGAAACAACTTGTTTTTGATTACCAAACTGGCTTGCGTCATAGTTGTGAAAAGAAAGTTGCACTGATTGTCCCATTTGAGCACATTGCAGCTACATCTGAGCGAACAAAGTCATAGCTCTTCTATTACTGGACACCTCCTTTGAATTTTTGCCGTTTAACCTTAGACTTAAAGCATGAGAGTACTTGCACACATGTTACATCGCACTGGATTGCTTTCTTCCTAAAATAACCTTAATCATGTCATTGGCGGCTGCCACTGAACAGGGTGGCGCGGTGGCGGTAGATAAAAAAAAATAAAAAAAAGCCTCCTGCTCCATCGGGAGATGGGTTCGTCTCCTCCGTCCTGTCCTGAGCAGCCTCATCCTCTTCTGCGAAGTACAAAGGCTCCCACACTCCCTGTAGCCAATCATGATATCACCAGTATGACTGCAGCATCATGATTGGTGTGAGCAGCCTGGTTTGATTGGGACCATGTGCACTTTTGTTCAGCTGTGCAACACAATCAAGTGGAGAAATGCCAAGTGCGCATACCACTCCTCCTCCAGCCCTCCTCCAGCCCTGCCCCACCCTAATCTGATAAAAATAAAATGATAATAACATTCTGTTATTGTGCTTTTTTTTCCTTCTCCAGAAAGCAGTGGGGTGACGCTCCGCTGCCTTGGCAGAGGAGGTGCCGCTGAATCATATCACATCCTCATTTTTCTTCAGCACTATTCCCAGTCATATCAGGCATCCCTCCATGCTCTTCTTTCACCCCTCTCATCTTTAATGTTACCATAGAACTCTACCAGACCTCATCAACTCCACCACCCTTGTCTGCTACAATTATGCCAGCGATTGGCCATTGTCTTCAATTTGTTGAGCATGGTGAAACCCTACTCAACCAAGAATCCAAAATCTTTGTCAGGGTAAAACACAAGCAAACCACAAATAATCCTTGCTTAACCATCTGGTAGATTGCCACAAAATCAGTCAGGCTTAACTTAGAGGCAACATGTCAATTATTTAAGCAGCACTTCAAACAGTAATAAAGTGAAAACAGAAAACAAGAAAAATCTCACACTAATTTAGGAAAATAACATAACATTTAATAAATATTTGGCACCAAACTGACATAAATCCAATCAGTACAATCAGAGATATGCAATTTCAAAATTCTAAGTAAAAATAGTGCATATAAGCAAAAATCACCCAGTGCAGTTATCTGGTCATATCAAACCAGGTAAAAAATTCATGCTCACCACAATGGAGTGTGGGCTCGATACAGGGACTAAGGTAGGCCTGCTGCACAAGAGTACTTTTAAGTTCTAGTTGTGTAGCATTGTGAGATCCTATGCTGAGAATGCATTGTGAAGCGATGTTTCCAAAAAGCTTCAAGGTGGCGATGCAAGGACCTGTGTTGACATTGAGGATTCCATCAATGAGGGGCTTGCGATGTGAAGTCCTGAGTCAAAGATTCATCATGCACTTGTGGTTCCAAAAAGGATGCAGTTGATGAGGGGCCGCAGAGGTGGTTCCGAGGAGGCTGCGGGCTGTGATGCAAAGGGGGTCAGCCAGGGTCGGCGGGAGCACCGCCGACAGACCGGCGGTACCCCGCAGGGCATTCTGACCGCAGCAGTTCGGCCGCGGTCAGACTAGGAAAACTGGCGGTCTCCCGCCGGTTTTCCGCTGCCCTACAGAATCCTCCATGGCGGCGGAGCGCGCTCCGCCGCCATGGGGATTCTGACACCCCCTACCGCCATCCTGTTCCTGGCGGGTCTCCCGCCAGGAGCAGGATGGCGGTAGGGGGTGCCGCGGGGCCCCTGGGGGCCCCTGCAGTGCCCATGCCAATCCAGCCAATCCCATGCCAGTCTTCCGCACAGCGGAAAGTAGGATTTACCGCCAGGGTTGTAATGAGGGCCTTTATTTTAAAGTAATAAAGTCTTATTTTTTTTATAGAGATGAGCTAAATACAGCAAGTGTAGTGCCAAGTAAAATGTTATAATAAATCCAATTAACTTTGCAATGTTGAATTTGATATAACTAACCCAGGAAAAGAGTTTTACAACTCTTTCTGGAAGTTACCAAATTCAGCCAGTAGTGCCCTTGCCTGATTGGACAGTCTCTAGCAGCCAGAGCCAGGCTGCCTTAATGAGATGTGTAGTGGCCTGGGCTGAAAAAAGGAAGCATCTGGTGGGCGGAGAATTTTTACGGCTGATGGCAGAGAAGGATGGGGGAAGAGTAGCCAAACTGGTCTTCAAAGGAGGGAAAGATAATGGGGCAGAAACTGGACCTCCCCATTTCCTGCAGCATCAGACAGATAGGAGCCCGCCTCATTGGATTAGGGGAGAGGCTAGAAAGGGGTAAGCTAAGAGAACCTTAGGAACACCAGTGGTGGTCACAGCCAGATCTAAACTCTCAGAATAAATTGTTGCCCTCTTTGATATTTGATGCTCCCTGGGATTGATTTTTGCCACACTTCCCAGGAAGTGGTCATCCAAGAGGATGGTTGCCCCCACTCTATATGACAGGAGCACCTTCCTGCTTTCCACCCCCAGGATCAATGATAGATATGGGAGAGCAGCCCCACAATTCAGATCCCTGCTGAAAGAAGATACTGGGGAAGAAGGACTGCCCCACTGGACCCCTGGCCTGCACCTTGACACTGTACTCAGTACTCAGAAAGACTGAACCAGCTACACACTTTGGGCTTCTGCAACTCCAGGAGTGGATTCCCTGTAAGCAACAGGCACAAAGGAGCTTACCAGAGTCCCTGGCATAAAGTCCTGCAAGAAGAGCTCAGCTGACCAGCATCTTGTGGCTATTTGAGGATTTCAACCAGTGGCATTCTCTGAACTGTAGTCCCAACTTCCAAGGATCAACTCAGAGCTTCTGGAGCCTTGGATAACGTTTGTGGACACCACAAGGGCCCAAAAGGACCTCTAGAAGAAGATCCAGAAGTTCTGAACAACTGTTGTAAAAAGCTTGTTGGAAAATGGGTTATTGGTAAGGGCAGGTAGGTACCTACACTTAGCAATAGGCCACTAACCTCCACTTAGGTCCAGTTAGGTCTCAGTAAATTAAACCCAGCTCAACCCTTGGTAGCTTGACAACAAACGTCAAGGCTTAACCTAGGAGACAGAGTGTAAAGCAGTCAAATATCACAAAACTGTAATTAAATAAAACACAGGAAACAGTTTAAAAATCCAAAACCAATTTATAAAAATAAATTATATTTTTATCTTTAAAATGACACAAAGACGAATACAATCGATAAGGGGAACCGGAGATATGAATTTTTAAAGAATTATTGTTTTTTAGCACCTAGAAGCAAAAAGCGCCAATCGAGTCACCTGGTTGCACCTCGACCAGGGCACAGTCAAAGTTTAAGGCTGACCGCGATGGAGCCCTGCTCGGCTACAGACCGCGGGAGGCCTCGGTTAAAAGTTTACCTTCACACTTAGGGGGTCATTCTGACCCTGGCGGCCGGTGACCGCCAGGGTCACCGACCACGGGAGCACCGCCAACAGGCTGGCGGTGCTCCCTCGAGCATTCTGACCGCGGCGGTTCAGCCGCGGTCAGAAGCGGAAAGTCGGCGGTCTCCCGCCGACTTTCCGCAGCTCGGGGGAATCCTCCATGGCGGCGGAGCGCGCTCCGTCGCCATGGGGATTCAGACACCCCCTACCGCCATCCTGTTCATGGCGGGAAACCCGTCGCACCTTCCCACTACGCCGGCTCAATTCTGAGCCGGCGTCCTCGTGGGAAGGTTGATTTGCCCTGGGCTGGCGGGCGGCCTTTTGGCGGCTGCCCGCCAGCCCAGGGCAAATCTCAGAATCACCGCAGCGGTCTTTCGACCACGGTGCGGTGTTCTGACGGGGTTACTTTGGCGGGCGGCCTCCGCCGCCCGCCAAAGTAAGAATGAGCCCCTTAGTCTCTTTTTCGAAGATTTTCTTCAGCAGGACGAACCTGCCAGTCCAATCCGACCTCCTGGAGCCCTTCTCCTGATACGCGTCGCAGGAATCCTCGGTGTAGATTTTGACCTTCGGACTTAGTCGTTTTTTCGAGGTGAAAATCCTTCGACCGGGGTAAACCTGGATCTTGATCTGACGTCCCTGGAGCCCTCCTCAGACACGCTGGCTGGGAGGTCTCAGACAACTTTTTACCTTCGGACTTAGGGGGTCATTCTGACCCTGGCGGTAAAAGGCTCTTACCGCCGGTCAGAAGACCGCCATCATACCGCCGCGGCCGCGGTAAACCGCCACGGTCATTCTGACCCACAACTGCCAAACCGCCAAAAACCCAACATCCACTGAAGCCCGCCTCTTCAGCGGTCAGCGATAAACTGGAGATGACCAAACCTCCACCGTCACGCCAACACAAACACGCCCATGCCATTACGACCTACGAATTCATGCGGCGGTCTTTCAACCGCGTTATTCCATTGGCGGTACACACCGCCGCGCTCAAAATACACACACCTTTACAAAACACAGCCACATTGGACAATTCGAAATACACACACCTGATACACATATACACACCACACCCACACACCCATCACCATATAAAACACACACCCACATCACCCACAAACCCCCACAAATCGAAATTCAGAGACAAGGCGCAATACACAGAGAGAGAGCACAGGGAACGCAAAGCACAACACACACAGGAACCCAACATCATCACCCACACCACATCTACGCACAAAACACCACACTCCACCACACTCATCACCACAAACACCACCCCACACCTCATCCACACCACCCCATGGCACCCCAAAGACACCCCAGGTTCTCGGACCAAGAACTCAGGGTCATGGTGGAGGAAATAATCAGGGTAGAGCCCCAGCTCTTCGGCACACAGGTGCAGCACACCACAATAGCCAGGAAGGCGGAGCTATGGCAAAGGATCGTCGACAGGGTCAACGCTGTGGGACAGCATCCCAGAAATTGGGAAGACATCCGAAAGCGCTGGAACGACCTACGGGGGAAGGTGCAGTCGATGGTGTCAAGATACAACATCGCTGTGCAGAAGACTGGCGGCGGACCCCCACCCACTCCACCCGAATTCACAGCATGGGAGCAAGAGGTCTTGAACATCCTGCATCCTGAGGGCCTCGCTGGAGTAGGCGGAGGAATGGACTCTGGTAAGTCTAATCTCAACTACTTCACCCCCCCCAACCACCAGCATGCCAACCCACAACCCCACCCTCACCCCTAACCCCCCAGCACACATACTCCCTGTTAATGTCTCACCAGCACAACCCACCAAACCCAACCCCAACCCCTGAATGCCAACACAAACCATGGACACCCATCACCTAAGCATGACCACTGCACATACCCATCCCCCCCACAAACCACCCTCACAACTCCTCCCACATGGGACTGCCAGCACTGGGGGACAAGGGCACCCACAAATCGCACGCCATAGCACACACAAAATCAATAACCATACTCTTTTACCCCTGCAGGGCCCGAACGCCAACACACCGGCCAGGAGGGTCCAGATTTGTCCATCCCACCCTCAGAACAGGCCCCCAGTGATGACAGCAGCTCTGTCGACCTAGAACCTGATGACCAGCCCGGACCATCGGGGACCTCTGGACAGTCGGTTACCCTCAGTCAGCCCCAGGCCACAGCAGACCTACCCCCCTCAGGAAACACCAGCACAGCACCCACCCAGCGGGCCCATGCTTCTGTCTCCAGGACAGGTCAAGCAGCGGTGTGTCCACCAGTACAGGGCACCCAGGATAACCCACAACCCCAACAACAACAGGGACCTGGGGGCACTGGTAGTGGGCACACCGTCCAGGGGACAGAGGCCCAGGAACAAAGAGGAACTGGGAGGGCTGCTGTGCGACAGAGGGAGGACAGGCCTAGGGAACCCACTGTCCAAGAGGCCCTCACCACCATCATGGGAGGGTACCACCACTCCCAAGAGACTATGGCGACGGTCCTGGCCATGTTCCAGGAGATCCAGGCCATGCAGGAGGGCCAGTACATGGGATTCCGGGAAGAACTGCGCAGCATCAGTTCCGCAATGGGTACAATCGTGGTGGCACTCAACCAGATTGTCACCACATTGCGGGACCATGTGGCCCCCCAAAGGGCCCCTGCCAGTAGCATGGAGGAAGAACAGCCCACCACCTCCGCCGGCGCTAGTGGTGAGGAGGCCCCGACACAACAGCAACGGCCCTCCCGGACCCCACCCCCTGCAGAACAAGAACCACCCCACAAGAAAGGCCTGAGATCGAGGAAGAAGACAGAGTAGGATGTCAAGACCCCCGCCATGCACGGAAACCCCTGGATGTCATCCCACTGTCCCACTTGTTCACCCTGTCCAACCTTGAACTGCCCCTGCTCCACCTTCCACAGGCATATGGACAATGGACCTGTAGAAACGACAGTCTGGACACTGCCATGGACATGCCTCCACCATCACCCATCACCCTTTTTGAACTATACACCTATTTTAAAACTTCACTAAACACAATTATTGCACATTAACCAACTGGATTCTGCTATCTATTTATTTAAACCAAATGTATTCGATATAACCAACAAACATTTCTAGTGACATTGTGATGACAACATACCAGTGTCACACAGCGGTAGTCCATGGGGAAAAAAACCAGAGGGCACTCCGTGGGGATCAGATCACTGAAATAGGAAGTGATATACACAACTAAGTTACCATACATTGGGGTGAAAGGTCAGACAGTAGAGAGCCACTACAGTTACAGATATAATACAATGCAGGAGTAGATTATTACCTGTGTGTCACTGGAAATACTGCAGTATCACTCTGTCCCTGTTGTCTGTGTCGTCCTCTTCGTCTTCCTCCTCTTCACTCTCCGCAGGCTCCACAGCGGCCACAACACCACCATCTGGACCATCCTCCTGCAGGAAAGGCACCTGGCGTCGCAAAGCCAGGTTGTGAAGCATGCAGCAGGCCACGATGATATGACACACCTTCCTTGGTGAGTACATTAGGGAACCACCAGTCATATGCAGGCACCTAAACCTGGCCTTCAGGAGGCCGAAGGTCCGCTCAATCACCATCCTGGTACGCCCATGGGCCTCATTGTACCGTTCCTCTGCCCTGGTCCTGGGATTCCTCACTGGGGTCAATAGCCAAGGCAGGTTTGGGTAACCAGAGTCACCAATTAGCCACGCACGGTGTCTTTGTAGCAGTTCCATCATATAAGGGATGCTGCTATTTCGCATGATGTACGCATCATGCACTGACCCTGGGAACTTGGCATTTAAATGGGAGATGTACTGGTCAGCCAAACAGACCACCTGGACATTCATCGAATGATAATTTTTTCGGTTCCTGTACACCTGCTCATCGTCTTTTGGGGGAACCAAAGCCACATGGGTACCATCAATGGCACCAATGATATTGGGAATGTGTCCAAGGGCATAGAAATCACCCAGGGGTGTGGAATTTATTAAAATATCTACTTGTCCAGGGGACAGGTTGCTTCTCAAATCTACTTGTCCTGTAAAAAGATCTACTTGTCCCTTTGGTGCCATGTAGTGTGGCGACAAATTATGGCAGCAATCTCATTATGTAAGAGCTCTGATAATAGCCTCTCTGAATATGCCAGGGCTACTACCATAGTAGGGCTTGAATACTTGCAGTTTCAATACCTACTGTAGCAATTTCCTTATTTTGCCACCTTTCTGCAGATTTGCATACTGGGGCTGGAGGAAGCAGTAAGCAATAGTTCCAGGGCTGGAATGCCTTTGAGTCTGCAAACCTACTAACCTGCATGTTTTAAAGATTTTCACCAGCTTCTCTCTAATATTTTCCCATAATAAGAAAGGTTGGACATTTACTCCTGACAATGGCAGAATTAGAACTTCTTTCAGGGTTGGGAGGAAAGTGGCCGGAGGGAAAATGAACTTGCAAATGCTCAATAGATTTTCACATGAGCAAATCTACACATGCGTATTTACCCATGCTAATATACAGTTCACAAATATTTTATAGGGGTATGACATATACCATGGGTGCACTTTTGTGACTTTCTTTAAGAATTTGGGGCCACATGTAGGTAGGTTCAGATTTGCGACCCACAAATTGCGAGTCAGAGCGAGTTGCGAGTCGCAAATCCGAATGTAGGATGGTGTCCCTGACACCATCTGTGATTCGCAAGGGCTTCGCAAATGCCCACCTAGTGAATAATCATGAGGTGGGTCGCAATTTGCGTCCCCCTTGCGAATAGCGGCCCTCACAGGGATGGTGGCCTGCTGGAGACAGCAGACCACCATGTCTGTGACTGCTTCCTTAAAGGAAAACGAGATGCATTACAAAAACGAAAAATGAAACGTTTACAGTGACATTCACGATGGGGAAGGGGTCCCATGCAGACCCCCTCCCTTTTGCGAAAGTGTTAGCACGCATTTGAAATGGGTGCAAACTGCGATTGGTTTGCGCCCGCGTTCGTGGTCACAAAACAATCCTACATTGCACTGCGAGTCGCAATTAGGAAGGGAACACTCCTTCCTAATTGCGAGTCGCAAACCTGTTTTGCGATTTGGTAACCAGGTTACTGAATCGCAAAACTGGGTTTGTGCATCGCAATGTGCTTTTTGCACATCGCAAACAGCGAAAGTCGCTGTTTGCGACATGCAAAAAGCTACCTACATGTGGGTCTTGGTCCCTAATTAGGTCTGGTGTTAACAAAGACATTTTGTTTTTATTAAACTTCTATTTCTCTCTCTTTCGGCTGGCTTTACGGTGAGTGATCGCATTCTGCTCTTCCACAAGGGGCATATTGGCACACAAAGTAGTTTTGTTCAGTGTCAGGAACTACAGTGGCAATCAGTGACGTAACGAAACTGGAGGGTGCCCCTTTGCAAAGAACATGGAGGAGCCCCCTCTCCAGACTCACTCAGGGCAGGTGCTGTGCTGAAGGGGCCCCCTGGAGGGCGGCTGCAGGGCCTTTGTTATGCCACTGGTGGCAATGTGTGCTTTTAGAGTTCAAAAACTTTTTGGGGGGTTTTTGCCAGTGTTTGTTACAATGTTGAGGGCCTGGTAGCTCCCACAACAATAAAGTGTTACAAAAGCCATGTCAAAACAAGACACGCATTGATGAAACTAAAAGACTTATAAAAATATGTCAGACCAGTTGGCTTTGTCAGTGATTGTTTATTTTCATGCTTCCCATATTTGTGTTGAAAATGGTTACACTGATTTTCCATTAGAAATATTTTTGGGAAATACTAGCATGCATCACACATTTTACTAAATAACACTTCATTTGCATCTAATCAGAGAGAATTCTGGGAGCATTATACTTAGCCTCATAGCCTAAACTTTTCAAACATGTGTACACGTTTTTTGTTTTGTTTGTACTGGAACCAACGTCAGTAGTGAAGTGTGACCTTAAAACATTTATTTACAGCACTCACCCTAATAATGAAGGCTTTCAAATAATGAACCATAAATACAAGTTCGAACAGCATTATCTTTCAGAAACACATTACCTCAACTGCAGAGAGTTCCACTCTCTGTAAACAGGCAGCCAAAGGGTTTGTGCTGCAGAGGGATGGGCCTACTTGTCCCAAGGACAAAGTAAACATAAAAACTTGTTGCCCTTGACCCCAAACAAGATGTCCCGGGTGATAGGAATTCCACATCCCTGTCACCCTTCACTGTAGGCAAGTCACCCACCTCAGGGAAAATGAGTTTGAAATGATCCACTGGCAAAAAAATGCAGTACTGACAGCACCTGCACTAGAGGCGGAATCCCTGTGGGTTGGCGGATGGGTGACATCAGGTCTGGCTCCAGCTGGGCACACAGTTCCTGTATAGTGGACGGGTCCACCAGTGGTCTGTACACAGGAGGATTCCTTGGTCTCCTCACAAGTCCCAGCGGATGATGCCTAGGAAGGACAACATGGAGCACAGAGTCAAGCAACCCCCAGGTAAGTGCCCACAGCATGCACAGTACACAAATCTCTCGGGATTGAATGGCTAGTATGATTGTTGGTGCAAGGCCTAGCCATGTGCGACGCAGTAGGAATGAAGCCATGTGGGCCCTTGAAATGGCGGCTGCCTGACCTGTGAAGTGTGACAATGTGAAGTGAGGTCATTGCGCAAGCGTGGCACACTGTGGCGGTAGGCGGTCGCAGTCCGCGGCGCAAAGCCGCATTGGACAACATCGAACCCTATGGGTTTCAGGATCCAATGGCGGTGAGTGCCGGCGGTCGCGGTACGCACCACCGCGGCCGTAACCGCCATTTTCTCTCTGCTTGATCACACGAGACCTGAGCATCCACAGGAGAGGACCTATACTGCAAGTGCTGCTGTGACCTCGGTCTGGAAGTGACAATGGCTGCTGCGACTGGGGAAAGGGCCCCCGCCTTCAGTTCCGAGGAGTTGGAGAAGCTCGTGGACGGGGTCCTCCCCCAGTATGCGCTACTCTACGGGCCTCCAGACCAACAGGTGAGTACACGGGGGGCAATGCATAGTGCCCAATGCCTGGGCTGAGTGGGGAGGATGTACGATGGAGGGGAGGGCAGCGAATGACGAATGCATGGCACGACAGATGAGAGCAGGTGCCACATGGCAAGGTTGGGGAGGGGGGGCCACTCACATCGAGCATGCAGAAAAGTGATGATGTTTCTCTTCCCCCCCTGTACATGTCACATAGGTGAGCGCCCATCAGAAGATTGACATTTGGCGTGCCATCGCCAAGGACGTCCGGGCCCTGGGGGTCCACACCAGAAGGGGCACCCACTGCCGCAAGAGGTGGGAGGACATCCGCGCGGGAGCAGGAAAACCGCGGAGGCTCTGCTGGGGATGGCCTCCCAACCTAGGAGGGGTGCCAGTCGTACCTTGACCCCCCTGATGTCCCGGATCCTGGCGGTGGCCTACCCCGATTTAGATGGGCGCTTGAGGACATCACAGCAGACACAAGGGGGTGAGTACCAGCACATTCAGCTATTTTGCGCGCAGTGGAGGTGCCTGGGTGGGAGAGGAGGGCTGTGGGTATCCCTAGGCCAAGGCGATTTCTGTAGGATAGGCCCGTCCGTGAGGTATGGTCCTGTGCCCCCGCCCCCCACCTCTGTAGGGTGCCTAGTAACACGATTCATGGACCAGTGTATACTGTGTGGGCAGTTGTCGCCCATAGGCTTGTAGGGCATGTCCCAGTGAATGAGTAGTGTACCCCAAGTGCGCAGCATAGTGCAGGGGGCTTCTGTGTCTGTCCTCTCCGCCAACGGTGTCCCCAATGCATGCACTCAACTTGTCTTTATGTTTTCCACCCCCCCCCCCATTTTCTTTGTTTTTCTGTGAATGTGTGCATTTGCATCATCAGGCAGAGGAGAAGCAGCATCGGCGCAAGAGGGAGCTGCATCTCACATGGCCCCGGAGGGCCATGCAACGGACTCCGACATGACCAGTGAGACGGAGGGTGAGGGGGGCTCCACCACGGGGACCCGTGGAGACATCAGCGACACCGACACGTCCTCGGAAGGGAGCTCCCTTGCGGTGGCGGCAACATCCATGCCCACCGATCCTACAGGTACAGCCGCCACCCTGCGCACCAGCTCCACCCTCCCAGCAGCCCCTCGGCCTTCGGCCCGTGCCCGCAAGGCCAGGAAGCCGGCCATCTCCTTCGCCCCAGGCACCTCAGGTCCTGCCCCAGTCACCCCTGCTGCCCTCAGTGAGGAGGTCATTGACCTCCTGAGGACCATCATTGTTGGGCAGTCTACCCTTTTGAATGCCATCCAGGGTGTGGAGAGGGAGGTGCATCAAAGCAATGCATACCTGGAGGGCCTTCATTCAGGGCAGGCTGCCCATCAACGATCGTTCAACGCTCTGGCCTCAGCACTGATGGCAGCGATTGTCCCTGTCTCCAGACTCCCTCTTCTGACTCCCTCCACCCAGTCCCACTCCCCTGTTCCTCTGCCTATCCCATCCACACCTACAGACCAGCCTGCACACACCTCAACACCCAAGGGCAGGTCATCCAGACATAAGCACCACAGGACACACAAGCATTCACCCAAGCAACATCCAGATGCAGACATGCCAACAGTCACTACCTCCTCTGTGTCCCCCACCTCCTCGTCTCCCTCCTCCCTCCCTGTGACGTCTCCACACACACCTGCAAGCACACCACCATCAGCCATTGCACCCATCACCAGCACACCCTCCAGACCAGTCCGTACACGTGCAGTCACCACCCCCACTGCCATGTACACGTCCCCTGTGTCCTCTCCCAGTGTGTCTGTCGCCCCCGCTTCCCAACCACACAAACGCAGGCAGGCACCCAAACAACAGCCATCCACCTCACGTCAGCCTCCTGCCCAAGCACCTGCACCCAAAGACAGCACACTTGACTCTCCTACAACCACATCCTCTTCCCCCACTCCCATACCCACTCCAGCCACCCTTCCCATGGCTCCAAAGAAAATCTTCCTCTCTAAAGTGGACCTCTTTTCCTCACCTGACCCACCCCCTCCATCCCGTAAGAGTTCCACAAACACCTCAGCCACCACCAGCCCAGCAACTCCCAAGAACGTCGTGCCTGGTTTTTGGAGTCCGCCCTTTCCTTGGGCTGGGACATCGTCCAGCAGCAATGGCACAGCCAGCCCCCCCCTGGGAAGAGGAGCAAAAAACTGAAGGGCAGGCGCGACAGGCCTGATACGCCTGCCCCCAAGGAGGGTAGCCTTGCACCGTCACCTGCCACATCGGGTAAGGGAGCCAAGGGCCACGGACAGTCTGCCAAGGAGGGCAAGGGCAGCAAGGAGCAAAAGGCAGGGAACAGCCGACCTGGTCATGAGGGCCCCACCAGCCCCATTCCGGGGGTATCGGAGGAGAGCCAGGGCCCCAGGACTCCATCACAGGAGGGCCCCGCAGCGGAAAGGTCCGATGCAGACTGAGCGGCAAGTATTGGCCAGGTGTGGTTCACTGGAAACACAAGACAGGCACCGTCGAACAGGGCCCCGCCGTCTCAAGCACCGCTGAACAGGGCCCCGCCGTGACCAGAACCGCTGAACAGGGCCCCGCCGTGATGAGCACCGCTGAACAGGGCCCCACCGTGAGGAGCACCGCTGAACAGGGCCCCGCCGTGAGAAGCACCGCTGAACAGGGCCCCGCCGTGACCAGAACCGCTGAACAGGGCCCCGCCGTGAGGAGCACCGCTGAACAGGGCCCCGCCGTGAGAAGCACCGCTGAACAGGGCCCCGCCGTGACCAGAACCGCTGAACAGGGCCCCGCCGTGAGAAGCACCGCTGAACAGGGCCCTTCCTGTCAAGCACCGCTCCGCTGGGCCCTTCATCTCAAGCGCCGCTCCGCTGGGCCCTTCATCTCAAGCACCGCTCCGCTGGGCACCGCCGTCTCAAGCACCGCTCCGCTGGGCCCTTCCTGTCAAGCACCGCTCCGCTGGGCCCTTCCTGTCAAGCGCTGCTCCGCTGGGCCCTTCATCTCAAGCACCGCTCCGCTGGGCACCGCCGTCTCAAGCACCGCTCCGCTGGGCCCTTCATCTCAAGCACCGCTCCGCTGGGCCCTTCCTGTCAAGCACCGCTCCGCTGGGCCCTTCCTGTCAAGCACCGCTGGCCCATTGGCAGTCCCGGTTCTGTGTCGGGCAGGCCTTCACGACGCACTCTGCCCACCATGCCTCCTCCATGACCAGTGGTCTCTGTAATCCACCTGATGGACTGTGGCTTTGCACTCCCCAGGATGTAACAGTGGGCAATCCACCCACTGTAGAGACTTGTGAGACTGTGGCTTTGCACTCCCCAGGATGGCACAGTGGGCAATCCACCCACTGTAGAGACTTGTGAGACTGTGGCTTTGCACTCCCCAGGATGGCACAGTGGGCAATCCACCCACTGTAGAGACTTGTGAGACTGTGGCTTTGCACTCCCCAGGATGGCACAGTGGGCATGGAGGCCCTTCGTGGATCTGGCGTTGTGGACTCATGTGGCTGAGGTGCACCCCCTTCCCTTCCCCCTGAGGTGCCTGTCTTTTTATTTTAGTGATGCCCCAGCAGTGTTCTCTCCAATGGACTCGATCTCGTGCGTGGGCTTTGCCCATGTGTTGCTGCACATTGGCCCACGGACATTTGGACTTTGAATGACTGGGCCGGACTTTTGCTACTTGTATGGATATAGTTCTAGATGTGTATTCATTCTTCATATATTGCTAAGGTCGCTATACTTTATTGTTGCAATAATATGGTTCTACTTTTACATTCATTGCCTTTTGTCTTTGTTTTTGGGGGGGGTTGGGGGTGTAACTCTGACTTTTTTATCTGCATAGGTGTGTAGGTATTTCGGTGGGGGTGAGGGTGAGGGTGGGGGTGGGTGTGTGGCGTATGTGTGTGCCCGTAACCTTTCCTCCTCCCCCCTCCCCTGTGTCGTAGGTGCAGTACTCACCGTTGTCGTCTGCGGCGAGGTTCGTGATCCTGGAAGAAGAGCAGGAAGGCAATGGCTGGGAGGATGTGGAGTTCGGGTTCCATGCTGTTCCGATTCCGCGTGGAGTGTGTCGAGGTAGGCGTTTTCCATTGGAGATGTCTGTTTCCGCCGTGTTTTTATCGGCGGGGCTCCCGCCCCGGAAAAGGTGGCGGATTGGTGAGTCGTGATAGGGTGGGCAGTACATTGTCTGCCGCCTGCCTGTTGGCGGTGACCGCCGCGCTGTTTGTTTGTACCGCTGTGGCGGTCAGAGTGTTAATGCGGCGGCCTGTGTTGGCGGTTCCCGCCAGGGTCAGAATACAAATTTTTAGGCCGCCAGCCTGTTGGCGGGTTGGCCGCCGCTTTAACACTGACCGCCAGGGTCAGAATGACCCCCTTAGTCTCTTAATTGGAGATTTTCTTTACCGGGACGAACCAGCAAATCAGGCCGGGTCGCGGCTGAGGGAAGCCGGCAAGAGGTGCCGTGGCGGGTCGGTCCCTCTATGGAGCTTTTCCAAACTTCTCCAAACTTCTGGGGCTTCTCCCAGATGTCCTTTTAAGCTTCTTAAGCTCACCCCAAGGGTCCAGAAGTTCTGAGATGGTCCTTGGGGGTGCAGACTACAACTCCCAGAATGCACCTGCCACAAACTCCTTTTTGGCCACTGGGCAGTGGCCAGCTGGTTGATTTCTTCAGGAGCTGGTGCAGGGGACTCTGGGTAGCAATTTTTCACCTGTAGCAAACAGGGAGTCCCTCCTTGAACCAGTTGAAGCCAGGCAAAGTCCTTCTTGTGGTGAAGCCCAAGTGCGCAGCTGGTGCAGTTCTTCTGAGTGCATGTTCCAGGTGCAGGCCAGGGGTCCAGCAGGGCAGTCCTTCTTCTCCTTTGGTTTTTCCTTGTTGGAATCTGATGGGCATCTGACGTGTGGGTGCAGGTCTGCCAGTTTTATCCTTGCTCCTGGGTGAAAAGCAGGGGGTTCCTGGTTCTCCAATTAGGTGCAGGGTCTTTCCCTCTGTGATGACCACTTCCTGGGAAGTGTGACAAAAATCAATCCCAGGAGGCAACATTCTCCAAAAATCCATCATGGCTGAATTTGATTTTTGGAGGTTACATCTGGCTGAGCCCACCCACTGGTGTGGCTAAAAATCATAAACACACCCCTCTCCTGCCCTCTCCTAATCTAATCAAGGGGGCACCTACTTGTCTGGGGTTGCAGGATGTGGGGGTGTTGCTGGTTGCTCCAAATGTCCTTCTCTGCCTTTGAAGACCAGTTTGCCAGCCCTCCCCCTTCCTGCCTCACCATCTGCTGAGGGGAGATTCCCTCCCACAGGCACATTCCTTTGTGTGAAGCCATGCCACTTCACACATCATCAAGGCAGCCTGGCCAGGCTGCTAGAGGCTGGCCAATCAGTGCACAGCAGTAAAAACAATGCAGGGCTAAAATTGGCAACTTTTCAGGTAAAGTTGAAAACTCTTTACCTGAACAAGTTATATTAAATCCCACAACTGGAAGTTGGTGGATTTAGTATAACAATTAATTTGATACCAAACTTTTGGTATCCATCCTTTAAGGGGACTTTAAAAATTAAAATTAAGTCTCCCCATTCTTGCCTATGAAGGCAATTTACTACAATGAGGGAAAAAAACAAATGTGGCTGTTTTTACCTCACCAGGGCTTATAAAACTATTTTTATAAGGTCCCTGCTTATAGTTACATGGCACTCAGCCCTAGGGGTACATAGGGCACACCTTAGGGGTGACTTATATGTAAAAATAAGGTAGTGTAAGACTTTGGAACTACTTTTAATTCCAAAGTCGAATTTGCATATAACTTTAATTTAAAAGCAGCCAGCAAGGAAGGCCTGCCTTTAAAATGACACTGGGCACCTCAGCAGTGCACCTTTGGGTGCACTACCTATGCTGTGGTCCCTAAACCTACATGCCCTACCATATACTAAGGACTTATAGGTAGGGTAACTTAGCCAATTATAATTAGCCTAATTTGCATTCCCATTTTACACAGAGCACTGGCCCTGGGACTGGTAAGCAGTACCCAGGGCACAGCCAAGAGTCAGTAACCACCAGTACCTGTCCAAAAAAGTGTGGGGGTGACCAGGGCAAAAAGGAGGACTTTACTACACTGACCCCCCCCCAGATGAAATGTGATGGGTACTAACCTACACCCTGGTAGTCCTCATCAGCTAAGTGGAAAAACCTGGAAAGGCCATCTGCATTGGCATGGGCAGTCCCAGGTCTGTGCTCCACTGTGAAGTCCATCCCCTATAGGGAAATGGACCAACTTAACAGCTTTGGGTTCTCCCCCCTCATCTGCATCAACCATCTGAGAGGTCTGTGGTCAGTTTGTACGCGGAAGTGAGTGCCAAACAAGTATGGCCTCAACTTCTTTAGGGACCAGACCTCAGCAAAGGCCTCCCTCTCAATGGCACTCCATCCTTTCTCTCTGGGAAGTAGTCGCCTGCTGATGAAGGCAACTGGTTGATCTTGGCCCTCTTCATTAACTTGTGCTAACACTGCCCTAATCCCTTCCTCTGAAGCATCTGTTTGCACTATAAACTCCTTGCTATAGTCAGGGGCCAGTAACACTGGTGCTGAACACATAGCCTGTTTTAGGGTGTCAAAAGCTTTCTGACACTCTGGGGTCCAAATGACCTTCTTGGGCTGTTTCTTGGAGGTAAGCTCAGTCAGAGGGGCCTCTATGGTCCCATAATTCTGAACAAACCTTCTGTAGTACCCAGTCTGGCCAGGAAAGGCCCTGACCTGAGTCTGGGTTTTAGGAGCCTCCCAATCCAGGATAGTCTGGATCTTGGGCTGGAGAGGTTGTACATGGCCTCCACCAACAAGGTGGCCCAGGTACACAACTGAGCTTTGCCCTATCTGCACTTGCTTGCCTTGATAGTCAGGCCTGCTTGAAGCAGGGCCTGAAGCACTTCCTTCAGGTGGACCAGGTGGACCTCCCAGGTGGAGCTAAATACAGCTATATCATCCAGATAAGCTGCACTGAAAGATTCCAACCCAGACAGGACTCTATCCACCAACCGTTGGAAGGTGGCAGGAGCATTTTTCAGGCCAAAGGGCATCACCTTGAACTGAGAGTGGCCCTCTGGTGTGGAAAATGCTGACCTCTCCTTAGCTCCTGGACTTAAGGCAATCTGCCAGTTTCCTGAGGTCAGATCAAACGTGCTCAGGAATTTGGCAGCCCCCAACCTATCAATGAGCTCATCAGCACTAGGTATGGGGTGAGCATCAGTCCTAGTGACTGCATTTAGACCTCTGTAGTCCACAGAAAACCTCAATTCCTTCTTCCCTCCTTGGGGATTAGGTTTGGGCTGGACCAAGGACTGTCAGAGGGCTCAATTACCTTGAGCTCCAACATCTTAGCCACTTCAGCTTTGATGTTGGCCTTGACCTGGTCAGACAGCCTGTAAAGCTTGTTCTTGACAGGCAAGTTGTCACCAGTGTCAACGTCATGGACACACCAATGGTAAGTCCAGGGGTCAGGGAGAACAGACTAGCAAACTGCTCCAAAACCTGTTTGCAGTCTTTTTGTTGCTGGTCTGTCAACTTGGGAGAGAGTACCACTCCCTCCACTGACCCATCTTGTGCATTTGAGGACAGGAGGTCTGGCAGAGGTTCACTCCCCTCCTCCTTCCCTTCATCAGTGACCATCAGAATGGTCATGTCTGCCCTGTCCTGGTGGGGTTTCAACCTGTTAGCATGCAGGATCCTATGAGGATTCCTGGGGGTGCCAAGGTCCACCAAGTAGGTGACCTCACCCTTTTTCTCCAGAATTGGAGAGGGCCCAGTCCATTTGGCCTGAAGTTCCCTAGGAGCCATGGGATTCAAAACCCGCACCAGCTGTCCTGGGTGATACCCAGGTATGATAGCCTTCTGATCATGCCAGACCTTCATGAGCTCCTGGCTGGCCTTCAGGTTTCTGCTTGCCTTCTTCATGTACTCAGCCATGCGTGACCGCAGGCCCAGCACATAATCTAGCACATTCTCCTTGGACTCTCTGAGAGGCTTTTCCCAAGACACCCTCACCAAGCACAATGGGCCTCTTATAGGGTGCCCAAACAGTAACTCAAAGGGGCTGAATCCAACCCCCTTCTGTGGCACCTCTCTGTAGGCAAACAGCAGGCATGGGAGGAGAACATCCCATCTCCTCCTGAGTTTGTCAGAGAAACCCATGATCATTCCCTTCAGGGTCTTATTGACTTTTTTTTCACCAGACCAATGGTCAGTGGATGATAGGGGGCGGTGAACTTATAAGTAACTCCACACTCATCCCACATGGCTTTCAGATAGGCTGACATAAAGGTTGTGCCCCTATCTGAGACCACCTCCTTTGGGAACCCCACTCTGGTGAACACACCAAGTAGGGCCCTAGCCACTGTGGGAGCAGTGACTGTCTGAAGGGGTATTGCCTCAGGGTACCTGGTGGCATGGTCCACAACCACCAAAATGTACCTGTTACCTGAGGCAGTTGGTGGGTCTAGGGGACCAACAATGTAAATCCCCACCCTCAAAGGGAGTCCCAACCACTGGCAGTGGTATCAAGGGAGCCTTTTGCTTGCCCCCTGTCTTGCCACTGGCCTGGCAGGTGACACAGGAGCAGCAAAACTCCTTGACTTTTTCTGACATTTGGGGCCAATAAAAATGGTTGACCAGCCTGTTCCAGGTCTTGGTCTGTCCCAAATGTCCAGCTAAGGGGATGTCATGGCTTAATGTAAGGAGGAATTCTCTATACTTCTGGGGACCACTACTCTCCTGGTTGCCCCTGGTTTGAGGTCCCTTGCCTTGGTGTAGAGAACTCCATCCTCCCAGTAAACCTGGTGGGTCCCACTGGTATCCCCTTGTTCTTGCCTGGCAGCAGTCTGCCTCAGGCCCTCAAGAGTGGGACACTCTCTTTGTCCCTGGCACAACTCTTCTCTGGTGGGCCCACCTGCCCCTTGCAGTTCTGCCAAGTCAGGCAGAGCTTGCAGGGGAAGTGGCCCTCTCTCAGAGTTCAGATCCTCCACCTCAGGGTTGGATTCCTCCTGACCCTCTGTACTTGTAGGGGCTGGCAAGCCAGACCCAGTGCCCTTTCTCTTCTTCTTGGAGGCTTGGCCCATTGTTCCAGGGTCCAAGTGTCCAGCACTTCCCTGTTGTGCTGCCTGTGACCTGGTCACAGCACACACCCATTCAGGGAGGTCCAGCATCTGTGCATGGACCCTTCTCTCCACCTCTGACCATTCAGATGCTTCCAGATCATTTCCCAGAAGACAGTCTACTGGGAGGGCAGGAGCTACAGCTACCTTCTTAGGGCTAGTCACACCTCCCCATTCCAGGCTCACCATGGCCATGGGATGGAGTTTGGTTCTGCTATCTGCATAAGTCACTTGGTGGAAGACACCAGGTAAGACCTGTTCTGGAGAAACAGCTTCTCTGTGACCATTGTCACACTGGCTCCTGTGTCTCTCAGAGCTTCCACCTCAGTCCCATTGTCTTTAGGCCTCTGCCTATACCTCTCCATGCTGGGAGGTAAGGTGGCCATAGTTGCAATGTCCACCCCACCCACGGATACTAAGGTGACCTCTGTGTACACTGATCCCAGCCCTGGGCCAACTTCCACCCCCAACCCTACACTAGCAATCCCCCGGGATTGCCCACCAGCGGGGGGCTTCTTGGAGCAGATAGTATATCCTCTTTTGTGCCCAGATGGATGACACTCAAAACACTTGCTTGCCTTAACAAGCTCCTGAAACTTCCCTGCTTTAGCAGGATCATAATTCTTTCCCTGATACCCTTTCCCCTTAGAAGTGGAATGGCTCGGGGCTCCCCCACCCTGAGAAGTTTTTGGGGACTCTTGTGAGGACTCCTTGGACTTTTTATCATCTTTCCCTTGGTTCTTCCCCTGAGAAGAACCATGTCCTTCCTTTTTCTAATCACCCCCTGGGGGTTTCTGGTTAACCCTAGTTCTTAACCAGTCATCTGCTGCCTCCCCCAGCTCTCTGGGATTGGTCAACTTAGAGTCAACTAGATACTGGCGGAGCTTCTCTTGGACACAATTGGTTAGAAGGTGCTACCTCATAATCAAATTGTACAGCCCCTCAAAGGTACTTAACTTGTTGCCCTGTATCCAGCACTCTAGTGCTTTTACTGAAATGTCCACAAAGTCCACCCAGGACTGGGTGATTGTCTTTTGGGTGTCCCTAACATTGAGCCTATACTGCTCTGGGGTCAGACCAAACTTTTTAGTCAAGCATCTCTTCATACTGGGGTATGAGTCTGCCTCCTCCCCCCTCATGGTGAGGAGCCTATCCCTTCCAGAGTTGGGAACCAACTCCCAAAGAAGTGAACCCCAGTACTGAGGCTTGACTCTCCTCATCTGGAGGGCCCTCTCAAAGGCCCCCAGCCACTTATCTATATCATCCCCGTCTACATAGGCAGGAAACACCCACTTGGGTAATCTGGGGCAAAAAACCCCACACATGGACACCTCAGCTTCTTTGTCGCTGCCACCATCTCTTTTCTCCTCCCTTGCCCACCTTTTCTTTTCTAGTGCCAGTTTCTCTGCCTCCAAAGCTATGAATGCTAGCTGGGCCTCCAGGCTCTCTTTCCCTGAGGGACAGGTTCTCTCCTCCTGAAGGGGCTGCCTTCCCCCAACTAGCTTTGGGTCTGCCCCTAGTGACTGTATGTAATGAGGACCGGTCTTCCTCATCCTCACTGAAGCTCAGATGCCCTCCCTCCCCTGAGTGTTGGAGCTAGCATCCTCCCCTACTTCTCCCTCCTCTGGAGCTTCTTCTGAGTCTACCTCTTGGGCCTCAGCCCATGCTGTCAGGGATTTGATCAGGATATGTTTACTGAGGTCAGTGGTTGCAGGCAACCCTCTTTCAGTATACAACCCCCTTAGCTGGACTACTGTCAGTGTGGGTAGGCTAGCCAGATGAAGCTCCATGGTTCCCTAGTTTTGTGTCAACAACAGCTTTTTGCAAAAATTGGAAACAAGAATTTAGAAAAATCACCAAAATTCAATAATTGAAATGAATCCAAATTTAAAAAAAAAATTGCACTATGACAATTTAAAGGATTTTTAATTTGTTTTACTTAAAACTGTAACATGATACTGAATACAAGTACAGGATCCCACCACTGCTCACCAAAAATGTTGGAAAATGGGTTATTGGTAAGGGCAGGTAGGTACCTACACTTAGCAATAGGCCACTAACCTCCACTTAGGCCCAGTTAGGTCTCAGTAAATTAAACCCAGCTCAACCCTTAGTAGCTTGGCAACGAGCATCAAGGCTTAACTTAGGAGACAGAGTGTAAAGCAGTCAAATATCACAAAACAGTAATTAAATAAAACACAGGAAACAGTTTAAAAATCCAAAACCAATTGATAAAAATAGATTATATTTTTATCTTTAAAATGACACAAAGACAAATACAATCGGATAAGGGGAACCGGAGATATGAATTTTTAAAGAATTATTGTTTTTTAGCGCCTAGAAGCAAAAAGCGCTAATCGAGTCATCTGGTTGCACCTCGACCGGGGCACAGTCAAAGTTTAAGGCTGACCGCAATGGAGCCCTGCTCGGCTACAGACCGCGGGAGGCCTCGGTCAAAAGTTTACCTTCACAGGTATGGCCGCGGTCAGAGACGGAAAACCGGCGGTCTCCCGCCGGTTTTCCGCTCCCCTGTGGAATCCTCCATGGGGATTCCGACCCCCTCACTGCCATCCTGTTCCTGGCGGTTTTGACCGCCAGGAACAGGATGGTGGTGAGGGGTGTCGTGGGGCCCCTGGGGGCCCCTGCAGTGCCCATGCCAAAGGCATGGGCACTGCAGGGGCCCCCATAAGAGACACTGAAAATCGCAGACACAGTGCAGACACTGAAAATCGCGACGGGTGCTACTGCACCCGTCGCACCCTTCCCACTCCGCCGGCTCCATTCGGAGCCGGCTTCCTCGTGGGAAGGGGTTTCCCGCTGGGCTGGCGGGCGGCCTTCTGGCGGTCGCCCGCCAGCCCAGCGGGAAACACAGAATAACCGCGGCTGTCTTCTGACCGCGCAGCGGTATTCTGGCGGCTCCCGCCGGCACCGCAGTTACCGCAGCCGGCGGGAGTCAGAATGACCCCCTTAGTCTCTTTTTCAAAGATTTTCTTCAGCAGGACGAACCTGCCAGTCCAATCCGACCTCCCAGAGCCCTTCTCCTGATACGCTTTGCGGGAATCCTCGGGGTAGATTTTGACCTTCGGTCTTAGTCGTTTTTTAGAGGTGAAAATCCTTCGACCGGGGTAAACCTGGATCTTGGTCTGACGTCCCTGGAGCCCTCCTCAGACACGCTGGCTGGGAGGTCCCGGTCAACCTTTCACCTTCGGAGATTTTCTTTATCGGGACGAACCAGCAAATCAGACCGGGTCGCGGTTGAGGCAAGCCGGCTATAGTTGCACCGGCGGGTCGGTCCCTCTATGGAGCTTTTTTTTCAAAAGTTCTCCAAACTTCTGGGGCTTCTCCCAGATGTCCTTTTAAGGTTCTTTTGAGGTCCACTGCTCACCCCAAGGGTCCTGAAGTTCTGAGATGGTCCTTGGGGGGCGCGGACTACAACTCCCAGAATGCACCTGGCACAAACTACTTTTTGCCCACTGGGCAGTGGCCAGCTGGTTGATTTCTTCAGGAGTTGGTGCAAGGGACTCTGGTTAGCAATTTTTCACATGTAGCAAACAGGGAGTCCCTCCTTGAACCAGTTGAAGCCAGGCAAAGTCCTTCTTTTGGTGAAGCCCAAGTGCGCAGCTGGTGCAGTCCTCCTGAGTGCATGTTCCAGGTGCAGGCCAGGGGTCCAGCAGGGCAGTCCTTCTTCTCATTTGGTTCTTCCTTGTTGGAATCTGATGGGGATCTGAGGTGTGGGTGCAGGTCTGCCAGTTTTATCCTTGCTCCTGGGTGAAAAGCAGGGGGGTCCTGGTTCTCCAATCAGGTGTAGGGTCCTTCCCCCTGTGATGACCACTTCCTGGAAAGTGTGGCAAAAATCAATCCCAGGAGGCAACATTCTCCAAAAATCCATCATGGCTGAATCTGATTTTTGAAGGTTACATCTGGCTGAGACCACCCACTGGTGTGGCTAAAAATCATAAAACACACCCCTCTCCTGCCCTTTCCTAATCTAATCAAGGGGGCACCCAGTTGTCTGGGGTTGCAGGATGTGGGGGTGTTGCTGGTTGCTCCAAATGTCCTTCTCTGCCTTTGAAGACAAGTTTGGCAGCCCTCCCCCTTCCTGCCTCACCATCTGCTGAGGGGAGATTCCCTCCCACAGGCACATTCCTTTGTGTGAAGCCAGGCCACCTCACACCTCATCAAGGCAGCCTGGCCAGGCTGCTAGAGGCTGGCCAATCAGAGCACAGCAGTAAAAACAATGCAGGGATGAAAGTGGCAACTTTTCAGGTAAAGTTTAAAACTCTTTACCTGAACAAGTTATATTAAATCCAACAACTGGAAGTTGTGGGATTTATTATAACAATTAATTTGATACCAAACTCTTGGTATCCATTGTATAAGGGGACTTTAACATTTAAATTAAAGTCTCCCCATTTTAGCCTATGAAGGCCATTTACTACAATGAGGGAAAAACAAATTTGGCTGTTTTTACCTCACCAGGGCTTATCAAACTATTTTCATAAGGTCCCTGCTTATAGTTACATGGCACCCAGCCCTAGGGGCACATAGAGCACACCTTAGGGGTGACTTATATATACAAATAAGGTAGTTTAAGACTTTGGAACTACTTTTAATTCCAAAGTCGAATTTGCATATAACTTTAATTTAAAAGCAGCCAGCAAGACAGGCCTGCCTTTAAAATGACACCGGAAACCTCAGCAGTGCACCTTTGGGTGCACTACCTATGCTGTGGTTCCTAAACCTACATGCCCTACCATACACTAGGGAATTATAGGTAGGTTAACTTAGCCAATTATAATTAGCCTAATTTGCATATCCATTTTACACAGAGCACTGGCCCTGGGACTGGTAAGCAGTACCCAGGGCACAGACAAGAGTCAGTAACCACCAGTACCTGTCCAGAAAGTGTGGGGGTGACCAGGGAAAAAAGGAGGACTTTCCTACAAAGCTCCATAAGTTAAAGAAGTGCATTGTGAGAGCTGTAGTCCCTGAGCCCAAGAGGCAAACCAAAGCCTCTGACCCCCTGGTGGGTGCTATGGACCACTTTCCTGAATCAAGAAACACTTCTGAAAGTAAAGTAAGTGTAACAGTGTTACATCATGGGTAGGCTGGACTCTAGACTTTGTCCCTGACCAGTCCGACCTTTTATAACTCTTTGAGCACTATTTGCCTCTAAGCATTTTTTTTATTTAGGCCCTCATTACAACTTCGGGTGTCTTACAAAAAGACCGCCAAAACTGCGGACGCCACTGTACTACCAGTGCTGGCGGTATTTGTGGCTCCCTATTATGACTTTTCCGCTGGGCCAGCGGAAAAATCACATCAATATTGCAGCCGCACCCGTCGCACATTTCACTGCCCGAAATGCGCGATGGGGCTGTGCCTGGGGGCCCCTGCACTGCCCATGCCAAGTGCATGGGCAGTGCAGGGGCCCCCAGGGGCACACCGAGTCCCCCTTACCGCCAGCCTCTCCATGGTGGTGTTTACTGCCATGGACAGGCTGGCGGTTGGGAACTCATAATCCCCAGGGCAGCGGTGCTTGCATTTGACGTCACAGAGGCGGTTCCACAGCCATCACCACCATGCCACAAGGACTCCACCTGCGGTATTATGAGCAGGGTGCTGACGGCGGTGGAAGCGCCTGTTACCGTTCCCTGGAGGATGGCCTCCTTGCTGGACAAGGTAAGTCGATTGTCCGACAGGGGAGGGGGGTTGGAGAGTGGGGAGTGTTGTGTTTGCAAGTGGGTGTTGTCTGCATGTGATAATGTAAGTGTGTATGCGTGTGTGAATGTAAGTACGTATGCATGTGTGCACACGTGTATGAATGAGTGTGTGCATGGGTGTTTGAATGCGTGTATGATTGTTGCAGTGAGTGCGGGTTGGAATGTTTGTGTGAATGCATCTGTTGGTGCAAGTGAATCAGTGTATATATGTGTGTGAGTCAAGGAGTATATGTATGCATGTGAGTGAATGCGTGTATGTAAGTGTTGGTGAATGAGTGTATGCGGGGAGCATGTAGGTGTGTGTGTGCATGTGCGTGTATACAGGGAGGGTGTAGGAGGGGGTGCTGAAAAGGAAGGGAGGTGGGGAGTATTAAAGTTGCAGGGGTTGGATGGGGAAGTCATATGCCGATGACAGGAAAGGAATTTCCTGTCACCAGCAGCCTTACCGCCAGGATTTTGGTGGAGGTGCTACCACCATCAAAAGCCTGGCAGAAAGCCCACTTATACCGCCGGCGGTCTTCAGTGGACCACCAGTTCGGAGATGCTGACATCCAGTGCAGTGGTCCAATCGCCCTGGTGGTAGCAGCGGGGATGTAGAGGTTTGGCAGAGGCTAAACTGCCACACTCACAATGTGCCAGTGTTCACTGCCGGCTCGTCGGTAGTGAGACTGCCACCGTGGCCCTGGCGGTCTTCAGACCGTCAGGGCTGAAATGACTACCTTAGTCTTTTTCTTGAAGATTTTGTTCAATGAGACTAAGTTGCAAGTCAGATCTCACCTCCCTGGAGCCCTCTTCAGATACACGTCGCTGGAGACCTCAGTGAAGAGTTCTACGTTCAGTCTTAACAGATTTGTCATGACAGAAATCATCATCAAATTTGAAATTGAAGCCAACCTCCATGGAGCCCTCTTCAGATATGCTGCACAGGAAGCCTTGGTCAACTTTTAACGATTGAACTAAGAAATGCTTTTGGAACTTTTTCTCTCTGACATTAGATGACCTGCCACAGCAAGGCGATTTCAAGTCGATATCATAAGATTACCTCTCCACAAGCCCTGGTGAAATCCTGGAAGTCTGGGGATCCTGAGCATTTCAGCGAGATCGATCTGTAAGTCAGGCCGGGTCGCTGTTGTTGTAAGCCAGCTTGACTCACGATGTCGGGTTGGTCCACTTATGGAGCTTTTTTCCAAAGTTGCTCCAAACTTCTCCAAACTTCTGCATCTTCTTCCAGAAGGTCTCTGAAGGTCCTTTAGTTGTCCACAACTCACACCAAGGTTCCAAAGCTGTGAGTTGCACCTTGAGGATTAGGGCTCCAACTCCCAGAATGCACTTGGCTCAAATCCAAAAATGAACACTGGTCAGCTGGTCAGTTTCTTCGGAGCTTGATGCTGGGTACTCTGGTTGGCTATTTTCTACCTGTAGCAAAGAGGGAGTCCCTTCTTGAAACAGTTGAAGACAGGCAAATTCATTTTACTGGTGAAGCCCAAGTGTGCAGCTTGTGCAGCTTTTCAGAGTGCAGTGTCCAGGTGCATGTCAGGGGTCTGGCAGGTCAATCCTTCTTCTTCTTTGTCTTGTTCCTTGTAGGGATGTGAATTGAGGTGCAGCTCTGCCAGTTGTATCCTTGCTCTTGGGGGTGGAACGCAGGAGGGGAGGCTCTGTCCAATCATGTGCAGGCTGCCACCCTCTTGAATGACTACGTCCTGGGAAGTGTGGCAAAAATCAATCCAGGGAGCAACAGTCTCCAAAAATCGAAGATGGCAAAAATTTGGTCTCAGAGACTATGTCTGGCTTAGCCCACCCACTGTTGTTGCTAGGCTTCCCTTAACACACCCCTTTCCAGTTCTCTCCTAATCCAATCAGGGTGCACCTGGCTGTCTGGTTTTTCAGGAAATGATGGAGGTCCACTTGCTGCCCCAACTGTCCTTCCCTCCTTTGAAGTACAGATTGGCTGCTGTCCCCCCACCCTGTTTCACTATCTGCTGAGGAAGTTCTCCTCCCTTAGGCACTCCCTTTGTGATCAGCCCAGGCCACTTCACACTTTATTAGGGCAGCCTGGTCAGAGAGCCAGAGGATGCCCAATCACAGAAGGGAACTACAGTGCTGGAACTGGTAACTTTTAGAAAACTCTTTCTAAGTGCAAGTTCAACAGTGGCAAGGTTTCGGGTATATTATAACTTTCAATTTGATACTAGACATGTTATATTTTGTTCCTTCCTATGGAAAATGAAACCTTGTTATTTAAAAATGAAGTCTCCCCATGTTAGCCTATGAAGCCTATTCAATACCATGGGGAAAACACATTTAGCTGTTTTTCTCTCACTGGGGCTTATAAAACATCTTTCAAAAGGTCCCTGCTTACAGTTACACTCCATCCAACTCTGGGGGCACCTAGGGAACACCTTAGGGGTGAAATATGTAAAAATAAGGTAGCTTAAGACTTTGAGAGTACTTTTAATTTTAATTGGAAAGCAGTCAGCAAGGCAGGCCTGCCTTTAAAATGACACTGGACCTCTCAGCATTGCACCTATGGGTGCACTACCTATGCTGAGGTCCATAAACCTACATGCCCTACCATATACTTGTAGACTTATAGGTAGGTTGATACAGCCAATTACAATTAGCCTAATTTGCATAATCAATTTTCGGCAAAGCACTGGCCTTGGGACTGATTACCAGTACCCAGGGCACAGTGAAGAGTCAGTAACCACCAGTATCTGTCTAAAAAGTTTGGGGGTGACCAGGGCAAAAATGGAGAATTTCCTACACTGCCCTAACCCCATATTAAAGGTGATGGGTTCTAACCTACACCCTGGTAGTCATCATCAGCTAAGTGGAAAACCCTGGAAAAGCCATCTGCATTGGCAATCCCAGTTCTGTGTTCCACCGTAAAGTCCATCTCCTGTAGGGAAATGGACTACCTCAACAGTTTTGGTTTCTCCCCCCTCATTTGCATGAGCCATCTGAGGACGGTTTGAACCCAGAAGTGAGTGCCAAACAGTTATGGCCTCAACTTATTCAGGGGCCAGACCACAGCAAAGGCCTCCCTCTCAATGACACCTGGGGGGTTATTATGACCTTGGAGGTCGGTGTTATAGTGGCGGTAGCACCGCCAAAAGGCTGGCGGTACATACCGCCATAATATGACATTGGCGGTTTTACAAAAGCCAAACCACCAATGTACCACACCGACCGCCACGGCGGTAACAACAGTAGGGCTGGAGACTACAGCCTCCAGCCTGGCGGCCGTCACTAAGCCGCGCACAGGAACATGACCTCGCCCACCGCCATGGTTTCTGTAGCATACTTACCGCCACATAAACCATGGCGGTAGGCACTATCAGTGCCAGGGAATTTCTTCCCTGGCACTGATAAGGGTCTCCCCTACCTCCCTCTTCCGACACCCCTGGCATACACACCTAAATGCACAGACATACACATGCAAGTAGGTGACCTCACCCTTTTTCTCCAGAATTGGAGAGGGCCCAGTCCATTTGGCCTGAAGTGCCCTAGGAGCCATGGGCTTCAAAACCCACACCAGCTGTCCTGGGTGATACCCAGGTATGATAGCCTTCTGATCATGCCAGAGCTTCATGAGCTCTTGGCTGGCCTCCAGGTTTCTGCTTGCCTTCTTCATGTACTCAGCCATGCGTGACCGCAGGCCCAGCACATAATCTAGCACATTCTCCTTGGACTCTCTGAGAGGCTTTTCCCAAGACACCCTCACCAAGCACAATGGGCCTCTTACAGGGTGCCCAAACAGTAACTCAAAGGGGCTGAATCCAACCCCCTTCTGTGGCACCTCTCTGTAGGCAAACAGCAGGCATGGGAGGAGAACATCCCATCTCCTCCTGAGTTTGTCAGACAAACCCATGATCATTCCCTTCAGGGTCTTATTGACTTTTTTTTCACCAGACCATTGGTCTGTGGATGATAGGGGGCGGTGAACTTATAAGTAACACCACACTCATCCCACATGGCTTTCAGATAGGCTGACATAAAGTTTGTGCCCCTATCTGAGACCACCTCCTTTGGGAACCCCACTCTGGTGAACACACCAAGTAGGGCCCTAGCCACTGTGGGAGCAGTGACTGTCCGAAGGGGTATTGCCTTAGGGTACCGGGTGGCATGGTCCACAACCACCAAAATGTACCTGTTACCTGAGGCAGTTGGTGGGTCTAGGGGACCAACAATGTCAATCCCCACCCTCTCAAAGGGAGTCAAAACCACTGGCAGTGGTATCAAGGGAGCCTTTTGCTTGCCCCCTGTCTTGCCCCTGGCCTGGCAGGTGACACAGGAGCAGCAAAACTCCTTGACTTTTTCTGACATTTGGGGCCAATAAAAATGGTTGACCAGCCTGTTCCAGGTCTTGGTCTGTTCCAAATGTCCAGCTAAGGGGATATCATGGCTTAAGGTAAGGAGGAATTCTCTATACTTCTGGGGACCACTACTCTCCTGGTTGCCCCTGGTTTGAGGTCCCTTGCCTCGGTGTAGAGAACTCCATCCTCCCAGTAAACCTTGTGGGTCCCACTGGTATCCCCTTGTTCTTGCCTGGCAGCAGTCTGCCTCAGGCCCTCAAGAGTGGGACACTCTCTTTGTCCCTGGCACAACTCTTCTCTGGTGGGCCCACCTGCCCCTTGCAGTTCTGCCAAGTCAGGCAGAGCTTGCAGGGGAAGTGGCCCTCTCTCAGAGTTCAGATCCTCCACCTCAGGGTTGGATTCCTCCTGACCCTCTGTACTTGTAGGGGCTGGCAAGCCAGACCCAGTGCCCTTTCTCTTCTTCTTGGAGGCTTGGCCCATTGTTCCAGGGTCCAAGTGTCCAGCACTTCCCTGTTGTGCTGCCTGTGACCTGGTCACAGCACACACCCATTCAGGGAGGTCCAGCATCTGTGCATGGACCCTTCTCTCCACCTCTGACCATTCAGATGCTTCAAGATCATTTCCCAGAAGACACTCTACTGGGAGGGCAGGAGCTACAGCTACCTTCTTAGGGCTAGTCACACCTCCCCATTCCAGGCTCACCATGGCCATGGGATGGAGTTTGGTTCTGCTATCTGCATAAGTCACTTGGTGGAAGACACCAGGTAAGACCTGTTCTGGAGAAACAGCTTCTCTGTGACCATTGTCACACTGGCTCCTGTGTCTCTCAGAGCTTCCACCTCAGTCCCATTGTCTTTAGGCCTCTGCCTATACCTCTCCATGCTGGAAGGTAAGGTGGCCATAGTTGCAATGTCCACCCCACCCACGGATACTAAGGTGACCTCTGTGTACACTGATCCCAGCCCTGGGCCAACTTCCACCCCCAACCCTACACTAGCAATCCCCCGGGATTGCCCACCAGCAGGGGGCTTCTTGGAGCAGATAGTATCTCCTCTTTTGTGCCCAGGTTGATGACACTCAAAACACTTGCTTGCCTTAACAAGCTCCTGAAACTTCCCTGCTTTAGCAGGATCATAATTCTTTCCCTGATACCCTTTCCCCTTAGAAGTGGAATGGCTCTGGGCTCCCCCACCCTGAGAAGTTTTTGGGGACTCTTGTGAGGACTCCTTGGACTTTTTATCATCTTTCCCTTGGTTCTTCCCCTGAGAAGAACCATGTCCTTCCTTTTTCTGATCACCCCCGGGGGGTTTCTGGTCAACCCTAGTTCTTAACCAGTCATCTGCTGCCTCCCCCAGCTCTCTGGGATTGGTCAACTTAGAGTCAACTAGATACTGGCGGAGCTTCTCTTGGACACAATTGGTTAGAAGGTGCTCCGTCATAATCAAATTGTACAGCCCCTCAAAGGTACTTATCTTGTTGCCCTGTATCCAGCCCTCTAGTGCTTTTACTGAAATGTCCACAAAGTCCACCCAGGACTGGGTGATTGTCTTTTGGGTGTCCCTAAACTTGAGCCTATACTGCTCTGGGGTCAGACCAAACTTTTTAGTCAAGCATCTCTTCATACTGGGGTATGAGTCTGCCTCCTCCCCCCTCATGGTCAGGAGCCTATCCCTTCCAGAGTTGGGAACCAACTCCCAAAGAAGTGAACCCCAGTATTGAGGCTTGACTCTCCTCATCTGGAGGGCCCTCTCAAAGGCCCCCAGCCACTTATCTATATCATCCCCCTCTACATAGGCAGGAACCACCCCCTTGGGTAATCTGGGGCAAAAAAAAACACCCATGGACAGCTCAGCTTCTTTGTCGCTGCCACCATCTCTTTTCTCCTCCCTTGCCCACCTTTTCTTTTCTAGGGCCAGTTTCTCTGCCTCCAAATCTATGAATGCTAGCTGGGCCTCCAGCTCTCTTTCCCTGAGGGACAGGTTCTCTCCTCCTGAAGGGGCTGCCTTCCCCCAACTAGCTTTGGGTCTGCCCCTAGTGACTGTATGTAATGAGGACCGGTCTTCCTCATCCTCACTGAAGCTCAGATGCCCTCCCTCCCTTGAGTGTTGGAGCTAGCATTCTCCCCTACTTCTCCCTCCTCTGGAGCTTCTTCTGAGTCTACCTCTTGGGCCTCATCCCATGCTGTCAGGGATTTGATCAGGATATGTTTACTGAGGTCAGTGGTTGCAGGCAACCCTCTTTCAGTACACAACCCCCTTAGCTGGACTACTGTCAGTGTGGGTAGGCTAGCCAGATGAAGCTCCATGGTTCCCTAGTTTTGTGTCAACAACAGCTTTTTGCAAAAATTGGAAACAAGAATTTAGAAAAATCACCAAAATTCAATAATTGAAATGAATCCAAATAAATAAAAAAATTGCACTATGACAATTTAAAGGATTTTTAATTTGTTTTACTTAAAACTGTAACGTGATACTGAATACAAGTACAGGATCCCACCACTGCTCACCAAAAATGTTGGAAAATGGGTTCTTGGTAAGGGCAGGTAGGTACCTACACTTAGCAATAGGCCACTAACCTCCATTTAGGCCCAGTTAGGTCTCAGTAAATTAAACCCAGCTCAACCCTTAGGAGCTTGGCAACGAGCATCAAGGCTTATCTTAGAAGACGGAGTGTAAAGCAGTCAAATATCACAAAACAGTAATTAAATAAAACACAGGAAACAGTTTAAAAATCCAAAACTAATTTATAAAAATAGATTATATTTTTATCTTTAAAATGACACAAAGACGAATACAATCGGATAAGGGGAACCGGAGATATGAATTTTTAAAGAATTATTGTTTTTTAGCACCTAGAAGCAAAAAGCGCTAATCGAGTCATCTGGTTGCACCTCGACCGGGGCACAGTCAAAGTTTAAGGCTGACCGCGATGTAGCCCTGCTCGGCTACAGACCGCGGGAGGCCTCGGTTAAAAGTTTACCTTCACATTTAGGCGGTCATTCTGACCCTGGCGGTCATGGACCGCCAGGGCCGGGGACCGTGGGAGCACCGCCAACAGGCTGGCGGTGCTCCCAAGGGCATTCTGACCGCGGCGGTATGGCCGCGGTCAGAGACGGAAAACCGGCGGTCCCCCGCCGGTTTTCCGCTGCCCTGTGGAATCCTCCATTGCGGCGCAGCTTGCTGCGCCGCCATGGGGATTCCGACCCCCTCACCGCCATCCTGTTCCTGGCGGTTTTGATCGCCAGGAACAGGATGGCGGTGAGGGGTGTCGTGGGGCCCCTGGGGGGCCCTGCAGTGCCCATGCCAATGGCATGGGCACTGCAGGGGCCCCCGTAAGAGGGCCCCACAAAGATTCTCAGTGTCTGCCATGCAGACACTGAAAATCGTGACGGGTGCTACTGCACCCGTCGCACCCTTCCCACTCCGCCGGCTCCATTCGGAGCCGGCATCCTTGTGGATAGGGGTTTCCCGCTGGGCTGGCGGGTGGCCTTCTGGCGGTCGCCCGCCAGCCCAGCGGGAAACACAGAATAACCGCGGCGGCCTTCTGACCGCGCAGCGGTATTCTGACGGCTCCCACCGGCACCGCGGTTACCGCGGCCGGCGGTAGTCAGAATGACCCCCTTAGTCTCTTTTTCGAAGATTTTCTTCAGCAGGACGAACCTGCCAGTCCAATCCGACCTCCTGGAGCCCTTCTCCTGATACGCGTTGCGGGAATCCTCGGGGTAGATTTTGACCTTCGGTCTTAGTCGTTTTTTAGAGGTGAAAATCCTTCGACCGGGGTAAACCTGGATCTTGGTCTGACGTCCCTGGAGCCCTCCTCAGACACGCTGGCTGGGAGGTCCCGGTCAACCTTTCACCTTCGGAGATTTTCTTTACCGGGACGAACCAGCAAATCAGACCGGGTCGCGGTTGAGGCAAGCCGGCTATAGTTGCACCGGCGGATCGGTCCCTCTATGGAGCTTTTTTTTCAAAAGTTCTCCAAACTTCTGGGGCTTCTCCCAGATGTCCTTTTAAGGTTCTTTTGAGGTCCACAGCTCACCCCAAGGGTCCTGAAGTTCTGAGATGGTCCTTGGGGGCGCGGACTACAACTCCCAGAATGCACCTGGCACAAACTACTTTTTGGCCACTGGGCAGTGGCCAGCTGGTTGATTTCTTCAGGAGTTGGTGCAAGGGACTCTGGTTAGCAATTTTTCACATGTAGCAAACAGGGAGTCCCTCCTTGAACCAGTTGAAGCCAGGCAAAGTCCTTCTTTTGGTGAAGCCCAAGTGCGCAGCTGGTGCAGTCCTCCTGAGTGCATGTTCCAGGTGCAGGCCAGGGGTCCAGCAGGGCAGTCCTTCTTCTCATTTGGTTCTTCCTTGTTGGAATCTGATGGGGATCTGAGGTGTGGGTGCAGGTCTGCCAGTTTTATCCTTGCTCCTGGGTGAAAAGCAGGGGGGTCCTGGTTCTCCAATCAGGTGTAGGGTCCTTCCCCCTGTGATGACCACTTCCTGGAAAGTGTGGCAAAAATCAGTCCCAGGAGGCAACATTCTCCAAAAATCCATCATGGCTGAATCTGATTTTTGAAGGTTACATCTGGCTGAGACCACCCACTGGTGTGGCTAAAAATCATAAAACACACCCCTCTCCTGCCCTTTCCTAATCTAATCAAGGGGCCACCTAGTTGTCTGGGGTTGCAGGATGTGGGGGTGTTGCTGGTTGCTCCAAATGGCCTTCTCTGCCTTTGAAGACAAGTTTGGCAGCCCTCCCCCTTCCTGCCTCACCATCTGCTGAGGGGAGATTCCCTCCCACAGGCACATTCCTTTGTGTGAAGCCAGGCCACTTCACACCTCATCAAGGCAGCCTGGCCAGGCTGCTAGAGGCTGGCCAATCAGAGCACAGCAGTAAATACAATGCAGGGATGAAAGTGGCAACTTTTCAGGTAAAGTTTAAAACTCTTTACCTGAACAAGTTATATTAAATCCAACAACTGGAAGTTGTAGGATTTATTATAACAATTAATTTGATACCAAACTCTTGGTATCCATTGTTTAAGGGGACTTTAAAATTAAAATTAAAGTCTCCCCATTCTAGCCTATGAAGGCCATTTACTACAATGAGGGAAAAACAAATTTGGCTGTTTTTACCTCACCAGGGCTTATCAAACTATTTTCATAAGGTCCCTGCTTATAGTTACATGGCACCCAGCCCTAGCGGCACATAGAGCACACCTTAGGGGTGACTTATATATACAAATAAGGTAGTTTAAGACTTTGGAACTACTTTTAATTCCAAAGTCGAATTTGCATATAACTTTAATTTAAAAGCAGCCAGCAAGACAGGCCTGCCTTTAAAATGACACCGGGCACCTCAGCAGTGCACCTTTGTGTGCACTACCTATGCTGTGGTTCCTAAACCTACATGCCCTACCATATACTAGGGACTTATAGGTAGGTTAACTTAGCCAATTATAATTAGCCTAATTTGCATATCCATTTTACACAGAGCACTGGCCCTGGGACTGGTAAGCAGTACCCAGGGCACAGACAAGAGTCAGTAACCACCAGTACCTGTCCAGAAAGTGTGGGGGTGACCAGGGCAAAAAGGAGGACTTTCCTACAAAGCTCCATAAGTTAAAGAAGTGCATTGTGAGAGCTGTAGTCCCTGAGCCCAAGAGGCAAACCAAAGCCTCTGACCCCCTGGTGGGTGCTATGGACCACTTTCCTGAATCAAGAAACACTTCTGAAAGTAAAGTAAGTGTAACAGTGTTACATCATGGGTAGGCTGGACTCTAGACTTTGTCCCTGACCAGTCCGACCTTTTGTAACTCTTTGAGCACTATTTGCCTCTAAGCATTTTTTTTATTTAGGCCCTCATTAAAACTTCGGCTGTCTTACAAAAAGACCGCCAAAACTGCGGACGCCACTGTACTACCAGTGCTGGCGGTATTTGTGGCTCCCTATTATGACTTTTCCGCTGGGCCAGCGGAAAAATCACATCAACATTGCAGCCGGCTCATAGTAGAGCCGGCGGTGATGTTGATGTGCAGTGGGTGCAGCAGCACCCGTCGCACATTTCACTGCCCAAAATGCGCGATGGGGCTGTGCCTGGGGGCCCCTGCACTGCCCATGCCAAATGCATGGGCAGTGCAGGGGCCCCCAGGGGCACACCGAGTCCCCCTTACCGCCAGCCTCTCCATGGCGGTGTTTACTGCCATGGACAGGCTGGCGGTTGGGAACTCATAATCCTCAGGGCAGCGGTGCTTGCATTAGACGTCACAGAGGCGGTTCCACAGCCATCACCACCATGCCATAAGGACTCCACCTGCGGTATTATGAGCAGGGTGCTGACGGCGGTGGAAGCGCCTGTTACCATTCCCTTGAGGACGACCTCCTTGCTGGACAAGGTAAGTCGATTGTCCGACAGGGGAGGGGGGTTGGAGAGTGGGGAGTGTTGTGTTTGCAAGTGGGTGTTGTCTGCATGTGATAATGTAAGTGTGTATGCGTGTGTGAATGTAAGTACGTATGCATGTGTGCACACGTGTATGAGTGAGTGTGTGCATGGGTGTTTGAATGCGTGTATGATTGTTGCAGTGAGTGCGGGTTGGAATGTTTGTGTGAATGCATCTGTTGGTGCAAATGAATCAGTGTATATATGTGTGTGAGTCAAGGAGTATATGTATGCATGTGAGTGAATGCGTGTATGTAAGTGTTGGTGAATGAGTGTATGCGGGGAGCATGTAGGTGTGTGTGTGCATGTGCGTGTATACAGGGAGGGTGTAGGAGGGGGTGCTGAAAAGGAAGGGAGGTTTGGAGTATTAAAGTTGCAGGGGGTGGATGGGGAAGTCATATGCCGATGACAGGAAAGGAATTTCCTGTCACCAGCAGCCTTACCGCCAGGATTTTTGTGGAGGTGCTACCACCATCAAAAGCCTGGCAGAAAGCCGACTTATACCGCCGGCGGTCTTCAGTGGACCACCAGTTCGAAGATGCTGACATCCAGTGCAGTGGTCCAATCGCCCTGGTGGTAGCAGCGGGGATGTAGAGGTTTGGCAGAGGCTAAACTGCCACACTCACAATGTGCCAGTGTTCACTGCCGGCTCGTCGGTAGTGAGACTGCCACCGTGGCCCTGGCGGTCTTCAGACCGTCAGGGCTGAAATGACTACCTTAGTCTTTTTCTTGAAGATTTTGTTCAATGAGACTAAGTTGCAAGTCAGATCTCACCTCCCTGGAGCCCTCTTCAGATACACGTCGCTGGAGACCTCAGTGAAGAGTTCTACGTTCAGTCTTAACAGATTTGTCATGACAGAAATCCTCATCAAATTTGAAATTGAAGCCAACCTCCATGGAGCCCTCTTCAGATATGCTGCACAGGAAGCCTTGGTCAACTTTTAACGTTTGAACTTAGAAATGTTTTTGGAACTTTTTCTCTCTGACCTTAGATGACCTGCCACAGCAAGGCGATTTCAAGTCGATATCATAAGATTACCTCTCCACAAGCCCTGGTGAAATCCTGGAAGTCTGGGGCTCCTGAGCATTTCAGTGAGATCGATCTGTAAGTCAGGCCGGGTCGCTGTTGTTGTAAGCCAGCTTGACTCACGATGTCAGATTGGTCCACTTATGGAGCTTTTTTCCAAAGTTGCTCCAAACTTCTCCAAACTTCTGGATCTTCTTCCAGAAGGTCTCTGAAGGTCCTTTAATTGTCCACAACTCACACCAAGGTTCCAAAGCTGTGAGTTGCACCTTGAGGATTAGGGCTCCAACTCCCAGAATGCACTTGGCTCAAATCCAAAAATGAACACTGGTCAGCTGGTCAGTTTCTTCGGAGCTTGATGCTGGGTACTCTGGTCGGCTATTTTCTACCTGTAGCAAAGAGGGAGTCCCTTCTTGAAACAGTTGAAGACAGGCAAATTCATTTTACTGGTGAAGCCCAAGTGTGCAGCTTGTGCAGCTTTTCAGAGTGCAGTGTCCAGGTGCATGTCAGGGGTCTGGCAGGTCAATCCTTCTTCTTCTTTGTCTTGTTCCTTGTAGGGATGTGAATTGAGGTGCAGCTCTGCCAGTTGTATCCTTGCTCTTGGGGGTGGAACGCAGGAGGGGAGGCTCTGTCCAATCATGTGCAGGCTGCCACCCTCTTGAATGACTACGTCCTGGGAAGTGTGGCAAAAATCAATCCAGGGAGCAACAGTCTCCAAAAATCGAAGATGGCAAAAATTTGGTCTCAGAGACTATGTCTGGCTTAGCCCACCCACTGTTGTTGCTAGGCTTCCCTTAACACACCCCTTTCCAGTTCTCTCCTAATCTAATCAGGGTGCACCTGGCTGTCTGGTTTTTCAGGAAATGATGGAGGTCCACTTGCTGCCCCAACTGTCCTTCCCTCCTTTGAAGTACAGATTGGCTGCTGTCCCCCCACCCTGTTTCACTATCTGCTGAGGAAGTTCTCCTCCCTTAGGCACTCCCTTTGTGATCAGCCCAGGCCACTTCACACTTTATTAGGGCAGCCTGGTCAGAGAGCCAGAAGATGCCCAATCACAGAAGGGAACTACAGTGCTGGAACTGGTAACTTTTAGAAAACTCTTTCTAAGTGCAAGTTCAACAGTGGCAAGGTTTCGGGTATATTATAACTTTCAATTTGATATTAGACATGTTATATTTTGTTCCTTCCTATGGAAAATGAAACCTTGTTATTTAAAAATGAAGTCTCCCCATGTTAGCCTATGAAGCCTATTCACTACCATGGGGAAAACACATTTAGCTGTTTTTCTCTCACTGGGGCTTATAAAACATCTTCCAAAAGGTCCCTGCTTACAGTTACACTCCATCCAACTCTGGGGCACCTAGGGAACACCTTAGGGGTGAAATATGTAAAAATAAGGTAGCTTAAGACTTTGAGAGTACTTTTAATTTTAATTGGAAAGCAGTCAGCAAGGCAGGCCTGCCTTTAAAATGACACTGGACCTCTCAGCATTGCACCTATGGGTGCACTACCTATGCTGAGGTCCATAAACCTACATGCCCTACCATATACTTGTAGACATATAGGTAGGTTGATACAGCCAATTACAATTAGCCTAATTTGCAAAATCAATTTTCGGCAAAGCACTGGCCTTGGGACTGGTTACCAGTACCCAGGGCACAGTGAAGAGTCAGTAACCACCAGTATCTGTCCAAAAGGTTTGGGGGTGACCAGGGCAAAAATTGAGAATTTCAGACACTGCCCTAACCCCATATTAAAGGTGATTCGTTCTAACCTACACCCTGGTAGTCATCATCAGCTAAGTGGAAAACCCTGGAAAAGCCATCTGCATTGGCAATCCCAGTTCTGTGTTCCACCGTAAAGTCCATCTCCTGTAGGGAAATGGACTACCTCAACAGTTTTGGTTTCTCCCCTCTCATTTGCATGAGCCATCTGAGGACGGTTTGAACCCAGAAGTGAGTGCCAAACAGTTATGGCCTCAACTTATTCAGGGGCCAGACCACAGCAAAGGCCTCCCTCTCAATGACACCTAGGGGGTTATTATGACCTTGGAGGTCGGTGTTATAGTGGCGGTAGCACCGCCAAAAGGCTGGCGGTACATACCGCCATAATATGACATTGGCGGTTTTACAAAAGCCAAACCACCAATGTACCACACCGACCGCCATGGCGGTAACAACAGTAGGGCTGGAGACTACAGCCTCCAGCCTGGCGGCCGTCACTAAGCCGCGCACGGGAACATGACCTCGCCCACCGCCATGGTTTCTGTAGCATACTTACCACCACGTAAACCATGGCGGTAGGCACTATCAGTGCCAGGGAATTTCTTTCCTGGCACTGATAGGGGTCTCCCCCACCTCCCTCTTCCGACACCCCTGGCATACACACCTAAATGCACAGACATACACATGCAAGTAGGTGACCTCACCCTTTTTCTCCAGAATTGGAGAGGGCCCAGTCCATTTGGCCTGAAGTGCCCTAGGAGCCATGGGCTTCAAAACCCACACCAGCTGTCCTGGGTGATACCCAGGTATGATAGCCTTCTGATCATGCCAGAGCTTCATGAGCTCCTGGCTGGCCTCCAGGTTTCTGCTTGCCTTCTTCATGTACTCAGCCATGCGTGACCGCAGGCCCAGCACATAATCTAGCACATTCTCCTTGGACTCTCTGAGAGGCTTTTCCCAATACACCCTCACCAAGCACAATGGGCCTCTTACAGGGTGCCCAAACAGTAACTCAAAGGGGCTGAATCCAACCCCCTTCTGTGGCACCTCTCTGTAGGCAAACAGCAGGCATGGGAGGAGAACATCCCATCTCCTCCTGAGTTTGTCAGACAAACCCATGATCATTCCCTTCAGGGTCTTATTGACTTTTTTTCACCAGACCATTGGTCTGTGGATGATAGGGGGCGGTGAACTTATAAGTAACACCACACTCATCCCACATGGCTTTCAGATAGGCTGACATAAAGTTTGTGCCCCTATCTGAGACCACCTCCTTTGGGAACCCCACTCTGGTGAACACACCAAGTAGGGCCCTAGCCACTGTGGGAGCAGTGACTGTCCGAAGGGGTATTGCCTCAGGGTACCTGGTGGCATGGCCCACAACCACCAAAATGTGCCTGTTACCTGAGGCAGTTGGTGGGTCTAGGGGACCAACAATGTCAATCCCCACCCTCTCAAAGGGAGTCCCAACCACTGGCAGTGGTATCAAGGGAGCCTTTTGCTTGCCCCCTGTCTTGCCACTGGCCTGGCAGGTGACACAGGAGCAGCAAAACTCCTTGACTTTTTCTGACATTTGGGGCCAATAAAAATGGTTGACCAGCCTGTTCCAGGTCTTGGTCTGTTCCAAATGTCCAGCTAAGGGGATATCATGGCTTAAGGTAAGGAGGAATTCTCTATACTTCTGGGAACCACTACTCTCCTGGTTGCCCCTGGTTTGAGGTCCCTTGCCTCGGTGTAGAGAACTCCATCCTCCCAGTAAACCTTGTGGGTCCCACTGGTATCCCCTTGTTCTTGCCTGGCAGCAGTCTGCCTCAGGCCCTCAAGAGTGGGACACTCTCTTTGTCCCTGGCACAACTCTTCTCTGGTGGGCCCACCTGCCCCTTGCAGTTCTGCCAAGTCAGGCAGAGCTTGCAGGGGAAGTGGCCCTCTCTCAGAGTTCAGATCCTCCACCTCAGGGTTGGATTCCTCCTGACCCTCTGTACTTGTAGGGTCTGGCAAGCCAGACCCAGTGCCCTTTCTCTTCTTCTTGGAGGCTTGGCCCATTGTTCCAGGGTCCAAGTGTCCAGCACTTCCATGTTGTGCTGCCTGTGACCTGGTCACAGCACACACCCATTCAGGGAGGTCCAGCATCTGTGCATGGACCCTTCTCTCCACCTCTGACCATTCAGATGCTTCAAGATCATTTCCCAGAAGACACTCTACTGGGAGGGCAGGAGCTACAGCTACCTTCTTAGGGCTAGTCACACCTCCCCATTCCAGGCTCACCATGGCCATGGGATGGAGTTTGGTTCTGCTATCTGCATAAGTCACTTGGTGGAAGACACCAGGTAAGACCTGTTCTGGAGAAACAGCTTCTCTGTGACCATTGTCACACTGGCTCCTGTGTCTCTCAGAGCTTCCACCTCAGTCCCATTGTCTTAAGGCCTCTGCCTATACCTCTCCATGCTGGAAGGTAAGGTGGCCATAGTTGCAATGTCCACCCCACCCACGGATACTAAGGTGACCTCTGTGTACACTGATCCCAGCCCTGGGCCAACTTCCACCCCCAACCCTACACTAGCAATCCCCCGGGATTGCCCACCAGCGGGGCGCTTCTTGGAGCAGATAGTATCTCCTCTTTTGTGCCCAGGTTGATGACACTCAAAACACTTGCTTGCCTTAACAAGCTCCTGAAACTTCCCTGCTTTAGCAGGATCATAATTCTTTCCCTGATACCCTTTCCCCTTAGAAGTGGAATGGCTCGGGGCTCCCCCACCCTGAGAAGTTTTTGGGGACTCTTGTGAGGACTCCTTGGACTTTTTATCATCTTTCCCTTGGTTCTTCCCCTGAGAAGAACCATGTCCTTCCTTTTTCTGATCACCCCCGGGGGGTTTCTGGTCAACCCTAGTTCTTAACCAGTCATCTGCTGCCTCCCCCAGCTCTCTGGGATTGGTCAACTTAGAGTCAACTAGATACTGGCGGAGCTTCTCTTGGACACAATTGGTTAGAAGGTGCTCCCTCATAATCAAATTGTACAGCCCCTCAAAGGTACTTATCTTGTTGCCCTGTATCCAGCCCTCTAGTGCTTTTACTGAAATGTCCACAAAGTCCACCCAGGACTGGGTGATTGTCTTTTGGGTGTCCCTAAACTTGAGCCTATACTGCTCTGGGGTCAGACCAAACTTTTTAGTCAAGCATCTCTTCATACTGGGGTATGAGTCTGCCTCCTCCCCCCTCATGGTCAGGAGCCTATCCCTTCCAGAGTTGGGAACCAACTACCAAAGAAGTGAACCCCAGTACTGAGGCTTGACTCTCCTCATCTGGAGGACCCTCTCAAAGGCCCCCAGCCACTTATCTATACCATCCCCCTCTACATAGGCAGGAACCACCCCCTTGGGTAATCTGGGGCAAAAAAAAACACCCATGGACACCTCAGCTTCTTTGTCGCTGCCACCATCTCTTTTCTCCTCCCTTGCCCATCTTTTCTTTTCTAGGGCAAGTTTCTCTGCCTCCAAATCTATGAATGCTAGCTGGGCCTCCAGCTCTCTTTCCCTGAGGGACAGGTTCTCTCCTCCTGAAGGGGCTGCCTTCCCCCAACTAGCTTTGGGTCTGCCCCTAGTGACTGTATGTAATGAGGACCGGTCTTCCTCATCCTCACTGAAGCTCAGATGCCCTCCCTCCCTTGAGTGTTGGAGCTAGCATCCTCCCCTACTTCTCCCTCCTCTGGAGCTTCTTCTGAGTCTACCTCTTGGGCCTCAGCCCATGCTGTCAGGGATTTGGTCAGGATATGTTTACTGAGGTCAGTGGTTGCAGGCAACCCTCTTTCAGTACACAACCCCCTTAGCTGGACTACTGTCAGTGTGGGTAGGCTAGCCAGATGAAGCTCCATGGTTCCCTAGTTTTGTGTCAACAACAGCTTTTTGCAAAAATTGGAAACAAGAATTTAGAAAAATCACCAAAATTCAATAATTGAAATGAATCCAAATTTTAAAAAAAATTGCACTATGACAATTTAAAGGATTTTTAATTTGTTTTACTTAAAACTGTAACGTGATACTGAATACAAGTACAGGATCCCACCACTGCTCACCAAAAATGTTGGAAAATGGGTTCTTGGTAAGGGCAGGTAGGTACCTACACTTAGCAATAGGCCACTAACCTCCACTTAGGCCCAGTTAGGTCTCAGTAAATTAAACCCAGCTCAACCCTTAGTAGCTTGGCAACGAGCATCAAGGCCTAACTTAGGAGACAGAGTGTAAAGCAGTCAAATATCACAAAACAGTAATTAAATAAAACACAGGAAACAGTTTAAAAATCCAAAACTAATTTATAAAAATAGATTATATTTTTATCTTTAAAATGACACAAAGACGAATACAATCGGATAAGGGGAACCGGAGATATGAATTTTTAAAGAATTATTGTTTTTTAGCGCCTAGAAGCAAAAAGCGCTAATCGAGTCATCTGGTTGCACCTCGACCGGGGCACAGTCAAAGTTTAAGGCTGACCGCGATGGAGCCCTGCTCGGCTACAGACCGGGGGAGGCCTCGGTTAAAAGTTTACCTTCACATTTGGCGGTCATTCTGACCCTGGCGGTCATGGACCGCCAGGGCCGGGGACCGCGGGAGCACCGCCAACAGGCTGGCGGTGCTCCCAAGGGCATTCTGACCGCGGCGGTATGGCCGCGGTCAGAGACGGAAAACCGGCGGTCTCCCGCCGGTTTTCCGCTGCCCTGTGGAATCCTCCATTGCGGCGCAGCTTGCTGCGCCGCCATGGGGATTCCGACCCCCTCACCGCCATCCTGTTCCTGGCGGTTTTGACCGCCAGGAACAGGATGGCGGTGAGGGGTGTTGTGGGGCCCCTGGGGGGCCCTGCAGTGGCCATGCCAATGACATTGGCACTGCAGGGGCCCCCGTAAGAGGGCCCCACAAAGATTTTCAGTGTCTGCCATGCAGACACTGAAAATCGCGACGGGTGCTACTGCACCCGTCGCACCCTTCCCACTCAGCCGGCTCCATTTGGAGCCGGCTTCCTTGTGGATAGGGGTTTCCCGCTGGGCTGGCGGGCGGCCTTCTGGCGGTCGCCTGCCAGCCCAGCGGGAAACACAGAATAACCGCGGCGGTCTTCTGACCGCGCAGCGGTTTTCTGGCGGCTCCCGCCGGCACCACGGTTACCGCAGCCGGCGGTAGTCAGAATGACCCCCTTAGTCTCTTTTTCGAAGATTTTCTTCAGCAGGACGAACCTGCCAGTCCAATCCGACCTCCTGGAGCCCTTCTCCTGATAGGCGTTGCGGGAATCCTCGGGGTAGATTTTGACCTTCGGTCTTAGTCGTTTTTTAGAGGTGAAAATCCTTCGACCGGGGTAAACCTGGATCTTGGTCTGACGTCCCTGGAGCCCTCCTCAGACACGCTGGCTGGGAGGTCCCGGTCAACCTTTCACCTTCGGAGATTTTCTTTACCGGGACGAACCAGCAAATCAGACCGGGTCGCGGTTGAGGCAAGCCGGCTATAGTTGCAGCGGCGGGTCGGTCCCTCTATGGAGCTTTTTTTTCAAAAGTTCTCCAAACTTCTGGGGCTTCTCCCAGATGTCCTTTTAAGGTACTTTTGAGGTCCACAGCTCACCCCAAGGGTCCTGAAGTTCTGAGATGGTCCTTGGGGGCGCGGACTACAACTCCCAGAATGCACCTGGCACAAACTACTTTTTGGCCACTGGGCAGTGGCCAGCTGGTTGATTTCTTCAGGAGTTGGTGCAAGGGACTCTGGTTAGCAATTTTTCACATGTAGCAAACAGGGAGTCCCTCCTTGAACCAGTTGAAGCCAGGCAAAGTCCTTCTTTTGGTGAAGCCCAAGGGCGCAGCTGGTGCAGTCCTCCTGAGTGCATGTTCCAGGTGCAGGCCAGGGGTCCAGCAGGGCAGTCCTTCTTCTCATTTGGTTCTTCCTTGTTGGAATCTGATGGGGATCTGAGGTGTGGGTGCAGGTCTGCCAGTTTTATCCTTGCTCCTGGGTGAAAAGCAGGGGGGTCCTGGTTCTCCAATCAGGTGTAGGGTCCTTCCCCCTGTGATGACCACTTCCTGGAAAGTGTGGCAAAAATCAATCCCAGGAGGCAACATTCTCCAAAAATCCATCATGGCTGAATATGATTTTTGAAGGTTACATCTGGCTGAGACCACCCACTGGTGTGGCTAAAAATCATAAAACACACCCCTCTCCTGCCCTTTCCTAATCTAATCAAGGGGGCACCTAGTTGTCTGGGGTTGCAGGGTGTGGGGGTGTTGCTGGTTGCTCCAAATGTCCTTCTCTGCCTTTGAAGACAAGTTTGGCAGCCCTCCCCCTTCCTGCCTCACCATCTGCTGAGGGGAGATTCCCTCCCACAGGCACATTCCTTTGTGTAAAGCCAGGCCACTTCACACCTCATCAAGGCAGCCTGGCCAGGCTGCTAGAGGCTGGCCAATCAGAGCACAGCAGTAAAAACAATGCAGGGATTAAAGTGGCAACTTTTCAGGTAAAGTTTAAAACTCTTTACCTGAACAAGTTATATTAAATCCAACAAATGGAAGTTGTGGGATTTATTATAACAATTCATTTGATACCAAACTCTTGGTATCCATTGTTTAAGGGGACTTTAAAATTTAAATTAAAGTCTCCCCATTCTAGCCTATGAAGGCCATTTACTACAATGAGGGAAAAACAAATTTGGCTGTTTTTACCTCACCAGGGCTTATCAAACTATTTTCATAAGGTCCCTGCTTATAGTTACATGGCACCCAGCCCTAGGGGCACATAGAGCACACCTTAGGGGTGATTTATATATACAAATAAGGTAGTTTAAGACTTTGGAGCTACTTTTAATTCCAAAGTCGAATTTGCATATAACTTTAATTTAAAAGCAGCCAGCAAGACAGGCCTGCCTTTAAAATGACACCGGGCACCTCAGCAGTGCACCTTTGGGTGCACTACCTATGCTGTGGTTCCTAAACCTACATGCCCTACCATATACTAGGGACTTATAGGTAGGTTAACTTAGCCAATTATAATTAGCCTAATTTGCATATCCATTTTACACAGAGCACTGGCCCTGGGACTGGTAAGCAGTACCCAGGGCACAGACAAGAGTCAGTAATCACCAGTACCTGTCCAGAAAGTGTGGGGGTGACCAGGGCAAAAAGGAGGACTTTCCTACAAAGCTCCATAAGTTAAAGAAGTGCATTGTGAGAGCTGTAGTCCCTGAGCCCAAGAGGCAAACCAAAGCCTCTGATCCCCTGGTGGGTGCTATGGACCACTTTCCTGAATCAAGAAACACTTCTGAAAGTAAAGTAAGTGTAACAGTGTTACATCATGGGTAGGCTGGACTATAGACTTTGTCCCTGACCAGTACGACCTTTTATAACTCTTTGAGCACTATTTGCCTGTAAGCATTTTTTTTATTTAGGCCCTCATTACAACTTCGGCTGTCTTACAAAAAGACCGCCAAAACTGCGGACGCCACTGTACTACCAGTGCTGGCGGTATTTGTGGCTCCCTATTATGACTTTTCCGCTGGGCCAGCGGAAAAATCACATCAACATTGCAGCCGGCTCATAGTAGAGCCGGCGGCGATGTTGATGTGCAGTGGGTGCAGCAGCACCCGTCGCACATTTCACTGTCCGAAATGCGCGATGGGGCTGTGCCTGGGGGCCCCTGCACTGCCCATGCCAAATGCATGGGCAGTGCAGGGGCCCCCAGGGGCACACCGAGTCCCCCTTACCGCCAGCCTCTCCATGGCGGTGTTTACTGCCATGGACAGGCTGGCGGTTGGGAACTCATAATCCCCAGGGCAGCGGTGCTTGCATTTGACGTCACAGAGGCGGTTCCACAGCCATCACCACCATGCCACAAGGACTCCACCTGCGGTATTATGAGCAGGGTGCTGATGGCGGTGGAAGCGCCTGTTACCGTTCCCTGGAGGACGACCTCCTTGCTGGACAAGGTAAGTCGATTGTCCGACAGGGTAGGGGGGTTGGAGAGTGGGGAGTGTTGTGTTTGCAAGTGGGTGTTGTCTGCATGTGATAATGTAAGTGTGTATGCGTGTGTGAATGTAAGTACGTATGCATGTGTGCACACATGTATGAATGAGTGTGTGCATGGGTGTTGGAATGCGTGTATGATTGTTGCAGTGAGTGCGGGTTGGAATGTTTGTGTGAATGCATCTGTTGGTGCAAGTGAATCAGTGTATATATGTGTGTGAGTCAAGGAGTATATGTATGCATGTGAGTGAATGCGTGTATGTAAGTGTTGGTGAATGAGTGTATGCGGGGAGCATGTAGGTGTGTGTGTGCATGTGCGTGTATACAGGGAGGGTGTAGGAGGGGGTGCTGAAAAGGAAGGGAGGTGGGGAGTATTAAAGTTGCAGGGGGTGGATGGGGAAGTCATATGCCGATGACAGGAAAGGAATTTCCTGTCACCAGCAGCCTTACCGCCAGGATTTTTGTGGAGGTGCTACCACCATCAAAAGCCTGGCAGAAAGCCGACTTATACCGCCGGCGGTCTTCAGTGGACCACCAGTTCGAAGATGCTGACATCCAGTGCAGTGGTCCAATCGCCCTGGTGGTAGCAGCGGGGATGTAGAGGTTTGGCAGAGGCTAAACTGCCAGACTCACATTGTGCCAGTGTTCACTGCCGGCTCGTCGGTAGTGAGACTGCCACCGTGGCCCTGGCGGTCTTCAGACCGTCAGGGCTGAAATGACTACCTTAGTCTTTTTCTTGAAGATTTTGTTCAATGAGACTAAGTTGCAAGTCAGATCTCACCTCCCTGGAGCCCTCTTCAGATACACGTCGCTGGAGACCTCAGTGAAGAGTTCGACGTTCAGTCTTAACAGATTTGTCATGACAGAAATCATCATCAAATTTGAAATTGAAGCCAACCTCCATGGAGCCCTCTTCAGATATGCTGCACAGGAAGCCTTGGTCAACTTTTAACGTTTGAACTTAGAAATGTTTTTGGAACTTTTTCTCTCTGACATTAGATGACCTGCCACAGCAAGGCAATTTCAAGTCGATATCATAAGATTACCTCTCCACAAGCCCTGGTGAACACCTGGAAGTCTGGGGCTCCTGAGCATTTCAGCGAGATCGATCTGTTAGTCAGGCCGGGTCGCTGTTGTTGTAAGCCAGCTTGACTCACGATGTCGGGTTGGTCCACTTATGGAGCTTTTTTCCAAAGTTGCTCCAAACTTCTCCAAACTTCTGGATCTTCTTCCAGAAGGTCTCTGAAGGTCCTTTAGTTGTCCACAACTCACACCAAGGTTCCAAAGCTGTGAGTTGCACCTTGAGGATTAGGGCTCCAACTCCCAGAATGCACTTGGCTCAAATCCAAAAATGAACATTGGTCATCTGGTCAGTTTCTTCGGAGCTTGATGCTGGGTACTCTGGTCGGCTATTTTCTACCTGTAGCAAAGAGGGAGTCCCTTCTTGAAACAGTTGAAGACAGGCAAATTCATTTTAGTGGTGAAGCCCAAGTGTGCAGCTTGTGCAGCTTTTCAGAGTGCAGTGTCCAGGTGCATGTCAGGGGTCTGGCAGGTCAATCCTTCTTCTTCTTTGTCTTGTTCCTTGTAGGGATGTGAATTGAGGTGCAGCTCTGCCAGTTGTATCCTTGCTCTTGGGGGTCCAATTATGTGCAGGCTGCCACCCTCTACGTCCTGGGAAGTGTGGCAAAAATCAATCCAGGGAGCAACAGTCTCCAAAAATCGAAGATGGCAAAAATGTGGTCTCATAGGCTAGGTCTGGCTTAGCCCACCCACTGTTGTTGCTAGGCTTCCCTTAACACACCCCTTTCCAGTTCTCTCCTAATCCAATCAGGGTGCACCTGGCTGTCTGGTTTTTCAGGAAATGATGGAGGTCCACTTGCTGCCCCAACTGTCCTTCCCTCCTTTGAAGTACAGATTGGCTGCTGTCCCCCCACCCTGTTTCACTATCTGCTGAGGAAGTTCTCCTCCCTTAGGCACTCCCTTTGTGATCAGCCCAGGCCACTTCACACTTTATTAGGGCAGCCTGGTCAGAGAGCCAGAGGATGCCCAATCACAGAAGGGAACTACAGTGCTGGAACTGGTAACTTTTAGAAAACTCTTTCTAAGTGCAAGTTCAACAGTGGCAAGGTTTCGGGTATATTATAACTTTCAATTTGATACTAGACATGTTATATTTTGTTCCTTCCTATGGAAAATGAAACCTTGTTATTTAAAAATGAAGTCTCCCCATGTTAGCCTAAGAAGCCTATTCACTACCATGGGGAAAACACATTTAGCTGTTTTTCTCTCACTGGGGCTTATAAAACATCTTTCAAAAGGTCCCTGCTTACAGTTACACTCCATCCAACTCTGGGGGCACCTAGGGAACACCTTAGGGGTGAAATATGTAAAAATAAGGTAGCTTAAGACTTTGAGAGTACTTTTAATTTTAATTGGAAAGCAGTCAGCAAGGCAGGCCTGCCTTTAAAATGACACTGGACCTCTCAGCATTGCACCTATGGGTGCACTACCTATGCTGAGGTCCATAAACCTACATGCCCTACCATATACTTGTAGACTTATAGGTAGGTTGATACAGCCAATTACAATTAGCCTAATTTGCATAATCAATTTTCGGCAAAGCACTGGCCTTGGGACTGGTTACCAGTACCCAGGGCACAGTGAAGAGTCAGTAACCACCAGTATCTGTCCAAAAAGTTTGGGGGTGACCAGGGCAAAAATGAATAATTTCCTACACTGCCCTAACCCCATATTAAAGGTGATGGGTTCTAACCTACACCCTGGTAGTCATCATCAGCTAAGTGGAAAACCCTGGAAAAGCCATCTGCATTGGCAATCCCAGTTCTGTGTTACATCGTAAAATCCATCTCCTGTAGGGACATGGACTACCTCAACAGTTTTGGTTTCTCCCCCCTCATTTGCATGAGCCAACTGAGGACGGTTTGAACCCAGAAGTGAGTGCCAAACAGTTATGGCCTCAACTTATTCAGGGGCCAGACCACAGCAAAGGCCTCCCTCTCAATGAGACCTAGGGGGTTATTATGACCTTGGAGGTCGGTGTTATAGTGGCGGTAGCACCGCCAAAAGGCTGGCGGTACATACCGCCATAATATGACATTGGCGGTTTTACAAAAGCCAAACCACCAATGTACCACACCGACCGCCACGGCGGTAACAACAGTAGGGCTGGAGACTACAGCCTCCAGCCTGGCGGCCGTCACTAAGCCGCGCACGGGAACATGACCTCGCCCACCGCCATGGTTTCTGTAGCATACCTACCGCCACGTAAACCATGGCGGTAGGCACTATCAGTGCCAGGGAACTTCTTCCCTGGCACTGATAGGGGTCTCCCCCCCCTCCCTCTTCCGACACCCCTGGTATACACACCTAAATGCACAGACATACACATGCATACACACACACATAACCACATTCCCCCACGCATGCATACAACCATGCACACACACATCCACACACACTGACATACATACAAGCACACAGGCATTCACACAACGCAACATACAGTCACACTCACATCCATTCATGCACACAGGCATTCAACATGCCCCACACTCGCATGCACGCATACAGAAACATACACACATACCCCAACACACACACAACACCCCCACCCCTCTCCCCTGTCGAAGCACCCGATTTAGCTGCTTGCAGGGGGTTCTCAGGCAGGAAACAGGACGGGGTGCTGCTGCCAGCAGAAGCGCCCACCAGCAGAACACCATTAGGCCGTATCATGGATCATGATACGGTCTGCGGTGGCTTACTGGCGTGGCACTGCTGCTGGCAGCAGCACCACCTTACTGCCATCCGCCGCCATGACCGTAGCCGGAATTCTGCCAGTCTTCTGGGGGAATTCTGGCTACGGTCATAATATGGCGGTCGGCTGGTAGCCACGGCGATGGACTTTTGTGAGCCTTCGCTGTGGTGGTAGGTGGCATTTACCACCTATGTCTTAATGAGGGCCTTAATCTTTGCTCTCTGGGGAGTAGTCACTGACTAATGAAGTCAACTGGCTGATCCTGGTTCTCATCATTGAAGTGTGGTAACAGTACCCCAAACTCTGTCTCTGATGCATTTGTTTGCACTATAAACATTTTTGTTGTAGTCAGGGGACAGCAGGGGCTGCTTCTTTGAGGTGAGTTCTGCCACAATGGTCCCATAATTCCGAACAAACCTGTGATACCCAGTCAGGCCAAGAAAGGGCCTGACCTGAGTCTGGGTTTTAGGAGCCTCCCAATCCAGGATGGTCTGGAGCTTCGGCTGGAGATGCTGTACATGGCTTCTACCTAGAAGGTGGCCCAGATGCACCAATTAACTCTGCCCTATCTGGCATTTGCTTTCCTTGATAGTCAGGCCTGCCTGGAGCAGGGCCTGAAGCACCTCCCGCAGGTGGACAAGTCTCTGTTCACCAACCTTTGGAAGATGGCAGATGCATTTTTCAGACCAAAGGGCATCACCTTGAATTGAAATTGGCCCTCTGTAGTGGAAAATGCTGACCTCTCCTTAGCTCCCAGACTTAAGGTAATCTGCCTGTATCCTGAGGTCAAATCAAATGTTCTCTGGAACTTAGCATCCCCCAAACTATCAACAAGCTCATCAGCCTCAGGTCTGAGGTAAGCGTCCGTCTTAGTGACTGCATGTAAACCTCTGCAGTCTACACAGAATTGTAGCTCTTTCTTCCTATCTTGGAGATTAGATTTGGGTACCAGCACCACTCGACTGGCCCATGGACTAGCACAGGGCTCAATTAACCTCATCTCTAACATACTAGCTACCTCAGCTTTGATGTTGGCTCTGGCCAGGTTTAACAACCTGTGCAATTTATTTTTAATAGGTAAGCTTTCAACAGTGCCAATGTCACGGACACACCAATTGGCAAGTTCAGGGGTCTGGGAGAACAGTCCAGCAAATTGCTCCAGCACTTGACTGCAGTCCTTCTGCTGCTGAGCTGTCAACTTGGGAGAGAGTACTACTCCCTCCACTGACAGATTGTGCGCATTGGTCGAGAGGAGGTCCTGCAGAGGTTCACTCTCCTTCTCCTTTCTTTCATCTGTTACCATAAGCATGGTCATGTCTACCCTGTCTTGGTGGGGCTTCTGTCTGTTTACATGCAGAATCCTATTAGGATTCCTGGGGGTGCCAAGGTCCACCAGATAGGTGCCCTCACTCTGCTTCTCCAAAATGGGGTAGGGCCCAGTCCACTTGATCTGGAGGGCCCTAGGAGCCAAAGGCTCCAAAACCCACACCAATTGACACAGGTGATACTCAGGAATGGTAGCCTTTTGGTAATGCCAGAGCTTCATGAGCTCTTCGTTGGCCTGCAGGTTGCTGCTTGCCTTCTTCATATACTTAGCCATATGTGACCACAGTCCCAGAACATAAACAAGCACATTCTGTGTGGACTCTCTGAGAGGCATCTCCCACGATTATCTCACTGAAAACATTGGGCCTCTGACAGGGTACCCAAACAGTAACTCAAATGGGATGAATCCAACTCCTTTTTGAGGTACCTCCCTCTAAGCAAACAGCAGGCATGGGAGGAGAACATCCCATCTTCTCCTGAGTTTGTCAGACAAAGCCATTATCATGACCTTCATGGTCTTGTTAAATCTCTTCACCAGACCATTGGTCTTGGGATGATATGTGGTGGTGAGCTTATAAGTAACACCACATTCATCCCACATCACCTCCAGATAGGTAGACATAAAGTTTGTTCCCCTCTCTGAGACCACCTCCTTGGGAAAACCAACCCTGGTGAACACACCAAGCAGGGCACTAGCCTCTGGGAGAGCAGTGACTGTCTCTGGATACTTGGTGGCCTGGTATACTAACAGCAAAATGTATCTGTTGCCTGAGGCAGTTGATGGGTCTAAGGGATCAGCAATGTCAACCTCTGCCCTCGCAAAGGGAGTCCCAACCACTGGTAGTTGTATCAAAGGAGCCTTTGGCTTGCCCCCTGTCTTGCCACTGGCCTGACAGGTGACACATGAGCTGTAAAACTCCTTCCCTTTCTGTGACATATGGGACCAATAAAAATGGTTGACCAGCCTGTTCCGGGTCTTGGTCTGCCTGAAATATCCTGCTAAGGCAATATTATGGCTTAAGGTGAGGAGAAATTCCCTGTACTTATGGAAGACTGTGGTTTGGGGTCCCTTGCCTCCGTCTAGAGAACTACATCCTCCCAATAAACCTTGTGGGACCCACTGACATCCCCTTGTTCTTGCCTGGAAGAAGTCTGCCACAGGCCCTCTGCCTATACCTCTCCATGCCTGGAGGTAAGGTGGCCATGGCTGCAATGTACACTGCACCCACAGATACTAAGGTGACCTCCTTGTAACCTGATTCCCAACCCTGGGCCAACCTCCACCCCCACACCTACACTAGCAATCCCATGGAATTGCCCACCAAGAGCAGACAGCATCACCTCTTTTGTGTCCAGGTTGCTGACACTCAAAACACTTTCCTGCCTTGGCAGGTTCCTGGAACTTTCCAACCTTAGCAGGATTATAGTTCTTCCCCTGATACCTCTTCACCTTATAAATAGCATGGCTTGGGGCTCCCCTGCAGGTCCCCTGAAAAGAGCCCTGTCCTCTCTTTTTCTGATCACCTCCGGGGGATCTTTGGTTTACTCTGGTTCTTAACCATTCATCTGCTGCCTCTCCCAGTTCACTGGCTTTGGTCAGCTTACAGTCAACTAGATACTGGCATAATCTCTCTTGCACACAATTAGTTAGAAGGTGTTCCTTCATAATCAAATTGTATAGCCCCTCATAGATACTTACCTGGTAAGTCTGTATCCAGTCTTCTAGTGCATTCTGTGAGATGTCCAAGTTGGGATCAGTGTCTGTCTCCTCCTCCCCTATGGTCAGGAGCCTATCCCTCACAGATATTGGAATCAACTCCCATAGGAGTGAAAGCCAATACTGAGGATTAGTTCTTCTCATTCTGAGAGACCTTTCAAAGGCTGCAAGCCATTTAGCTGTGTCATCCCCTTTTTGGTAAACCGGAACCACCCCCTTGGGTAACCTGGTCAAAACCCACCACCCCTGCATATCTCCATTTCTTGTTCATTACTACCATTTCTTTGTTCTGCTCTTTCCCACTTTTTCTTCTCTAGGGCCACCTTTTCTGCCCCCAATGCTATAAAGGCCAGCTGGGCTTCTAGCTCTCTCTCCCTGAGTGACAGGTTCTCTCCTTCTGAAGGAACCCCCTTCTTCCAACTAGATATGGGCATGACCCTGGTGACTGTGTGTCGTGAGGACCTTTCTTCCTCCTCATCACTGAGGTGTGTCTGTCTTCCCTCCTCAGAGAGGTTGGAACTTGTGTCCTCCCCCTCATTTCCCACTAGAGCTTCTTCTATGCCTACTCCTTGGGCCTTAGCCCAGGCTGTGTGGGATTTGATCAATACATTCTTCCTGAGATTAGTAACTGAGGGCAACCCCCTCTCAGCACACAGCTCACTAAGGTGTACTACTGTAGATGTGGGTAGGCTAGCCAGATCAAGCTCCATGGTATCTCTTAAGTTGTGTGTCAAACAAAAAAACTTTGCAAAAATGTGATTCAGAAATTTTGAAACATACCACCACTTTGCACCAAAAATGTTGGAAAGTGGATTACTGGTAAGGGCAGGTAAGTGCCTACACTTAGCAATAGGCCTCTAACCCCCACTAGATCCAGTCAGGTCTCAATAAAATTGAATTGGCAATAAATAGTTAGGCTTAACAGAAAAGACTGGTGTGTAAAACATTTAAAAACCACAAAACAGTATATAAGTAAAACACAAAACACAATAAAACCTGAACACCAATTTTGTAAAAAAGGATTATGGGGGTCATTCTGAACCTGGCGGTAAAGTCCGCCAGGGCCAACGACCGCGGGAGCACCGCCAACAGGCTGGCGGTGCTCCCATGGGCATTCTGACCGCGGCGGTACAGCCGCGGTCAGAAACGGAAAACCGGCGGTGTACCGCCGGTTTCCCGCTGCCCTGGGGAATCCTCCATGGCGGCGCAGCCATGGGGATTCCGACCACCATCCTGTTCCTGGCGGTTTTTGCCACCAGAAACAGAATGGCGGTATGGGGTGTCGTGGGGCCCCTGCAGTGCCCATGCCAGTGGCCAGTGGCATGGGCACTGCAGGGGCCCCCGTAACAGGGCCCCACAATGATTTTCAGTGTCTGCCATGCAGACACTGAAAATCGCGACGGGTGCAACTGCACCCTTTGCACCCCTTCCACTCCGCCGGCTCCATTCTGAGCCGGCATCCTCATGGAAGGGTGTTTCCCGCTGGGCTGGCGGGTGGCCTTCTGGCGGTCGCCCGCCAGCCCAGCGGGAAACCCTGAATACCCGCAGCGGTCTTTTGACCGCGCAGCGGTATTCTGGTGGTCCCAGCCAAGCCGGCGCCGGCCGGGGTCAGAATGACCCCCTATATTTCTATCTTTAAAATGACACTAAAATGTAAAAAAAGAGACCGCAGATATTAATTTCTTCTACAGTGAGCCGGACGCCTCGGTCAAAGTTTCACCTTCAGACTTAGGCCCTTAATACATGTTTGGTGGTCTTTTGGAAAGACTGCCGCAGTGGCAGTCCTAACTATAACTACCTACTGGTGACGGCTAATAGGTAATAAACCTATACACATACATATATTTATGCATGTTTATAGAAGTATATATTTTTACATAGCATAAAATAATATTGAGATTCATTTAACTAACATTATAATAATGTATATATTAAAATAGGTAACACTTACTACTTTAAACTATTATATATATTAAGACACAATATCTTTTGATGTTTTTATGATATTAATGTGAATTAATAGTTTATTTCTATGTGTGTAGTTACCTTTATAAGTATAGGAAAACAGTATTTTTTGTATTCAATATTTTTGACACACTATTTGTGTAGCACAATATTATTAGTTCTGATATCATGTCAGTGATCCTTCCCGTACACCTTGATCTTCTAAAGCTTGAACTTTATAAGACCTATTATTAATTCAAATTTGTACATAGGCATAAATAACCCTGCTGTTATCAGTTATGAAGGTGCAGCATTCTTTCACTTGGAATACCTTGCAAATACCACCTTTCTTCACAAGTAGGATATTTAGTGGTAAGCAGTTTTGAATAATCGCTGCCTTCATTGGAATTAATTCAGAGTTATTTTGAGAATCCAAGTGCCTCCTCTTCTTCAGGATCAGTTTCAAGTTCATTTTCAAAGTTTTATTGGCAACAATTTTTGGACTGTAGATTCCTGGAACTCTTCATTTTCTTCTTCGGATATTGATACTTGATACACCAATTGAGTTTGAAGCATACTTTCTGGTCCAAGTCTTCATTCTTTGTAGTCTTTTAGCAGCAGGTGATTCACTGTCTTCCGAATCAACTGCCATTACTTCAGTTTCTTCCTTGATTGGTTTAACCTCTCAGTCTGTAACTGTTTTCTTTTGCAGGTTCTTTTCAGTTATTTGTTTCCTTCAGCCCTTTCTTCTTCACTGGTTACCACTGCTGAATCTGCTCCAATTACTGATGAATTTGAACTTTGATCAGCATCAGTTGCGCAATTCCCTGTGAACTGCTTTTTTCCTCTCTGGGTTCTTTGGACCCAAATTTTCTATTGGAGTTTCTTCCTGTTTGGATCAATGGCTTTTTCTTGATGCCACTCATGTCTTTGACTTTGACATTGCAGCAGCACCTTACCTTGATTGTTACTTGAAATATAGACACCACTATTGGTTACTTCACCAGGATCTTGATTTTCAGTCTATAACAGTTTCATATTTGAGTTGCGTGTCTTTGACCAGTGTCAAGTTGTTTTTCATCCCCTTTGGATCCATGCTGTGACCTTGAGTTTTACTCTTTGAATCAGTGGTTGTTTTCACAATGTCTTCATCTACCACCTTCTCTTTTAATGTGAGCTGCATGGATCCACTGTGGGATTCCAGGACATTTCAAAGAAGTGTTAGCCACCAACAAAACCTGGTAAGGGCCACTCCATCTCTACTCCAGACAGGGTTTACAAACAAGTTGTTTGTTAACAATCCAGTTGTTTGGGTTCACATTATGATATGGAGGGCCTCATTTATAAGCTCATAGTGGCACACTGTACCACCGGAGTGTCATTTTTTTGATGCTCTAGTGAAACAGTGTGCCAGCCCATATTTACAAAGCTATGCAAAGCTACCTTGCATGGCTTTTCATGGCATTGTGAATTTGGCCTTCTTTCACCCAAAACACTGCATGAAAGGGGCATCTATGGGTGTTGCTGTGTGTGTTGCCATGCAACACCCATGGAATCTGACATATTCCCAGATTTACATTTTGCATAACACATAGAAAGAGGAAACCACCATTAATGGTTGACTAAGTGCAGGAAGGTGTCCCTTCCTGCGTATAAACAATCATTCTTGTAAAGCAGACACCCTTGCACCATGGTGAAAGGGTTCCTGCATTGGCACTAGGCAGCGGTTTATGCACCAGCACAGAGGAAAGTAAAGGGATGCATTGTATTTCTGTAAATACGATGCATCCCTGCACTTTCAAAATGATGCAGCATGGTGCAGCAAACTCGCTTGCTCGCTTGTTGCACCACGCTGCGCCATTTCTTTGTAAATTAGCCCTAGAGTTTCTTTTATCTGTTTTGTTGCTAATTCACCTGGTGAGAAACAGATTCCACCATATCAGCTAGAGTTTTGCAGTAATGAACAATGTCACTGTCTTCACTGATTGAACCAAATGTAGCTAAAGGAGTATAAGCCATTTTCATTGCTCTGCCCATCAACACCTTGTGGGATTAAAAAATCTTTTTAGGAGTATTTTTGTTATTTATCAAAAGTAAAGAAAGAACATTCAGCCACTTCGTACTTTGGCTGATTAGTTATTTGTGGCTCTGTGCATTCTTTCAACTACTCCCAAAAATGTGAACAATGATTTGTCTTGAAAGAGGTAGACTGGCCAAATCTTGGTGTTAACACAATCAACAAAAGTTTTGCAACTGTCTGATCTCCTGGTGGATGGGATAGACCTCAACCCATTTAGAAAGCAACTGGGATAGGCATTGCGCCATTTACAAAACACAGGAATCACAGGAATGTATTTAAGACCAGCATTTCAGCAACATTGGCTTAGTGTGTTAGAAATGAGTCCTCTGATCTGCTAGTATAACTCATCAGACGTCTGGCCTTTCATTGTTGATTATTATTTCCATGTGTTAAATAACTGTTACAAAACAAAACAGCAATATTTAAATCTTTTGTATTTACGCATTACCTTGTAAATGTCCTCACCATAGATTCTTTCCCTGGTTGTGACTGACTATGCAAATACTTGGCCATGGGTTGCCACACTCTGTTAGGAAATACATATTTGTAATCAGAAATTACATATAAGACCTGATAATTTTTCTTGTAACCCAGCATTTTACATTTTCCTTTCACATCCTCTTGGGCTTCCTCCTGGAGATCTCTCGATTCATTCAACTAAGTCTGAATTAGATAGAATAAGAAACATGTTGTGTATTAGAAATGGGACCTTAGGTTGGCAGTCAGGTTACCCTGTGTCCAAGCAAATACCCTCATTCTAGTCAGGGTAAGGGAGAATCACTCTCAGTTAACCTCGCTCACCCTTTTGGTAGATTGGCACAAACAGGCAGGCTGAACTTGAAAGTCTAGGTGTAAAGTATTTGTACCAACACACACAGTAACAGAAAACAGTACAAAAGGACACAGGTAGAAAAATGGGAAATATTTATCTAGACTAAACAAGACAAAAACGTCAAAAATCCAACATACACAAGTCAAGTTATTAATTTTAAAAGCAACAGAGTCTTAAATCATTTCGTAAACAGTATAAAAACACTGTTAGCATTGAAAAGTACCTGGGTAGTGTCAGAATAATATGCACGTATGTGTCGTAAAAAAGATTAACGATGCGTTGATTTCTCATCCGATAGCGAGGCCGTGCGTTGTTTCTCCTCCTCCGGCCGTGTCAGCATGCATCGTTTTGGGCAAGCACTCGGGTCCAGGCAGGTGTGTCGTTTTTCCGCACCCAGAAAGGTTTGTGTCAAAAGTCCTGCCGCACAGTATCAGCAAAACCGCGTTGTGTTGGTTGCGATGTTACCAGCCTCCGTTAGCTGTGTTGTATGTCATTTCTCCAGCTGCAGGCAGTCTGTGAGTGGATTTTCAGTCTTGGTCTGCCAGCTTCACCTTCCAAGGCCCAAGGAACTGGATAGGGCACCACCTGGCAGGGCAGGAGTCTCAGCAGAGACTCCAGGTGCTGGCAGGAGAAGTCTTTGATGTCCCTGAGACTTCAACAACAGGAGGCAAGCTCAGGACAAGCCTTTGGAGATTTGTTCACAAGCAGGAATGCACAACAAAGTCCAGTCTTTGTCCCCTTGCACAGGCAGAAGCAGCAACTGCAGGATAGCTCCACAAAGCACAGTCACAGGCAGGGCAGCACTTCTCAGCTCTTCAGCCCTTCTCCAGGCAGAGGTCCCTCTTGATTTCCAGAAGTGATCTAAAGTCTGTGGTTTTGCGTGCTCTTCTTATACCCATCTTGGCCTTTGAAGTAGGCTTACTTCAAATGAAAGTGTCTCTTGTTTGTGAAATCCTGCCTTGCCCAGGTCCTGCCCAAGACACACACCAGTGTGTAAGAGACTGCATGGTGTGAGGGGAGGCACAGCCCTTTCAGGTGTAAGTTCCACTCACCCCTCCCTCCTAGCACAGATGGCTCATCACGATATGCAGGCTACACTCCAGCTCCCTTTCTGTCACTGTCTAGAGAGAGGTGCAAACAGCTCAACTGTCAAACTGACCCAGACAGGGAATCCACAAACAGGCAGAGTCACGGAATGGTTTAAGCAAGAAAATGTTCACTATCTACAAGTGGCATTTTTAAACACACAATCTTAAAATCAACTTTACTAAAAGATATGTTTTTAAATTGTGAGCTCATAGACCCCAAACTCCACATGTCTATCTGCTCCCAAAGGGAATCTACGCTTTAAGCATATTTAAAGGCACCCCTCATGTTAACCTGTGAGAGGGATAGTCCTTGCACCAGTGGAAACCGAATTTAGCAGTATTTCACTGTTAGGACACATAAAACACTTCATATTGGGGGTCAATACAAGCTTGGCGGGCGGTAACCGCCGTGCGGCCGCCAATGCAGCTGCACTCCCGCGGCCCCCATTACGACATCCCCGCTGGGCCGGCGTGCGCAAACCAAGTGGGGATGAGGCCGCAACATAGGAGCCGGCTCCTAATTGAGCCGGCGGTGTTGCGGCTGTGCGACGGGTGCAGTAGTTAGGGGGCCCCTGCACTGCCCATGCCAATGGCATGGGTAGTGCAGCGGCCCCCAGGGGCCCCAGGACACCCCTTACCGCCAGCTTCTTCCTGGCGGTGCAAACTGCCAGAAACAGGCTGGCGGTAGGGGGGTCATAATCCCCAGGGCAGCGCTGCTTGCAGCGCTGCCCTGGTGGATTATCACTGCCGGGGCTAAAACGGCGGGAAACCGCCGGCCCCGGCGGTGCGACCACGGCGCTACCGCCGCGGTCGTAATACGGGTCTCCGTACCGCCAGCCTGTTGGCGGTACGGACGCCACATTACCCCTGGCGGTCTCTGACCGCCAGGTTCGTAATGACCCCCTATTTGTCCTACCTTCAACATACACTGCACCCTGCCCATGGGGCTACCTATGGCTTACCTTAGGGGTGTCTTAGATGTAAGGCGTGCGCTGATCTGCTGAGATTCCCACTCCCAAAGGACATGGGCTTGGGGAACAAAGAGAGCAGGGTGCATTGGGGTGAGTGTGGCTGCAGTCTCCCTGTCCTCTCTGCATCTTGGGGCCCAGGGATAGGGTCCTGGGACCCCTCACTGACATTGTAAGAGGGTGCAACAATGATCTCTCACTTCTGATTTGTGTATAGGGCCCAGGGATGGGGTCTTGGGCCCCCTTTCCTGCCTTGCAGGGAGCCCAATTGTGTTTCCTCTCCATAACTCTTCTTATGACCCAGGGATGGGGTCCTGGGCCCCTTTATGGAAATGTTAAGGGTGGAGGGCATAATGGTACTTTCTAGCAGTTCCTTTGGGATCAAGAGATGAGGTCCTGGGCTCCCTCCCACTCCTCATGGGGGAATCACAAAAGAACTCCCCTGCAGATTTCCATTGAGGGGGCAGCCTCCAGGCCCTGGCTCACCCTAAAGGCAGAAAACCACTAGAGCAGCAGGGCTACATGTGTTTAGTCACCAAAAGACAGGCATCATCTTTAACCAGCCATAACCCCTGAACCGTTGGGCAGATTATGATGAACATGGGCTCCTTTTGCTCCTAGCCATTTGGAGTGGCCTCCTGACCTTCAAGACACAAGCTTTGGCAGAAACAGGTTTCACTGACCCTCTGCACCAGCCTTTCAACTTGTGTTTTTCTGTGCCTCTCCTCCTTGCACAGAGCCCACTCTTTTCTCTGCTTGGTCATGGGGTCACTCAGAAGCAGAGTCTTTGATCCAGTGGGCAGTCAGGGGGTTCTTTCTTATAATTGTCCATGGCACTAGTCTCCAGTCCAGTGTTCCAATGAAAAGCTCAACCAAGGGAGAGCTCTCTCCCCTGCGCAAAACCTTTTAAAAGCAGGGTGAGAGTGTTCAGCAGGGCTGCTTCTCTGGCCTATCCTGTTACACCGCTTCACCTCTCCATCCCTGACCCAACCTCCCTTGCACAATCTTCTGGAATATCTAAAAATGGCATCACCCAGGAGTCACTTGCCAGGTGTGCTCTGGGGCACTCAGCTCTACCCCTCACTGACATCACTGCCAGGGCCTTTCCGATGGCAAATCTCCAAAGGTACACCCATCTAGTTTAGCTCAACAGGTCTGGAATCCCTCATTTGTTGAGTGGTCTGAGGCAGGCCCTTCTCCTGGCACAGGATTAGAGCTGACTGATTGATTGATGCAGAACAATTCACCGAATTGCTTTCTCCTCTAGAGCTGACACAAGCACTGTTAATTGCTTCTTTGAAGGGTGAAGCCCTTTTACCTGCAGCTGGAGAGCCATAAGCTGAACAAATACGTTTTTGGACTTCACAGCAGTGTCTTTTTTAAACAGGTTACAGTGTACATTGGTGTGACTCTGGAGTATTTAGACCCCAAGGAACTGGAGTTGTTACTACAGTCAAGACAGTAAAGCACACTAGCTTTCCCTACATGTGTACACCCACATTATAAGGTCTAGTCCAGGTCATGTTATCTGGGTTCATTAGGTGTGTAATAATCAAATTTTGTCCTGGACACCCTGGCTGCAATGCACTACAGAGAGATCAGCAGCATAATTCATTTTGTGTTAATGATTGTCCATTTCCGCGGACCACCATTCTGCCATAGTTTTTTTGAAGGATAATTCCATTTACCCATGCACCTCTCTCTGACCTACCAAAGGTGTCTCCTTTAAAACAGATGGAGATAAAGGAAAGAGCTATATCTGCATGTTGTATTGCCTAATTTTAAAATACATTTTATGCTGTGATGGTTTGGTTTGACATTATAATGTTTGATTAAATTGGTATTTATTACATAAATAGCCAACCACACTCATATTGCATATGTCTGTCCTCTTTCAACCTGCAACAATGCTACATTTCACTAACTACATTGTTTTCTTGCCTGGTTGCTTTTAGGTGCACAAGAGAAGAGCTGTCACATCACCACCTGTATTGCCAAGGATAATGCCTGTACAGTTATTTTTCAGTCCTCCAATCTCTTCTTCTTGTGCAGCTTAGTGCCACTGCAACTGAGAGAGGCAATTTAAGATGGCACCAAAGAAGGTGGCTCCCAAGAATGTGGTCAGGGAGAAAAAAGAGCTTTCTACCAGTGGCCTGCTCTTGTGCCACAAATATACCTGCACCTGTATGCAAGGGAGGCGTTCCCCCACTAGAAAGCCCACAGGGTAGTGCAGTGAATTCTACAAGATTCCACTGCGTCATTCAAGCATCATTTGTAATGTCTGTGCAGGGTCAGGCATTAAAGTGACACTATGCTGTCTTAAATAAGCCTCCTGAGCTTTGCTGGACTAGCATCAAACGTTTTGATGATAGTCCAGCAAAGCGCCACAACTGTGTCAGAAATTCTGATGCTGCTGTGCTAACGTGCACCATGGTGCACTGTATTGTACATACAGCGCTACTATGGTGTAGTTAGGAGGTCCAAGGCAGAACAAGCAAACTGGTGCATTATGATTGATGTCAATGAGGCCCATTGAGTCTACCATCACCTATTTCTCAAAAGTCACCTGGGTCAGTGGCCCCAGAAAACAAGAAAATCGAAGCTAGTATTATGAGCATGTTTAGGCAGGAATGACCCTGAAACCGTGAGCACCCAATTCCGCATTTATACAATGCGAAGCTGGCAAAAATATTAGAGCTGGACCTTCTCCCTTTTTCTTTTGTGGAACCACTGGGATTCTTCAAATTTATGGCAGCCATCTGCCTGAAATGGAAGGTTCTAAGTCAGACCTATTCTGCCAGAGTAGTTGTTGCACAGCTGCTTCACGATTGGGGGTGGGCATAGAATACCACTCTGCTGGCAGAATTCATAGAGTTTTCCCCACTCCACGCTCTGCAGAGAGTTCAGAAAAACTCTGCAAAGCAGCATGGAGTATTTTCTCTCAGGTGGCTCGCCAATGTTACGTCAGCAATCACGAGCAACAGAAATCCTTAAGTTATTGAGCAAAATTTCTGAACCTGGGCTGTTGCAGCAGGACGCTACCGCTTGCATTGAGAAAGCTGCCACTAGTGTTGAGGAAGCTGTTGATTGAGTAGAAAATCACAGCAGAAAGAATTTAACACCCTCTGGCACTCCACCATATGCTGTTTCCAATGATTTTACTGCATGGGAAAATTTTCTGCCTCTGAAAATCAGCATGAGCAGCAAGACTCCAACAAACTCCACCGTTCGTTGTATTCTGCATAGTGTGACAGAGTTTTTCAGCACTTCGCTGAGTTCTACGTAGCAGAACTCACTGAACTCCGTCCAGGCCTAATCACGATGTGCTGCAATATGTTGGACAAGCTTTGCAGCAAAGTGTTGTCCACACAATCCACCTCTTGACAGACATCTGGACCGGTTGCAGGTGACTGATTACATGTGCATCATTTCACACTGGATCTCTTTTGTGGAGGTAAATCAAAATCTATTTACATGTCTTGGCCCTGAATAATTTTTTGAAAGCATTCTACAGCCTGCAACAGTAGCCATGTTCGCCATGGCAAAATCACATACAGCTGCAAACATCTTGGACAAATTTAATAGCAAGGTGTCTGAATTGCTGTTAGTCAGAGGTCTCTGGATTGGATTTGTTGCCACGGACAGTGGCAGTAACATAGTCAAGGCCATGTCAGAAGGTGCCTATTTCAGGGTCTTGTGTTTGGCACACTGCATCAACCTCGTTGATCAAAAATTTCTCAACAAAGAAGACATAGGCCCTCATTACAACATTGGCGGTAAAAGCTGCTACCACCGTGCAGAAGATCACCAACACACCAGAGCGGCCGCGGATTTCCGCCACAGCTATTATGACCCACAGTTCTGAATCCGCCAAAATCAAGACACCCACACAAGTCCGCCACACCAAAGGTCAATGATAAACTGGCGAAATCAAAATCTCCACCTTCACGCCAACAGAAATACGCCCACACTATCACGACACACGAATCCACACATTAACAAAACACAGCCACATTGGATAAATCGAAATACACACACCTGATACACATACACACACCCCTCCCACAAACCCAATACAATATAAAACACACACCCACATCACCCACAAACCCTTACGACAACAAATCATGAACGAAAGCCAGAGAGAGACAGCACCAGCAAGAACAACAGCATCCACAGGCACACAACACCATCACCCACAGAAATTCCATGCACCTCACACAACACCCCACTACATATCAGCACACTTATCACACCACACTCTACCCCACACATCACCTAAACAACCCTATGGCCCCTGCAAAGGCACCCCAGGTTCTCAGAGGAGGAGATCAGGGTCATGGTGGAGGAAATCGTCGGGGTAGAGTCACAGCTATTCGGATCACAGGTGCAGCACACCTCAATTGCAAGGAAGATGGAGCTATGGCGAAGAATAGTGGACAGGGTCAACGCAGTGGGACAGCAACCAAGAATTCGGGATGACATCAGGAAGAGGTGGAACGACCTACAGGGAAGGTGCGTTCCGTGGTCTCAAGACACCAGCTGGCGGGTCAGCGGACTGGTGGCGGACCCCCACCTCCTCCCCCACAACTAACAACATGGGAAGAGCAGGTCTTGGCGATTCTGCATCCTGAGGGCCTCGCAGGAGTAGGTGGAGGAATGGACTCTGGCAAGACAAATCTTACCTACTACATCCCCCACCCTACCTGTATGCCAGCACATACCCCACCCTCACCCTCACCCCCAGCACTCCAACTCCTCACATATGTCCCAACATCACAAACCACCCATCCCAACACCAAGCCCTGCATGCAACAACAAAGCATGGACACCCATCACTAAAGCATGCCCACTGCACATACCCATACACCCCCCTAAACCATCATCACACAAGGTCCAACACAGGAATGCTAGCACTGGGGTACACGGTCACCCACACATTGCACACCATGCCACACACAGATGTAATAAACATCCTTTTATACCCCTGCAGGACCCCTACCCAACATCACCGGACAGGAGGGTCCACACACGTCCACACCACCAACAGAAGAGGCCCACAGTGATGACAGTAGCTCTGTCCAACTGGATCTAGATGACCAGCCCGGCCCATCGGGGACCTCGGGGCAGTCGGTTCCCATCACACAGTCACAGGCCACTACAGAGCTTCCCCCCTCTGGAAACACCAGCACAGCACCCACCCAGCGGGCCCATACCTCCGTCCCCAGGACACGTCAATCAGCTGTGTGTCCACCACTACAGGGAACCCAGGCTAACCCACCACCCCAACAACAACAGGGACCTGGGGGCAGTGGGCACACGGTCCAGGGGACGGAGGCCCAGGAACACAGAGGAACTGGGAGGGCTGCTGTGCGACAGGGGGCGGACAGGCCAAGGGAACCCACTCTTCACGAGGCCCTCTCCTCCATCATGGGAGCCTACCACCACTCCCAGGAGACTATGGCAACGGTACTGGCCAAGTTTCAGGAGACCCAGCGCCTGCAGGAGGAATAGTATATGGGCTTCAGGGAGGAACTCAGAACCATCAGCTCCACCCTGGGCACCATCGTAGGGGTGCTGAAGGAAGAACTCAACACCAGGAGGGACACTGTGGCACAACAAGTGGCCCCTCACACTAGCATGGACGATGAACTGCCCACCACCTCCGCCGGCGCTAGTGGACAGGACGCCCGCCACAGGACCACCACACCATCACCCCACCCCCTGCAGAGGGAGAACCACCCAGCAAACGGTCCCTGAGATCCAGGAACAAGACAGAGCACGATGCCAAGACCCCGCCAAGAAATGAGACCACCCTGATTGCCATCCTACTGTCCCACTTTGTCACCCTGTCCATACTTAAACTGCCCCAGCTCCACTTCCTATGCCCATACGGGCAATGCACCTGTGAGACTAATAGACTGGACTCTGCCATGGACATTCCTCCGCCATCAACCCTCACCATTTTACTACCCCCTCCAATATTGAGCACTTAAATAAACACACTTTAAGCACAAAACAATCTGGAGTCTGTCTGTGATTTCGAAATAGTGTATTAGCAAATACAGTGACAAAATGCTCTTTCAATGGTAATGTGAACATACCTATGTCACACAGCTCTAGTCCATGAGGAATCTAAGCAGATGTGACACAGTGGGACCCACATCTGTGAAATCGTAAGGGAAAGTGACAACTCAGTGACCATACACTGGGTGAAAACGACAGACAGTAGAGAGGCAGTAGTGTATAAGTACATGTAGCAGGCAGGTCTGTACTCTTACCTGTGTCTCAGTGGAAATATTGCTGGATCACTGAGTCCTTGTTGTTCATGCCTTCTTCCTCTGCTTCCTCGTCTTCACTGTCCACAGGCTCCACAGCTGCAACTACACCTCCATCTGGACCATCCTCCTGCAGAAAAGGCACCTGTCGTCGCAAAGCCAAGTTGTGCAGCATACAGCAGGCCACGATGACCTGGCACACCTTCTTTGGTGAGTAGAATAGGGATCCACCTGTCACATAGAGGCACCGGAATCTGGCCTTCAGGAGGCCGAAGGTCCGCTCGATCACCCTCCTAGTTCGCCCAGGGGCCTCATTGTAGCGTTCCTCTGCCCTTGTCCTGGGATTCTTCACTGGGGTCAGTAGTCATGACAGGTTGGGGTAACCAGAGTCAGCTGCAAATGGTGAGGGAAATCTCTTAGACATGCACTAACCTGTAGGGATATCCCCAGACCCAGACAACCATTCCCACTGGCTTGCTTCCAGGTGCTCACCTAATAGCCACACACGGTGCCTCTGGAGTTGACCCATCAGATAAGAGATGCTGCTATTCCTCAGGATGTAGGCGTCATGCACTGAGCCAGAGAACATGGCACTCACATGGGAGATGTACTGGTCTGCCAAACATACCATCTGTACATTCATTGAATGATAACTCTTCCGATTTCTGTATACCTGTTCACTCCTGTGGGGGGGGGTACCAAAGCCAAATGGGTCCCATCAATGGCACCTATGATGTTGGGGAAATGTCCCAGGGCATAGAAATCAGCTTTCACTGTAGGCAAATCCTCTACCTGAGGGAAAACGATGTAGCTCTGCATGTGTTTCAGAAGGGCAGACAACACTCTGGACAACACGTTGGAAAACATAGGCTGGGACATCCCTGATGCTATGGCCACTGTTGTTTCAAATGACCCTCTTGCAGGGAAATGGAGCACTGACAGCACCTGCACTTGAGGGGGGATTCCTGTGGGATGGGGGATTGCTGACATCAGGACTGGCTCCAACTGGGTACACAGTTCCTGGATTGTGGCACGGTCAAGCCTGTATGTGATAATCACATGTCGCTCCTCCATTGTCGACAGGTCCACCAATGGTCGGTACACCAGAGGATGCCGCCATCTCCTCACATGTCCCAGCGGACGGTGCATATGAAGGACAACAGCGAGCACAGAGTCAAACAACTCAGAGGTACGTACCCAGAGTTTACACAGAACACCATTCATACACAAAAAGTGGCCTGTATGTGTGTTGAGTCTAGGCCGAGGTATGTGTGACGCAGTTGAAAATGAAGCCATGTGGGCCCGTGAAATGGCGGCTGCCTGACCTCTAAAGTGGGACTATGGGATGTGAGGTAACTGCACTGGCGTTGTACACGTCGCAGTAGGCGGTTGAAGACCGCGGCGCAATGCTGCATTGGGTAACATTGGACCCCATGGGTCCCAGGAGCCAATGACGATGTACGCCGGCGGTGATGATACGCACCGCCGCGGACGTGACCGCCATTTTCTATCTGTTCAATCACTCGATACCTGATCTTCGACAGGAGAGGACCTACACTGCAAGTGCTGCTGTGACCTCGGTCTGGAAGAGACAATGGCTCGAGTGTCTGGGGAAAGGGCCCCTGCCTTCACATCGGAGGAGTTGTAGAAACTCGTGGATGGTGTCCTCCCCCAGTACACGCTACTCTACGGTCCTCCAGACAAACAGGTAAGTACACAGGGAGCATGATGTATGGGCTATGCCTGAGTGTAAGAAGGAAGGGGGGAGAGTGCGGCATGCATGAAACGACGGTGAATGCATGTGCCACAAGGCAAGGGTAGGGATGGGGGACAATCACTTTGACGGTGCAGTTGGTAATAACTTACTCTTCCCCCTGTATATTTCATGTAGGTCAGCGCCCACCGGAAAAAACATATTTGGCGTGCCATCACCAAGGACGTCCGGACCCTGGGGGTCTACCACAGACGGAGCACCCACTGCCGGAAAAGTTGGGAGGACATTCGCCGCTGGAGCAAGAAGACAGTGGAGGCTCAGCTGGGGATGGCCTCCCAACGTGGGAGGGGTACCCGTCGCACCATGACCCCCCTGATGTTCAGGATCCTGGCAGTGGCCTACCCGGAGTTGGATGGGCGCTTGAGGGCATCACAGCAGCAACAAGGGGGTGAGTACGCTCTCATTCTGCTGACTTTGCATGCAGTGGAGGTGTCTGGGTGGGGGAGTTGGGCTGTGGGTTTCCCTAGGCCAGGGCGAGTTCCGTAGGCAAGGTCCCTCTGTAAGGCAGGCCATGTGGCACCCCACCTCTGTAGAGTACCAAGTACACCTAGTCATGCCCCTGTGTCATCTATGTGTGCAGATGTCATCCATAGCCTTGTAGGCCAATTCCCAGGAAATGAACAGTGGAGCCCAAGAGCGCGGCGTAGTGCAGGGGGCTTCTGTGTCTGTCGTGTCCGCCAACGGTAGCGGTAATGCATGCACTCAACATGTCTTTCTTCTGTCGTCCACCCCCTTTTTGTGGTTTCCCTGTTCTTGTGTGCATTAGCATCATCAGGCGGAGGAGCAGTGGCACCGGAGCACCAGGGGGCTGCATCCCACATGGCCATGGAGGGCCACACTACGGACTCGGACTTCACCATTGGGACAGAGTGTGAGGGGAGCTCCACGGCGGGGAAAGGAGCTGAGACCAGTGACACGGACTTGTCCTCTGATGGGAGCTCCCTAGCGGTGGCTGCAACATCTGTGCCACCCCCATCTACAGGTACAGCCGCCACCACCCCTGGGAGCACCGCCCTCCCAGCCGCCCCTCAGCCTTCGCCTCGTGCCCACTCACCCGGGAGGGTGGGCATCACCTTCGCCCCAGGCACCTCAGGCCCTGCCCCAGTCACGCCTGCTGCCCTCAGTGAGGAGGCCATTGACCTCCTCAGGTCCCTCACTGTTGGGCAGTCTACCATTTTGAATGCCATCCAGGGTGCAGAAAGGCAGTTGCAACAAACAAATGCATTCCTGGAGGGCATTCATTCTGGTCAGGCGGCCCTTCAGCGAGCTTTTCCAACTCTGGCCTCAGCACTGATGGCAGCCATTGTCCCTTTGTCTAGCCTCCCCCCTCCAACATCCTCCACCCGACCCAATCCCCTGTACCTCAGCCTATCCCAAGCACACCTAGAGACCAGCATGCACACATGTCAACACACAAGGAAGCTCAGGCAAACATAAGCACCACACATCCCACAGGCACTCACGCAAGTATCACACACATGCAGACACACCAACATCCACTGCCTCCACTGTGTCCCCCTCCTCCTCGTCTCCCTCCTCCCTCCCTGTTTCACCTAGAGTCACACCTGCATGCACTACCTCTACAGCCACTACATCCCTATCCAGCACACCCACCACCACACCCCGCTCACGTGCAGTCACCACCCCCACTACCATTCACACGTCTCCTGTGTCCTCTCCCATTGTGTCTGTGATGCCACCTTCCAAGATACACAAACGCAGGCACACACCCACCCAACAGCCATCCACCTCACGATAGCCTCCAGCGCATGCACCTTCACCCAAAGTCAGCAAACAAACACCTCCTACAACCACCACCTCTTCCTCCACTCCCAAACCCCCTCCAGCTACCCGTCCCAGTGTTTCAAAAAAACTTTTCCTGTCCAACCTTGACATCTCCGGGACCAGTGGTGCCTGTAGTCACCGGAATCTGGAGTGCACCCGCCACCAGGGCAGCCAGTGTGGCACAGAGCCACAACACAGACAGTCCCTCACCTGTGAAGCATCAGAGGTTGGCCAATGCCCGGTGGGAGAGGGGGTAGACTCCAGCCACCAAAGCCGCTCCCAGGGGTCCTTGTGGGAGTGGGGAGTCAGCTGTGACACCTTCCAAGGTGGGGAAGGGCCACAAGAAACCCGGCAAGTCTGGGAAGAGCAGCACGGCAGAGAAGACTGCCATCATCCCTGCTGCCCAGGAGGCCACCTCCAGCACCAGTCCAGCTGCCCAGGACAGGACCGCCAGCAACAGCCCACCTGACCAGGACAGGACCGCCAGCACCAGCCCACCTGCCCAGTACAGGAACTTCAGCACCAGCCCACCTGCCCAGGACAGGCCCGCCAGCACCAGCCCAGCTGCCCAGGACAGGCCCACCAGCACCAGCCCAGCTGCCCAGAACAGGACCGCCAGCACCAGCCCACCTGACCAGGACAGGACCACCAGCATCAGCCCTCCTGCCCAGGACAGGCCCTCCAGCACCAGTCCAGCTGCCCAAGACAGGACCGCCAGCACCAGCCCAGCTGCCCAGGACAGGACCGCCAGCACAGGACAGGACCGCCAGCACCAGCCCACCTGCCCAGGACAGGACCGCCAGCACCAGCCCACCTGCCCAGGAGGCCACCGCCAGCACAAGCCCACCTGCCCAGGAGCCCACCAACAGCACAGGCCCAGCTGCCCAGGAGGCCAGCACAGGCCCAGCTGCCCAGGAGGCCACCGCCAGCACAGGCCCATCTGCCCAGGAGGCCACCGCCAGCACAAGCCCCGCTGGGCCATGAAGGACCGCCAGCAAAAGCCCCGCTGGGCCATGAAGGACCGCCAGCACAAGCCCCGCTGGGCCATGAAGGACCACCAGCAGCTGAGTCCCTGCAATGGAGACTGCCGCCTCAAGCATCGCTGCACAGGGCACCGCCGTCTCAAGCACCGCTGCACAGGGCACCGCCATCTCAAGCACCGCTAAACAGGGCACCGCCGTCTCAAGCACCGCTGAACAGGGCACCACCATCTCAAGCACTGCTGCACAGGGCACCACCATCGCAAGCACCGCTGAACAGGGCACCGTCGTCTCAAGCACCGCTGAACAGGGCACCGCCATCTCAAGCACCGCTGAACAGGGCACCGCTGTCTCAAGCACCACTGGCCCATGAGCGGCAAGGGCACTGACGCAATTGAGTCCGTCACGGGGTGATTGATGCACTCTGGGCACAAAGCCCCCTCCAGAACCAGTGGAGAAAGTCATCCACTACCTCTGTCCTTAGCAGGATGAAGCACTCTGGGCACAAAGCCCCCTCCAGAACCAGTGGAGTATAACATCCACTACCTCTTTCTGTAGCAGGATGAAGCACTCTGGGCACAAAGCCCCCTCCAGAACCAGTGGAGACTGTCATCCACTACCTCTGTCCTTAGCAGGATGAAGCACTCTGGGCACAAAGCCCCCTCCAGAACCAGTGGAGTATCACATCCACTATCTCAGTCCTTGGCAGGATGAAACACTCTGGGCGCAGAGCCCCCTCCAGAACCAGTGGATATTGCCATCCACTACCTCTGTCCTTAGCAGGATGAAGCACTCTGGACACCATTCCCCCTCCAGAACCAGTGGAAACTGTCATCCACTTGAGAGACTGTGGCTTTGCACTCCCCAGGATTGAACAGTGGGCAACCCACGCACTGTAGAGACTTGAGAGTCTGTGGCTTTGCACTCCCTAGGATTGAACAGTGGGCAACCCACCCACTGTAGAGACTTGAGAGACTGTGGCTTTGCACTCCTCAGGATTGAACAGTGGGCAAACCACCCACTGTAGAGACTTGAGAGACTGTGGCTTTGCACTCCCCAGGATTGAACAGTGGGCAAACCACCCACTGTAGAGGTTTGAGAGACTATAGCTTTGCACTCCCCAGGATGGAACAGTGGGCATGTGGCCCCATCGTGGATTTGGCGTTGTGCACTCAACCGGCTGAGGTGCCCCCCCCACTTCCCCCCCCCTGAGGTGCCTGTTTAGTTGCTCTCTGATGCCCCTGCAGTGTTCTCTCCATCATGGTCGGGGGTCTTGTGTAGGCCTTGCCCATACCGTGTGGTCCCAGTGTTCCACTGACTTTATTAGAGCACTACCTGGACTACTATGCTTGGTATATATTTTGTACATGGTGTATATATATATTTCTGCCTACTTGCTTTTAATATATTACAATGGGTACACTCATTTTCTATTGTCTTTGTATTCTTCCGGGGGCTTTGGGGGGTGTAACTGTGATGTATTGATAAGTATTAGTGTGTGTGTTGTAGTGGGTGAGGGTGGGGGTGTTGCATGTGTATGTCTCTGTTTTTTCCCTCCCCCCCTCCCCTGTGTCGTAGGTGCAGTACTCACCGTGGTCTTCGCTGCCGGTGTTCGTGCTCCTGGTAGAGGAGCAGGAAGACTATTGCAGGTAGAATTTGGAGTTCCGGATCCATGGCGTCCTCGTTCCTCGTGGGGTGTGTAGAGGTGAGTGTTTTTCCTTCGATATTCCTGTTTCCGCCGTGTTTTTATCCGCGGTGAATCCGCCCCGGAAAAGGTGGCAGATTGGCCTGTTGGCCTGTTGTGATACTGTGGGCGGTACATTGTCCTCCGCCTGTCTGTTGGCAGTGACCGCCAAGCTGTTTGTTTGTACCACCGTGGCGGTCGGAGTGTTAAAGTGGCTGTCTTTGTTGCCGGTTTCCGCCACGGTCATAATAGCAATATTTTTTCCACCGGCCTGTTGGCGGTCTTACCGCCGCTTTGTCACTGTCCGCCAGGGTTGTAATGACCGCCATAGTCAGCTACATTCTGAACCTTTTAGATGAAACTGCACTCATTTCTGCCATTCTTTTAAAGTCCACTTGCGGAGTATTCAGCAAACTAATAGAGTAGCAGTTAAGCCCTGATACAGGAGGTGCTGACACATTGAAACTCAACCTATTATATGTTGCAATATCTGTTTGAGCAGTACAGACAGATCAATGACTATGTCATTCAAAGAGGAGCTGATGCAATTGCGAAAACTATGACCATGGATGCAGAAAAAATGGGGCCTAGTGAAATGCTTTACATAGATGTTGCTCCATTTTGAGCTTTTCACACAGGAAGTTAGGACAGTATGATGGGCCAAGCTATCTCATTGTTGCATCTGATACAGGAGCAGTTAAAGAGGTTTGCCCTCTAACTTATGAACAAAAAACCAGAAGTGCATGCCTTGGTTGAGCCTAAACTATCGTTTGACTAGTAATGCAAAGCTGAAAAATTACATTGTGTCATCAAAGGAGTACACCTGTCATCCTACTTGATCCATGCTGCAAAAAAATTCTTCCCAATTTCATTCCCTTTTCTGAAAGGGATGTTTCAAAATACAAGAGGTAAATTGTTGAGCAAGCTGGAGAACTGAAAGAAGAAGAACAGCTTGAATTTAGAGTCTCACTCCATCGTTCTGGTGTGCCCCCTCCAACTTCCAGAAAGGGAAGTCTTATCTCACAGTATTCAACACCAGTAACAAGAAAACTGGCTACAACAGCAACAGAAGAATCATACCCAACCTCTGTATTGCCTTTGGTTTCAAGTGGCAGGTCTTAAGTCCAGTGCATAGGCGAAGGCAAAAGTGGTTGAGTAAATGGCAATACACATGTTTCAGGAGTATCTGGATGGATGACCCAAAAGTGGTGACAGTGGATCAAAACACATTGGTGTATTAGTATGGGAAGATGCGCCAATAGCCACAGCTCAGCAGGCTTGCAATAATGTATCTGCTTGTCCTGTAACCAGCGTGTCTGCTGAACGTGTGTTTAGTTCGGTTGGTGTAGTTGATACAGTGAGAAGGACCAGTCTCTCACCTCAAAATGTGGAGAGATTAGCCATGATCCCAATGAACCAGTATTTTATACAACATGATTACACTGTTCGTGAAACACCGCAGGAGAAGAAAGAGGATCACTGGTCATAATGAAGTGTGTTAGCTGACCAACTTCTGGGTGAACTACCTAAGTTTGAGGACAAACTCTCCTTCCCGGACTAAGTATGCCAGTGACACCATAGATCTTTTTAATTATTTCTCATTGAATATCTTTTCTTTCTTTGCAAAAACAAAAAAATAGCTAGTGGAGCATTATGTGTGTGTCATATTTATGCTGCCCCAGCATTTTTTAGGCACACTCACATATATGTCTGTGTTGGAGTTGGACCTGTGTGCGATTAAGAAGACCCCACGGTCCCTTCAGGACATTGGAGACAATGGCCCTCATTCTGATTCTGGCGGGCGGCGGAGGCCGCCTGCCAGAATTCAGCCCTCCATAATACCGCTCCGCGGTCAAAAGACCGCGGAGGGTATTATGAATTTTTCCCTGGGCTGGCGGGCGGTCTCCAAAAGACCGCCCGCCAGCCCAGGGAAAAACTCCCTTCCCACGAGGATGCCGGCTCGTAATCGAGCCGGCGGAGTGGGAAGGTGCGACGGGTGCTGTTGCACCCGTCGCGTATTTCACTGTCTGCCAAGCAGACAGTGAAATACTTGTAGGGGCCCTCTTACGGGGGCCCCTGCAGTGCCCATGCGATTGGCATGGGCACTGCAGGGGCCCCCAGGGGCCCCGCGACTCCCCCTCCCGCCATCCGGTTCCCGGCGAGAGAACCGCCAGGAACTGGATGGCGGGAGGGGGAGTCGGAATCCCGAAGCCGGCGCAGCAAGCTGCGCTTGCTTGGAGGATTCCTGGGGGCAGCGGGAAACCGGCGGGAGACCGCCGGTTTCCCTTTACTGACCGCGGCTAAGCCGCCGCGGTCAGAATGCCCCGCGGGGCACCGCCGGCCTGTCGGCGGTGCTCCCGCGTGCCGCGGCCCTGGCGGTTCTATACCGCCAGGGTCGTAATGAGGGCCAATGTCTGCCTCCCTCACATGCCATTACCTATTCTCTTTTTAACATCACCTAGGAGGGTTGCTCCAGAAGATCATCGATTAAAAAGACTGCCAGTGCCAAAGTCAAATTCCAGTGTGTGGCTACCATCAAACAGGAGATAATATTTGGTATCATCAACCACCATGCTTGGATTGGAAGAGGTAACTACTAAATATTGCACCAATGAATGGTGATATATTGAGTGAGTGTGAGTGATGATTGATGATGTATGTGGTGGCAGGCTGACAGTGAGAGAGAGAATTCAACAAATTTGTAAACTTGGGTCCAGTGGTTTGTAATATTTGGGGGGCTGATGGGTGACCGGGGATTGAATAGCCTTTCAAACTTAGTGAAAATAATCTGCAGGGTCGACTCCTTTTTTCTCATTCCTCAGAGACCAGACCATTTATTTTAGTTACCAAACACAAATCTATTCTACATACTACAATTCTTTTTGCTTCAACAGCAGTACAATACTCGGGTCTACGTCGCTCAGTTTGGGACTGGGATGGAGTTGCTCAGAATCAGGAGGAGGACAATGGAGAAAGGACTCAAGGTATGACTACCTCAACAGCTAGAAAGTGAAAAGTGTCAACTATAAAGAGAAACCATGATGATGGCGAAGACTCTGATGCCTAGTTCTCACTCAGCTTTGTGGGCTGGAGAAAGGTGTGATGATTTGGGAAATGCTGCAGAGTGTTTGTTGCTGCATTGCTTGCTCAACGCATTAAACTCCTCTTTATGTTCTTGCTCTGCCTCTGAGTCTTCTTGGTACATTCCTGATTCCCCATGAAGCTTCCCTTGCTTCCCTTTTTCCTTCTCCTCACTCTGTAATACAGTTACTGTTTTTCAGTATGCAGGTGTTCTCCTAGTCCACTCCTCCTGCACAAACTAAACTTGGTGAAAGCTCAACACGGTCCAGCTTATCTACCGGACAGATTCAGTCAGGTACCCAAGAGTGACGGACATTCCAAAAAGAATGGGGATGTACTACCCAATTTGGAAATACTGTATAATTTTCCTTTTAACAAATAGCATTTTTAGAGCTGGATGGGTTAACTCCAATTCTCCATAATTTGTATTTTTCAAACATAGAAGAGATAACATTTAGGGATCTACTATCTTGAGTCTCTCTGGGCAGAAGGACTGTCTGCAATGCACTTAACTGAACTGTGTCACACTTTTCACTTCATTGTTCCCTTCCACAACAGATTGATGATGGTGTGTTACTTAGTGGCCAGATTAATATTGTTGTGGTTTCTTTTGTGTAGTGTTTGTCTTTGTCACACCTTTTCTCAAATCCCTTTTCCAATCCACTCATTGAGCCCCTAACATCTTTCCCTGGGCTGTGTGAGTTATTAAGGAGTGACTTAATTGTACACCATAAATGGATCACACACTTGATGGGGCGGATGTGGTGAAAGGGGTACAAACTCACTGTACGACCTTCTATTGGCTGAGCAATATTCCACACCGGCCCCATCGACAACAACATTAAGCAAATACTTACCCTTGCCCAACTAATCCTGACTCCTAGCACACTTCTCCTGACTCAAACATTTAGGCCCTCATTATGAACATGGTGGTCCATTCCATACCGCCGGCGGTGGCGGTAGAAACCGCCAACAGAGGTGCGGTCCGGACCGCCAAATAATGAACCAAACGAAACTCATACATCCCGCCCACCACCCACCGCCAGGAAAGGAGTCCCGCTGACGATGGCAGAGACTGCCCACAGGCCGTCGGAAAGGCCCAACCCGCCCATCAAATAATGAACCACCATTCCGCTGTCAGTCCCGGGCGGGAACCACCGCCACACAAAGCCAGGTGGAAAAGAAACAAATAGAAGTAAACACTCACCGGAGGTTAAAAAAACGTGCAGCGGCAGCCATGGACAGAGAGCTGCAGATCATGCCAGCCTTGCTCCTTGCCATATAACTACACGACTGAGAACGCCGACGAAGATGATGACGGTAAGTACCGCAATCTACGACATAAGGGAGGAAAGGGCAAATTACATACCCACCCACACCACCCATCCCGCAAAGCACCCCCCAACCCTTCCCAGCAGCAATAGTCAGACACCCCACACCAAGAGGGACGTACCCGACCGAAGGCCACTGCAACTTGGCCATAGTACATACAATAGCACAACAGCCATAAATTATTTAAACAAACACCGGGGTGGAACTGCGTGCCGCCCAAATACAAGCCACACAGAAACCTTATTCAGTTGCTCACTGAGCTAAATGATGATAACAGGGTCAATGGCCAGTCCATAAAAAGTCAATTTTCCTTGGCCACAACTTGCCACACCTGACAAGTGCTAGGTACTCCACTCAACAGGGCACCATAGGGGGATCCAGACACCTCACGGAATGGGGGCAGGTGGGGATTTACGATGGGGGTGGGACTTTGACTTGCGTGAGGAGGTTGGAGGGGGGTGGCTTCTCCTTTGAAGGGGGTGGGGACTGTTTGGCTCGGGCGGAGCAGGATGCTTTAGGCTCTGAGCACGCCTTCTTCTTAACTGGAGAAGGGGCACGGGAATGGGAAGGCTGGACCAGGGTGGGCTGCGATGTGGAAGGAGCAGAAAGGGCAAGGAGGTGGGCACGTTTCGAGACAAGACGGAGTGGGCCAGTGGGTTTGAACAGGTCTACACAGGAGAGGAAAAGTTTCTTGGGAGCAATTGGGGTGGGCGTAGATGAGGGCTTGGGAGTGGAGGCAGGGGGAGTTAATGTATGGGGTGTAGGGGTGCGTGTAGTGGGTGCCGGTGACTGCTCAGTATGCTGTGGTGTGGTGGATGTCTGATAGGTGGGTGTCTTGGTGCGCTTGAGTGTTTTGGGAGGTGGGAGGTGGACACAGTGGGAGAAGACAGACAGCTAGTGTGGATGTACAGTATGTTGGGTGGGTGTCTGCAAGTCGGGTGAGTGTGATGCATGTGTCAACTACAGTGGAGGTGGTGAGTGCAGGTGTGGTGTATAAGGTGCATGTATGGCTGTCTGCTATTGTGGAGAGTGCAGGAAGAGGAGCAGTAACAGTGAGTAAAGGTGCAGTGCATGAGGGTGTGCATTTAGAGGGGACAGACAGGGATGCGGAAGAGGCGGGCACACTGGGGGAAGTGGACATTGTTGTGTGTGCAGGTGTCTTTTGGCTGTGTGAATGCTTGTGGTGGGAGGTGTGGTTCTTGTGTTTGGAAGTGTGTTTTTTGTGTGTTGATGTGCTTGACTGCGTGTCTGAATGTGTGCCTTGGACGGGTGAAGGGAGTGGGGGGCTGGAAGGGATAGAGGAGGTTGGAGGGGGGATGGAATGGCCAGGGAAACTGGCTGCCGTCCAAGAGGAGGCCAGAGCCTGAAAAGATCTCTGTAGGGCAGACACGGCTTCGTGAATGCCATCCAGATAGGCATTAGTCTGCTGCACCTCTGATGCTAGCCCCTGGACGGCATTGACGATGGTTGTCTGCCCTACCGAGATGGTTCTCAGGAGGTCATTTGCCTCCTCTGTGAGGGCAGCAGGGCTGACTGGGGCAGGGGAGGAGGTGCATGGGGCGAAGGAGACGCCCACCTTTCTGGGTGGGCGGGCACAGCCAACTCGGTGGGGAGCAGAAGGGAGGGTGCTGATGGTATGGGTGGTGGCGGAAGATCTCAAGGTTATGATTTGTCCACTAGTGTCCGCCACCACCCGAGGACCCCCATCGGAGGAGGTTTCAGAGTCACTACCCCCTGTGGTAGTAGCCTCCCCCGTGGAAGTACCCCCGCCCTCCCACTCACTAGTCCTCTGGCGTCCGTTGTCTCTGCCTCTGAGCATCTGTGGGCCGCTGTCTCCCCACTAGCTGGTGCCTCAGCTCCCTCGCCTGACACACCCAACAGGCAGCACCATGCACTAGGCCCATGACTATGGCCCTGACTACTGAGCAGTATAGTTACCTACACCCATATCCTGTCATTGCATTGAAGCTGAGGTAGGTGAAACCTGATAGAGACACCCCTACACGCTTTGGGGAGCAGACAGTAGCTGGACACCAGTCAAAAACCCTGCTCTAAGCACCATGAGCCTTATCACACACACACTCATCCTTCCAGGCTGAAGTATGGGCTGTGACTACTCACCCCTTGTGACTGCTGTGCAGCCTTCAAGCGCCCATCCAGGTCTGGGTATGCCACCACCAGGATCATTCGCATGAGGCGGGTCAGTGCCCGATGGGCACCCCTACCATGTTGGGAGGACTTCCCCAGCTGGGCCTCACTGATCTTCCACGCCCAGCGCTGCAGGTCCTCCCACCTCTTACAACAGTGGGTGCTCCGCCGGTTGTAGACCCCCAGAGTCCATACCTTCTTGGCGATGGCATGCCAATGTGCCATCTCCTGGTGGGTGCTGACCTAGTAGGGAGACACAGAGAAGAAACACAGAGGTCAGGCACCTGCACGATGGCAACAGCTGGCTGATTGTTAGACATAGGACAGACAGTACTGCCAGACATGCAGGACAGTGGCACGCAGCACTCCATGCACCAAGCCCCATCCTGGCTCACAGGAGCACACATCAGAGTAATCCACTCCATCCATTACACACACAGTGCCCCCCAAACCTGGACTCCCCTGTACCTGTGGCCGGCTGTAGAGTCTGCCATACAGGGGCAGGACCCCTTCGACCAGTTTCTCCAGTTCTTCCTGAGTGAAAGCCGGAGCCCTTTCCCCTGCCCACGTGGAACATCCATAGCCAGAGGCAGTCCACAGCAGTACACAGAGTAGAGTACTGATCCGCACAGGATCAGGGAGTCAAGTGATCACACGATGACAAACGTGCATACGTTCCGCAGCGGAATGCACCGTCACCGCCGATCATGATATGCCAGGATCCCCCATTGGCATCCATGTTAGCCAATGAGGGTGCAAACAGCGGTCTTAGGTCACTTCCACAACGAAGGGGCAGAACTACATTGGGCAGACATTTTGCCATCACCTACGCATCTTGAAATTCAATTTACTCACAATGCTGGGCCTACTAGCCATATGAAGCACCTATGTCTCTATCCATAGAGTATATAAGCACACATAATTTACTACATTCCCTCTTAGTGATGTCAATGTACATCTGTCAGGTTGCAGTTATTGTACAGACACTTCTATGAAGAATGCAGTGAATGTGTTTAGCAAATATGCCAGTGTATGTGTGCACTTGACTCCTTGTTCTTAGCCCTCACAGGTACTGACCCTTGTGGCAAGGAAGGGCACCATCTGTGTACAGACCACTTGTGGATATGGGGACCATGGTGGAGCGTCAGATCATTATCACTTACAGACTCACATGTGCAAGTATTCAGGACCTATGTGCATTACTGGATCCTGCACTGACTTCTGGAAGTCATAATCAGCATGCCATTCCAACTGAAGTGCAGGTGCTCTCCGCACTCCATTTCCTGGCCACAGGCTCATTTCAAGTGTCAGTGGGCATGGGTGTTGGTTTCTCACAGCCAATGTTCAGCCAGGTACTTACAAGATTTCTGAATGCATTTGTACAACATCTGCAAACCTATATGCGATTCCCCCAAAGTGATAAGCTCCCTGCCATCAAGTCAGACTTCTATGCTTTTGCAAACATTCCCCATGTTATTGGTGCCATCGATTCAACCCACATACCCATCATCCCCCCAAGAGTGAGTGAACAGGTGTACAGAAACAGGAAGAACTTTCACTCCATGAACATCCAATTGGTATGTACAGAAGACCTGTACATATCCCATGTGAATGCCATGTTTCCGGGTTCAGTCCATGATTAATTTGTTTTGAGAAACAGTAGAGAGCCACAAAAGAGGGAACACCTCCAAGAGGACAGAGGGTGGATCATAGGTAAGTGTGCCTGTCACTAACTGACACATTGCTGAAAAACAGCCTGTCAGACTAAGGACATTCCACTGACGACTCTGTATTGACCATTTCTCTAGGTGATTCTGGCTATCCAAACTTGCGTTGGCTCCTGGCACCAGTGAGGAATCCCAGGACAGATGCAGAGAGGAAATACAATGACACCCATGGACATCCTAGGAGGGTGATAGAGAGTACTATAGGTCTCCTGAAGACTAGATTCCGGTGCCTACATATCTCTGGGGGTTCCCTGGCCTATGGGCCAGATAAGGTGTGTAGGATAGTCGTGGCGTGCTGCATGCTGCACAACATGGCAGTGACACATTCAATCCCCCTTTTGGAGGTGGAGGGTGCTATAGGTCCTGATCTGTTACCTCAGAGAGGTGAGGAAAGTGATGGTGAGGATGAGGAAGGGGGAGATGTTGATTCCAGAAACCAACTGATACAACTCTACTTCCAATAACTGTCTGTGACTTCAGCCTGTATATGTGGTTAGTGACTGATACTGTAGTGTGCCATGTCAACTAGAGGGAATTGGTCATGATATGCGAGTCATGGACCTCTTCAGCATGGTACAGACAGACAATATAAGCATTCCCTTCTTGACCTTTTTGAAACACACTGTACCACCAGCATGCACAATTTGACAATAAAGTTTATCCCTGCCTGTTGCATCATTACTCCAATTTGTTCAACATTGAAGACAGGGGATAGTGTTACAGGTGAGATATGTTGTTTATTGGTGGAATACAGTGAAATGTACTATGTACAGTGATGGAAGTCGTTACGGTTGGGTGTCCTCAAAACCGACTAGGAGGCAGGCCTGTTTGATATCATAGGTGGGTCCTATTTGTAGTTTAGTACATTATTTAGCCCTCAGCTAAGTGCAGTTGGTGAATGGGTGGGATGGTTGCTTGGCAGTAGTAGCAGTGTCAATTGTTGGAAGAAGGCTTGTTCTTAGCTGGGTTTCCAGTGTCATATCTTGGCCTGACACTACGTTTGGGCACCTGCTGTGGAGCTACTTGGGGTGATATGGTTGGCCCTTGGGAGGGTATTTCCTGTGCTGTTTCAGCTGCTTGGGACAACTGTTGCTGGTTGTCCAGGGCTGTTGTGGGGGCCTCTTGTCCAGTGTGGGTGTCTAAGGGTTTGTTGACCAACTGCAGCAGTGCTAATTAACTGGGGTGTGTCTGGGGGTGTTTTATGGTTTTTCGGGATGTGTGTCAGGTGTGTGGGTGCTAAGCCTAACCAATGTGTGCACTGGTTGCTGTTGGGCCCAGTTGCCGCCTGTGGCGGTCGCAGTCGCCAATGGTCGTCCGGCCTCCACTGTCCGCTGAGGTGATTTGTGCATCATTATTTGGAAGGCGGGATGTGGGTGTGCTTGGCGGTGGCGGGATGGGGTGGGCCGGGTTTCCTGCCAACAGGGTCCTGGCGGAGAGTGGTGGTGTGGGAATGCTTGGCGGGGTTGGGATTTTTGTTCATTATATGGCGTGTTTCCATTCGCCACCGCTGGCAGGATTCTGTTCACCGCCACCACGGCGGTCGGCGGTCTTTCCCACCATGTTCATAATGACTGCCTTAATTTTATAAGTTTTGTTTTCATACTAGGTCGCCATTGTTCAGAAGAATTTGATTCTAATAGTTTTTATTATCATACCAGGTCTTTTTTGATGTGTGTAAAATCCTGCCAATGTGGTAGTCTGGTCTCAGTCTTCCTAAAGTTATGACATAATGTATGACCCACTAATTCTCTGTTTTCTTTCAATCTAGTTGACAGTGATGGATAACCCTTTAATTAATCCTGCAGTTGAAGTTTGCATAGGTGGGAGTGGTACTTTGTGTCTTCCCTCTTAGCATGCTAGCATGCCACTACTACTACTACTACCAACCCCTTAAGATAAAATGCCACCTTGGGAAAAAACCTGCAGTAAGAAGACTGAGGTAGCAGCCCTTGCTTCATTTATTCAGGTAAGAGAAGATCTATGGATCGAAGTGAACTTGTTTAGTTAGTAATTAACTTTTACTGACAAAGATGTTATTTGTGTGTTTCTAGGGTTTTGCAGGTAAAATAAGCTATGGAAGTCATCCCGTATTGGTCATTATAGTTACCGTGGGCCATAGAGCAAGGGTATAAGTAAATGACCTGCACTATTTTAGCAGATTTAACAAACAGGATACACCTTTTATTTTTTCAAATAGAAAACCCACCTTTTCCACCCACAACAGGCTCAACCCTCTCCTCAAACAAATGACCTTTCCTCAAAAAGTTCAACGAAAGTCCAAAGTGAAACCCACTCCCAACTCCCTTCCCACCTTCTCCACTGACCACAAGTCCCTCCCACCAAAACAAAAAAATTAAACAGGCTCAGAAGAGGGCGTTGTCTACTTGGGTCTGGTCCAGGATCTGCTCTATCCTGTTGAGCCGGCTCTCCTTATTGTCGATCCACTGCGGGATGCAATGCAGTGATGCCCTGTCAGAGTGGAAGGGGGCAGCAGCAGTTGTAGTCAGGGCCCTTGACAGCTAACTGCAGTGCCGGTGATGTAATGGAGGCTGGAACTAGCGTCCTGCTGAACTGGAACCTGGGTAAAAGCCAGCTCTTTCTCCCTCTGCATCCTGAAAGGAACACCAGCCCCCAGTATTCTTCCTGGATAGTCACCAGCCTCTGCCCCCACAGACTGGCTGCTATTTCCTGCCTAGTAGGGCAGTGCTGGTGGCCCACCAGGAGTAGCTATATCAAGAAAAACAAAATAAGACAAATTGCAAACAATGTTCTGTGCAAGCACTTGTTTAAAATTAAGCAGTGGGTGGCATAGTAGCAGTACTTTGCTGGTCCCCTAGAGGCGTTAGAAATTGATCTGATTATGGTTAAGAGAGTCACAGGACCAATTTTATTTGTTAACCCACTCATTCCTCACATAAAAAGCACTGACTGGTAGAAAAGAATGAGGGAAGAATAACACTAAATGAAAAACAATGATTTTTTTTTTTTTACTTTTAAAGGCTTTTCGAGTAACTAAACAGACAATTTGAGTGGAAAAATAAAAAAGAATTGCCTCTCATTTATGGATAAGGCTTAATGCACTATGGAGTACAAATTGTCGACTGGAGGCATGCTAGCCAGCGTTTCGGGTACTTTGCTGCTATCTACAGCTGTAGTAGCTGTAGTTGGCAATTATGTATCTTAAAATCCAATGGCCCTCGTCTTCTCCATATTCCTTTCACATTCTACCCTGACACCAAAGAGACAGTGTCATACACGTCACATGTAAAATGCAACTATTGTCCTGTCTGCGATAAGTAGATGGTGGAAGAAATGATGCACTGCACTACAGAGAAAGGAACAGGCTATGTAGATTTTATTTGGCATAGACACAAAAAAACATACTAAAACAGTAAATAAATATCAGTGGCAGATTGATTAGGAGAGCAGAGGATTGAAAAGATTGGGAAGGGATTCAGAAAACAGGGCCAGAATCATACACAGAGTAGAAAAACAAGATGATCCCTTCCATGCAAACTGAGTGATGCCATTCAGACTTTTAACATGAGAATGGGTGAAAACTGGAAACTCTGCCTGGCTGCGTATGAGTTTTTTTACCAATTTCAGTTCTGCATAGCACAACTCTGCAAACTCTGCCTTGGTCTAGTGACGGTCGCCACTAGGTAGTTATAGTTAGGACCATGTTTTTTGACACCCTTAGCTCTTCTGGTGGGGTCCCAGAAGGACCCACCAGGGCTAAAAAGCATATTTTTTAAAATGTGTTTGCAGTGAATTCACAACATTTGTGAATGTGCAGCAAAAAATTCAATGATAGGCTCCCTCGCTTATTTCTGTGAGGGTCCCTTGGGTGGGCCGGGTCACCGGGGCATTTATATTTTTAATGCATGGGGGTCTCCAGTCCCCCTGCAGCACCGGAGACCATCACCACCCCGGGGCACTTGTTAAAATGGATGCGAGAGGGGTGCCCAGCCACCCTGCAGCCCCTGGGACAACCACCTCCCTGGGCTCTTTTACAAATCGGTGCAGGCGCACGCAACACCTTCACCCTGCAGCCCCAGGGACCACCACCTCCCTGGGGCATTGCTGTAATTATGTGCACCATCTCTTTTGGACCCTCAAAACCCTGTGGACCACCACCTCCTGGGGCTATTTTAGTAGGAGAGGCCCCCCCTTGAGGAGTCGCTTATGACCCTGGCGACCACCCCCCTCCTACCAGGGCCAGCTCCTGCTATGTCCCAGGGTGCCGCACTGCCCCCTCAAAAAATAAAATATTTAGGCCAGGCCCCTGGGGATGCGGTTCTCAGTGCTGAGATCTACCTGGGAAGGGGGTTTGCGGAGTTGGGTTCTTACCGGGGTTACTATAACTCACGCGCACACCATGTACTGTTAATTACCCCAGATATTCCAGCAGTAATGAGAGCTTCTATAACATCTTTAAAAGTTTAAATGAAACATTAGCAGTCAATTTTTTGCTGTGCATGGTGAGGGTGCGAGTTATAGTTAGTTTATGGTGCAAATTATACTTACTTGAAAGAACTCTAACTATAGCTGCTGAATTACTAAGATTTGTACAAATAAATTCAGAACCTAACTATAACGTCTCTGAAACCCTTGTTTTTATATATATAGTGAAAACTATCAAACTATATATCAAACTCTATAAACAATACCTAAATTAATAATACCATAGAAAGCTATAACTGCTGAAAAAAAATCTAACTAAAACAAAAGTCAGACAAACAATTAAATCAACAATATAAGAGGCACACTGATTTTATCAACTAAATGATTTAAAAACAAGAAAAGCTGAAAGACGAGTAAATTCTGCTTGGGTCTCTGACCAGACCTTTAACCCCTTCGCTTGAAGGTCTTTTCACCCTCAGGTGGCAGGCTTATTTTTTGGCTATTTGGGGCAGTTCTCGCTTAGGCCCTCATAACTTTTTGTCCACATAAGCTACCCACACCAAATTTGTGTCCTTTTTTTCCAACATCCTAGGAATCCTAGAGGCACCCAGACTTTGTGGGTTCCACTAAAGAAGACCAAGAAATTAGCCAAAATACAGCAAAAAGTTCATTTAAAAAATAAAAAAAAATGAAAAAAGGCTGCAGAAAAAGGCTTGTGGTTTTTCCCCCTAAAAATGGCATCAACAAAGGGTTTGCAGTGCTAAAATCACCAACTTCCCAGCTTTCAGGAACAGGCAGACTCGAACCAGAAAACCCAATTTTTCAACACAAATTTAGCATTTTAGTGGGACATACCCCATTTTTACTGGTTTTTGTGCTTTCAGCCTCCTTGCTGTTAGTGACAGAAATGGGAGTGGAACCAATGCTGGATCCCAGAAAACTAAACATTTCTGAAAAGTAGACAAAATTCTAAATTCAGCAAGGGGTAATTCTAGATCCTACAAGGGTTTCCCACAGAAAATAACAGCTGAAATAAAAACTAAATTGAGGTAAAAAACTGAAATTTTTTCCACGTTTTACTCTGTAACTTTTTTCCTGTGATGTTGGATTTTTGAAAGCAATATACTCTTATGTATGCTGGACTCTTCTGGCTGTGGGTATATATAGGGCTTGTAGGTTTGTCAAGAACCCTAGGTACTCAGAGCCAATAAATGAGCTGCACCTTGCAATGGGTTTTCATTCTATAGCGGGAATACAGCAATTCATTTGCTGAAATATAAAGAGTGAAAAATAGGTATCAAGAAAACCTTTGTATTTCCAAAATGTGCATAAGATAAGGTGTTGAGAAGCAGTGGTTAGTTGAAAATCTCTGAATTCCGGGGTGTCAATACTGGCATGTGAAGTAGAGGGCATTTCTCAAATAGACGTCTCCTTTACATACTGTCTTACATTTGGAAGGGAAAAATGTAGAGAAAGACGTAGGGCAATAACACTTGTTTAGCTATTCAGTGTTCCCCCAAGTTTCCTAATAAAAATGGTACCTGACTTGCGTGGGTAGACCTAATGCTTGTGACAGAAAACACAACGTGGACACATCACATTTTACAGTGAAATATGACGTGTTTTTTTGCAAAGTGCCTAGCTGTAGATTTTGGCCTCTAGCTCAGCCGGCACATAGGGAAAACTACGAGACCTGCACATTTTTGAAACATAGACACCTAGGGGAATCCAAGATGGGGTGACTTGTGGGGCTCTCACCAGGTTCTGTTACACAGATTACTTTGGAAACCTCAGAATTTGGCCGAAAAACACTTTTTCCTCATATTTCAGTGTCAGACATTTCTGGAATCTGAGAGGGGCCACAAATTTCCCTCCACCCAGTGTTCCCCAAGACTCCCAATAAAAATGGTACTTCATTTGTGTGTGTAAACCTAGCTCCCACTGCAGAAAATTCCCCAAAACACAACGTGGACACATCACATTTTCCCAAAGAAAACAGACCTGTTTTTTGCAAAGTGCCTAGCTGTGGATTTTGGCCTCTAGCCCAGCCGGCACCTAGGGAAATCTACTAAACCTGCACATTTTAAAAAACTAGGCACCTAGGGGAATCCAAGATGGGGTGACTTGTGGGACTCTCACCAGGTTTTGTTACCCAGAATCCTTTGCAAACCTCAAAATTTGGCCCAAAACACACTTTTTCCTTACATTTAGGTGACAGAAAGTTCTGGAATTCCAAGACCAGTCACAAGATTCCTTCCACCCAAAGTTCCCCAAAGTCTCCCGATAAAAGTGGTACCTCACCTGTGTGGGTAGGCCTAGCACCCGTGACAGGTCTTGCCCCAAAACACAACGTGGACACATCACATTTTCCCAAAGAAAACAGAGCTGCTTTTTGCACAATGCCAAACTGTGGATTTTGGCTTCTAGCTCAGCTGGCACCTAAGGAAACCTACCAAACCTGTACATTTTTAAAAACTAGACACCTAGGGGAATCTAAGATAGGGTGACTTGTGTGGATCCCACCAGGTTCTGTTACCCAGAATCCTTTGCAACCCTCAACATTTGGTTAAAAAAACACTTTTTCTTCACATTTTGGTGACAGAAAGTTCTGGAATCTGAGAGGAGCCACACATTTCCTTCCACCCAGCGTTCACCCAAGTCTCCCGATAAAAAAGGCACCTCACTTGTGTGGGTAGGCCTAGCGCCCACAAAAGGAAATGACCCAAAACACAACGTGGACACATCACATTTTTTCACAGAAAAGAGAGGTGTTTTTTGCAAAGTGCCTACCTGTGGATTTTGGCCTCTAGCTCAGTCGGCACCTGGGGAAACCTAGCAAACCAGCGCATTTTTGAAAAGAGGAGCCACAAATGTGATTCCACCCAGTGTTTCCCCAAGTCTCCCGATAAAAATGATGCCTCACTTGTGTGGGTAGGCCCAGTGCCTGCAAAAGGAAATGCCCCAAAACACTATGTGGACACATCCAAATTATCAAATACTGAACTACTGTTTTTGCGGGGGCCTGCGTTTTTGGTCCTGGGCTCAGCAGCCATATAAGGAAACCTACCAAACCTAAACATTTCTGAAAACTAGACACCAGAGGGAATCCAGGGAGGAGTGACTTGCGTGGATCCCCCAATGTTTTCTTACCCAGAATCCTCTGCAAACCTCAAATTTAGCAAAAAATCTAATTTTTCCCACATTTCTGTGTGGGATCACTGCATCATGACAAATTTCCTACCAACCAACGTTCTCCTCAGTCTCCCGGTAAAAATTATACCTCACTTGTGTAGGTGGGCCAAGTGCCTGTGACAGGGAAGAGCCAAAAACATGTCGAAATTGAGGGGAAACCAAAGCGGGTCTGTTAGAAATGGGGTCTTTGGATGGCAGTCAGGCAACCCCCTTTCCAAGCAAGGACCCTCACTCTAGTCAGGGTAAAAGAGAATCACCCTCAGCTAACCACTGCTTACCCCCTTTGGTAGCTTGGCACGAGCAGTAGGCTTAACTTCAGAGTGCTAGGTGTAAAGTATTTGTACCAACACACACAGTAACTTAATGAAAACACTACAAAATGACACAACACAGAAGTATAGAAAAACAGAAAATAATTATCTAAACAAAACAAGACCAAAACAAAAATAATCCACAATGCACAAGTCACGTTATCACTAAAAATGCAAAAAGAGTCTTCGTGTAATTTTAAGCACACACTAACGCTGTTAGTGTGAAAATATACCTTTGGTGCATCAAAAATAACCCCACACAGGCGAGTGTGTGTCAAAAAAGGGCTTGCGATGCGTTGATATCACTCATGAGCGAGACCTTTTTCCTTTAGTCGGGTCGGCATGCATCATTTCTTCTCTCCGCAGGCACTCTCGGGTCCGGGCAGGCAGCGCGTCATTTTTACACACCCTGCTGTGTTTGCGTCAGACATCCAGCCGCACGATGATCCGAAAACCACGTTGCGCGGGTTGCGATCTCACCAGCCTCCATCAGCGATGCTGTGTGTCGTTTTTCAGCCCCAGGCATCGGTCTTCGGGACGCGTTGCAGGAGAGCGTCAATTTTCAGCCGTGCAGCCAGGGGGGTTGTCGATTTTTCAGCCGCAGATCAGGGTCGGGTTGATCTTTTCCCCGCACGGTGTTCTGTGCAGGGATTTCTTCCTCTTGGGCTGCCAGCTTCTCCTGTCAGGTGCCCAGGAACTGGATGGGCACCACTTGGCAGAGTAGGAGTCTCTACAGAGACTCCAGGTGCTGGCAGAGAGAAGTCTTTGCTGTCCCTGAGAATTCAAACAACAGAAGGCAAGCTCTAAATCAAGCCCTTGGAGATTTCTTCACAAGATGGAAGGCACACAAAGTCCAGTCTTTGCCCTCTTACTCTGGCAGAAGCAGCAACTGCAGGATAGCTCCACAAAGCACAGTCACAGGCAGGGCAGCTCTTCTTCTTCAGCTCTTCAGCTCTTCTCCAGGCAGAGTTTCCTCTTGGTTTCCAGAAGTGTTCTAAAGTCTGTGGTTGTGGGTGCCCTTCTTATACCCATTTACTCCTTTGAAGTAGGCCTACTTCAAAGCAAAGACTATTTTGATTGTGAAATCTGCCTTGCCTAGGCCAGGCCCCAGACACTCACCAGGGGGTTGGAGACTGCATTGTGTGAGGGCAGGCACAGCCCTTTCAGGTGTGAGTGACCTTTCCTCCTCTCCCTCCTAGCACAGATGGCTCATCAGGAAGTGCAGACTACACCCCAGCTCCCTTTGTGTCACTTTCTATTGTGAGGTGCAACCAGTCCAAATGTCAAACTGACCCAGACAGGGAATCCACAAACAGGCAGAGTCACAGAAATGGTTTGAGTAAGAAAATGCCCACTTTCTGAAAGTGGCATTTTCAAACACACAATCTTAAAATCAACTTTACTAAAAGATGTATTTTTAAATTGTGAGCAGAGAGACCCCAAACTCCACATGTCTATCTGCTCCCAAAGGGAATCTCCACAATCATATTTAAAGGTAGCCCCCATGTTAAACTATGAGAGGGACAGATCTTTCAACACTGAAAAATGAATTAAGCAGTATTTCACTGTCAGGACATATAAAACACATTACTATGGTGGTCATTACAACCCTGGTGGTTGGTGTTAAAGCAGCGGTAAAACGGCCAACAGGCCAGCGAAAAAAAAAAGGAATTACGACCGTGGTGGAAACCGCCAACATAGACAGCCACTTTAACACTCCGACCGCCAAGGTGGTACAAACAAACACCACGGCGGTAACCGCCAACAGACAGGCGGAGGACAATATACCACGCACAGAATTTCAACAGCCCAATCCCCCACATGTTCTGGGGCGGATTCACCACGAACAAAAACACGGTGGAAACAGGACTTGGAAGGGTAAACGCTCACCTCTGCACACCCCTCAAGGAACTAGGACGCCATGGAATTCGAGCTCCAGATCCTTCCAGCCTTTATCTTCCTGCTCCTCTACCAGGAGCACGAACGCCGGCGTCGAAGACCACGGTGAGTACTGCACCTATGAAACAGGGGGGGAACACACGCAACACGCAAAACCCCCACCCCCACCCTCAACCACTACAACACACACACTAATACATCATGATACATTACAGTTACACCCCTAACCCCCCTTGGAAGAATGCAAGGACAAAAGGAAATGAGTCGAATGATTGTAATATATTAAATACAGTAATCAAAAATATATACATATATAAAGATATGTACACTATAAACAAATATATACTCCAAGGATATAAGTCCAAGGTATTCCACTATCATAGTCTGTGGACCACTGGGCCCAAAAGGCATGGGCGAGGCCCACACTCAATACCCGAAAAAGATGGAGAGAACACTGCTGGGGCATCAGATAGAAAAAAACAGGCATCTCTGGGGGAAGGGAAGGGAGGGCACCTCAGCCGGATGAGTGCACAACGCCAGATCCACGAGGGGGCTCCATGCCCACTGTTCAATCCTGGGAGTGCAAAGCCACAGTCTCTCAAGTCTCTACAGTGGGTGGTTTGCCCACTGTTCAATCCTGGGGAGTGCAAAGCCACAGTCTCTCAAGTCTCTACAGTGGGTGGGTTGCCACTGTTCAATCCTGGGGAGTGCAAAGCCACAGTCTCTCAATTCTCTACAGTGGGTGGTTTGCCCACTGTTCAATCCTGGGGAGTGCAAAGCCACAGTCTTTCAAGTCTCTACAGTGGGTGGTTTGCCCACTGTTCAATCCTGGGGAGTGCAAAGCCACAGTCTCTCAAGTGGATAACATTCTCCACTGGTTCTGGAGGGGGCTTTGTGCCCAGAGTGCTCCATCCTGCCAAGGACTGAGGTAGTGGATGGGATACTCCACTGGTTCTGGAGGGGGCTTTGTGCCCAGAGTGCTTCATCCTGCCAAGGACAGAGATAGTGGATGTCTTTCTCCACTGGTTCTGGAGGGGGCTTTGTGCCCAGAGCGCTTCATCCTGCCAAGTACTGAGGTAGTGGATGGGATACTCCACTGGTTCTAGAGGGGGCTTCGTGCCCAGAGTGCTTCATCCTGCCAAGGATAGAGGTAGTAGATGGCATGCTCCACTGGTTCTGGAGGGGGCTTTGTGCCCAGAGTGCTTCATACTGCTCGTGGTGGCCTCAGTAGCGTTGGAATCTTTGGCGCTCACAGGCCTGCGGTGCTTGTTGCGGCAGTGACCTGGGCAGCGGTGCTGGTGGCGGCGGTGTCCTGGGCAGCGGGGCTGGTGGCAGCGGTGTCCTGGGCAGCGGCGGTGTCCTGGGGAGCGGTGCTGGTGGCAGCGGTGTCCTGGGCAGCGGGGCTGGTGGCAGCGGTGTCCTGGGCAGCGGGGCTGGTGGCGGCAGTATCCTGGGCAGCGGGGCTGGCAGCGGTGGTGTCCTGGGCAGTGGTGCTGGTGGCGGCGGTGTCCTGGGCAACGGTGCTGGTGGCGGCGGTGTCCTGGGCAGCGGTGCTGGTGGCGGCAGTGTCCTGGGCAGCGGTGCTTGTGGCAGCGGTGTCCTGGGCAGCGGTGCTGGTGGCGGTGGTGTCTCTGGCAGCAGTGCTGGTGGCGGCGGTGTCCTGGGCAGCGGGGCTGGTGGCGGTCTTGTCCGCCGTGAAGATTTTCGCAGAATTGCCATCCCTTACTGTGCCCCTTCCCCTCCTTGGATGGTGGCGCAGCTGTCTCCACACTCCCAACTGTACCCCTGGGAGAGGCTTTGGTAGCTGATTTCTTTCCTCTCTCCCGCCGAGCACTGGCCAACATTTTATGCTTTACTGGTGGGGGACTGTCCGTGCTCTGGCTCCTTGCCGCACTGGCTACCCTGCTGCCTGGCGCACTCCAGAAGCCAGTTACTACTGGCACCACTGGTCCTGCAGATGTTGTGGCTGAGGTGCTGGGTTGGGACCTGGAGAGGCGGGCCCAAGGAGACTGAAGAGGTGGGGGAGGTGAGGGGAAGAGGTCAAGGTTTGACAGGAAAGGTTTTTGGGGAACACTGGGACGGGTAGATGGAGGGGGTTTGGGAGTGGAGGAAGAGGCAGTGGTTGTAGGAGGTGTACGTTTGGTGACTTTGGGTGAAGGTGCATGGGCTGGCGGCTGTCGTGAGGAGGATGGCTGTTGGGTGGGTGTGTGGCTGCGTTTGTGTACCTTGGGAGGTGGGCTCACAGGCACACTGGTAGAGGACACAGGGGACTTGTGAATGGTAGTGGGGGTGGTGACTGCATGTGAGCGGGTGTGCTGGTGGGTGTGCTGGTGATGATCATAGTGGCTGAGGATGTAGTGCATGCAGGTGTGAGTGGCGACGAGACAGGAAGGTAGGAGGGAGACGAGGAGGAGGGGGACACAGTGGAGGCAGTGGATGTTGGTGTGTCTGCATGTGTATGATGCTTGCGTGAGTGCCTGTGGGATGTGTGGTGCTTATGTTTGCCAGAGCTTCCCTTCTGTGTTGACGTTTGTGCATGCTGGTCTGATGGTATGCTTGGGATAGGCTGAGGTGCAGGGGTTTGGAATCTGGGTGGAGGACGTTGGAGGGGGGAGGCTAGAGACAGAGACAGTGCTGAGGCTAGAGTCTGAAAAGCTCGCTGATGGGCTGCCTGACCAGAATGAATGCCCTCCAGATATGCATTGGTTTGTTTGAACTGCCTCTCTACACCCTGGATGGCATTCAAAATGGTAGACTGCCTAACAGTGAGGGACATGAGGAGGTCAATGGCCTCCTCACTGAGGGCAGCAGGAGTGACAGGGGCATGGGCTGAGGTCCTGGGGCAAAGGAGATGCCCACCTTCCTGGGTGAGCGGGCACGGGACACACACTGAGGGGCTGCTGGGAGGGCGGTGCTAGTAGGGGGGGTGGCAGCTCTACCTGTAGATGCGGGGGGCACAGATTGGCCTGCCACCGCATGGGAGCTCCCATCAGAGGAGAAGTCTGTATCGCTGGTATCAGCTCCTGTCCCCGCCGTAGAGCTCTCCTCGTCCTCCATCCCACTGGTGAATTCAGACTCCGTTGTGTCGCCTCCAGGGACATGTGGGATGCAGCTCCCTCCTGCTCCGGTGCCACTGCTCCTCCGCCTGATGATGCTAATGCACACAAGAACAGGGAGACCACAAAAAGGGGGGGGAGACAGAAGAAAGGCACGTTGAGCGCATGCAATACTGCTACCGTTGGCGGACACTACAGACACAGAAGCCCCCTGCACTACGCTGTGCACTTGGAGTTCCCCAATCAATCCCAGGGACATGGGTTACAAGGCTATGCCCAATTTCTGCACACATGGATGTCACAGGAGCCTGACTAGGTGTAGTTGGCACTGTACACAGGTGGGGTGGGGTGCCACAGGGCATCCCTTAAGAAGGGACCTTGCCTACTAAACTCGCCCTGGCCTAGGGGAACCCACAGCCCACATCCCCCACCCAGACACCTACAATGCGTGCTGAATCAGCAGAATGAGAGTGTACTCACCCCCTTGTGGCTGCTGTGATGCCCTCAAGCGCCCATCCAACTCCGGGTACGCCACCGCCAGGACCCTGAACATCAGGGTAGTCATGGTGCGATGGGCACCCCGCCCACATTGGGAGGCGATCCCCAGCTGGGCCTCCACCACCTTCTTGCTCCAGCGGGGAATGTCCTCCCATCTTTTCCGGGAGTGGGTGCTCCATCTGTGGTAGACCCCCAGGGTCCAGACTTCCTTGGTGATGGGATGCCAAATGTCCTTCTTCTGGTGGGCACTGACCTACAGGAATAGTACAGGGGAAAAGGAGAAGATATTACCGTCCGCACCGTCACAGTCATTGGCCCGCATCCCTACCCTTGCCAAGACGCACATGTACTCACCGTCGTTTCAAGCACGCCTCATTCTCACCCCCCCCCATCTTTCATCCACACCACTCCACACAGGTATTGCCCATACAGCATGCTCACATTGTACTTACCTGTTTGTCTGGAGGACTGTAGAGTAGCGTGTACTGGGGGAGGACCCCATCCACTAGTTTCTCCAACTCCTCAGTGGTGAAGGCAGGGGCCATTGTCTCTTCCAGACCGAGGTCACAGCAGCACTTGCAGTGTAGGTCCTCTCCTGTCGAAGATCAGGTATCAAGTGATTGAACAGAGAGAAAATGGCAGTCACGTCCACGGCGGTGCGTACCGTCACCACCGGCGTACATCGTCATTGGCTCCTGGGACCCATTGGGTCCAATGTTAACCAATGCAGGATAGCGCGGTGGTCTTCGACTGCCTACTGCGATGGTGTACAACACCAGTGCAGTTACCTCATATCCCCTTGTCCCACTTCACAGGTCAGGCAGCCACCATTGCATGGGCCCACATAGCATTATTTTGGACTGTGTCACACATATCTAGGCCTTGCCTAAACACTAATACAGGCATATGTCGATTTGCTAATATTTTCCAATTAAGCTGTGTTTACGTACCTCAGAGTTGGTTGACTCTCTGCTCGTTGTTCTCCTCCATAGGCACCGTCCGCTGGGGCAAGTGAGGAGATGGCGGCATCCTCCTTTGTACAGACCGCTGGTGGACCTGTCGACAATAAAGGAGCGACATGTGATCATCACCTACAGACTTGATCGTACCACAATCCTGGAACTGTGTGCCCAGTTGGAGCCAGACCTGATGTCAGCTATCCACCATCCCACAGGAATCCTCCCTCAAGTGCAGGTGCTGTCAGTACTCCATTTCCCAGCAAGTGGGTCTTTTCAAACTACAGTGGCCATAGCATCAGGGATGTCCCAGCCTATATTTTCCAACGTGTTGTCCAGAGTGTTGTCTGTCCTGCTGAAACACGTGCAGAGCTACATCGTTTTCCCTCAGGTGGAGGATTTGCCTACAGTGAAAGGTGATTTATATGCCCTGGGACATATCCCCAACATCATAGGTGCCATTGATGGGACACATGTGGCCTTGGTCCCCCCTGCAGGAGTGAACAGGTGTACAGAAACCGGAAGAGTTACTATTCGATGAATGTGCAGATGGTGTGTTTGGCAGACCAGTATATCTCCCATGTGAATGCCAAATTTCCTGGCTCAGTGCATGACGCTTATATTCTACTGAATAGCAGCATCCCTTATGTGATGGGGCAACTCCAGAGGCACCGTGTGTGGCTATTAGGTGAGGACATGGACCCAATACAGTATGACTAGGTGTCTGGGGATGTCCCTATGAGGTAGTGTGTGTCTAACAGTTGTCCCTCGACATTTGCAGGTGACTCTGGTTACACCAACCTGTCATGGCTACTGACCCCAGTGAGAAATCCCAGGACAAGGGCAGAGGAACGCTACAATGAGGCCCATGGGCGAACTAGGAGGGTTATAGAGCGGACCCTGTGGCCTCCTGAATGCCAGGTTCAGGTACCTCCATATGACAGGTGGTTCCCTATTCTACTCACCAAAGAAGGTGTGCCAGATCATCGTGGCCTGCTGTATGCTTCACAACTTGGCTTTGCGATGACAGGTGCCTTTTCTGCAGGAGGATGGCCCAGATGGATGTGATCCTGCAACACTTCCTGTGAGACACAGGTAAGAAGACAACACTGCCTGCTATATCTGATTTAATTCTACAACCTCTCATCTGTCTGTCATTTTCACCCAGTGTATGGTCACTGTGTTGTCACTTTCCCTTACCATTTCACAGATGTGGGTCCCACTGTGTGACATCTGCTTTGTTTCCGCATGGACTAGAGCTGTGTGACATAGGTATGTTGACATTACATTTGATATAGCATTTTGCCACTGTTGTTGCTAATACACATTTTTGAAAGCACAGACAGACTCCTGATTGTTTTGTGATTTAAGGGTGTTTATTTAAGTGCTCAATAGTGGAGGGGGTTGTAAAATGGTCAGGGGTGATGGTGGAGGAATGTCCATGGCAGAGTCCAGTCTATTAGTCTCACAGGTGCATTGTCAAAAGGGGCATAGGAAGTGGAGCTAGGGCAGTTTAAGTATGGACAGGATGACAAAATGGGGCAGAAGGATGACAATCAGGGTGGTCTCATTTCTTGGTAGGGGTCTTGGCATTGTTCTCTGTCTTTGTCCTGGATCTCAGAGACTGCTTGCAGGGTGGTTATCCATCTGCAGGAGGTGAGGTGCTGGTGTGGTGGTCCTGTGGCAGTGCCTCCTCTCCACTAGCGCCGGTGGAGGTGGTGGGCAGGTTATCGTCCAGGCTAGTGTCAGGGACCCCTTGTTGTGCCACAGTGTCCCTCCTGGTGTTGACGAGTTCCTTCAGCACCCCTACAATGGTGCCCAGGGTGGAATTGATGGATTTGAGTTCCTCCCTGAACCCCAAATACTGTTCCACCTGCAGCTGCTGGGTCTCCTGAAACTTGGCCTGTACCGTTGCCATCGTCTCCTGGGAATGGTGGTAGGCTCCCATGATGTTGGAGAGGGCCTTGTGGAGAGTGGGTTCCCTGGGCCTGTCCTCCCCCTGTCGCACAGCAGACTTCCCAGTTCCCCTGTGTTCCTGGGGCTCTGTCCTCTGAACCGTGTGCCCACTACCACTGCCCCCAGGTCCCTGCTGTTGTTGGGGTGCTGGGTTAGCCTGGGTATCTTGTGGTGGTGGACACACTGCTGATTGACGTGTCCTGGGGACAGAGGTATGGGCCCGCTGGGTGGGTGCTGTGCTGGTGTTTCCAGAGGGGGGAAGCTCTGTAGTGGTCTGTGCCAGTGTGTGGGGAACCAACTGTCCTGAGACCATAGATGGGCTGGGCTGGTCATCTTGATCCAGTAGGACAGAGCTGCTGTCATCACTTTGGGCCTCTTCTGTGGGTGGAGTGGACATATCTGGACCCTCCTGTCCGGTGACATTGGGTAGGGATCCTGCAGGGGTGTAAAGGCATGATTATTGCGTCTGTGTGTGCCATGGTGTGCAATGGGTGGGTGACCGTGTACCCCAGTGCTTGCATTCCTGTGTAGGACCTTGTGTGATAATGGTTTAGGGGGTGTATGGGTATGTGCAGTGGCCATGCTTTGGTGATGGGTGTCCATGCTTTGGTGTTACATGCAGGGCTTTGGTTTGGGATGTGTGGTTTGTGATGTTGGGACATACGTGAGGAGTTGGAGTGATGGGGGTGAGGGCGAGGGTGGGGGTATGTGATGGCATGCAGGTAGGGTGGGGGATGAAGTAGTTAAAGATTTGACTTACCAGAGTCCATTCCTCCAGCTACTCCTGCGAAGCCCTCAGGATGCAGTATAGCCAAGACCTGCTCCTCCTATGTAGTGAGTTCTGGGAGAGGAGGTGGGGGTCCGCTGCCAGTCCTCTGAACCGCAAGGTGGTGTCTTGAGACCACGGAACCCACCTTCCCCCGTAGGTCATTCCACCTCTTCCTGATGTCATCCCTAGTTCTTGGGTGCTGTTCCACTGCCTTGACCCTGTCCATGATTCTTTGCCATAGCTCCATCCCCCCAGCTATGGTGGTGTGCTGCACCTTTGATCCAAATAGCTGTGGCTCAACCCGATTAATTTCCTCCACCATGACCCTGAGCTCCTCCTCAGAGAACCTGGGGTGTCTTTGCCGTGTCATGGGGTGATGTGGTGATGTGTGGGGTGGTGTGTGTTGTGATGTGTGGGGTGATATTTAGAGGTGTGTTGTGTGAGGTGCTTGGATCTTGTGTGAGTGATGGTGTTGAGTGCCTGTGGATGCTAGTTTGTAGATGGTGGTGTCTCTCTCTGGCCTTCAGTCGCAATTGTTGATGTAAGGGTTTGTGGGTGATGTGGGTGTGTGTTTTATATTGTATTGGGTGTCTGGGAGTGGTGTGTGTATGTGTATCAGGTGTGTGTATTTGGAATTGTCCAATGTGGTAGTTTTTTGTAAATGTTTGTGTATTTTGAGCGCGGCGGTGTGTACCGCCAATGGAATACCGCGGTTGAAAGATCGCTGCGTGGATTCATGGGTTGTGATAGTGTGGGCGTATTCTTGTTGGCGTGACGGTGTCGGTTTTATCACTGACCTTTGGTGTGGCGGACTTGTGTTGGTGTCTGGATTTGGCGGATTCCGAACTGTGGTCATAATGACCGTGGCGGAATTCCGCTGCCACGGCGGTGTGTTGGCGGTCTTCTGCACGGTGGTAAGCGGCTTTTACCACCAATGTTGTAATGACCCCCTATATGTCCTACCTTAATGATACACTGCACCCTGCCCTTGGGGCTACATAGGGCCTACCTTAGGGGTTTCTTACATGTAAGAAAAGGGAAGGTTTAGGCATGGCAGCCTGGCAAGTGGGTACACTTCAAAGTCAAATTCAAATTTACAGTTCAAAACTGCGCACACAGACACTGCAGTGGCAGGTCTGAGACATGATTACAGAGCTACTTATGTGGGTGGCACAACCAGTGCTGCAGGCCCATTAGTAGCCTTTGATTTACAGGCCCTGGGCACCTCTAGTGCACTTTACTAGGAACTTACTAGTAAGTCAAATATGCCATTCATGGATCAACCAATTAACCTTAAAATTTACACAGAGAGCATATGCACTTTAGCACTGGCTAGTAGTGGTAAAGTGTTCAGAGTTCAAAAGCCAACAGCAACAGGTCAGACAAAAAATAGTAGGCAGGCGGAAAAATTTTGGGGATGACCCTGTATAAACTAAAAAGTCCAACAGGGTCCAAAAGGGCAGTTTGAAAAAAAACATTTTTAGGCTGACAAATGGGGCAATAATGTTATTGGTATGAATGAGACAATTTGGGTGGTAGGAATTTTTTGGACTCCTGCAGATTCGGGAAGATTCCATCACAAAAATGTGGAAAAAAATGTGTGATTTCCAGCAAAGTTGGAGGTTTGCATGGCATCGTGGGTTAGAAAATGGTGTGGGTTGCATGTGAATCACACCACCCTGGACTCACGCAGATGTTTAGTTTTAGATTGTGTCTAGGTCTTGTGGATTTTTCTACATGGCAGCTTCCCAAAGTCCAAATAGTGCAGCCCACACCATTCCAAGTGGGACGATTTTGAGAGTTAGCCAAGCTCTCATGGCCCAAATGTAAAACCAAAACCCCAAAAAATCAAATGACCTCTTGCTTGCCGTGGAATAAGATGTTTTAGTGTGTGGGGGGAGAGCTGAAAGACTGTTACCCCCTTCAGTTGGGGTGGGGGCATAACCATGCCCATACTGGTTGGTAGCCACCACCACCCTGGCATCTAGTAGACCTTCTGTCCCCCCGGGGTGTGGATCTGGGGTAATTGCCCCATCTGCCCATTGGTGTGCAGAACAACTTTGGCCCCATTAATTTGGGGTGGGGTTATGGCCATACACCCACCCTGTTATTTTGAAGAAAAAAAACTTCCCTGGTCTCTGATGGGCTTTCTGCCAGCCTTCCAAAAATAGGCCAATCTGCCCCCACGGGGGCAGATATGGCCAACAGTAATGTGCACCCATGGAGAGTGACCCTTGCCCAAGAGGCTGCCCCAAACAAAACACACACATACACACACACCAATCCCTAGTGCCTAAGTGGGTTCTGTCCCCCCAGGGGCAAATCGGCCTAATAGAAATAGGCTGATTTGCCCCCAAGGGGAGCAGAAATGGTCTAAAATAAATTTCCCCCCTCAGGGGAGCAACCCTTGCCTAAGGGGTCGCTTTCCCTTGCGTGAAATTGGCACAAAAAATATTCCCGGTGCCTAGTGGTTTCTGCCCCCATTGGCGGCAGATTGGCCCAATAAAAATATGCCTAAAATAAATTTGCCCCCCAGGGTAACAACCCTTACCTAAGGGGTCACTCCACTTGCGTGAAATTGACTGCTCCCCTTATGAGTAAGTATAAACTCATAAGGTTTCCCTGGTGTCTAGTGGGCATTTCTGCAGGTTGGGCTGGAAGGGGAAGGAAATCCCCTTCCAGCCCTGCCGTGGGGGGGTGGGGGCGTGGCCCTCTGTGGGAGTGCTAGCACTTCCCCCAAGGGCAAGTACTAGGACGTAATGGTTACGTCCGTGGCGCTTCTGCGCCACAGCCATGGTCGTAACAATTACATCCTTGCCACCCAAGGGGTTAAAGAAGAAATATATGCAACTTGACCACTACCTGACCAAGTAATTTAAAATGAATTTTTGAACTAACACTTCTTTGTAAATAATATAAGAAATGTAAATAGCAAATAATTAACACTCTCCTACTGCTATCTCTTTAAATGTCCTTCCTAAAACAAAACACTACGACTTCAAACAGTGATAACCTGCCACGTAAGAAGACCCTATCACAAGCCACCAAAAAGCTATAAAAGAGTAGGTATACATAGGACAGCTTCTTTCCCATTGGGATGGGTTCTTTGCTGTCTAAAACAACCAAAGTGGGGGCAGGCTCAGGTGTTAGCTACATCTGTCTGTGACAGGGTAGGCATATTTGATGAGTGCACATAACTGCTCCTGAAATTATTTCATGAAATCCACTGTACATGAGCAAATACACAAATTTCCATTTGCTTATATGACACTACTAAGGAAGTGAAAACTGTAAGCTGAAGAAATCTACTATGGATTTACATAATCCTTTAGAAATGTGAGGATTACTCTTCCTGTCCATACCTAAAAGGGGGAACTTCAAAACCTTCTACAAACATTTTTTTCTGGTGAACCATCAAGGCACTGGGACCAACCTCACAGCCAAAGGTGCATTGCCAGTAGCTATGGTTACATTTTGTGCTCAACATCAGTATCTTTCCATGCCGAGGCCACATCGTCCCCCATCCCACAGCTCTGGAGATGCCAAGCATGCAAAAACTCAAACTTCCTCCACCTGAGCTTTTCCTGCCTTAGCTCCATCCCAATGCTGGAGTCTGTCAACTTAATCCCCTTCCCTCATTGCCTGTCCATTGGCTTCTTTCACTGAATGCTGTTGATGCCTGAGGGTAATTTTCTCCACAGTTCCAATCTGATCCTCATCTCGAATAATGCTGCATCGTGGTCTCCCTTCAACCTTACCTTTTTTCAGGTCTTGTGTTAGCAGCTGTCTGCAGTTAGGGCCAGATGTAGCAAACTTTTGCGAGTCGCAAATGGCCCGATTCGCAATTTGCGACCCCGCAAAATCGGAAATGGGATGCAAAAATCCCATTTCCAACTCGCAAAATGCGATGCGAGCCATTACCGACTCGCAAAATTTGCAACCCCATTTTGCGATAGCAATTTGCGAGTCGCAAACCATATGCAATAGCAACTTGCAAATTGCGACTAGTCGCAAAAAGCCCATTTTGCACTTCCAATTTACCACTAACTCAGAGCAGGTGGTAACCATTACCAAAGTATAAAAGGAGACCCAGAAGGCATCTGGGTTACTCAAGATGGCGGAGATATACCTGATAGCAGTGAGGAGGAGAGTCCACACCGCCCAGCAGAGGAGGAGGAGGAGCCATAGAAAGGAGAAGATATACAGAACAAGGCAGACACTTTTCCAACAAACTGAGGAGGAAATTTATGATAAATATAGACTTAGCAGCGCAGCTATACTAGATTTAATAGAATTACTCAAACCACAGCTAGAACACCAGACTGTACGCGGCTGCGCCATCCCTACGCATGTGCAAGTGCTATGCTCACTGCACCTCTTGGCCTCGGGTAGCTATCAGGGGGTCATTGCTGTGGCAGGTGCGGTATCCCAAAGTGCACTCTCACAGTTCTTTAAGGCATTCCTAGACGCCTTACTCACACACATGTCGAGATACATATACCTACCCAGGAATGAGGCAGAAATCAACAGTACCAAGTTGGAATTTTACATGATTGCCAACTTCCCCCATGTCATAGGGTGTGTGGACGGGACACATATACAATTATGCCCTCCTGCAAACCTGGAATATCTGTTCCGCAATAGGCAGTGTACCCACTCACTCAATATTCAGGTGGTATGTGACGCCCATTATGTCATCACTGACATGGTTGCAAAATTTCCAGGCAGTATTCATGACTCCTACATTTTTAAGCACAGTGGTATACACCAACGCCTAGAACGTGGGGAGTTTGGAGACGGATACCTCCTAGGTAGAGCTGATAACATCTTGCAGACATACACACAGGTCAATGTGGAAACCACCCATGCTCTGCTAACATTGTACTTTTTGTGCCAAACAGGTGACAGTGCATATGCACTACGACCATGGATACTAACTCCGTACCTAACACCCAGCAATGATTCCAAGAGGCGGTACAACAGTGCACATAAGAGGACCAGGAATATAATCGAACGTACCTTTGGACTGCTGAAAGCAAGGTTCAGATGCCTCCACCGAAGTGGAGGTGCCCTCCAATATACCCCAATAACAGCTTTCAAAATCGTTGTCGCATGCGCTATACTGCACAACATTGCCACCAGACGTGGGCTATCTCTCACCCCTGAAGACCCAGATTCTGAGGATGAAGAGCAAGAGCTACCACATCGCCATCATGGGGATAGGAGCATCGCAAATCAAGGCAGACTGAGAAGGGAACACATTGCAAACCAATACTTTGGAAGGTACGTGCTGACTTTTACCATACTCACCAATGTAACACACAAAGAGTCCATGTGTTAAGTGGAAAGAACAAGTGATTTAATAAGTGCAAACACAAAAACTATTTACAATTAGAACAGTTCAGGGGCTTCAATAGTCCACCTGGCATGGGACACATTGACGTCATGTGCCCCAACCCCAGGACTGTGTGGAGCTCAGAACCTATGGCGGGCTCGGCCAGCATGGCTGGTACTAGGGGGGTCAGCAGTGCCATGCCTTGTGCTTCCACTGCGAAGCACCCTGGTGTCACCGGCAGAGACACTGCTGACAGTGGAGCCCTCCTCACTGTCCTGTGGCGTATTGCCTGTGCCCCTGGCCACCTGCCGTGCCTCCATTAGGTCTATAGCGTGGCTGAGACGGCCCAGTCCACGTGCCACGTCACTGGCAAAGTGGCCCATGTCCACCTGGAGGCTGACCGTGCGCCTAGACAGACCCGTTGTGTTCACAGCCAGCCTTACAATTGAGGAGGACATCCTGTCTAGGTGGTTCAGCAGCTGGCTGTCCCTGCGCCGTGCACTCTCTGTCTGCGTTAGCAGTCCTGCCACTAGTTGGCGCATGGAGAGTGCAAGGTCGCCCATGTTTGAACTGATCAGTTGCAACTCTGAATGTACCAGCTGCATACTGTTGCCATGATTGCGCTCCATGCGCTGCAATGCCCCGGTAATCCTCCTTAATTCCTGTGTCTGCAGGCGCTGACCCCGTAGGAGTGCGGCCTCAGTTTGTGATGTGGAGGCATCCCCTGACTCTGCCTGCCGCTCTGAGGATGGAGTTCCACATCGCCTGCGACGTGGTGGAGGCCCTGTGATGTCTCCCGTGGCACTTTGGCTGGTACCTGGTGCAGGCTCACACACCACTACTGCAACAGGTGTTTCGTGAGGGGACATGGTGTCGGTGGTGCAGGTCGCAGTGGTGGCTGGTCCTGTTCCCTCGTGTGTCTGCTGGCTGACCAGTGGCCCCTGGCTGCTTGGGCTGGTGGGGGTGTCTTGTGGGAGACCTGTGGGACATAGGGAACACACTGTCAGTATCTACTATCTGTTTTCAACTTCCTAATAAACTGTTGCCTATGAACTGCCTACTTGACTACATTGCCCATAATGCACCATACTGGTGTTTGCTACTCTGAAATGGAACTATTTTGGTTGTGCATGTTCCTGTGTACAAGGTGGGTGGGGGTATGGCATTAATAAGGGTACATGCATGTCACATGGTACTCACCGGTTGATGGTCCTGCCTCAGAGGGGTCCAGATCTCCCATCCCGCTTACAGCCTCAGGCTCAAAGGTCTCTTCTACCCTTTCCTCCAGGGGTGTGGGTCGTGGTAGTGTTGATGGTCCCCCTCCTGTGCCTCTCATCTCCCGGAGCCGCTCTGCCACCCTCTCCTTGGTCCGGGAACGCAGGTCGTACCACCTTTTTTTCAGTTCCTCAATACTCCGGTGGCTGACCCCCAGGGAGTTCACTTTTTCCTGGATCTCCATCCAGAGTCTCCTTTTCTCTGTCTCTGGCACGGTGAGGGCTGCCCTGCCAAACAACTGGTCATGGTGCTGACAACACTCCTCAGTCAGCACCTCCAACTCTTTTTCAGCAAACTTCAGTTTCCTCTTCCTTGGGTTTTCAGCCATGGTTGCTGGAGCTCTGTGTATTTGCAGTGCTGCAGTTGAAATGGGTGTGGACCTCCCTCCTCCCAGGTGTATTTGTAAACTTCCTGGCTGTGATGTCATCATCATGTGCCAGAAAGTGTTTTCCAGAGTGTTCTGCAGCACCTGCATTCAATTTTAGGCACAGTTGCAATTTGCGACACCCCCTCGCAAATTGCGTGCCCGTTTTTTGCGCGGTTGCAAAAAGCGACCTCGCAAACAGCGGACTCGCTATCTGCGGTGCGACTCCGTATGCGAGTAGCAAATTGTCCTCACGTTTTCTACCTGCATTGAAGTTAGCGAGTCGGAAATTGCGAGTCGCAAAGAGTCGCAATTTGCGAGTCGCTAATTTTTACCTACCTACATCTGGCCCTATGTGCTTTGCGTTTTTTAACACTTTTTATTTAACAGTTTAAAAACTCATATCGCCGTTATATTCCTGTAATTTTGGTGTCAATTGTTTGTATAAATTGGAACTGGATTTTTATTATGCTGTGTTTTTCATTTTTAAATATTTTGGTACTTCTAAACACTTTACACATTGATGACTTAAGTACAATGGGTTGAGTTCTGGTTTGAAATACTGAAATATTTACTGAACAGTGGCATAACAAATGCCCCCATGGTGCGGTGTGGGCGAGCTCCAGGGAGCCACCTCAGTGCAGTATCATCACTAGAGAGCTCCTGAATGCGTCCGGTTTCTGGGCCTTCCATGTACTTTGCATGGCGGACCCTTCAGGTTTTGTTGTGCCACTTTACCGGACCTAACAAGGATAGTGACATTATTACTTGTGGTGGTCAACCATCCACCTCAACTAATACTCCACTTTAAGATATTTATACTTAAATAGGTAGGAAATAGTTGTGGCAAGTCACTCATAAATAAGATCATAAGTAAACATAGACTATGCAGGTCAGCATTTCTACTAGTTTTTTACTTGTCCCTCCTCGGCATTCACTGTTCTCCTCAAAGTAAAGAAGAGAATGAATGAATGTGGGAATTAAATATACTTGTAAACCTTAAACACTGAACTCACAGAGGTACCCCTGCGCTACTGTCGAGTACACACCAGCAATATTTCATAGTCAATCTACATAGTAGAAAAGCAGGTTTTAAGGGCTTTGCCAAATATGCGGTAGTTGAATAAAACTCCGATGGCTGATGGTAGAAGTGTCACCTTTTGCTGCTTTATAGGAGAAGACATTCCTCTCAGTCTGGTTCGTCTGATACAAGAAGTCCAATAGGTTAATTGAAGTGGAGAGGAAAGCAATGTCAGAAACTTATCTAGTAAAACACAATGTAAAAACGCCAGGGCCTGTGTTGCAGAAGGCCTCATGCATATAGCAACCGAGGGAAACCAGTCAGCATGATAGTCCATTCTTTCAAACGCCTGTGGAAGGTGAAATCTTAAAGATGAATACATATTGCACCAAGCTCAACCACTTAATTAAAATCGCAGAGAACGATAAGGAAATGCTGTCATTGCTCGTGTTTAATTGATAGACCAGGGTGCTATCTGCCGTGGCTGGAACCAGCAGCACTTCTCGCTTCATTAAGTGAGACACCAGCTAGAATCAAATTAGACTTTTCCTGCAGATAAAGAACCAAAACACATCTTTTGTTACAGCATGGGTCGCCTAGAGGTCACCTCGGTACTGTGTGCTCCAAAAATTAATCTTTTGCAAAGGAACCTCCCAGCTTTGATTGCGAAATATTTCAAGCTGTTTTCTTTTTTCAGCACTAGGTGATAGAAGTTTTTGTATGCGTAGAGCGCACATCCTTTAATTTCTCCCTTTTGATGTTTATTGCAAGGCTTGGTAAATTAAACTTTCAACACAACACAGGGATGCATTGTGGCGAATTAGCATGGGTGAGAGTGTTTAAAGGCGCCCCGCAGCCTCCGACACCCCACTCGCTGTCTGGTCTCTTGTATAATTGTTATTCTTGGAACTGATATTAGAAGAACAGCGGGGGATATTTGTCTTTGAATTGCGTTTCCAAACTAAGCGCTTCAGATCTAACACATAAAATGTTGGGCAGTAGGAGAGAATTTCATAGCTAGTAACATTATTTCTGCACAACGATGGTCTGTCTCTGTCCCCTCCTGGCATACCGAACCATAAAGACGTGTGATCCTATAGAAAGTCAGACCCACTAAATGATTGGCATGTGAAATGTCCTAATATTTAACAAGGGACCAAAGATGGAAGTTTGTCTAAAGCAAATTGTGTTCTGAGACCTACATTAAGTGAGGTTTACCTTCACGCTCCTCTGAGATTCATGTGCTTATTGGAAACGTAAAGCACCATCTGCTATAGTTTACACACCTATAAATAGTATAAAAATTATTACAACAAAAATTATTGTACTGAAAACGGTACTTTGTACACTTTCTAATAAACCATTTTGTACAAACCTCGTCTATGTGTTAATGACTGAAGTTGTTTAGCTTGAAAAACGTGGTGTGCACTATGCAGGTGGAGGAAGTTGTGTCAGAGATCAAATGATCAGAGGAGAATGCGGAATCAGCAGACAACAAAACCTTGCTGTGAGTGAGCTCCTGAGGGGCAGAAACTGGTCTGCCTTCCATTGACCTTGACCTTGAACTCCAGAAATCCGAAGTAATAAACTGGTGGCAAGAAAAGTGCTGGCAGTGTGTTGGGCGGCTATGAGGGCTGGTAAACCTCCAAACTACCTTCAATATCCCTTTTTTGGTCTGGCCAAAAGTCAGCTTTAGTTGAAAGTCATAGGTTCTATGATGAACAAAAACATCTGGAAAGAGATGCTTTGGATCACACTCCATTAGTGTTTGGTTGCTTTGGTTCAACCAGCTTCAGCCATTGCTTGATGATGTTTGCATTCTCATTTGAGATCAGCCATAAGGAGTATTTTCTCTTTATCGTTATAATATTGGCTATCTTTCTAAAAACTGCTTATATTGCAATGGCTGGTTTGAGATTCATCAATGCACTGCAACAGAGCCTCACCTCTTTGCATTCTCTTGCACCTAACCCAGCTCCTACACTTTTTCCATCTCCAACCCCAATCCTAAAATCACTGCACCTAGTCTTACCCCAACTCCTACCACCATCTCAATCATTCCCCCCATTCCCACCATTCTGTATACTCCCTCTTTCATATTTGCCCCTATTCCTTATTGTTGGAAAGGGACATTTGTTATGTGGTATGGTCCTAGAGAGTTGCCTTCAATACCCTGTTTTGGCTGAACCCATTTGCTTTAGGATGAAAACTCTGCGAACCAGAGATAAAATGTTTATGTTATTCTTCCTAAACATGGGCAAACTGGCATATACCTAATTTCACCAATTTAATTTACATTTAACTCCTTAGTACATGGTACTTCGTTTATCTAGGTCCTGTAAAATAAATACTACTTGTAGGCTGCAGCAATTGCTGTGGCAACCAGTAAAATACCAGTGTAAACATTGTCTCAGGCCTTCATTTCTAGCCCGTAGTGCAGTTTCAAAACTACCATTTCGACCTGGCATAAAAAACCTTATGAAAGATCTAACCCTTCTTTTTAATACTAATACATCACCCCGGAGGTAGGTCTAAAATTCTTATAGGGAAGGGTGCACAGTATTTAAAAAGAAGCACTTTGTACTTAAGTTTTGCATGTAATACAAAGTAGTTTCCCCTGTAGAAAGACTAGCTCTTACATAGACAAACACTGAGACACATTATAACAGATTATAATGGATAACTACAGTTTCAGACTAGCTAGAAAAATGTTCAATGACTCAATGTAAAACAAATTTAAAATCCAACTTAATGGTCAAGTTATTATTTTGAAAATGCCACTTTTAGAAAGTTTGATTTTCCATCCTATGCCAAATGTGCCTTTCTGCCATTGTCACTATGCTATTAATAGATCTCCTGTAGTGTGATGTGTATTCCTACCAGAGAGAGGACAAAGGCCCTGGGTGTGGAAAGTTCTGCATCTTCCTGACAGGGTGGCGAGGGATGAGCACTGCTACATTCCTGATTGCACTTCAAAGGGTAGCCTGGGAGTTGTACTCAGTCCTCCTTAACATTTGAAGCATCCTGCCCTTTCACTGGCAGATGCAGCTCACAACTGGGCCTGCCTGTCCTTTGTTTTTACTAGCCAGGATGGAGCCAAACATAGGGACAAACAGACCCAAGACAGTTTCAGAGTTAGACAAAGGGGTGTCCTCCCACCCACAGGCTGGCCCTATACATAGACGTTGCATTCCTTGAACCTGAAATCAGAACATTGTTGAGAAGATTCAGAAGAAGGAGGATTGGATTGCATGCCTTTAACCTGTTATCCTAAAAAAAACTCACTCCAAGGATCAGTTGGCTGACTCTGTTTAAGCTACAGGGGAACAACAAGCTTGCAGAGGCCTTTCCTACTTTCCAGCTAACCAGTGCTAACTGGACCTGAGCGGGTCCCAACTGTTAGCCTTTGAGGGAGTAACTCCTGATCCCAAAGTGCTTTCCTGAGGGTCCTGGACTCTCCATGCATAACTGAAGGTTTTACGGGATGTGACACAGCGTGAAACACTGCCCACAGAGCCATACAGCTCCTGAATGAAGACTCTACTGTACCTGATGCGGAGCACAGCAGAACCCTGCGGAGCCACATTATCCAGTTCCACCATGCAGGTATCACCAGATCTAATGTAGACGTGATGCAGAGTCCTGCAAAACAGCACAACTCTGGACTGGAAATCTTATCAGAACCAACATAATGCAACATAGGATAAAGCGGAGCACCCCAGAGTTGCACTACACTTACTTCACATCAAAGTCAGAAGTTAACACTTATAGTTGGACTACCATGGTACTATATCTGGCCTGCACTCTATTAAACTTGTGACTTTGCCTGGTTTGGTGGGAACAGATACCCACAGTTGTTGCTTCAACCTTGAACTTTACAAAGTTATAACACTGGTTGAACTGATTGGATTTTTATCATTTTGATATAATTTTATTTATTAAACATTTATTTCATTTTTTTAATATGTTCAAGATTTTTCCTCAGTTGTCTTTTCACTTTATTACTGTTGGAATACACCATAAATACTTCACACATCGCTTCTAAATTAAGCCAGACTGCTGTGGTGCGAATATACCAGAGGGTTGAACACATGTTCATTTAGTGACATTTGTGCTTCATCCTGACAAGGATTGTGATTATTATTTAAAGTGAGTTCTCACCTTCTTCAACTAATAATCCAAATATTTACATTTCTCATACCCCTGCATTTACTTGTTCCACTTTCACTATTGTTAAAGATGCTCCAACTCCTTCTCGCTTATTTCTAGTTTTCTAGTCCCACTATTGCACCTGCTCTTAGCTCTACACAAACTTTCACTTTTACTCTACCTTCTCTTATTTCTACTTTACGTCCTTACTCCTATTTCTACACCTATGTTTACTCCTAAGTACCCTTCCACTTCATTGTGGCCTAGAAACAGCTTATTCTGATGGTGTTAGAAATTAGGTTACTAGTTGACTATGGAATGAGCACTGATCAAGCATAAACCACAATCCTAGTCAGGGTAAGGCACAAACAAACCCCAATTTATTGATCCTGTACTCAACCCCTGGTAGTTTGGCACAGAGCAGTTAGGCTTAATTTAGATGCAATGTGGAGTGTATTTGTGCAACACTTTAAATAGTAAAACAATGAAAACACAAAACAACAAATTTCCCACACGAGGTTAGGAAAACCGAACAGGATTTAATAAATAAAACAAGACCAAAATTCCCAAAACACAATCAATAGAACCCAGAGTTATGATTGGTTATGTTTTTTTAAAGACTCAACTGCAATACTGCACCTAAAAACAGAAAGTACCAACCAAGGCTATCTGGTTTGGCTGGATCAGGTCAAAGTCAAAAGTGCAATCTGGCCACGATAGAGCATGTGTTGGATATAGTCCCTGATCAGTTCTGTTGAAGTTTTATCTTCTCACTTTTTGTACCAAGAGTTCTATTCGAATTGAAGAGGGTCGCGGGTAGTAAGGAGAGCATAGCTCAAGGAACAGGCCAGGCATCGCTAAGCGAAGAGGCAGACTTGTGGTGGCGCAGGCTGATCTTTGTGTGAGCCTTGCAGTTCCAGTATAAATGGCCCCAAAACTTAAATTTAAGAGTCCAAGAGCAACAGGAATGCTCCTTTTCAGGAACATTTTCAGGGTCAATAACTCACTGAAGATGAGTCCAGGAGCAGTTGGAGAGCCTCCTATAACCCTGAAGCTCATATCAGAAGGTCAGCAGACTAGCCCTTTAAGTCACTCTGAGGTCCTGGAATCAAGGTGGGCTCCAGATCCACCTCTCCTTCCCGGGGCAAGAAAGCAGCAGGCAGCAGTTCAGTACAGTAAGAGAGCAGCTCCTTCAAAGTAACAGTGCAATAGAGTGATAGTTCTTCCAGCAGCACAGCAGTACTTCTTCCTGGCACAGTATCAACAAGTGCAAAAGTGTACTGAAGTGGTGGTGTCTGAGGTCCTTCTTTCATACACTGGTACCATGGTTTTTCAAGGTGGGAGAAACTTCTAGACTGTGGGGGTCATTCAGACCCCGGCGGGCGGCGGGAGCCGCCCGCCTGGAGGGAACCGCCATATGGCCGCTCTGCGGTCGAAAGACCGCGGAGGCCATTCTGGCTTTCCCGCTGGGCTGGCAGGTGACCGCCAGCATGCCGCCCGCCAGCCCAGCGGGAAACCCCTTCCCACGAGGAAGCCGGCCCTGAATGGAGCCGGCGGAGTGGGAAGGTGCGACGGGTGCAGTTGCACCCATCGCGAATTCCAGTGTCTGCTGAGCAGACACTGGAATTCAAAGTGGGGCCCTCTTACGGGGGCCCCTGCAGTGCCCATGCCATTGGCATGGGCACTGCAGGGGCCCCCAGGGGCCCCACGACACCCCTCGCCGCCATCCTGTTCCTCGCGGTCGGAACCGCCAGGAACAGGATGGCGGTGAGGGGGTCGGAATCCCCCATGGCGGCGCAGCAAGCTGCGCCGCCATGGGGGATTCCCAGGGCAGCGGAAAACCGGCGGGAGACCGCCGGTTTTCCTGGTCTGACCGCGGCCAAACCGCTGCGGTCAGAATGCCCCGCGGGGCACCGCCAGCCTGTTGGCGGTGCTCCCGCATCCCCGGCCCCGGCGGTCCTTGACCGCCGGGGTCGGAATGAGCCCCTGTGTCTTTGATGTGCATGAAATTTGGTGCCCTGGGTCTAAGCTACCTAAAGTGACAGTGCAGGGCCTTTGAGACCTTTGTGTGGACACAGGACGTAACCTATTCTGGAGCAAGTGAGGCTGAGCCTGATCTTCTCTCTCATGCTGCCAGTGACTGCACACCCAGTCACAGATAAGCTTCCAATGCGTGTGGCTCGCTAGGAGGAATAGACAAAGCCCAACTGCCAACAACACTCAGTCAGGTGTCCAGAAACAGGCTTCAGGTACCAAATGGCAAATGCAAGAAAATGCCAACTTTTCTAAAAATGTAATTTTCAGAATCGTAATTTAAAATCTGACTTTGCCATCAGTTAGAATTTCAAATTAGAAATCCAGAGACACTAAACATGAACAGTTATCTCTTCCCATTTGGAAATTAAGGGCCAGATGTAGGTAGCCATTTGCATGGTGCAAACTGCCAAAATCGCGGTTCGCGCCATGCAAACGGCCTAACGCGATGCACATTCACAAATTGCGAGTCGGTACTGACTCGCAATTTGTGAATGCGACTCGCAAATAGGATGGGGTGTTCCCTTCATATTTGCGACTCCCATCGCAATTCAGAATTGCTTTGTGACCGCGAATGCGGTCACAAAGTAACTCGCAGTTACCACCAGTGTCACACTTGTGGTAACTCATTTGCAAAAGGGAAGGGGTCCCCATGGGACCCCTTCCCCTTTGTGAATGTCGACAAAATTATTTTTTCAGAGCAGGCAGTGGTCCTATGGACCACTGCCTACTCTGAAAAAACAAAAACAAATGATTTCGGAAGTTTTTTCATTTTGCAACTCGTTTTCCTTTAAGGAAAACTGGCTGCAAAATGAAAAAAAAAAATACTTTATTTAAAAAGCAGTCACAGACATGGAGGTCTGCTGACTTCAGCAGGCCACCATCCCTGTGAGTGCAGGGACTCACTATGGGGTAGCAAAATTCGACCCACCTCATGAATATTGATGAGGTGGGTCTTTGCGACCCCATAGCGAGTCGCAGACGGTGTCTGAGACACCGTTCTGCATCCAAGATTGCGACTTCGAAATTGCGAGTCGGACAGACTCGCAATTTCCGAGTCGCAATCTTGGATTTTCCTACATGTGGCCCTAAATGCATAAAATGTAATAAGGCAACTCCAGTGTTATCCTATGGGAGGGATAGGCCTTGCAGTAGTGAAAAACAAATCTAAGCATTGTCCACTACCAGGACATGTAAAATTTAAAGGTGCATGTTTAACTTCTTAAACACATTGCACCCTGCCCTCTGGGCTGTCCAGGGCTTATACTAAGGGTGATATATGTATTAAAAAAGAAAGCTTAGGATCGGGAAAATGTTTAATTTGCCAGGTAGACATGGCAGTTTAAAACTGCACACACAGCCCCTGCAATGGCAGTACTGAGACATGTTTAAATGGCTACTTAAATGGTTTGCACAATCATTGCTGCAGACCCACTGGTAGCATTCAATTTACATGTGTTGTGTACAGGTAGACTTAGTAGGGACTTCTAAGTAAATTAAGTATGCCAATTGGGCATACGCCAATGTTACCATGTTGTAAGCAGAGAGCACATGTACATTAGCACTGGTTAGCAGTGATAAAGGGCACAGAGGCCTAAGGCTAACAGGAGTTTGTCATTCATTGCATGATGTATGTGTCATTTACATTTAGCTACTGGCAATGTCATGTATTAGTCCTCTGTTAAAAAATTGGGCTTCTGGTTTGCAGAGGTATGCATACTGTACAAGCTGAAACCACAATCCTAGCCAGGGTAAGACAGATACACACCATAACTTAACCTGCGCTCACTCTCTGGCTGCTTGGCACAGAGAGGACAGGCTGAACTCAGGAGGCAATGTGTAAAGTATTTGTGAAACACTTAAAGCAGTAAAAAAGTGAAAACTCCTAACAAACAAAAACACACCAGGTTAGAAAAATAGAGCTTAACCTACTGAACAATACAACACTACTATACAAAAATCCAGTAAGTAGAGGTTGAAGTATTAACTTTTAAAGAATATCTGCAAATGTAGTGCTTAGAAGCTTAAGGTGCCTACTGGGGCTATCTGGTCAAACTAGACCAGAGTTCACCCAAAAGTTCAGGACAGCTGTGATGGAGCATCGGTCAGCTGCAGGGACAAAACTTGTCCTGCTGAAAAAGTACCTCGTGCGGAGGGTTGTGTTGATGTTGAAGGGCTGATACAAGAAACAGAGGGAACGATGCAAAGATAATGTGTTGTTGACGATCCACCCAGTCAGGGATGCATCACCATTAAGCCACGCAGTTACTAATCCAATGTCCTCCAGCAGCGGTGCGGCATCAAACATTTTGCAATGAAATCATTGCATCACCATTGAGCCACACTTCCGGCAATTGCAATGACTTTTTCCTCGATGTTGGGGATGCTTCAGAGTTGAGGGAAGATGTGTTGGTTCTGACTCACTCAACAAAGGCAGAAACAGCTGAAGACCCCACTTCCAAGGTCTTTAGACTTGATTGGCACCACTTGGCAGGGTAGGACTCACAGATGGCAGAGACCAGAGGCTGTAGCAGAGTTGAGTGAAGTCCTTAATGTTTAAGACGCTACAGAACAGGAGGCAAGCCAGCAAGTCCTTGGAGTCACATTGGTGGGCGGTAGAGATGCAGGTTCAGCCCTTCTCACTCATAGGCAAGGAGGGCAGCAGGCAGCAGGGCAGGCACAGCAGAGCAGGAGTCCAGCAAAGGCTAGCAGAGTGATAGTCCCTTCATCAACACAGCAGTCCTTCTTCCAGCAGAATTTCCTCAAGTCCAGAAGTGTATCGATTTGGTAGGGTCAGGAACCCATTTTTTATACCCAGTAGCGCCTTTAAAGTGGGAATGACTTCAAGGAGAAGCCTTTAAACTGCCCAAAGTCCATGTCCAGACACAGTTCAGGGAGTTGTTGTGTGGTTCCTATTATGATAATGAGACTGTGTATTTATGGCAGCAGCACCTTTGAGTGTGGGAGACTGAGTCAAATGCACACCATTTGGAAACTGTCAGCCTAACTCCTGGCTAGCCTGTAGTGCCTCACCCAACGCTAGGAAGGGGTAGGTGATTTGTGGCAACCTAAACCTGACACTCTGACTCTTTAGGGAAGTCGTGGTGAAAAGATCACACCCCTTTCGCTCAGTTACTCAGAGACTCACCCATGTCAAGGCAGAACACAAGAATCAAAATGGATTTCAATGTATTGATTGAAGTAATTGCATCCTAGTATAAAAAGCATGAGCTGTGATAATGAGGCAAACATAGTATAATAATCATCATTGCAACCAGTGTAAAGAGGATAAAAAACCTACCCACATTGTGTGCTTCTAGGGAGTCCAGAGATTCCTTCCTACACCCTATGTCTAGGTCTGAGAGCATAGTGGCGGTAACCCTTTTGCCTGTCCTGATTTAAGGGAGTAACTCTGATCCCATGCTTGAGTGGGATGGCAAACGTCTGCTGGTTGTCTGAGTGGTAATCTTCTTCAGGAAGCTGAAGAGTCAGCATCAGGATCGGCAAAGATATCTGTGGAATTATGTGAGTCCCAGGAAGGCCATGACTAGAATGGTCTCTGCCCCCCATTAGGCCCAGGTATTGTTTATATAGTAACTCATGCAGAGTTCTAAGAACAGGGCTGACATACTAATGTGCCCAGTAAATGGGAACTGGCTCCTTAGCTCCTGGTGTGAAAATACGAATAAGTAAATCATGTACCGTACAAAGGGCAGAAAAAATGCGCAGCGTCAACAACCATGTCTTCTTGGAAAGAAGCAGTGATTAAATATTAAAAACAATGAGCTAAAAGCTGGATGTGCTAAAAAAAAATGAAAATAATAACATGTCTAAATGTAAAAGGCACAAGCTACGGGCCTATCCTGGTCAGGATGAGCCATCAACAGGCAAATGGTTACACCTAAGCTCCCTTTGTGTGAGACTGACTTGAGAGAATGCACAAGAGCCCAGCCATCACCCACCCTTACGTGTATTCAGAGATGGGCAGAAGGCAACAGATAATTTAAAGTAGGAAAATGCCAACTTTCAGAATTACAATTTAAAATCTGACTTTCCCATAAATTGTGATTTTGAAATGTGAGACACCATACGTGGGGGTCCCATCTCTTGCCAATTAAAACTGCACTTATAGGACGTAATAGGGTAATCCCAATGTTAGCCTATGGGAGAGATAGGCCTTGCACTAATGAAAAACGATTTTAAGAATTTTTCACTACCTGAAGTACATGTTCAACTTTTTAAACACACTGCACCCTGCCCTTGGGGCTGTCTAGTGCCTACCTTAGGGCTGACTTACATGTATTAAAAAGGAAGGTTTGGGCTTGGCAAGTGGGTTAACTTGCCAGGTCAGCATGGCAGATACCACTGCACACACAGGGGCTCATTCTGACTTTGGTGGGCGGCGGAGGCCGCCCGCCAAAGTCCCGCTGCGCGGTCAAAAGACCGCCGCGGTAATTCTGAGTTTCCCGCTGGGCTGGCGGGCGACCGCCAGAAGGCCGCCCGCCAGCCCAGCGGGAAACCCCCTTCCATGAGGATGCCGGCTCCGAATGGAGCCGGCGGAGTGGAAGGGGTGCTACGGGTGCAGTTGCACCCGTCACAATTTTCAGTGTCTGCTTGGCAGACACTGAAAATCTTGGTGGGGCCCTGTTAGGGGGCCCCTGCAGTGCCCATGCCATTGGCATGGGCACTGCAGGGGCCCCCAGGGGCCCCACGACACCCGTTACCGCCAGCCAGGTTCTGGCAGTTTTGACAAAACCGCCAGAACCAGGCTGGCGGTAAGGGGGTCGGAATCCCCATGGCGGTGCTGCCTGCAGCGTCGCCATGGAGGATTCCCTAGGGCAGCGGGAAACCGGCGGGACACCGCCGGTTTCCCGTTTCTGACCGCGACTGTACCGCCGCGGTCAGAATGCCCATGGATGCACCGCCAGCCTGTTGGCGGTGCATCCGCGGTCCCCGGCCCTGGCGGTAGTCAACCGCCAGGGTCGGAATGACCCCCACAGTCTCTGCGATGCATAATGGCTACTGAGGTGGGTGGCACACTCAGTGCTACAGGCCCACAAGAAGGATTTAATTTACAGCCCCTGGGCACATGTAGTGCACTTTACTAGGGAAGTATAAGTAGATTAATTGTGCCAGTTGTGGATTAGCCCAAAAATATGATATTTTAGGGAAAGAGTACATGCACTTTAGCACTGGTCAGCAATACCCAGAGTCCTAAAGCAATAAAAAATGAAGTCAGCAAACAAGAGGTCAGAAGACTAAAAAGTAAATGGAGACAACACCAAGAATGCCAGGTTTAACATCCACCAAAAATGTTTTCCAATACAAAGCCTAGATTTTGTTATGTCTATGCACCTCTTCATCTCCTACCATCTTTCACAGATCTTTTATTTCTCCCCTTTGCTCTCTCTGTACCAATTCTTATTTATATAATTGCTACTACATGTACCATGACTCCATACAATACCACTACTTTAATTCCCACTCTTACTATAGGGATATGTCCACCTTCACACCTACTCACACTACCCTCAAACTACCATTCATATCACTATGACTACTCCCAGCCCTACCCTTGCTCATATTATTATCCATGCTATCCTTTTGTATTGTCTTTCATATGCATTTCTACTCTTACTGGTAATCCCTTCTACTTTTACTCCTGCTTAATCCTGCCCTACTTACTCTTACTCGTACATCCACGTTCATTCCTACATACTACTTCTTACTTTTTTCATTACTATTTTGTTCTTGCTCTTTCTGTCATGCACCCTACTTTCTGTTACCATTAGCGGAACTCATCTTCCTTTGCACACATTCTGGTTTACCTTATATGAGCACCTATTGTTTTTTTTAGTTTTTTTCGAATACCTATCCATACACCTACTACTAATTTGATATCATCAACTCTGTTTCTACTCTTTTCATTCTGTATGTTTTACCATTGTAACCCAGCCACATAATCCTTCCCACTGCAGACTCATTCTTGGTCACTCTGAGGTTAATCTACAGATTTACAAGTGGAATTATCTCTGATGTCTTGCTCTGACCTCAGACATTCAGGGAACTCATAAAATCCCCTGGAATGTAAACTGATGCCTAAAATCTTTGTAAATTTGTGTGTGTAATCCTCCTCCACACTTCCTCCTGAACATATTTTGTTTGATGACTCTGCATTGGTTTGTTACGTGAGGTACACAGTATCAGTATTATTGATAGCCTGCATAGGAGTGACTGTTAAGCATATATAGTGCTAATATATGACTTAGGCCCTCAATATGAGTGAAGCAAAGTGGTAATTCTCCATGTTCTTTGCTGAGTTAGCATCCCATGCAATTATGAACTTTACTGTGCCTGGGAAACACCTGCGGTAGAGAGACTTGCAATTTCAGGTCATTTAGACAATGGAAAAAGAACTTGCGAAAGCCTGTAACTGAGAAAATGGTATTGGCCAGAATCTGTAATACCCAGACCACCTCTTCTACAGCCGCTCTCACAATGAGGGCCTTAGTGTTTTGTATTATTTAGTTGAGGCAGTGATAATAACAGTATCAAATTGCTTATGGATCATGAGTTGCATATTTCAGGTTTTTATCATATTTCTTTCTCTGCGTGATAAGAGTGTGTGTACTGCACAAAACATTATTTTAGTATTGCCAACACTGAGTCACATGTTAATGAGAGAAAAGTCAATATAAATATTACTACGTTTGTGGCCTGCATTAGTTTTATTTGCCTGTTAAATTACTTTTAACTGAAAGATATTTTGTACCTAGAATAATTGCCCGTGGACTGTTGTTTGTAGGCATATGGCAGTACATCCGGTGAATGAGAATGGACGAGTATATGTTTGAATGTTCAAGATCTTATATGAGTGTATGGAGTTTCCAAATAGTTTGTACTGACAACCACAAATACAAATTTCTGAGAAAATGAGACCCCATCACCTGTTATATATTGCACAGTCAAAAGGGATAACGAAAACATATATTTTCCCTACATAATTATACCCATTAGAAACACTTGTGGACCACCTTGTGGACTACCTAGAAACAGTTGCACAAATAAATGAATGGACTTGCTGCATTAGGGTCTGCTGATCTGGTCCTGTTTCCCTCTACGTTCCTCGAGGGTGCACTGTGCTTATGGAAATAGAGGCATAATCTTCAATTATCTTTCCAGAGTGAAGATGTTACCACAAATGTATTATTGAGCTTTTTCTTGAACTTGTGGTTGGTTTGTTTAGATTCTGAATGATGCATACTTACAGTTCTCCATATGTCACCAAAATGTATTGCTACAGCGAGCAACACTGCGTTCTGTCTGGGAAGCAGTTTGTAGCAATGTTACAACATATGGCAGGGAAAATTGTCTTTGCCATGTAGGAAAACATGTTTTTATATAGAAAATAAATCAGTCCTAAAGTGGTCTGTGTAAGCCCACCTGGCAGGGTAGATGACAGATACAAACATGGCATACTATACATTAGGATTTAAATGCCCTCACAATTAACAAAACGTTAAGTGGGCAAGGCTATATCTTCTATGGATAGGCCTAGATGTAAATAATCCATGTCTTACATCTGTGCCTGTAAAAATGCTACAAATGTTATTAAAACTTATTTTCCACTTAGTTTCAAAAATTAATTCACAGTTTAACATAGATTTGTGATAACTTTAGTTAAAAATTAGCTGTTAAGAATCCAGCATTGAGGATATCTGTCAGAATCAGTTGACACTCAGCCCCACTCCAGAGTCTCTGCACACATTCTAGGCTGGGCATGATGAGCCATGCTCCCATAGGACAATGACTTGACCTTTAGGCCCAATAAGGCAGCTGTGCTGTCAACAACATGTCACTTAACAGGGATTAGCCATCTGGGAGAGGAATTCAAACAGTTGGCAAGTCAAAAGGCAACCATACATTTTCTCTTTTCAGGGTGGCAAATGGGGCTCCCAGGAACTACTCTTAGTCATTCACTTGGTCATACTAGACACTCTGGCTACAGCCTCAGCAGCAGGAAACAGGATGGGACTCTGACACCTCATTCCGGGGCCATGACATGAAGACAGATGTAGGAAAGTACCATCTTGCCTGGCATGTCACCCCCATTTTTACTTGTATGTCAGTTTGTTTTTGTCTCTCTCACTGGGATCCTGCTAGCCAGGACCTCAGTGCTCATAGTTTGTGGCCTGAATGTGTGTCCCTTTGTAGTGTCTGTGTCACTGAGGCTCTGCTAATCAGACCCTCAGTGCTTATGCTCTCTCTGCCTTTAAAATTGTCACTATAGGCTAGTGACCATTTTCACCAATTCGAATTGGCACACTGGATCACCCATATAATTCCCTAGTATTTGGTATCTAGGTACCCATGGTATTGGGGTTCCAGGAGATCCCTATGGGCTGCAGCATTTCTTTTGCCACCCAGAGGGAGCTCAGAGAAATCTTACACAGGACTGCCACTGCAGCCTGAGTGAAATAACACACACGTTATTTCACAGCCATTTTACACATTTTACATAAGTCACTTAGTGAAGGTTAGGTGCAAAGTTACTAGGTGTGAGGGCACCCTTGCACTAGAAAAGGTGCCCCTACATAGTTCAGGGCAATTTCCCCGGAATTTGTGAGTGTGGGGACACTATTACACGTGTGCACTACATATAGGTCAATACCTATATGTAGCTTCACAATGGTAACTCTGAATATGGCCATGTAACATGTCTAAGATCATGGAATTGTTCCCCCATGCCAAATATGGTACTGGGGTGCCAATCCCATGCATCACCTGGGCTCCAGCATGGACCCCGGGTACTGCCAAACCAGCTCTCTGGGGTTTTCACTGCAGCTACCGCTGCTGCCAACCCACAGACAGGCTTCTGCCCTCCTGGGGTCTGGGCACCCCATTCCCAGGAAGGCAAAACAAAGGATTTCCTCTGAGAGATGGTGTTACACCCTCTCCCTTTGGACAAAGGTGTTAAGGGCTTGAGAGGAGTAAACTCTCCAGGCCTCTCGAAATGCTTTGAAGGGCACAGATGGTGCCCTCCTTGCATAAACAAGTCCACACTGGTTCAGAGAACCCATAGCCCCTGCTCTGGCATGAAACTGGACAAAGGAAAGGTGAGTGACCACTCCCCTGTCCATTCCCACCCCAAGGTGGTGCCCAGAGATCCTCCAGTGTGTCCCAGACCTCTGCCATCTTGAATGCTGAGGTGTGAGGGCACAATGGAGACCTCTGAGTAGCCAGTGCCAGCAGGTATCATCAGAGACCCCTCCTGATAGGCTTTTACCTGTTTAGGTAGCCAATCCTCCTCTGAGGGCTATTTAGGGTCTCTCCTGTGGGCTTTTCCTCAGATAATGATTTGCAAGAGCTCACCAGAGTTCCTCTGCATCTCCCTCTTCGACTTCTTCCAAGGATCAACCGCTGACTACTCCAGGACGCCTGCAAAACTGCAACAAAGTAGCAAGAAGAGTACCAGTGACATTGTAGCACCTAATCCGGCCAGCTTTGTCAACTGTTTCCTGGTGATGCATGCTCTGGGGGCTGCCTGCCTTCACCCTGCACTGGAAGCCAAGAAGAAATCTCCTGTGGGTCGGCAGAATCTTCCCCCTGCTAACGCAGGCACTAAACTTCAACTTCACCAGTCCTCTGGGTCCCCTCTCATTGTGAAGAGCGTGGTCCCTCGAACACAGGTACTGGATCCAAGTGACCCCAACAATGCATTGGTCCATCTGTACAAATTTGGAGTAGGTAAGTCCTTGCCTCAACTCGCCAGACAATAATCCTGTGTACTGCATGAACTGCAGCTGCTAGGGCTTCTGTGCACTTTTTCAAGGAATCCTTTGTGCACAGCCTAGCCCAGGTGCCCAGCACTCTGTCCTGCATTGCTCAACTCGCTGAGTTGACCATTGGCTTTGTGGGACCCTCCTTTGTTGTGTTGAGATGACTGTTGTGCTCAGTTTTCTTGAACCCATGTTCAAGTACTTTTGCGGGTGCTGTGTTTTTCTGTGTGGGCTCTCTGTGTTGCTGAGGGCCCCCTCTGTCTCCTCTTCCAAGTGTCAACCTCCTGGTCCTCCCTGGTCCCGGGCAGCACCCTTTTTCTTCAACTTTGACCTTTGCAGCTAGCAAGGCGTATTTGCATTTTTTCTCCAAAGAAACAACTCTGCATCCTCCAGCACTCCGTGGGACATCTTCTGTGCAAAGAAGTTCCTGAATCATTCTGTTGTTGCAGAATCTTCAGCTTCTTCCACTGAGAGGCAGCCATTTTGCACCTTCATCTGGGTCTTAGTGGGCTCCTGCCCCCCCAGACACTTTCGTGACTCTTGGACTTGGTCCCCTTCCTTTACAGGTCCTCAGGTCCAGGAATGCGTCTTCAGTGCTTTGAAGTCTGTTATGGTCTTTGCAGAATCTCCTATCACAACTTTAGTGTGTTTTCGGGGGAAGTAGGGTCACTTTACTCCTACTTTTCAGGGTCTTGGAGTGGGGTATCCTGGACACTCTTAGTGTTTTCTTACACTCCCAGTGACTCTCTACACACTACACTATGCTAGGGGTCCCTAAATGGTTCACATTCCACTTTCTTAGTATATGGTTTTTGTTGCCCCTAAGCCTATTGCATCCTATTGTATTTTACAGTGTTTGCACTACTTTTCTAACTGGTTACTTACCTGAGTTTGGTTTGTGTGTATATTTTGTTTATTTTACTTACCTCCTAAGATATTTTTGGCATATTGTCACTAAAATAAAGTAAATCAGTTACTCACTATTAGCCAGGCCAGCCTCCTACAATAGGGGACTCTGCTTGAATGCTGTAAGAAATTAGACCCAACCATTTTTGGCTAATACTCACGAATTGCAACACTGCCTTCCTGTTTGCCTTCCCTAAGGACACAAAAAGCAGGACTCCTGACTCATCAGAGAGTAGCCTGGTGTCTATAGCCTTTCCTGAATAGATGCAGAAGTAACTTTAGCTAGGTGCTTTTTCTAAAAACAATGCTTAAATGAATCTGCCTCTGGTACCTCTCCTGCAATTATGATTGTTTTGTTGTATTCCTGTTCACTAAATTTAGCCAGCTCACTTTTTCACTTTTTTTTATAAATTGGTTTTGCCATTGTATTCTGTTTTTTTACTTTACACTTTTTTGGTACTCCTTGATCTTAACAAACCTTTCATCAGAGAAATGTGTGTTACTTTTGCCACAGGTTCTCAGGGTTTAACAGAGATCCACTGACAACTATTTTCCATCATAACCAAGGTAGGTTTTTAAAGGTGGCAATCGGTACCCTATTCCCAAATTAATAATCTGCTATGAAACCCATAGATACCTGAGTACCTGAAGAAAATAAAGCCACAACGGTCATCCTTCATAAATGTTTTATAGTGAAGTCTGTTTAGCTCACAGCCCTCAGACAATGGAAGTGGTATTCATGCACAGGGCATGCAGACAGCCTTAGCTGTCAGTTAGGATGCAATGTGCCTTGGAATGTTGTTCAGACATGGCACATTTAGTCTGATATTAAAGATTTGTCAGTTTGGCCTGTTTCACAAGTTCCCAAAAAACTGCAAATTGAAGCAGGCCATGCATTAGGATTATGGTTCATAATACTGTATGTGTTGCAACCCAGTTAACCGCTGTTAATTGTAAATGGTTGTTTACTGTTCTTCTGCTGCATTGAAGCATTGCTTACGTATCAAGCATAGTTTGGAAAGGCTTAGGTTTTTGCAATAGTGCATGAAAGATTATTACTTTCACTATAGTAACTTCATAATTTACCAGTAAATAGCTGAAGAGTAGATTTGGATAACACCAACATTATAAATACCATTAGTGCTAACTAGAAAAGGTTGTTTGAACCAAGTCTGCAAAAGCACATTAGGCAACATACACATGAAGGAATTATAAATTAAACTCCCTTAAATTAGTAATTATGACTGACAAAGTATAGATTTATTTAAAAAAATAAAATAAAGAAAGACATCATTTATAATATAAAGATTATAAAATGGTGTTTTGTGAACCATCACTTCAGTGGGGTGATGTATAAAACATCAGCTACGGTTGGATCTACTGCCAATCAAATATGCACTCCACACTCCATATTTGTTTATCAGACATTTTAATCTGCACTGTTGCTTGCTCATATACCTAGAGAAAGGCTGACTCAGGATTCAGACTACTATGCTAGTCGGGGAGTGTGTTTTCAGCCATGAGGGTGTCAGTCTTGTGCTAATTCAATGTCAAGAGCTGCTGTCTGCAGCAGATGTAAGTGGCCTGGAAAGTCCTAGTCAGCTACACCAGTAAAATGCCTGAGTTGAGAAAGAAAAAACATATACTTTTGTACATGGTATTATGTGGTACTTTAAATATATTTGAATGTACAGTATCTTACTATGCTGCATAATGTTGCTGCCCCAAAAATTGATTTTTTTGTTGGAGTCACAAAGAACAAGCATCTCAATATTGATCTAAGATCTTGCTGGTTCTGTAGGCATTTGCCATATCCTAATCCCCTCAGCTGATGACTTTTTCGATAAGACTAATTTCACAGGTGCTTCTCTCATGACTGTGGCCCTCATTATGACATTAGCATTAAATCCCGCTTTCCGCCACGCTGACTGATGGCAACTTATCACCGCACTGGTGAATATTCGTTCACCATATTCTGACACACACACACACACCAATCCAACAGAATACATCCACATACACAAATCTGCCAGCCCAAAGATCAGTGCTAAAGTGTCAGTACCAAAAACCATACCGTTACACCAACAAAACAACGCCATCACATTATGACCCACGAATCACCACGGTGGACATTCAACAGTGGTAAACCATTGGCGGTACATACCGCTGCGCTCACAATGGACACCTACATACAAAACAACACTACGTTGGACAATCCAAATACACACACCTGAGACCCATACACACACACCACACCCACACCACCATAAAGCACACACCCACATTACCCAGAACCCCTTACGTACAACAATTGTCACCAGGAGACTGAGAAGAAAAGCACAGAGACAACTAGACACACACACCACTCACACCCATACTCCCCTCACGCACTCCTCATCACACACCCCACCACATTACCCAAAACACCCTCACCAACACACATCACACAACACCCATGGCACCACAAAGGCACCCCCGTTTCACTGAGAAGGAGTTAAGGGTCATAATGGAGGAAATTGTCAGGGTAGAGCCACAGCTCTTTGGAGCACAGGTACAGCAGATATCTATAGCAAGGAAGTTGGAGCTATGGCGGAGAAGCGTAGACAGGGTCACACCGTGGGACAGCATCCAAGACCAAGGGACGACATCAGAAAGAAGTGGAACGACCTACGGGGGATGGTACGTGCCATAGCAGCAAAACACCAGCTCGCCAAACAGAGGACTGGTGGTGGCCCTCTCCTTATCTCCTCCCCCACAGCTCACTGCATGGGAGGAGCAAGTACTGGCAATACTGCATCCTGAGGGCCTTTTTGGAGTTGCTGGAGGACTGGACACTGGTAAGTCAACATTTAACAGCTATCTATCAACCCCCATACCTACATGCCATCACACACCCTCACCCTCCATCCCATCACTCCACCACATCCCACACACTCCACCAACACATATCACTAATCCCAATGCCAGGCCCTCCATGCTGTACCAATGTATGGATACCCCACCCAGCCCTGCATGAACACTCATCACTAAAGCACGCACAGCAAAGGGAAACTAACAATCCCACGATACACCAACATACACAAGCAAAAGCTGGCAGGGTAGCACCAACCATAGAGGGGAAGCTACGGAAGTACAAATTTCATTCACTTGAAGCATAATACATCATTTAAATCCCCAGAGGCACCCCAGCCAATGTCAGTGGAGAGGAAGTGCCACCAGAATCCAGTTCCCCAACAGAAGAGGCCCCAGGGATGGCAGTAACTCTGAACTAATGGATCTGGATGACCTACCTGGCCCATCATGGACCACTGGACAGCCGGTCACCCAAGGCCACTCACAGAGCACCACGAGCCTCCCCCATCAGGAACCAACACCACAGCACCCACCCAGCATACCCACACCTCTGTCCCCAAGGACACCTCAATCAGCAGTGTGCCCACCTGTACAGGGACCCCAGGTCACACCTAGCCCACAAGACAATCAGGGATCTGGGGTCAGTGGCAGTGGGCACACAGTTCAAGGGACAGAGGCACAGCCTAACAGGGACACTGGGAGGACTTCTCTGCACCAGGGGGAGGACAGACCCAGGGAACCGTTTCTCCAAAAGGCACTCACCAAGATCCTGGGAGCCAACCAACATTCCTAGGACACGATGGGCCAGATCCTGGCAACATGCAGGAGAAAAGGCAGCTCCAGTAAGAACAGTATCAGGGGATCAGGGAGGACTTGCAGGCCATCAACACCACCCTGATCCCCATAGCAGGAGTGCTGGCAGACATGGCCAACATCATGAAGGAGGGAACAGCATACCAGCAGCCCCCTACCACTAGCTAGTCATCTGAACAGCCCTCCACTTCCACTGCCGCTAGTGGCTAGGAGGCCCAGCCACAGGACCCACAGACCACCAGCATCCATCCCCTTGCAGAAGGTGAACCACCCCACAAACGTTCCCTGTGACCCAGACAGAAGCCAGAGAAACTTGCCAAGACCACTGCCAGGAATTGAGACTCTCCTGATTTTCCCCCTTATGTTCCACTCAGACACCTTGTCCACCTTGAACTGCCATTGCTCCCCTTCCTATGTCCCCTTCGACACTGCACCTGTGCAACAAACAGACTGGAACAATACCCTGGACTTTCGCCCATCATCAACCCATTCCATTGCACTTTCCCCTCAATTTCTTAGCACTACAATAAACACCCTTGGATAAAATTTGACTACTAGTATTTCATGTATTTCAAATTGCCATTGCTAGAAACAGCTGCAACCATTGCAAATGAACTGTACATAGTATGATCACAGAATTAATGAACTGTTGCTGGCTGTTGTGATCACATCAGGACACTGTTGTCATATCACCAACATGTGTAAAATGAATATCCATAGGTAACAGTAAGTAGGGGAAAGAAGTGGGTAATGCCAGCATGCCAATGCCAGCCAGAATGCACCAATAGTCATAGAGATATGAAGTTGCACTGTCTCACCTGTGTGTCATTGGAAGTACTGACAGATCACGAATGGTCTGTTGTCCACATCCTTATCCTCTGCCTCCTCATCCTAACTGTCCTCAGGGTCCACTGCTGTCACAGGAGCATCTCCAGTCTTCTCCTCCTGCAGAAAAGGTACATGGCGCCTATGGGCCAGGTTGTGCAACATGTAGCATGCCACTACTATCTGGCAGACCTTCTTGGATGAGTAGCACAGGGATCCACCTGTCAGATGGAGGCACCTGAACCTGGCCTTCGGGAGGCCGAAGGTCCTCTCAATGATCCTTCTGGTTTACCCATGTGCTTCATTGTAACATTCTTCTGCTCTTGTCCTGGCATTCCTCACAGGGGTCAGCAGCCATGATAGGTTTCGGTAACCAGAGTCGCCTGTAAATATTGAGGGACATTTAGCCACACACCATCCTATTTGGCCAACAGCATACGCATACACAAACATACACTGGGTGGGGACCAAGGCTCACCTATTAGACACACCCTATGCCTCTGTAGTTGGGACATCACATTTGGGATGCCGCTATTTCTTAGGACAAAGGCATCATGCACAGACCCAGGATACTTAGCATTGACTGGTCCACCAGGCACACCATCTGCACATTTATGGAGTGGAAACTCTCATGATTCCTGTACACCTGTGCATTTTGCCAGGGGGGGACAAACGCAATATGTGTTCTGTCAATCGCCCCAGTTATATTGGGGATATGTCCCATTGCATAAAGCCCGGACTTCACAGTGGCCAAATCCTCCACCTGGGGGAAAGCAATGTAGCTGCACTTGTGTTTTATCAGGGCAGACAACACTCTTGCCAGCACCATTGAGAACATTGGCTGTGACATTCCTGCTGCCAATCCCACTGTCACTTGGAAAGAACCAGTTACCAGGAAATGGAGCACTGATAGAACTTGCACATGAGGGGGGATCTCAGTCGGATGACGGATAGCCGAGATCAGGCCAGGTTCCAACTGGACACACAACTCTGTGATTGTGGCCATATCCAGTCAATAGGTGACTATTATGTGCCTGTCCTCCAGGGTGGCCAAGTTCACCAGGGATCTGTACACAAGGGTATGTCTCCATCTCCTATTCATCCGCAGCAATAGCAATCTATGGGGCAAAAGAGTGAGGAGCCGGTCAAAAACTGAACAATGGGGCTACAACAGAACTTTGCATGCTGTTGACTTGTAAGGGGTCAGTGTGATTTGTACAGTATGTCCTGATTTCACCAGTGATGCAGCAATTATCCAGGGCCTGCTCCCATGAAATGGCATCTGCCTGTCCTGTGTGGAAGGACAGGTGGAAGTGAGGTAATGGGGATCTACGCCGGCGGTGACGGAATTCATCGCAGTAGACGTGACCGCCATTTTATTTCACATTCCTCACTTATTTCCTGACCTTCAAAAGGAGAGGACCTACACTGGATGTGATGAGTGACCTGTGTCTGGAACCTATCATGGCCCATGTGACTGGGGAAAGGGCCTCAGCCTTCACTTCAGAGGAGTTGGAGCGACTGGTGGATGGGGTCCTACCCTAGTGCAGACAGTTGTATGGGTCTCCAGACCAACAGGTGAGTACACTGAGGGCACAATGCATGTGGCATGAATGCATGGAGTTGTGTGTGAAGGCATCATGTAAGGGGGTGGATTTCCTCTTGGCGGTGTACATGTTGTGCACTGGGCTATGTATGTGCCAATGGTGATGGAAACTGTATGGTGGGCCATTTGTGTGACAGGTTGGACTGTCTAATGGTGTTCTCTTGTCTGTATTGCCTCTGCAGGTCCGCGCCCATCAAAAGAAGGGAATATGGCGTGCCATCACCAAGGACGTGCGGACCCTGGTGGGCTATGGCAGGCAGAGCACCCACTATCAGAACTGGTGGGAGGACCTGAGGCACTGGGCATGGAAGACCATGGAGGCACAGCTAGGGATTGCTTCCTAAAGAGGAAGGGATGCCTGTCGGACTGTGACCCCCTTGGTGGCCAGCATACTGGCGGTGGCCTATCCTGAGCTGGATGGGCGCATGAACGCATCACAGCAGCCACAAGGGGGTGAGTATAGTGGCTATCATTACAACCTATGGCTGGTGGGATGGTATCCGGGTGGTGGCTGTGTGTTAGTGGGTGCCCCTAAGGCAGGCTAGACATAGCAGCATAGGTCTTATGGAAGCAAAGGGTTGAATGGAGAATACTGGTTACCTAGCTTGTTAGTATTCACTTCTAGGCAGGGCTGCGTGGGTCCCAGGTGTGCTGCAGTTGGTGGTGTGTACCCCTTCCCATTCATTGGTTACTAGCCATTTCACTGGTAGTGCAATTCACAGTGTGTAGGCCTGTTCCCCAGTGTTGTTGGTGCAGTCATTGACCCAGTGTATCCTTTGTCTCTCTCCCCCTTTCTTGTTTTGTCAGCCTGACTTTATGTGCATTAGCATCATCTGGCGGAGGAGAAGAGGCACCAGAGAGAGAGAGGGAGCAGCATCCCACAGGACCCTGGAGGCAGATTCCACCGATGCCGAGGGAACCAGTGGAATGGAGGGTGAGGGGAGCACCACGGTGGAGACCAGAGGGGACAACACAGACTCAGATACCTTCTCTGATGGGAGCTCCCTGATGGTGGCGGACACCTCTGTGACCACCCCAGCTGCCGGTACAGCCGCTACCCCCGTACCAGCATCACCCTCCCAGTAGCCCCTCAGCGAGTGGCCTGTGCCGCTCACCCAGGAGGGTGGGCATCTCCTTCACCCCAGGCACCTCAGGCCCTGCCCCAGTGAGCCCTGCTGCCCGGAGTGAGGAGGCTATTGACCTCCTATGATCTATCTCTGTAGGGCAAACAACCATTGTGAATGCCATCCAGGGGCTGGCATCCCAGATGCAGCAATGCAGTGTATTCCTGGAGGGCATTCACAGTGGAATACCCGCCCAACAGAGATTGATTTATGCTCTGGCTTCCTCTCTGATGGCAGCCATTGTCCCTGTTTCAACCGCCCCCCTCCAACTTCTACTTTCCAGTCCCAATCTCCTCAACCCCAACCCATCACATGCACATAGGCAGACGAGTATGCACACAAGACAACACACAAGAGTGGCACAGACAAACACAAGCACTTCACTTCATCCCACAGGCACTCACACAAACTCCATGCAGTTGCAGACACGACAACATCCTCTGCCTCCACTGTCTCCCCCTCCTCCTCCACCTCCAACCCAGTTAAGTCCATGCTCAGACCTGCATGCACTACATCAATATCCACTACCAGCATCATCACCACACCAACTAGAACACACACTTCACTAGCAGACACCTTCACAACATCCATGAATGCGTCCCATATGTCCTCTTCTACCGTGTCTGTCCACCCTCCTAAAGGACACAAATGCAAGCACTCAGACACTCAACAGCTATCAACCTCATACAGCACACAGCCCATGCACCTGAACCCAAATCCAGCTGACATACTCCTCCAACAACCACTCCCTCATCCTCCACTCCCATTACTCCTTCTTCCTCCTCCCCCAATGTCCCCAAAAAGCTCTTCCTTTCCCAGATTGACCTCTTCCCTACCTTTCCCCCCTTCCTGAACGTGTGGGCTGGGTAGCAAAGACAAAGCCCAGCACCTAAGCCAAACATTCCACAGGGACAGTGGTAGCACCACCTACTCATGGTGGTATATATGCCAGACCAACAACACTGAAGGGTGAAAGAGAAGAGTCTGCCACCAGCTGTGAGGAAGAGGAAGGAGTCTGCACCACCTAGGATGAAAGGGAAGAGTCCGGCATCAGCTGTGAGGAAGGGGAAGAAGCCTGCACCACCAGGCAGAGAGGGGAAGAGCCCATCCACCCCTGCAGGAAGAGTAAAGGATCCCCAACTCATGACCAAGAGGACAAGAGCCACTCCACGCCAGCGGAAGCTGTCAGGCAAACACACCCACCACCACCAGCTGTCATGGGGCCCACACTGCCAGCCGTGAATGGGCAGCCATGAGTGAGTGCAGGGGCTGCCCAGGACCCTCCCCCAACCACCACCAGCATGCAGCCATGAGTGAGTGCAGGGGCTGCCCAGGAGCCTCCCCCAACCACCACCAGCATGCAGCCATCACTCCTGGCGCATGCCATGTATTCCACCCTCCAGGGGCTACTTTGCGGGCTGCCCCCTCCTCAACCAGTGGGCAAGACACCCACTCTAGAGACTGTGGCCTTACACTCCCCAGGACAAAGAGCAATGGGTATGTTGCCCCCTCCAGAACCAGTAGGCACGACATCCACCTGAGAGACTATGGCCTTGCACTCCCCAGGACAAAGAGCAATAGACATGTTGCCCCCTCCAGAACCAGTGGGCAAGACACCCATTTAAAAAACTATAGCCTTTCACTCCCCAGGACAAAGCAGTGGGCATGGTGCCCCCTCCAGAACCGGTGGGCAAGACACCAACCTGAGAGACTGTGGCCTTGCACTCCCATGGGCAAAGTAATGGGCATGTTGCCCCCTCCAGAACCAGTGGGCAAGACATCCACCTGAGAGACTGTGGCCTTGCACTACCTAGGACAAAGCAATGGTCATGTTGCCCCCTTCAGAACCAGTGGGAAAAACACCCACCCGAGAGACTGTGGCCTTGCACTCCCCAGGACAAAGCATTGGGCATGTTGCCCCCTCCAAAACCAGTGGGCTTGTTCCCGCATTCGCTGAGCTGTCCTTCCCTCGCCCTGAGGTGCCTGCCTATTTGCAAACTGATGCCCCTGCAGTGTTCTATCAGGATGTGGTCAGGATTCGAGTTAGTCCTTCGACTGTTCCCTGTGGCCATGTGGGCCCTTTGAACTTTGGACGGGGCAGTGTCCCTTTTTTTTTATACATGTGTACATATCTGTTTCATTGCCAAATCGGATTATTAATTTTGATGTTGAACTGATTACAATCACTCTTATCGATTCCTGTTGTCCTTGCATTATTCTGCTGATTTTCGGGGTCAAATAGTTTTTGTAGTGAGGCTGGTTGTGTGTATGGTGTGTGTGTATGGTGTGTGTGTGTTGTGCATGTGTGTGTCACTCTCCTTTTCCTCCCTCCCTCCCTTGTGTGCTAGGCGGCTGTGCTCACCGTCATCATCTCTGTTGGCGTTGGTGTTCCAGGTGGAGCATAATGTAGAAGATCATCTGGAAGACTTACAGTTCGGGTTCCAGTGTGGTGTGGTTCTGTCCTGTGTTTCCAATGGTGAGTCCTTTCACATCTGTGATCTGTTTCCACCAGTCTTTTGTTGGCACTGGTACCACTCCGGAAAAGATGGCGGTTTGCATGGTCAAAATATGGTTGAATTCCGTCTGGCTGTTAGCAGCTACTGCCGTGGTGGCTGTTGCTTCCGCCCTGGTGGTTGGTGTGGTACATTGGCTATCTATCGGAGATATCACTGCCATGGTCATAATTCAGCGGTACTTACTGCCAGCCTGATGCCAGTATTACTGCCTTTTTATCACCCACCACCAAGGTCATAATGAGGGCCTATATGTTCAAAATGATGAGTCTCAGAGCTGGAATCCTGCTTTTGTATCGGGTAACTACTTATTTCAAACGTCATACCTCCAGTGCTCTTTATGTTGCATACCGCGTGCCCCTGGAATAACTGAGCATTTATTTGATGTAAGTGTATCTTCATTGTGGCAAGACTGGTTCTGCCACATGTTGATGAAGACAACACATATTATGCAGGAATTGTCAATTATGTTTTGAAACCAATATAAGATAACCAGATGTCATACTTTCTTTTCCCTTCACAGATATTGGTCCTTACATCAAGCTTCATCCTAAGACTAATGCTGAAGACAACACAAAACACTGTGTAGATTGAATAGGGCACTAGGTTTTCAGTAGGGTATTGCCTGACAAAGTATTTTGTGTAAACATTTTTTTTTACATTTCTTTATTGGCATTCTATCAAATATCTCCACAGGTTGTAAAAGATGCAATGATAAGTCTGTTCATAAAGTGGAGGCGCGAACACAGCGCAGCACACATACAATTAGGATATTTAGGTAGCAGATCGTACAGCAATATAGAGGGGGTATTGGGGTGCAGGGAAAAGAACATAGTGCACCCTATCTTGCAGAGGATTAGCCAACGTGAGCATCACAAAATAAAACAAAACAGTAACTCTTGAAACCCTCTGTCTGGACCTGCCATGTGCAGCTAATCAGGGATGTGGGAGAGTGAGTGGCGGGAGCATACTACAAATATGGGGTATGTCTAAGCAAGTGGATGCCACAGGAGGGGGAAAGGTGTGAGCCTCTTTAGGATCCGCCCAGGAGAGCACAAAGGTCCCCCATTGATGTGTGGTGAGCAAGTGTGCGTAAATGAGTGGGCTGCCCGTCGGTGTAACCTGGTCAACCCAGGGGGGGATTGTTTTTAGGCTTCCCAACAATTTGAGAACATAGGTGTTCTACATTGTAGCCGTCCCGCCTCCCCCTCGCAATCTGAAATTATGTATCATTGTGTCTCCTTCTGCCAGGACCCATTTGTGCGTCACCTGAATCCAGCTCTTGACTGTGGGCGGATGGGGGGGGGGGGGCTTCCAGTGGCAATTAAGTGCATAAAAAGGACCAATGCTAGATCAACCAATTTATGGTAGTGTTTTGTTATCCCCAAGAGACAAAAGAGTGGATCTGGAGGCAATGGGACATCAATCTCTGTCAACACATCTTCCATCACCTAGATCCATGTGCGCTTCAGCAGCGTACATTCCCATGCCATTAGCATAAATGTGGCATCTGTGTTGTCGAATCACAGACATGCCAGGGACACTAAGGCGGTCATTACAACATTGGTGGTAAAAGGCAATTACCGCCGTGCAGAAGACCGCCAACACACCGCCATGGAATTCCGCCACAGCTATTATGACCCACACCTCAGAATCCGCCAAAAGTCAGACACCCACACAAGTCCGCCACACCAAAGGTCAATGATAAACTGGTGAAAACAAAACCTCCACCGTCACGCCAACAGAAATATGCCCACACTATCACGACTCACGAATCCACGTGGCGGTCTTTCAACCGCGGTATTCCATTGGCGGTACACACTGCTGCGCTCAAAATACACACACATTTACAAAACACAGCCACATTGGACAATTCAAAATACACACACCTGATACACATACACATACACACACCACTCCCACACACCCAATACATTATAAAACACACACCCACATAACCCTCAAACCCCTACGACCAAAAATTCAGAAAGAAGGCCAGAGAGAGACAGCACCAGCAAGAACAACAGCATCCACAGGCACACAACACCATCACCCACACAACTTCCACACACCTCACACAACACACCACTACATATCACCACACTCATCACAACACACTCCACCGCACACATCACCTACACCACCCCATGGCACGGCAAAGACACCCCAGGTTCTCGGAGAAGGAGCTCAGGGTGATGGTGGAGGAAATTGTCCGGGTAGAGCCACAGCTATTCGGAGCACAGGTGCAGCACACCTCCATACCTAGAAAGATGGAGCTATGGCGAAGAATAGTGGACAGGGTCAACACAGTGGACAACACCCAAGAAATCGGGAGGACATCAGGAAGAGGTGGAACGACCTACGGGGGAAGGTGCGTTCTGTGGTCTCAAGACACCACCTGGCGGTTCAGCGGAGTGGCGGCGGACCCCCACCTCCTCCCCCACAACTAATAACATGGGAGGAGCAGGTCTTGGCGATTCTGCATCCCGAGGGCCTCGCAGGAGTAGGTGGAGGAATGGACTGTGGTAAGTCAAAGCTTTACTATTACATCCCCCACCCTACAGGCATGCTATCACATACCCCCACCCTCACCCCCAGCACCCCAACTCCTCACATATGTTCCAACATCACAAACCACACATCCCAACACCAAGCACTGCATGCAACAACAAAGCATGAACACCCATCACCAAAGCATGCCCACTGCACATACCCATACACCCCCCTAAGCCATTATCACACAAGCTCCCACACAAGAATGCTAGCACTGGGGTACACGGTCACCCACCCATTGCACACCATTACGCACACAGATTTAATAAACATCCTTTTATACCCCTGCAGGACCCCTACCCAACGTCACCGGACAGGAGGGTCCACACATGTCCACATCACCAACAGAAGAGGCCCACAGTGATGACAGCACCTCTGTCCAACTGGATCTAGATGACCAGCCCGGACCATCGGGGACCTCTGGACAGTCGGATCCCCTCACACAGGCACAGGCCACCACAGACCTTCCCCCCTCTGGAAACACCAGCACAGCACCCACCCAGCAGGCCCATACCTCCGTCCCCAGGACACGTCAATCAGCTGTGTTTCCACCACTACAGGGAACCCAGGATAACCCACCACCCCAACAACAAATGGGACCTGGAGGCAGTGGTAGTGGGCACACGGTCCAGGGGACGGAGGCCCAGGAACACAGGGGAACTGGGAGGGCTGCTGTGCGACAGGGGGCGGACAGGCCCAGGGAACCCACTCTCCACAAGGCCCTCTCCTCCATCATGGGAGCCTACCACCACTCCCAGGAGATGATGGCAACAGTACTGGCCAAGATTCAGGAGACCCAGCGCATGCAGGAGGAACAGTATATGGGCTTCAGGGAGGAACTCAGAACCATCAGCTCCACCCTGGGTACCATCGTAGGGGTGCTGAAGGAACTACTCAACCCCAGGAGGGACACTGTGGCACTACAAGGGGCCCCTGAAACTAGCATGGGCGAAGAACTGCCCACCACCTCCGCCGGCGCTAGTGCACAGGACGCCCCGCCACAGGACCACCACACCAGCACCCCTTCCCCTGCAGAGGGAGAACCACCCCGCAAACGGTCCGTGAGATCCAGGACAAAGACAGAGCACGATGCCAAGACCCCCACCAAGAAATGAGACCACCCTGATTGTCATCCTACTGTCCCACTTTGTCACCCTGTCCATAATTAAACTGCCCCAGCTCCACTTCCTGTGCCCATATGGGCAAAGCACCTGTGAGACTAATAGACTGGACTCTGCCATGGACATTCCTCCACCATCACCCCTCACCATTTCACTACCCTCTCCAATATTGAGCATTTAAATAAACACACATAAAGCACAAAATGATCTGGAGTCTGTCTGTGATTTCGAAATAGTGTATTAGCAATTACAGTGACAAAATGTTTTTTAAATAGTAATGTCAACATACCTATGTCACACAGCTCTAGTCCATGAGGAATCTAAGCAGATGTCACACAGTGGGACCCACATCTGTGAAATCGTAAGGCAAAGTGACAACTCAGTGACCATACACTGGGTGAAAACGACAGACAGGAGAGAGGTAGTAGTGTCAAAGTACATGTAGTAGGCAGGTTTGTATTCCTACCTGTGTCTCACTGGAAATATTGCAGGATCACTGAGTCCCTGTTCTGCATGTCTTCTTCATCTGCTTCCTCCTCATCACTGTCCACAGGCTCCACAGCTGCAACAACACCGCCATCTGGACCATCCTCCTGCAGAAAAGGCACCTGGCGTCGCAAAGCCAAGTTGTGAAGCATACAGCAGGCCACAATGATCTGGCACACCTTCTTTGGTGAGTAGAAAGGGGATCCCCCTGTCATATGGAGGCACCTGAATCTGGCCTTCAGGAGGCCGAAGGTCCGCTCGATCACCCTCCTAGTTCGCCCATGGGCCTCATTGTAGCGTTCCTCTGCCCCTGTCCTGGGATTCCTCACTGGGGTCAGTAGCCATGACAGGTTGGGGTAACCAGAGTCACCTGCAAATGGTGAGGGGCAACTGTTAGACACGCACTAACCTGGAGGGATAACCCCAGACCCAGACAACCATTCCCACTGACTAGCTTCCAGGTGCTCACCTAATAGCCACACACGGTGCCTCTGGAGTTGACCCATCACATAAGGGATGCTGCTATTCCGCAGGATGTAGGTGTCATGCACTGAGCCAGGGAACATGGCATTCACATGGGAGATGTACTGGTCTGCCAAAAATACCATCTGTACATTCATAGAATGATAACTCTTCTGGTTTCTGTACACCTGTTTACTCCTGTGGGGGGGACCAAAGCCACATGGGTCCCATCAATGGCACCTATGATGATGGGGATATGTCCCAGGGCATAGATATCACCTTTCACTGTAGGCAAATCCTCCACCTGAGGGAAAACGATGTAGCTCCGCATGTGTTTCAGAAGGGCTGACAACACTCTGGACAATATGTTGGAAAATATAGGCTGGGACATCCCTGATGCCATGGCCACAGTTGTTTGGAATGACCCACTTGCAAGGAAATGGAGCACTGACAGCACCTGCACTTGAGGGGGGATTCCTGTGGGATGGCCGATTGCTGATATCAGGTCTGGCTCCAACTGAGTACACAGTTCCTGGATTGTGGCACGGTCAAGCCTGTAGGTGATTATCAAATGTCGCTCCTCCATTGTCGACAGGTCCACCAACGGTCAGTACACCGGAGGATGCCGCCATCTTCTCACATGTCCCAGCGGACAGTGCCTATGAAGGACAACAGCGAGCACAGAGTCAAACAACTAAGAGGTACGTACCCACAGTTTACCCAGAACACCAATCATACGCAAAAGGAGGCCTGTATGTGTGTTGAGTCTTGGCCTAGGTATGTGTGACGCAGTTGAAAATGAAGCCATGTGGGACCCTGAAATGGCGGCTGCCTGACCTGTAAAGTGGGACAATGGGATGTGAGGTAACTGTTCTTGAGTTGTACACCATTGCGGTAGGCGGTCGAAGACCGCGGCGCAATGCTGTATTGGTTAACATTGGACCCTCTGGGTCCCAGGAGCCAATGACAATGTACTCCGGTGGTGACGGTATGAACTGCCGTGTACGTGACCGCCATTTTCTATCTGTTCAATCACTTGATACCTGATCTTCGACAGGAGAGGACCTACACCGCAAGTGCTGCTGTGACCTCGGTCTGGAAGAGACAATGGCTCGTGTGTCTGGGGAAAGGGCCCCTGTCTTCACATCGGAGGAGTTGTAGAAACTTGTGGATGGGGTCCTCCACCAGTACACGCTACTTTACGGTCCTCCAGACAACCAGGTAAGTACACAGGTAGCATGTTGTATGGACTATGCCTGTGTGGAGAGGGCTGGATGTAAGAAAGAAGGGGGCAGAGTGCTGCGTGCATGAAAGACGGTGAATGCATGTGCCACATGGCAAGGGTAGGGATGGGGGCCAATCACTTTGACGGTGCAGTTGGTAATGACTTCTCTTCTTCCCCTGTACATTTCATGTAGGTCAGCGCCCACCAGAAGAAAGATATTTGGCGTGCCATCACCAAGGACGTCTGGACCCTGGGGTTCTACCACAGACGGAGCATCCACTGCTGGAAAATATGGGAGGACGTTCGCCGCTAGAGCAAGAAGACGGTGGAGGCTCAGCTGGGGATGGCCTCCCAATGTGGGAGGGGTGTCCGTCGCACCATGAGCCCCCTGATGTTCAGGAGGCCATCCTGGCCTACCAGGAGTTGGATGGGCGCTTGAGGGCATAACAGCAGTCACAAGGGGGTGAGTACACTCTAATTCTGCTGACTTTGCAAGCAGTGGAGTTGTCTGGGTGGGGGAGGAGGGCTGTGGGTTTCCCTAGGCCAGGGCGAGTTCCGTAGGCAAGGCCCCTCCGTAAGGCAGGCCATGTGGCACCCCAGCCCACCTCTGTAGAGTGCCAAGTACAGCTATTCATGCCCCTGTGTCATCTATGTGTGCAGATGTCGTCCATAGCCTTGTAGGCCATTTCCCAGGAATTGAACAGTGGAGCCCTAGAGCGCGGCGTAGTGCAGGGGACCTTCTGTGTCTGTCGGGTCCGCCAACGGTAGCGGTAAACCATGCACTCAACATGTCTTTCTTCTGTCGTCCCCCCCTTTTTGTGGTCTCCCTGTTCTTGTGTGCATTAGCATCATCAGGCGGAGTAGCAGTGGCCATGAAGGACCGCCAGCAAAAGCCCCGCTGGGCCATGAAGGACCACCAGCACAAGCCCCGCTGAACAGGGCACTGCCAACTCAAGTACCGCTGAACAGGGCACCGCCAACTCAAGCACCGCTGAACAGGACACTGCCAACTCAAGCCCCGCTGAACAGAGCACCGCCAACTCAAGCACTGCTGAACAGGGCACCGCCAACTCAAGCACCGCTAGCCCATGAGCGGCAGGGGCACTGACGCAACTGGGTCCATCACGGGGTGAGTGATGCACTCTGGCCACCAGTCCCCCTCCAGAACCAGTGGAGAGATCCATCCACTACCTCTGTCCTTCACAGGATAAGCACTTTGGGCACCAGTCCCCCTCCAGAACCAGTGGAGAGATCCATTCACTACCTCTGTCCTTCACAGGATAAAGCACTCTGGGCACCTGTCCCCCTCCAGAACCAGTGGAGAGATCCATCCACTACCTCTGTCCTTCACAGGATAAATCACTCTGGGCACCAGTCCCCCTCCAGAACCAGTGGAGACATCCATCCACTACCTCTGTCCTTCACAGGATGAAGTACTCCGGGCACCATGCCCCCTCCAGAACCAGTGGAGACTGTTATCCACTTGAGAGACTGTGGCTTTGCACTCCCCAGGATTGAACAGTAGGCAAACCACCCACTGTAGAGACTTGAGAGACTGTGGCTTTGCACTCCCCAGGATTGAAGAGTGGGCAAGCCACCCACTGTAGAGACTTGAAAGACTGTGGCTTTGCACTCCCCAGGATTGAAGAGTGGGCAAGCCACCCACTGTAGAGACTTGAGAGACTGTGGCTTTGCACTCCTCAGGATTGAAGAGTGGGCAAGCCACCCACTGTAGAGACTTGAGAGACTGTGGCTTTGCACTCCCCAGGATTGAAGAGTGGGCAAACCACCCACTGTAGAGACTTGAGAGACTGTGGCTTTGCACTCCCCAGGATTGAACAATGGGCATGCCACCCACTGTAGAGACTTGAGAGACTGTGGCTTTGCACTCCCCAGGATTGAACATTGGGCAACCCACCCACTTGTGAGACTTGAGAGACTGTGGCTTTGCACTCCTCAGGATGGAACAGTGGGCATGTGGCCCCCTCGTGGATTTGGCTTTGTGCACTCAAGCGGCTGAGGTGCCCCCCCTTTCCCGCCCCCTGAGGTGCCTGTTTTGTTGCTGTCTGATGCCCCTGCAGTGTTCTCTCCATCATGGTCGGGGATCTTGTGTGGGCCTCACCCATACCGTGTGGTCCCAGTGTTCCACGGACTTTCTTTGTGCAGTACCTGGACTACTATGCCTGGTATATATTTTGTACATGGTGTATGTATATATATATATATATATTTATTTCTGCCTACTTGTTTGTAATATATTCCAATGGTTACACTCATTTTCTTGGGTCTTTGCATTCTTCCGGGGGGTTTTGGTGGTGTAACTGTGATGTATTGATATGCATTAGTGTGTGTGTTGTAGTGGGTGAGGGTGGGGGTGTTGCGTGTGTGTGTCCCTGTTTTTATCCGCGGTGAATCCGCCCCAGAAAAGGTGGCGGATTGGCCTGTAATAATAGTGTAGGCGGTACATTGTCTCCCGCCTGTCTGTTGCCGGTGACCGGCGCGCTGTTTTTTTGTACCGCTGCGGCGGTCGGAGTGTTAAAGTGGCTGTCTTTGTTGGCGGTTTCCCCCACGATCGTAATTGCTATTTTTTTACCGCCGGCCTGTTGGCGGTCTTACCGCCACTTTAACACCTTCTGCTAGGGTTGTAATGACCACCTAAGTTCTTTGCAGTAGTAAAATTATGTGAATTTTAAACGGGCAGTGTGCAAAACTTATTTCACCTGCTCCAGGGCCGTGGACCGCTTATTAGTGGTGTAAGGTACGTGTTTTGCAAGTAGTTAAATTGTGTGAATTTTAGACCGGCAGTGTGCAAGACTCATTTCACCTGCTCCACGGCCGTGGACCACTTATTAGTGGTCAATTCAATGCCTAGGACTTGTCCTGAAGTAACAAATCCCTGCATTCTGCCTGCAAAGCTGCATACAATGTTGAAACTGCCTGACGGCCTAGTCCGTGTGTTGAGAAGCACTGCAGGCCCAGGTGCAGTGGTGGCTTGGCCTGCCCTATAGCCCAATTGCTGCAATAATTGCATTGTGTAGAGTTCCAGCAGTCCCTGCCAAAAGAGGAGAGCACCATCGCTGTATAGGTCACCCAGTTGGGTGAGCCTGGCTTCTCAACACGGAGAAGAATCATGGAACCTTTGTAGAATTTTCATGGGTTGCATGCCCAGAATGGACAGATGCAGTGCATATGGGGTTGCTGCATGTCTGGATTGCATATATTAAAGCCAAATGAGCTTGGACATGTACATGAGTCTACCTAGTCCCCTGGCCTGACCACCTGGCAAGGGCAGTCATTCCAACACGACCGTGCCCCTAAGGTCTGACTGAACCTCTCTACCCTCTGCCATCCCAACTCCAGCCAGCCAACACATAGTCCATTGCGATTGAGCTGCTGCAAAATACAGCTCCGGGTCTGGGACTTCAAGTCCCCCCTCGGGCATGGAACACTGAAGCATGGAAATGAAAAAGTTTTTTTGGGTCGGAGCCCAGACAACTTCAGACTCCAAGCACTGCAGAATCCTCAAGAAGAATCTTGTTGGTATCACTGGCAGAGAATCAAACACGTATGGTGCCTGTCAAGGGTTCTGGTGGTCTCTGTCCGTAGCAACCACGCAAATGTATGCCCCAACTCATCACCATCTTCATGCTGGGGGCTAGGAAGAACCTATAGTCAAGATCACAGACTCACTTTACTTCCTCCTGATATTGATGACACACCTTGAGACTTCAGAAAACAAGAGGCAAGCTCAATCCTAGCCCTTGGAGAGCACTTCTCAGCAAAGTCAGAGGGCAGAAGGGCAGCAGGGCAACAGGGCAGCAGTCCTTCTCAGCAAAGCAATCCAGATGAGTCCTTTGGGCAGCCAGGCAGATTCTTCTTGACAAGTAGCAGGCTCAGGTCCAGAAGCTTCTTATTTGGTGGAGTCAGGGACCAGTTTATGTACCCAAAAATGCCTTTGAAGTGGGGGACACTTAAAAGAGTGGTTTCAAAGTGCACAAGGTCCCCTTTTAGTAGAGGTCTGTCTGCCAGGGTCTCAGTAGGGGGTTAGGCAGTCCATTGTGTGAGGGCAGGCCACTAGCCTTTAAAATGTAACTGTTTGGCCCTCCACCCTTCCAGCCCAGGAAGACCCATTCTGTATGCAGATGAGTGCAGGTGTGGCTAAGTATCCTTTGTTTGTGGTTGTCTGGGTGAAATGCACAAGGAAGCTGTCATCCTGCCTAGCCCAGATGTTGATTAGAGACAGGCTGTAAGGCACAGATGGATTTTAAAAGTGACATTTCAAAAATACTAATATAAAATTCAACCTCACCAATAAGCAGGATTTTCTTTTACCATTTTGGCCATGTTACACTAGTAGCATTTAATTTACAGGCCCTGGGCAAATTGTAGTGCACTTTACTGGGGACTTACAAGTAAATTATGGCCCATATTTTTACTTTTTGACACAAACCAGTGCCGGCGCTGGTTTGCGTCAAAAATGTTACAGCCGGCTAACGCCATTCCTACGCGTCAGGTGGGCACCTTATTTAAGGATTGACATTAGCCGGCGCTGCGGGCTGGTCAGAGTAAAAACAAATTACTCTAACCAGGCAGTGCCGGCATAGGGGAAAATGGGGGTTGTGCATCAAAAAATGGTGCAATTCACGTTTGAGTCAAGAATTATGTCTCAAACCGGACTTGTACCATTTTTGACGCACAACCCCCATTGCAATGACTCCTGTCTTAGTAAAGACAGAAGTCATGCCCGCTTGCCCAATGGCCATGCCCAGGGGACTTCTGTCCCCTGGGCATGGCCATTGGGCATAGTAGCATGTAGGGGGCCCAAATTAGGCCTCCCTATGCCACTTTAAAAAAAATTATACTTATCTCAACTTACCGGTACTTCCCTGGGATGGGTCCCCCCATCCATGGTTGGCCTCCAGGGGTAGGCGAGGTTGGCAGGGGGTGTCCCTGGGGGCAGGGAAGGGCACCTGTGGCCTGCTTCCATGGTCAGAGACCATGGAAGTGAGCCCACAGGTCCCATAACGCCTGCCCTCACCCAGGCTTTAAAAAACAGCGCACTTCAGGCTAGGCACAATTTTTTAAGGCCCGCCCCCTCCTGTGCATCAAAATGACGAAGGAGTATAAATAAGGTGCACAGGCCTAAAAGTCATTTTTGGGACGGGAACGCCTACCTTGCATGTCATTAACACAAGGCGGTTTCCCGCATCTAAAAAATGACGTACACAGAGGATTTTTGACGTCCGCGGGGTCGGGCGTCAGAGTATAAATATGGTGCAGGGTTTGCGCCGAATGTGCGTCAAACTTTTTGACGCACATTCGGTGCAAACAGAGTATAAATATGCCCCTAAATGTGCCAATTCGGTATGAGCCAATGTTACTATGGCCCTCATTACAACCCTGGCGGTTGGTTTTAAAGCGGCGGTAATACCGCCAACTCGACGGTGGAATAAAAAATGGGATTACGACCGTGGCGGAAACCGCCAACATAGACAGCCACTTTAACACTCCGACTGCCACGGCGGTACAAACATACAGCGCAGTGGACACTGCCAACAGACAGGCATGAGACAATGTACTGCCCACCCTATCACAACAGGCCTATCCACCACCTTTTCCAGGGCGGAACCCACACGAATAAAAACACGGCGGAAACAGTACACGGAAGGGAAAACACTCACCTCACCACACCCCACGAGGAACCAGGACGCCATGGAGCCCGAATTGCAAATACTGCCGCCGATGGTCTTCCTGCTCCTGTATCAGGAGCTCCAACGACAGCGACGATGTCCACGGTGAGTACTGCACTCACAACACAGGGGAGGGGGGAGGGAAAAGAGAGTGACACACACACGCAACACGCAACACCCCCACCCTCACCCACAACACCATACACAGAAATACATGCTGCAGCATTACATATACAACCCCCACCACCATGGGAGAACGCAAGGACAAAAGGAAATGATTTGAACAAATGTAACCATGTGAAATATCGTTATCAAAATGCAAAATCCAGTATATACAATTATGTACACCATCTACACAAGTCTGGATAGTGCAGCAATCATTTTCCGTGGACCACTGGGCCAAAAATGCATGGGCGAGGCCCACACTAGATAACTGACTCCAAACGGAGAGAACACTGGAGGGGCATCACATAGAAAATATACTGGCACCTCAGGGGGAGGGGGGCACCTCAGCCTGATGAACACAAGACGCCACTGCTCCGCGAGGGGGCTCCATGCCCACAGTTTGGTCCTGGGGAGTGCAAAGCCACAGTCTCAAGTCTTTCCAGTGGGAGGTTTGCCCACTGCTTTATCCTGGGGAGTGCAAAGCCACAGACTCTCAAACCTTCCCAGTGGGTGGTTTGCCCACTGCTTTATCCTGGGGAGTGCAAAGCCACAGTCTCTCAAGTCTCTCCAGTGGGTGGGTTGCCCACTGCTGCATTCTGGGGAGTGCAAAGCCGCAGTCTCTCAAGTCTCTCCATTGGGTGGGTTGCCCACTGCTGTATCCTGGGGAGTGCAAAGCCACAGTCTCTCAAGTGGATAACAGTCTCCACTGGTTCTGGAGGGTACATGGTGCCTTGAGTGCTTCATCCTGCCAAAGACTGAGGTAGTGAATGCCTTTCTCCACTGGTTCTGGAGGGGGCATGGTGCCCAGAGTACTTCATCCTGCCAAGGACTGAGGTAGTGGATACCTTTCTCAACTGTTTCTGGAGGGGGCATGTTCTCCACTGGTTCTGGAGGAGGCATGGTGCCCGGAGTGCTTCATCCTGCCAAGGACTGAGGTAGTGGATGGCTTTCTCCAGTGGTTCTGGAGGGGGCATGGTGCCCAGAGGGCTTCATCCTGCCAAGGACTGAGGTAGTGGATGCCTTTCTCCACTGGTTCTGGAGGGGGCATGGTGCCCGGAGTGCTTCATCCTGCCAAGAACTGAGGTAGTGGATGCCTTTCTCCACCGGTTCTGGAGGGGGCTTGGTGCCCAGAGTGCTTCATCCTGCCAAGGACTGAGGTAGTGGATGTGATACTCCACTGCTTCTGGAGGGGGCTTGGTGCCCAGAGTGTTCCACGTGCAGTGTGGCGGGAACAATACACTTGCCTGGGTGTGTGTGCCATGAGATTGCCGAGGTACAGGTAGCATGATACGCCATGGAGGCAGAGACATAACCCACACTTCTGCGGCTTCGCATTCCATATGCAGGTGACAACTGTGATGACAGTGATGCTTCATTGAAGCTTCCCAGGGTCCTGGAACTCACCACCAGCATTGGACGACTGGCCACTGGGAATGGTAGCCATGTCTGCGGTGGTGCCACTGTCTGAGGATGTCGCGGGGCTGCTGGCGGTGCTTGCGGCAGTGTCAGTCACAGGCGATGCTTGCGGCGGGGTCTGTGGCGGCAGTGCTGGCTGCGGGGTCAGTGGCTGTGCTACTGGCTACGGGGCCTGTGACGGCAGTGCTGGCTGCGGGGTCTGTGGCGGCAGTGATGGCTGCGGGGTCTGTGGTGGCAGTGCTGGCTGCGGGGTCTGTGGCGGTGGTGCTGGCGGCGGGGTCTGTGGCGGTGCAGGTGGTGGTGTTCTCTGCCGTACAGGTTGGCGTCGACGTGGACAGAAGGTGTGACACCGGCCCCTCAGTCGGTGCACCCATGCCCTCTCCTGACCTGCCCTTCAGTTTTTTGCCTGTCCCCACCTTTGCGCAACTGTCTTGCTACTATCCCCTTTCGTTTTCCCTGACCCCTTGGTGGCAGGTGTTTTCGGCTTCTCCCTTCGGGATGTGGGCACCTTTTTCACCTTGGCAGGTGGTGAAATGCCCTTGCCCTCGCTCCATGGCACACTGGCAGCCCTAATGGTTGGCGCACTCCATGACACCGCAGTTTCTGGCACCACTGTGCCTGGGGATGTGGTGGCTGAGGTGCTGGGCTGGGACCTGGAAAGCCTGGCCCTAGGAGAAGGACGGAGGAGAGGTGTAGGGAAGACGTCAATGTTAGCCAGGAAAAGTTTTTTAGGAACACTGGGACGGGTAGATGGAGGGGGTTTGGGAGTGGAGGAAGAGGTAGTGGTTGTAGGAGGTGTACGTTTGGTGACTTTGGGTGAAGGTGCATGGGCTGGAGGCTGTTGTGAGGTGGATGGCTGTTGGGTGGGTGTGTGCCTGCATTTGTGTACTTTGAGAGGAGGGCTCACAGACACAGTGGCAGAGGACACTGGGGATGTGTGAATGGTAGTGGGGTAGTGAGTGCACGTGAGCAGTGTGTAGTGATGGGCGTGCTGGTAATGGAGGTAGTGGCTGAGGATGTAGTGCATGCAGGTGTGAGCGGAGATGAGACTGGGAGGGAGGAAGGAGACGTGGAGGAGGGGGACACAGTGGAGGCAGTTGATGTTGGTGTGTGTGCATGGGTATGATGCTTTTGTGAGTGCCTGTGAGGTGTGTGGTGCTTATGTTTGCCTGAGACACTCTTGTGTGCTGATGTGTTTGCATGCTGGTCTGATGGTGTGCTTGGGATAGGCTGAGGTACAGGGGATTGGGTCTGGGTGGAGGAAGTTGGAGGGGGGAGGCTGGACACAGGGACAATGGCTGCCATCAGTGCTGAGGCCAGAGCCTGAAATTCTGTCTGTTGGGCTGCCTGGCCAGAATGAATGCCCTCCAGGTATGCATTTGTTTGTTGCAAATGCCTCTCAACACCCTGGATGGCATTCAGAATGGTAGACTCCCCAACAGTGAGGAATCTCAGGTAGTCAAGAGCCTCCTCACTGAGGGCAGCAGGGCTGACTGTGGCAGGGCCTGAGGTGCCTGGGGCAAAGGAGATGACCACACTCCTGGGTCAGCGGGCACGGGACACATGCTGAGGGACTGCTGGGAGGGCGGTGGTGGTAGGGGGGGTGGCGGATGTACCAGTTGATGCGGTGTGCACAGAGGTGCCCGCCACCGCAAGGGAGCTCCCATCAGAGGAGGAGTCGCTGTCGCTGGTCTCTGCTCCTGTCCCCGCCGTGGAGCTCCCCTCGCCCTCCGTCCCACTGGTGGCTTCAGACTCCGTTGTTTCTCCCTCCAGGGCCAAGTGGGTTGCAGTTCCCTCCTGCTCCGGTGCCAATGCTCCTCTGCCTGATGATGCTATTGCACACAAGAACAGGGAGACCACAAAAAGGAGGGGGAGACAGGAGAAAGACATGTTCAGTGCATGCAACACCACTACCATTGGCAGACACAACAGACACAGCAGCCCTCTGCACTACGCCATGCACTGATAGTTCCTAGATTAAACACATGCCATAGGGTACAATGCCTAAGTCCGATTGCTGCACACCTGGAAGTCACAGGAGCCTGACTAGGTGTAGATGGCACTAACCACTAGTGGGCTTGGGGTGCCACAGAGCCTGTCTCACAAGGGACCTTGCCTACCAAGATCACCCTGGCCTAGGGGAACCCACTGCCCACCTCCCCCACCCAGACACCCCGTAATGTGCGCAGAGTCAGCTGAATGAGAGTGTACTCACCCCCTTGTGGCTGCTGTGATGCCCTCAAGTGCCCATCCAACTCCAGATACGCCACCGCCAGGATCTGGAACATCAGGGGAGTCATGGTGCGACAGGCACCCCTCCCACGTTGGAAGGCCATCCCCAGCTGGGCCTCCGCCATCTTCTTGCTCCAGCGGCGCAGGTCCTCCCATCTTTACCGGCAGTGGGTGCTCCATCTGTGGTGGACCCCCAGGGTCTGGACGTCCTTGGCGATGGCACGCCAAATAGTCTTCTTCTGGTGGGCGCTGACCTAGAGGAATAGTACAGGGGGAAAGGAAAATCATTACCTGTCCTGACCGTCATACTCATTGGCCCACGTTCCCACCCTTGCCCTGATGCACATACACTCACCATCCGCACCTGCAGGCCTCAGCCCACCCCCATTTATCTTCCATCCACACCACTCCAAACAGGCATTGCCCATGCAGCATGCTCACAGTGTACTCACCTGTTTGTCTGGAGGACCGTACAGTTGTGTGTACTGGGAGAGGACCCCATCCACTAGTTTCTCCATCTCATCCGAAGTGAAGGCAGGGGCCCTTTCCCCAGACACATGAGCCATTGTCGCTTCCAGAAACAGGTCACAGGAGCAATTGCAGTGTAGGTCCTCTCCTGTTGAAGGTCAGGTATCAAGTGAGTGAACAGACAGAAAATGGCGGTCACGTCCGCCGGCGTACATCGTCATTGGCTCTTCGGACCCATAGGGTCCAATGTTAACCAATGCTGGATTGTGCAGTGGTCTTCGACGCCCAACGCAACGATGTCCAATGCTATCGCAGTTAACTCATATCCTCTTGCCCCACCTTACAGGTCCGGCAGCCGCCATTTCAGGGGGCCACATGGCATTAATATTAACTGCGTCACATCAAAGTAGGCCTTGGATACACACAGTTACAGGAACATTGCGGATTAATAAATGTGTGCAAATGACATTTTGTGATACCTCAGTGTCGGCTGACTCTCTTCTTGCTGTTATCGTCCATAGAACACGTCTGCTGGGGCAGATGATGAGATGGCAGCATCCTCCGGTGTACAGACTGCTGGTGGACCTGTGGACACTGGAAGAGAGACACATAATAGTCCCCTACAGACTTGATTGTGCAACAATTCATGAACTGTGTGCCCAGTTGGAGCCAGACCTGATGTCAGCTATCCGCCATCCAATAGGAATCCGCCCGCTAGTGCAAGTCCTGTCAGTACTCCATTTCCTGGCAAGTGGTTCCTTTCAAACAACAGTGGACATTGAATCAGGGATGTCCCAGCCAATGTTCTCTAACGTGTTGTCCAGAGTGTTGTCTGCCCTGCTGAAACACATGCGCAGCTTCATCATGTTCCTTCAGGCGGAGGATTTTCCCACAGTAAAAGGTGACTTCTATGCCCTGGGACATATCCCCAACATCATTGGTGCGATTGATGGGGCACATGTGGCCTTGGTACCCCCCCCGCAGGAGTGAACAGGTGTACAGAATCCAGAAGAGCTACCATTCTATGAATGTGCAGATGGTATGTTCGGCAGACCAGTACATATCCCATGTGAATGCAAAATTTCCTGGCTCAGTGCATGATGCTTACATTTTGAGGAATAGCAGCATCCCTTATGTGATGGGGCAACTCCAGAGGCACCGTGTGTGGCTAATAGGTGAGGACAAGGACCCTATACAGTGTGAATAGGTGTCTGGGTATGGGGTTGTACCTACGAGTTAGTGTGTGTCTAACAGTTGTCCCTCCATATTTGCAGGTGACTCTGGTTACCCCAACCTGTCATGGCTACTGACCCCAGTGAGAAATCCCAGGACAAGGGCAGAGGAACGCTACAATGAGGCACATGGGCGAACTAGGAGGGTGACTGAACGCACCTTCGGCCTCCTGAAGGCCAGATTCCGGTGCCTCCATATGACAGGTGGTTCTTTCTACTACTCACCAAAGAAGGTGTGCCAGATCCTTGTGGCCTGCTGCATGCTGCACTACCTCGCTTTGTGACACCAGGTGCCTTTTCTGCAGGAGGATGGTCAGCTGGTGGTTTTGTGGCAGCTGTGGAGCCTGTGGACAGTTAGACACAGGTAAGAAGATCTCACTGCCTCCCATATCTCATACTATTATTGGAGCTAGCATATGTCTGTCATTTTCACTCAGTGTATGGACCCTGACTTGTCACTTTGCCTTTTCATTTCACAGATGTGGGTCCCAATTTATGCCCTCTGCTATATTTCCTCCAGCCCTACAGCTGTGTTACATCGGTATGGGCACAAGTAAATTAACATTGCTGTATTCCATGGTTATTGCAATTACACGTTTGTGAAAGCACAGACTGACTCCAGATTGTTTTGTGATTAAAGTGTGTTTATTTCTGTGCAAATAAGTGGCGGGGGTTCTAAAATGGGCAGGGAGGATGGTGGAGGACTATCCATGGCAGAGTCCAGTCTATTTGTTTCACAGGTGCATTGTCCAAAGGGGCACAGGATGTTGAGCAATGGCAGTTTAAGGATGGACAGGGTGACAAAGTGGGACAGAAGGCTGACATTCAGGGGGTCTCATTTCCTGGCGGGGGTCTTGCTAATGTTCTCTGTCTTGTTCCTGGATCTCAGGGACTGTTTGCAGGGTGGTTCTCCATCTGCAGGGGTTGGGGTGCTAGTGTTGTGTTCCTGGGGCGGTGCCTCCTGTCCACTAGTGCCGGCGGAGGTGGAGGGCTGTTCATCATCCAGGCTAGTGTCAGAGGCCCCTTGTTGTGCCACAGTGTCCCTCCTGGTGTTGACAAGGTCTTGCAGCACTCCTGCAGTGGTGACCAGGGTGTTGTTTAGGGACTTCAGGTTCTCCCTGATCCCCAGATAGTGTTCCTCCTGCAGCCGCTGGGTCTCCTGAAACTTGGCCAGTACCGTTGCCATTGTCTCCTGGGAATGATGGTAAGCTCCCATGATGTTGGTGAGGGCCTCGTGGAGAGTGGATCCCCTGGACCTGTCCTCCCCCTGTCTCACAGCAGTCCTCTCGGCTTCCCTGTTTTCCTAAGCCTCTGTCCCCTGAACCGTGTGCCCACTGCCACTGCCCCCAAGTACCTGATTTTCTTGGGTTGGTGGGTTTGCATGGGTTCCCTGTAGTGGTGGACACACTGCCTATTGACGTGTCTTGGGGGCAGAGGTATGGGCCCGCTGGGTGGGTGCTGTGCTGGTGTTTCCTGAGGGGGGAGGGTCTGTGGTGGCTTATGCCAGTGTCAGGGGAACCGACTGTCCCGAGGTCCCTGATGGGCCGGGCTGGTCATCTTGATCCAGTTGTGCAGAGCTGCTGTGATCACTGTGGGTCTCTTCTGTGGGGGGACTGGATATGTCTGGTACCTCCTGTCCGGTGACATTGGGTTGGGGTCCTGTTGGGGTGTAAAGGAATGATTTTTGCATCTGTGTGTGCCATCGTGTGCAATGGGTGAGTGACCCTGTACTCCAGTGCTTGCATTCTTGTCTTGGTCCTTGTGTGATATTCCTGTTGGCATGACGGTGGAGATTTTGTTATTGCCAGTTTATCACTGACCTTTGGTGTGGCGGACTTGTTTGGGTGTGTGGATTATGGCTGATTCCGAGCTGTGGGTCGTAATAGCTGTAGTGGAATTCCGCGGTCGCAACGGTATGTTGGCTTCTGTACGGCGGTAAGTGGCATTTACCACCAGGGTTGTATTGAGGGCCTTTGTTTTTAGGGAGAGAGCACATGCTCTTTAGCACTGGTTCGCAGAAATAAAGTGTCCAGAGTCCTAAAGCCAGCAAAATGAGGGCTGAAAAATAAGAGGAGGAAGGAAAGATGTTTGGGGGTGATCCTGCAGAGAGGCTATTTCCAACAATGAGTGTGAGCCACCTGAGTCCAATCCTTACTCTAATAGGTGCCCAGGACTCAGAAGAGTGAAAGAGTTTACACTGTGGAGGGAGGCCTCCAACATCCCTCACCTGATCCCTGGTTGGCTTCCCTTTGGGGGATCTGCATTTGTGCCATCTTGATTAGGGTATCAGCAGTCCCCGGGACTCGAATCCATGGGTGAAGGGTGTACCAGATCTTTAGCATGAAGCCAATTTCATCATTGTCGGGCAAGTGGAAAATGTGGGTTGTTTCACCATTGATCACTCTGAACTTTGCCAGAAATAGGAGAGCATATTCAAATTCCAGTTCACAAAGGTGCTGCTAGACATTCAAATAAGAACCCAACAGAATTGTACATCAATTGCAAGGTCAGGGTATGTTGTAATTGTTTCATTCTCATATCAGCAAGGGCCTTTGGCGCAGAACCGCTGCAGCAACAAGTCACGATAATTGAGAAGGCGAATTTTGATGGGTTGTGGTTGGGCACTGGGGTAGTTGGCCTGGTGTCTGGTGTGCTCATTCAATGAAGGAATAATTCCACAATAGGTCCCTCCGAGCGTTTGGGGAAACCCAGTAGGCACATATTATTGTGTCTAAATCCCTCCTCTGGATCCTTCGCTCTGCAATGTAGGTTAGCAACTCATACTCTATGCAATTTAGCAACTCATGTAGGTCGTGCACCAATGGCCTCACTGCAGCCAGGGTGGACTAGACTTCTTTCATTATGTTCGATAATTTGCTGTGATTGGCTCACAGCAGATTAATATCTATCAAGATAGTGACAATACGGACTTTGAGTGAGGTTTTGGTATCCATGATGGCGTACTTTGTTGGATTGAGTAGAATGCATTGAAGGGTTGCCTCAAGGTGATAAAGACTGTTGAGGGTCCTGTCTGCACATACAGAGAGTATAGTCACTTCCCCAGCTCCAGTGGTTTAGTGGCCTTATGGTTCCTCATCATCTCAAGCCAAATCAGGCGCCCCTGATGAAGGTCAGGGGGCAACAAGCACAGCAACCACCTGGTGGTTACCTGGGTTTAAGCTCAATAAACAGGGCATGTGATGGCACACCGCAAGGCAGAGCTGACATTCCCTGTCAAAGTAAAAGACGCAGGGCTCTAAGCAGGAGGCAGGTTGCCTAGTATCATGGTCAATATAGTTGCCCCTAAGTTAATCCAGAGCAGCAGGGCCTGTGCAAGATGAAGGCTTGCAGGGCACAGATGTCAAGAACAGAGCAGTGTGTGTTCTGCCATCTAAATAGAACCCTTGGCTTAAGAGCCAGAGTCACTGGTGAGTACATATAGGAGCATATTGAAGAAAAGTGGTGCTGCACACAGTTCAGCTGCACTTTTATTGTGTCATTTACGGTCCCTCTACTGCCATCATGTGTGCACCATGTTAAAAATACTGCAGGCTCGAGCGGCTGGGCTCCGGGCAGTAGGTACACCCTCTTGTAATCCCTTTGGAGTGAGTGTGACTACAAGGGATACCCTTCCTCCGGCATCTCACAGACCAGAGGCAAACTGCCTTATCCCTTGGGACCTACCTAAATACAAACAATCAGTTCAGGTAAGCTTACTATTCTACCTTTTACCACTCACTGAGCATGCTACAAAGCATCCACCCCTATGAATGCCCCTGACCTTCCAGCACGTAGAGAGAGCAGAAATGCGTTGGTCCCTGATTTTTAGACTCTGTGAGTCATTAAAGCTAAACTGAGTCCCAATCATAATTTTAACCTTACCTACATGCACCTCTATTAAAATACCCAACTAATCGTGATAGGTGACGTGTATGGTAACTTTATTCCCACCTCATCTGGATCCCTGTCAAATATCCAGTTAAGATTTATTTCAGCACTCCCTCTGTCGTTCCTTTAACATTGAGGTTGAGTCCGCCCAGGTAGTACTATCTTACCTGGGTGGGGCTAGGTGGTCAAATGATGAAGCATGACACTATTATGTGTGTGAGACCACCTAGTACGTAAAAGGAACTCCCTCTTATAGACACAGCCACTACCATAGACACTCTCTACACACAGCCCCTTATATGAATTAAGCGCTGAGTCAGCACCACTAGTCAAGGGTCCACTAATCCAGTTTTACCCTCATTTGATCACCCCACACTTCCAGTGGTGTATGAAAATACCACACACCATGGCTCAGGGTAGGGGGCAATAGTGTCATTTTCTTTTACACTATTGATGTACTCTGCAGGAGTAGCACCCAAACTTTGCAGCACTTCTGCAGAGCACATAATGGCCCATTGTAAGCAATGGTGTGCCCCTTTTTAATGCCTGATCTGATCAGGCGTTAAAAGTGCTAAAAAAATGACACAAGGAAATCTCTTAGATTTCCTTGTGCCATTTGTTCGGCCCCCCTAACGGGGGAACGCCTCCTGTGCATACATTATTCCTGACGTTAGCGCAAAGGGTTACAAAGTGGCGCAATGCATGCTTTGAGCCACTTTGTAAATATGGCATGGGGATTTTGGACTTCAAAACATTAACATAAAAAAAGAGATGTTAATGTGTCGGTAGATGGCGCTAGGGGCTCTTAAATATTCCCCATAGTTTATGTGGGGTCACCCACTTGCCAGGCCCTTCCAAAGTGACACAAGGCAATGGGGCCAAGTGATGAGGAGTTCTGAACAAGTTAAGGTCCAGGCAGACATGCAGCTAGGTAGGCATGCATTACACAGTTGGTCAGTGTGGTGCCACATATAATGACCGGGGTGGAGCACACAACAAAAATGGACTCACCCCATTTACAATGTCACTAGTCATCCACCCTTGTGTAGAATGCTCAGCAGGTGATGACGCTCTGCCGTGAGCATCCCAAGCAGCAAACAGACCTCTGTCAGGCGGTGCACCCAGACACCCCTCTCATGACTCGAAAGATGACGCTCTGCTCTCCTCCCAGGGCCAGGGGTCCATGAAGTCACGGGTGGGTACAGTGAAATTTTGGAAGTGAATGTTCAGCGCTGTGCGCCCCTTTGATGTGTCCCAGCTCTACAAATTATATTAGGCTTCAGTAAGGAGCAAAGAGCCCCTTCCAGGGTGTTGCCGGAGTAGCTGGGAGAGACTTGACATCTCCAGTACCTGCTGGTGGGCTGCCAAACACCACATTCCCACAGCAGCCAGGGCATCAGCAGGCCAAGTGCAGATTGGATCCCAGCTCCCAGGACAGCCCTGGTTTATCTACATCTGCTCCATAACTGGCCAGACTCTGCTACTCCAAGACAGCAATCAAGAAATGGTTGCAAATCTGAGCATGCCCCTGGTCAGCAGCACTGGTCCAAGGCCCAGGTAAGACTGGGAGCTGTGAGCGAACAGTGGGAGGCTCTCTCCTGGGTACCGGAGGAGCAGTGGTGGGTGTCATCAGTGTCTGCTAGGCATGTCCCACCACCAGTTCTGAGAGCACTGACATGCTGTCTCCATGTGGATACAGGACTGCACTGTTACAGGTCCCATGCAAGGCCCAGTGCACCAGGTGATGCCTCACGTCTGCAGCCACATGGGATCAGGAGCACTGGACTTTCAAAGCAGCATCAGGCTGTGTCTCCTTATTGTATGAGGAGCTGGGGCAGCATTTTATGGGGGATCTTTGCTGGACAAAGGGGATAGTTTCAGGATAGTAAATGGGCCAGCCAATGAGCTCTCTATAATATGTCTGATGCTTTTGTCATCTTGGCCACGCACCCAAAACTTTGTGTAATATTCTGATACTAACGTCAATTTTCCCATTGCCTTATAAGTCCTATTGACCAGGTGTATGCATTCCTGTCATTTAATTGATGTACCAATTACCAATACCTCTATTTACTGAGTGATTAGATTTTCCTTATTACAACTGGTTGTTCTACCAGCATTCTGTTATAAGGAGCTGTGGCCTGCTCTGTTCTCAAGGGTAATTACCTTAAACTTGCACTGGCTTCCTATTACATTGTGTTTTTCCACTAAAAAGTCTAGGGGGGTAGGCAAGGAAAAGGGATGAAAGCTAAAGTAAGGTTGTTAGCTCGCTGTCTCTGCTTTAGGACATAAAGATTCAGTGGGAAGGCAGAAAGGAACACACAAGTATGACATTACTTACACTTAATGTTCACTGATTTGTTTTTAGGCTGAATTTTTCAGCATTTACCCAAAGAAGTACCAGTGTACTATTAGATATAGCATCATAGGGCATCCAGTGATAATGTTTGAATATCAGCTGATATCATAGAAAAATCAGTCTGTGACATTGACCCATACAGAAAAGAAGGAATCAGACACACTCATATCCATCCATCACAAGCGCACATACTTGGTTTCCCAGTTCACAACAACACACAAACACACACACGCACAAACTTGCACACACCCTTCTATACACTTGCACATACACAAAAATCATAAATGCAAGCAGGCACACATGCAAACATTCAAAGAGGGCTGGAGGAAAAAATAGAAGATCCTGTCACTTCCTGTTGTTGGCTAACCATGTCATGGGTCAGCCAGTGAGAGAATGATATTCCTTAACTTCTCAAAGAGTGTGGTGGAGTCAGTGAGAAATGGTGTCCCCACCCCACTCTGTGATGAGGCATCAGTGGTAGGCAGTCAGTCAAGGTTACTGAAGCAGCCCAGGCTGACTCTATTGGTGATGCTCCTTTTTGTCATGACGAAGACCATCTCCCAGTGCTTAGTCTGGCTGATGAGGTCACTGCCATGAAGACAGTGAAATCTTTAGGCAGCATACCTCAGCTCAGGCTACTGGACATGTATCTATAAGCACATGTAACAAGCCTGGCTGCCTAACCCTGACGGAATGACTGTCTCTCAGACTGACCTTTGCTAAACCTGATAGACACTCATCTTGCTTTGGAAGATGGAAGGCCCCACCATCCATAATGAAGGCCCACTCTTGATTTGCATTGCATGTATATCTAAACCAGTACCAGCTCCCATTACTCATCTTTCAGAAATACAGAATTTATGTCAGAAAGCATTTCCTAAAAAGAATTACTCATGCAGTTATGGGGTAAATCACAAATATGGCAAACTCAATGTTTTTGTTTTCCCACTATGAACTCCATTTTGTTTGCAACATATATATTCCTAGAGCAAAGGTTTGTAAAAACAAAACTCAATCACCCTGTTATGCAGATAATTTTTCTCCTTTTGTGTGATGTCTTTTGTTTGTTTACCCTGCCTTGCGTGAGTGACCTGGGCATGAGAAATATGCATTAATAGCCAGACCCAAATACAGTAGACCTCCAGATGCATGAACGGTGGCAATTCTAAGGTGGATGTATCACTCCCACTTCAGTTGACTACCTGCTCCATAGTAAGTGACACCATTATTAGTTAGTCAGCAGTTCATCTCTCTAAAGAACTGATTTAGATCTCAGCAGAGGGGCTACTCCATAACAACAGTGACAGATATTCCCCCTGCCAAAATTTAAATACCATAGAAAACAATGGTATTCATAAGAACTGCCACCTTACAGCAGATCTCTCATCCTGATAAAATGTAAATGCTTTACGTGCTTATCCTCTGTTAAAAATAGGCTTCTGTGACAAAGTCTCACCAGCTAATCGCAGTTTAATTGATTTCAGATTAAAAAAAACATGCAACTTTCAATTTAAGTTAAAATTAGTTAATATCTATGGTCACCACTTGTGTAATTTTAAAATATGCAGATATTTTTAATCATCAAATGACACATTGCCAAATAAGGTCAGTGTTCCTGAACAGACAAGAAGAGTAAAAAAGCACAAAGGCAGTCACAGCACATGCAGCAACTTTATCAATTCTCTTGAGTTCTACATTTTAAGGCAGCGCAGTAGTTTGTAGAGACAAAAGTTCACATTCACTGGGGTTCATTTAACATAACATGCTCGTAGTAAATCTGCCTTTTCTGTGTGGTCAACCTAGATCATTTGCCTTTTTCTGGATTCTTTATTTTTGATGACAGTTGAACTATGTGTGCTTTGCCCCTGCTAAACAAGGTTAAAGTGCTTATACACCTCCTTTAAATATACTTTCATTTGGTTACCCCTGGCTGACATATTTACCTTGCCTATAACATTCTGTATTATAGTGCAGAAAATGCACCCATGCATGGTAGTTAAATGTCAGTGCTGGACTGAAGCACCTATTCTGCCATTCACAGGGTTGGCTTTAGGCCTATCATGTATAGAATGCCTGCAACAGCCTCCAAATCTGCAGTGAAATCTGTCAAAATATTACCTTTGATAGGCAGAAAATTGGCTTAGTCTTCCAGTGATTAGACTCTAAATACTATTTTCACTTGCTGGTGTGTAGCAGGCTTCTAGGAATTGTCAAAATACAAATTATAAACTTTAATCTGTAACTTTTCACAGGAATGCCTAAAATATTCTTCAATGATTGAAATAAACATTTACAAAAAGCTATTGTTAGAAAGTTATCTTTCCCCCATCTGAAGCTTCTTGTGGCTAATATCCATTAGACAGACAGTAGCTGGCCAGCAAATGCTTGAACTTAATGAGGAGTAAAAACTGCTCTTCATGCAGAACAATGGTTTAGACTTGGTGACTGAATGAATTGGGTGTGGGGCATCTGATGCCTATCAGCTCAGGAAAGAGAGTTGGGTTGGAACACACAACTTTATTAACTTGAAGGAGGCATAGCTGAGGCCTGCCTATTCATGGTTTAGTGTAAGGAGAGATATAAAAAATGGAAAGCTGTTTTCCCAAAGGCCTACACTAACTAGGCTGGATTCAAACTCTGTGGGTGAAAAGCTACCCCTAGAACTGGTTTGTTGTAGACACAGTGGAGGGGACTGCTCATTTAACTAAACACATCTTTGCATGCAGAGCAAGAGCTGCCGATTCAAACTCTTTATCCACGCCTACAAATCCCTCCACAACTCAGGCTCTCCCCACTTCAACCAGCACCTTAACCTCCATGATCCAGCTCAGCAATTATACTTAGTCCCACTCTGATTGATACAGATACCAAGCATCCACTGAATTAAAACAGGAGGACGCTCTTTTACTTACATCGTTGCTAAAACCTGGAACAATGCCCCATCACACCAGGACCTCCCCATCTCTACCTAGGTTTCAAAAGAATCTGCAGACATGGCTGTGCACCTAGGAGCTCTGGTCAGCCTACACATCTGCTCTAGCACCTGAATACCCCCTCAGGTGATAGGTTTGCTATACAAAACCTCATAGCATAACATAGCATCGCATAACATAACATAACATGACATAACATAACATAACATGACATGACATATATTGACATAACAATGAAGTAAGGTGTGTTGTGGAATTGCTTGCAGTAAGGTAAACAGGATCTGTGAAAAAGGAGTGTAGGGTTGCTCCTGGGAATTTTCACCCCATTGATTAAGAAGGGTGTGGTACCAACCCCACCAACTAGCTTGTGCCAACAATAAATGTGATATCCGAAGGCACCATCCTCAGAACATTCTTAGGACCTGTAGAAAATCAAAAGAGAACTGGACCTACTGACTGTGACCTGAGAGTGTCCCAGAAACACTGGACCTGCTCCCCCTTGTATCCTTGACAAAGAGATGGGGTGTGACTTAGATGTTGGTGGATGGATTACTCCTTCACAATGATGATGCTTATCCCATCTGCTGAAATTAAAATCCCATTATTTCCTATGAGATTTCGATTTTGGCTGACAGGATATCTGTGACCATTGTGACTGAGTAACCCATCCGCCAACAACTAATTCAGACCCATAGACTCCAACAGTCAGTTGGCTTACCTTCTGTGTGGCTACAAGAACACAACTAACTGCAAGAGGCCTTTTTCCTTAAGTGTCCACTTGTCCAGTACCAACTGGACCAGAACTGAAATTTGCTGGTGGCCGTGGGCCGGATTTAGACCTTTCTCCAAACTACTGTACCTGAGGTCCTGCTGGGAGTCTTAGAAGTGACCCAGAGGAGCTGCTCCAGAAACCCCCAAAAGATGGGACATAGAATATATTTGGATGTTTAAGACCTCCAGAGGTGTCAGATGAGCCTTGAATCAAAGGAATCTGAATTTGATGCAGCTTCCTCAGGTACAGTTTCAGGCTTGCCACACTGAAGGATTTTGAGCCTCATAAAAAGATGAATGAACTGATGTAAGACCTGGCTGATGGCCTGTTATTCTTCCAAGGCAGCGGAGGAAAGTTCTTTATTGCCCTGGTGGAAGTACCACCCGACATGATTAGAATGACTGCCAAGCCAACAGTTATTCATAAAGCATTGGCAGAAACCACCATCACCGTGGTTCCTGTCAAAACATTTCCTTTTTGGTGCAGGGCTCTGTTAGCAGGATGGAGCTCTGTACCAAACAGGATTTTTCCTTTACTTTGAAAAAGAAAATCTCAAAACTGGATTTTCTTTTAGACAATAAAAAAAATTCAGTGCTCCCTTCGCCATGGGAATCTTCTCCCATGGCGAGGGGAGCACTTAGCAGTTTTAACTGCCCCTTGCAAACATAGTTTTATTGGCCGTGAAGGGCTGTGAAAACTGATCCTCCATTCCATCCATCTAAATTAGGGTGACTGAATGACAGGTCAGCCTACAAAGAGCCCTTACTCTGCATGGCCATCGTAGGGAACTCATTACAGTGGAGATAGAGTAGTCTCTGCTGTGATTAACTTTAAGATCCACCTGTAAGAGAGTATCGATATTGGCAGGAATTAAACTAGCCCCTAAGTTAGAAGGTAATGTATTTGACAAGGACAAACCTACACGGTGTATGCAACCTTTGACCCTACTACTAACACTTTCATAGATTATTATTGGTGCTTAGTGATTTGTTGTCACTATTTTGCTTAAATTGTTTTAATTCATATCTCCAGTTCCTCTTAGTGGATTTCTGTTGTTTTGGAGCCATTTTGTTCAATACATTTTACTCTAGTTTTCTAAATAATTTTGAATTGTTTTTTGTTTGAGATTTTCACTTTATTGGTGTTGTGGTACTGCATAAGTATTTCACCAAATAGCCATACGTGCTCAAGTTAATTTCGTGACCATGGGGGTCACCCTGACAAGTTAGTGCTATTATTTCTTGAGGTGGGTGGCCACCCAAGCCAAACAATATTTCACAATCTTACAGTGCTATAAATATTTGAGACAGAAATATTTGATATTGAGAGAGCGTAGCTTATATAATCTAATATAATTGAATTAATGTGTGATAATGCCGCATAGAAATTGTATTAATACATTTTGCTTAAACGTGCACTTGAAATGTGACCACGGAACGTGGCCGCCAATATATACTTGGATTAATGAAAATGACTAATGTTGATAAAATATGATATTAAAGTATGATTTATACTAATTATTAATGATTACGTTATTGACATTTTGGTAATACATTTTGTAGGCCTTAAGTTAGCATGAGCCGAAGCTTAGCTGCCTGGCTCTCATTTTTAAAATGTATTTTTCCTAACTTGCAGTGTGCTGACTCGCAAAAGAACATGACCTCTTGTTTTCTTCAAACTAGAAGCTGAATGTAACCATAGTAGATCCGTTCTCAGGAAACTCATATTGCTTGTAGAAATGTTTTAACTAAAATGCAACAGTGTAGATTAATATAATGTACAAGGTTGTTCTAACCGGTGAAGACAATGGAGCTACTGACCAAAAGATGTGCAAAGAATTACAGAAGGATGAAATCATACCGGACGTGCAACCTCCGAAGACGTCAATCACATGGTCCAATAAAATGTCTGTAAAATAATATGGGGTGAAAGATTAATGACATCATCTGTTTTCTAATAGGGTAAAGATAGTGGGGTATAACCGTAAACCAATGACATTTTAGGGGAATGTACAACGAAAAAAGGGATACAAACCCATGTAACAGAGAACCATTAGAATTGAGTTAGGGAATGCTATTGATTTTATCCAGAAACTTTGTCACTCTGTTTGGTGACTTATTGGCTTACTAAAACCATCCTCTTCCTTAGATTGCCCATTTTACACTTTACCTCCTTATGAGGAAAGTGCCCCTTTTGCCCGAGAGCTGAGGTTTTGACTGATGGCGAATCAACTCATGTCCTGAGGACGAAAACTGAACCTGAGTGCTGACCTAAACCTTGGAGGGTAACTATGACAATGAAATTGTGATTTGTCTGTTTGCTTTACCTTTCTAGGTACCAACTGCTTACTTTTGACAGAGACCATAGCTAGATGTTTTCCAAATTGGTGTTCTAAATTGTTTCGCATGAAGCCCAACATGCCAATGCTAATCGGTGGTTAGGACAGGTGTTCACTAAACTGATGCAAATAGACAAACGACTGAATCTATGCTTTGTTGAACTGACGCATTAATGACACTCTGCTAAAGTTGATCTATGTTCACGCTGTGTTATGTTCTAATGTTTGTGATTCGTGCCTTAATGAAATCTTATCAGAGTTGCCATATTGTGACTATGCTATTGTGTTTCTTGGTTTTGAGATTAACGCATCTGCTTTTAGAATTGTAACTAATAGGGAATAAAACTTATAAAATTCTACTAAACTGGTGTGGTTATTCATGACTGTAAAGTCATGGTGGTGTTTTAAGTTGATTAATGTCTTTGACTAAAGTAAAATGCATTGTTGTGATAAATATTGATAACATCATTGACGTATTGATTGACATATTGATTAGCTATCTCGTCCTAAGGTGTCTCTCAACTATGTCAAAAGATTAATTGGCCTAAAACGAGTCCTAATGTGTAATAAATTATCATAAAGGGACGCGTTAGCAGTTCTGGTAGCAGAGCGACAATTTGGCCCTTTGGGGCCCTAGGACGGAGAATCATTGTTTAGATTGTTTTTCTGAGATAATGCAAATTGGAGTTATGATGTGTTTCTAAATTCACCATGACTTTTCCGGGATCTCGGAGCCTGCCTAAGTGAGTTGGGAATGTTCTCGGCATTTTAGCATGTGTGGTGTAGGATTTTGCGCTTGCTCAGGTTATGCATTTTGCTGGTGATTTGTGAAGTTTGTGTGTATTTAGGCCAGGTAATGTTGTTTTAGTAGGAGTGGGTGTACTCCGAAGTATGAGAGTAGGGAAGTCGGCATACTTCATATGAGTGTGGCACTTTGTGCTCAAAATTATCCACGTGGTTGATTGCTAATGTACGGACCCGTCGAGGTCTAAGACTCCGAAATATATTGACAAGTGTAGGAGACACTTGGGTTAATGTTGAAATTTTTGTAGTTTAATAGGTCAATCGGGCGTGGTTGACAAGTCAAGTTTGAGTCAATTGTGTGAATGAAACCTTTGATGGAGATTTGGCAAGTTCTATAGTGCACTAGAACGAACCATTGACAAGTCAAGAGTAGGATTTGCGGGTCGAATTCTGCTTGCGTATGCGGGAACTGAGAAGGGGAGAGTAGCGAATGTGTACCCTTCCTGTAGTAAACCGTCAAATTTGAGTTGTTGTTATTCTTAAAGGTGCTCGCAGTAATTTTGCATTAGTTTGGTGCGAATCTAGTGAGGGGCAGACAAGCCGCAAGACTTTGCCAGCTGAAGTGTGTGTGAGTGTGACATCAGTGGTGCCGCGCTGGGATAGGTCAGTTGCCGATAGGGGTCGTGCATGGATTGGCAGCCGTCTGTAACAGGCAATATGTTGAGAAAGGTGGGTGAAGAGTGTTCTGGGAATTAAAGTCACTTCTTGATTAAATACAAAACGCAAAGATTAATTTTATCAAAGCTTTTAGCAGCGCTCTGAAAGGAGACGCATACATTATGGCGAATAAAGGGGAGCCTACACCACCTGAGGGTACTCCAGCCTATATAGTCATGGAGGAAAAGGGTGTCGCACCTTGCTTATGGATGAAACAATGGCGCAAACTCACAGAGAAGGAGGGATGTTTAGCGTTTCCAGAACACGGAACGTTCAATATGAGAATTTTGGAGAATTTGAGGTGGATGTTAAGTGTACAAAAGCCACCTCCGAGGCCAGCCCAGTATGAGGCTTTAGCAGTCTGGGATTTGATGGCTATTAAACAAAGACAGCAGAAATTCGAGAGGAGAATGAGAAGGGCAGAAAAGACCTTAGCTGAGGCTAGAAGGGACAATGAGAGCAAAATGTGGAGAAGGGGGATAGTCGACGGACTTAAATTGTTCCCAGCAATAACACAGGGAGATGAGACACAGGGAAAGAAAGCCACTTGTAAGACAGATAAAGACTCTAATAAACCAAAAGAGACTAAGGGCCAGATGTAGCAACGAATTTGCGAGTCGCAACCGGCGAAATTCGCCGTTTGCGAGTCGCAAATGCGTCTATGGTATGTAGAAATGCATTTTGCGAGTCAGAACCGACTCGCAAAATGCATTTCCGAGTCGCAAATAGGAAGGGGTGTTCCCTTCCTATTTGCGAGTCGCAGTGGTATTCAATTTCATTTGCGACCGCGTAAGTGGTCGCAAATGGACTCGCAGTTACCATCCACTTGAAGTGGATGTTAACCAACTCGCAAACAGGAAGGGGTCCCCATGGGACCCCTTCCCCTTTGTGACTGGACCCAAATATATTTTTTCAGAGCAGGCAGTGGTCCAAGGGACCACTACCTGCCCTGAAAAAATCCGAAACAAAAGGTTTCGATTTTTTTTTCTAAGTGCAGCTCATTTTCCTTTAAGGAAAACGGGCTACACTTTGAAAAAAAAAACTGCTTTATTTAAAAGCAGTCACGGACAAGAAGGTCTGCTGTTCCCAGCAGGCCTCCATCCCCGTGAGTGCCCTGAGTCGCTATGGGGTCGCAAATTGCGACCCACCTCATTAATATTAATGAGGTGGATCTTTGCGACCCCATAGCGACTCGCAGAAGGTGTCTGAGACACCTTTCTGCATCCCAAATTGCGACTTGCAATTTGCGAGTCGCAGGGACTCGCAAATTGCAATTCTCAATTTGGGAGTTTCCTACATCTGGCCCTAAGAGATCTTGGATTGAGGAAGAGGACTCGGATGATGAAGAGTTTCTTAATCAGTTGTTACATGATCGCCCACCACCTTATGCAGTAGACGACAATGCTCCGAGCACTAGTGTGGGTCCTGGGAACCAGACACAGGAGAAGGGAGATACTGATACAGTACAGACTAGTGATACAGGTTTGATACAGAATGGTGTCCGTGTACCCACTGCGCCAGACATGCAGATACAGTTGCAAACTCCGCCGCAGATACAGAGAATCTATCCAGACGTCCCAGTACTAGAGAGTACCACGAATCTGATAGTGCCGCCTGACCCAATGTACACAAAATTGAGGCTCGTGCAGATTGAGCCAACTCTGCAATTGCTGCCCCAGATGCAGCAACAGCTGATTTTGAGTTATAGCCCAGTAGCAGGATCTTCATTAGTGCCTGCACCAGTTACAGCGAGTCAAGCTTTGGGAGGTCCTGCTCGGCAGGGTTTGGGACCAGGTCAGACACCAGCTGCCATATCATTACCAATTACTGTCGGTCCACCAGTACCACTGTATACGCAAGATAAGTCAGGCACATGTGGTCAGGGAGTGAGGACACCAGAAATGACGAGAGGAGGGTTCACAGGAACCCCCCAGCCCATTCTATCAAGAGAACAAGCAGCAGAAGGACTCAGATCTTTGTTAGACCTCAGTCCGATTGGAGCTCCTCTTGAGGCAATGAGACAAGCAGGGTTAAGTGTGCTAGCCCCACAGACAATGAGTGCAGAGACATCACAGTCACTGTTGATGCAGTCGGGAAACATCTCATTGCAAGGTTTCTCAGTGCTACAATTAAATGAGTGGTTAGAAAAAACGTATGCTTCACAAAAGACTGTAGAAACTGCGGAGAAGCCAGAAAGGTCAGAAAAAGATGAGTACCTGAACTTTGTGATACTGGGTGTGGAAGCTGCTGAACTGGTGGAAGGGACAATAGGGGTAAACAGATTAGAATCATATACAGAAGCAGAATTGAGATACTTGTGCCCCAAAATCACTAATGAAGTGGGCATGGTGCATCAGAGGTTGGCGAACCTGGCAAACAAAAACAATATTGATATTGAGAATACTAAACATTTGAAAAGGAGTTACAGATTAGACTTCGACTCTAAAGACTTTGACCACATGAGGTTGGCCGGAATAAAAGCACATCTTAAAGAACTGTTGCAAAGTGCGCAGATCTGGGGAGCCTTAGAAAAATGGGAAGGCAGATTGGCAAAGAAAAGAGATAAGGAGAAAGGTAACAGTCCGGGATCAAGTCTGACTAAAGCTTCACCGGACACTGAGACAGTAAAGATGTTACCGATGAGAGAAACAGCTGGAGGGGTTCTAGTCCATGTACCATGGACTAGGGGAGACATTCTGTCTTTCACAAATGATTATCCCAGATTGAGGGAGAAGCCGATAGAGTCATATCAGCAGACAGACAGGTTTGTGAAACTTGCGAAGTGTCTCTGGGACGACTTGAATACGTTGTTTGAGATTATGGTTCCGCCCAAATTATGGCTTGAGTGCAAGAGTGGTGTGGATTGGCCGACGCAAGAACCGGCAAGGGATAAGGTGACCGGAGCACCATCTGAGGAGGTGATGAAGTACTATCATAAAGTGATTGATTTTTTTTAAGCCGAAAGTGTCGCCGAAAGTGACTGATTGGCAGAAAATCGACCGGACTTCACAGGAGGTTAAAGAGTAAATCCATGCTTATTATGAGAGGTTGTTGAAAGCATTCAAACATTATAGTGGTACTGAGACTATTGAGCCGAAAGACATGAACCATCTTGTGTTCAGATTTGTTGAAGGGTTGAGACCAGAGGTTAGCCAGATGATTAAGAATCATTTGATCTGTTGGCAAGGGAAGCCGATTGATGAGGTGTTGCAGTATGCGAAATACTGTAGTGATGAGATTGAGCTGAGATGAGAAAATTGAAGGAGAAAGTGATGGTGATGCAGATAAAGGCAGCGCAGGCAGGTATGCAAAGGATTGGAATCCAGCAGATGGTACAGCAACAACTGCAAGGGAATGGCGTGTTTCAGGCGCAACCGAGAGGCTGAGGTAAAGGTTTTGTGAACCGCGGTCCAGACTTGAACACTGTTGTGGTTCAAAATTATGTGCAGGGGATGAAAAAGATGTCACCATGTCATGCGTGCGGGGCGTGGGGCATTGGAAGGGGGAATGCCCGAATGCGGTGCATGATGGTGTCGTTCAACAAAGCACTGATGTCGGTACATTTCAAAATGTGAGGGGTCCAAAATTGAGGGGTCAAAATCAAAACTTCCAGAACAACATGGTTCAGATGCAGGGGTTACAGCCCATACAGCAAATGCAAATGCCGCGTGTTCAACCAGCACAAATGCAGCAAGTACAACAGCAGATTCCCATTGTACCTAGACAGCAAATGCAATTACCATTAGCTCCAATGGGACAGCAACAGGTGATGCTTCCTCAGCAGGTCACAGGCCAAATGATGAGCCAAAATAATACAGTACAGCAGTTCCCATTGCATGGTGAAGATGGAATGAATGATGAATGGTCGGATGACAGTTCTGACAGTGAGGAGTGCAGGCATGCAGCGTCCCTAGAAGTAGATCAGAGGGGACACTATGTAGAAGGAAAGGTGATGGGTCACAAGGTTTCAATCTTGGTGGACACAGGAGCTACATGCTCTACAGTCAGAAGTGCAGAGGTTCCGAAACTGCCACTTTCAGGACGTACCATAAGAGTGGTAGGAGTAGCGAATCAGTATTTGACAAACCCGATTACCGATCTGGTTCAAGTTGAGATTGGAAACTTTCAGGGACTGCACAAGTTTGTAGTCTGCGATTCGAGTCCTGTATCCCTACTGGGAAGAGACTTACTGTGCAAGACGAAATGTTTGATTACCTGTTCTAATGATGGAATTGAGGTGCAGACGAACAGTGATGATGAGGGGGATGAGGGGCAATTTACAGAATCAGAAACAGAGACCGCAAATGAAGATTATCCTTTGATAACCCTGTTCCCGATGCTTACAGTAACTGACTTGCCACCTGAGTTGCAAGGAACAGTGACAGAGAAAGTATGGGACCTGACAGGAAAGGAAGTGGGATTGATAAAAGGAGTTAAACCGGTTAAAGTACAGGTAAAGTCGAATGCAGTGTTTCCTCAGGTGCTGCAGTATCACATGGCACAAGATGTCCTTATACAGGTGTCGCAGATAATTGCAGACTTTGTAAAGCAAGGAGTCCTGAAGGAAGTATTGAGCAGTACATGTAATTCACCAATAATGGGTTTGAAAAAGCCTTGTGGGAAGGTTCGAATTGTGCAGGATTTGAGAAAAATAAACAAGATTGTGGTAAAATGTTGCCCCATAGTGCCAAATCCAGCAGTGATTATGTTTCAGGTTCCATGTGATGCAGAGTGGTTCACTGTTGTTGACTTGTCACAAGGATTCTTTTCGGTGCCTCTTCATGAGGACAGCCAATTTTTATTCAGTTTCAAATTCCTGGACACGGTGTACAGTTGGTGCAGAATTCCTCAAGGGTTTTCTGAGTCACCATCTATCTTCAATCAGATATTGAAGAAGGACTTAGAGTCCTTAGAACTGCCTTTCAGTTCGACTCTGGTGCAGTACATTGACGATTTGCTGATTGCATCCAGAACGAAAGATGACTGCAGGTATGACACAATTGCCTTACTGAACCATTTGGGAAAGAACGGACATAAAGTGTCCCCAAAGAAGCTGCAGTATTGTCAGAAAGAGGTGAAATACTTAGGACACTTAATTGAGAAAGGGTCCAGGAGAATATCAAAGGAAAGGGTGACAGCCATACTACAGATGAACCCCCCGACAACAAAGAGAGATGTCAGAATGTTTTTGGGAACGGTGGGCTACTGTCGCCAGTGGATTCCCAACTTTTCGATTATCTCTAAACTATTGATAAAGCTGACAGGCAAGGAAACTAAGGATGAACCATATACTATAACTCTGTCTGAGGAAGAGCTTGAGTCATTCATGGAATTGAGAGAGTGCATATGCAGGGCACCAGCTTTAGGAATGCCCGATTACACGAAACCTTTTCTGCTGTTTTGTCATGAACGTGATGCTTGTTCTTTGTCTATCTTAACACAGGTCCATGGAGGTGCAAACCGCCCTGTAGCATATTTTCCAGCTACTTTGGACCCAGTCACAGCAGCCTTACCGGGTTGTTTGCACGCAGTTGGTCAGAGCCTCACACATTGTGAAGGCATAGTGATGGGACATCCCTTAACAGTAATGGTTCCACATTCAGTTGAAATTCTGTTGACCCGAACCAAAACCCAGCACATGACAAATGCCCGGCTTACTCAATATGAGACAATCATTCTGGGGTCGCCTAATGTCTCCTTAAAGAGATGTACTGTATTGAACCCGGCAACTCTACTTCCGGTGGAAAATACTGAGATTAATAATTCAGAGGAAGTAGAGCACGACAGTCCTGAGGTAACAGAACTGTGCACCAAACCCAGACCTGACATTAAAGATACACAGTTGAAAGAAAATGATTGCATTATATTCGTTGATGGATCATGTTTGAGAGACTCAGTCGGAATACTAAGAGCTGGTTATGCTGTGTGTACAATCACCGGTATTATAGAAGCTTCCTGGCTCGAGAGAGTGTATTCTGCACAAGTGGCTGAGTTAATTGCCTTTACTAAGGCATGCCACGCAACTGAAAATTTGAAAGTCACTATCTATACTGACAGCAGATACGGGTTTGGCATTGTACATGATTTTGGCCAATTGTGGTCACAGAGGGGTTTCATTACCTCTTCTGGTTCTCCAGTGAAAAATGGTGAACAGATTAAGGATTTGTTGCATGCGATTCAGTTGACACTTGAAATTGCCGTGGTGAAATGCAATGCTCATGTTAAGTCACAAGACTTTGGGGGTCATTCTGACCCTGGCGGCCGGTGGCCGCCAGGGCCACCGACCACGGGAGCACCGCCAACAGGCTGGCGGTGCTCCCGAGGGCATTCTGACCGCGGCGGTTCAGCCGCGGTCAGAAAGGGTAAACCGGCGGTCTCCCGCCGGTTTACCACTGCCCGTTGGAATCCTCCAAGGCGGCGCAGCTTGCTGCGCCGCCAAGGGGATTCTGACACCCCCTACCGCCATCCTGTTCCTGGCAGTTCGCCCGCCAGGAACAGGATGGCGGTAGGGGGTGTCGCGGGGCCCCTGTAAGAGGGCCCCGCTTGTATTTCACTGTCTGCTTAGCAGACAGTGAAAAATGCGACGGGTGCAGTAGCACCCGTCGCACCTTCCTACTCCGCCGGCTCGATTACGAGCCGGCTTCATCGTGGGAAGGATGTTTTCCCCTGGGCTGGCGGGCGGCCTTTTGGAGGCCGCCCGCCAGCCCAGGGGAAACCTCAAAATACCCACCGCGGTCTTCCGACCGCGGTACGGTATTTTGGCGGCTCCCGCCGGGCGCGCGGTGGCCGCGCCTGGCGGGAGTCAGAATGACCCACTTTGTGTCAATGGGAAACGGCTATGCAGATCAAGTCACAAGGTTTTGTGCATTGAACTGTATATCTGAAAATGAGACATGCCTGAACTTTGCATTAAGAGTCGTTGACACATTAGATGAGCTAAAATCACTGCAGGGTCGTGCTAGCAGGGAAGAGAAACGCTCCTGGCAGAGAATGCAATGCGTACAAAGAGCTGATGGCTTGTGGGTCTCAGAGGAGGGGAAACTAGTTTTGCCAAACAGTCTTTTATCACAGTTTGCAAGGCTCTATCATGGACAAACACATCTTGGGAGAGACGCAATGATCAGATTGTTCAAAATTGATTGTTTTTTTCAATCCAAAATTCAGACAAGCCGCAGAGGTTACCTGTCACATGTGCATCATCTGTCAACAGATGAATGCAGGAAAAGGGAACTGTGGTGACTTTGAGCCACATAGGGAGAGCTGGAGGTCCGGTTAGCAAGATGTAGATGGCTTTCATTGAGATGCCTTTATGTGGAGGATTGAAGTACATGTTGGTGATTGTGTGTGTCTTCAGCCACTGGATTGAAGCCTATCCTACATGTAGAAATGACAGTCTCACAGTTGCGAAGCTGTTACTTAGAGAGCTAATAACCTGGTTCGGGTTTCCGGTCTCTTTAGAATCGGATAGGGGCAGACACTTCGACAATGAGGTGATAAAGCTCTTGTGTGCTGCATTAGACATTGAACAAAAGCTGCATTGTAGCTACTGCCCCGAAGCATCAGGACTAGTGGAACAGATGAATGGTACCTTGAAGTCGAGAATGGCAAAAATTTGTGCAGGTACCAATATGAAATGGCCAGATGCATTGCCTTTAGTGCTAATGTCAATGAGAAACACACCCGATAAGAAGACAGGACTATCACCCCATGAAATCTTGAGAGCTAGGAGGTTGCCTGAAGTACCTGCAAATTCTCTTGTGAATATCATGGATGATGTGGTATTGGACTACTGCAAAGGTTTGGTTGATGTGGTCCGCTCTTTTTCCCACCAGGTGGAGGCCAACACATTGCCACCGATCAGTGATCCAGGTCACAACCTGCAAACCGGTGACTGGGTGGTTGTCAAGAAGCACGTGAGGAAATTGTGTTTGGAGCCGCACTGGAAGGGGCCATATCAAGTAATACTGACAACAACCACTGCTGTGAAATGTGCAGGCGTTCCAAACTGGATACATGCCAGTCACACAAAGAAGGTGACATGTCGACTGATGAGGAACTTGAGGTTTCCGACTCAGCAATTTTAGAGAAGGAAGTCTCAGGGCCGGCGAATGGTGAAAGGGAAACTAAGACTACAGGAGAGCCCACTGAGGAAGGCCTAGTCCCTCAAACAGCAAACGAGTTCGAGAGAGGTGACGGTGAGCCTATCTCAGTAGAGGCGACAGGAGAACTAAGTCAAGGAGAGGTTCTCCCAGAAATAGACAGATACGGGTTAGAGCTTGAACCCGTTGCAGATCCAGAGGATGAAGGGGAAATAATAGAAGAAAGTCAAGGCACACTGGGGTCTCCTGAACCAGTTGCAGGTCCTTCAATAGAAAACACCATAGCACAAGAGGAGGGTGCTGTTCAGCGTCCTGAAACGTCAAGCAGGAAGAAAATGCATAAAGGTGATAATTGGACAAAGAAACAAGCTGCAAGGGAAAAGATTGTCCCAGGTGAGACATTAGAGGAAGAAATTGATACAACCAGAAAGGAGGATCTAAGTGAAGGAGAGCTGCAGAGTGAACGCAGGATGAAAAGGATTGCAAATAGAAGGTACGCGGGTCCTGAATGGGCGTATGTAACAGCATCTGAGTGGCAACAAGAATTCTAAGTGTTTTGTTTTGATTGAGAAGTACCAGGACAATATTACGGTACCTGAAAGTAGTCAGAGAATGAGACTGTGTTAAAATTGAAATTGAAAGCTGAAAGCTGAGAATAGAAACTTATAAATTACCAGATGTGACACAGATAACCTGAACTGACTCTGAAACCCGAATATGACAAGCTGCTAACCTGATTTGACAAAAGGGTCCTGGGGTGAGTGAAATGCTGTAAATACACGCAGAAAAGAAAAAAGAGACTTTGCATCAAGGAAAAAAAAAAGAGCTTTTAAATCGTCCTCAAGTTGATTGTTTGTTTTGAATTATTCTGCTATCTGATTCTTTACAGATCATGGCTTACAGTAGAGGTAGTAGCAAAAAGGGTAAAGTGTGTGGTTGGGTAAGTGTTATATTAGGTATTGTGTGTGCAATAATAATTGTGGGCGTGATTGTGGGAATGCCATGGTTGGATAAGAAAGCGACTAACAATGCTTCAAAACCTGAGACTGCAACACTAACACCATGGGAAAAATTTGAGCAAGATACACAACACTTGCATGAGGGAACTAATTCAAAAGGGGAACTCTCCACTAATGTCTTCTAATGCTTGCTGAATGAGTATGTTGATACTATGGATGCAAGAAACTGTTATGTGTGCACAAAGATTCCTTCATCAGTACAAGAAGGGGTCACCTATCATAGTTTGCCTCTAACCTACGGGATAAGCTGTAGTCTGCTACTAACAAGATTCTATGACCAGGAACATGTGCAATACTTTTATTCTAATTTGGAAGTGGTGTTTTCTTTTGTGCCTGTGATTGAGTTTTTGAATAAGTTAACTAAGGAGCATAGTATAAAATTAGTTACAGGTCTCTTTGAGCCGAGATTGACATTTGGGACAGCTTATGCACACTGCAACAATCTAACCTGCTTATTAACACCTGTGGAGAAAAGCTTTTTAGATCACACTGATGATAGACGCAAAGCACTGAAGGAAAGATTAGAAAAGGGGCTAGAGAAATGCACATATGCAAATGATTATGCTTACACTGCAATAAAGACGCAGGGCAAATTAGCTAAAGATGCACTACATGTAGGTAGACTTTGTATATATAGGCCGAAATCTGATCATGACACTTTATTTGTGGGAACGAGTGAATGTAGGCATGTGTTTTTGTTTCAGGGTAGATGGACCTTCATGTTAAATGGACAGGATCCAGCGATCCCTGGGATCTATTATATATGTGGACTTAATGCTTATTACCGTCTTCCTAAGGGAGACGGTAAGGGACATGTTATTTGGGGATAGTTTTCCCAAAGATTTACCAGATTGATGACTTAAAGCAAATACCTAAAATGTCTGAATTACAACATGCAAGACAAAAAAGAGAGACAGCGGCTGCTGTCGTTGGTGACATATTTGGAGCCATAATTCCTTCAGTGGGGGTTATCTTAAACTCCATAAAGATTCGAAAGTTGCCTACTATTGTGGATAACATGCTGACAAATTTTACAGGGGCTATACTCCTGATGGATACTGAACTTGCTGCGGAAAGAGCTATGACTCTTCAAAATTGGCTTGCTTTAGACATTCTTTTAGCAAAGAGCGGTGGAGTCTGCAAGATGCTCAACGATCGCCATTGTTGCTCATTTATAATGGATAATAGTAAAAAGATTAGAGGTATGCTTAATAACCTAACTAGAGATAGTACAGATTTGAAGGAACTGAAGGAACCTGGAGTTTGGGAGAAAGTTTGAAAAGGAATTGCCAGAGTAGGGAGGTGGTTTAGTAATATTTGGAACGGGTGCTTGCAAAAATATTAGGGGGTCTATTAATTGTTCTGATCTGTTTATTAGGTTTATGGGGAGCATGCAAAATTAATGAAAGAATTAGAAGAAATTGGACAAAAAGAAGCAAGAGGAATGAAGAACATGAAAGGGAGAAAATGTTTAATGAAATTTGGGAGAACTCACACAAAGGACAAGATGTTGAAATGCGCTTTATGCGTAATGTGAAAAATTAAAAGTGAAAGATAGAAAGGGAAAGGTTTGTGTTATGACGAGCGTCATCAGAGGAGGGACTGAGAGAGCGTAGCTTATATAATCTATATTAACATGAAATGTTTATGAATTAATGTGTGATAATGCCACATAGAAATTGTATTAATACATTTTGCTTAAACGTCCACTTGAAATGTGACCACGGAAAGTGGCCGCCAATGTATACGTGGATTAATGAAAATGATTAATGTTGATAAAATATGATATTAAAGTATGATTTATACTAATTATTAATGATTACGTTATTTAAATTATGCTAATACATTTTGTAGGCAGCTTAGCTGCCTGGCTCTCATTTTTTAAATGTATTTTTTCTAACTTGCAGTGTGCTGACTCGCAAAAGATCATGACCTCTTGTTTTCTTCAAACTAGAAGCTGAATGTAACCATAGTAGATCCGTTCTCAGGAAACTCATATTGCTTGTAGAAATGTTTTAACTAAAATGCAACAGTGTAGATTAATATAATGTACAAGGTCGTTCTAACCTGTGAAGACAAGGGAGCTACTGACCAAAAGATGTGCAAAGAATTACAGAAGGATGAAATCATACCGGACGTGCTACCTATGAAGACGTCAATCACATGGACCAATAAAATGTCTGTAAAATAATATGGGGTGAAAGCTTAATGACATAATCTGTTTCCTAATAGGGTAAAGATAGTGGGGTATGACCGTAAACCAATGAAATGTTAGGGGAATGTACAAAGAAAAAAGGGATAAAAACCCATGTCACAGAGAACCATTAGAATTGAGTTAGGGAATGCTATTGATTTTATCCAGAAACGTTGTCACTCTGTTTGGTGACTTATTGGTTTACTAAAACCATCCTCTTCCTTAGATTGCCCATTTTACACTTTACCTCCTTATGAGGAAAGTGACCCTTTTGCCCGAGAGCTGAGGTTTTGACTGATGGCGAATCAACTGATGTCCTGAAGATGAAGACTGAACCTGAGTGCTGACCTAAACCTTGGAGGGTAACTATGACAATGAAATTGTGATTTGTCTGTTTGCTTTTCCTTTCTAGGTACCAACTGCTTACTTTTGACAGAGACCATAGCTAGATGTTTTCCAAATTGGTGTTCTAAATTGTTTTGCATGAAGCCCAACATGCCAATGCTAATCGGTGGTTAGGACAGGTGTTCACTAAACTGACGCAAATAGACAAACAACTGAATCTATGCTTTGTTCAACTGACGCGTTAACGACACTCTGCTAAAGTTGATCTATGTTCACGCCGTATTGTGTTCTAATGTTTGTGATTCTTGCCTTAATGAAATCTTATCAGAGTTGCCATATTGTGACTATGCTATTGTGTTTCTTGGTTTTGAGATTAACGCATCTGCTTTTAGAATTGTAACTAATAGGGAATAAAAATTGAAAAATTCTACTAAACTGGTGTGGTTATTCATGACTGTAAAGTCATGGTGGTGTTTTAAGTTGATTAATGTCTTTGACTAAAGTAAAATGCATTGTTGTGATAAATATTGATGACTTCATTGACGTATTGATTGACATATTGATTAGCTATCCCGTCCTAAGGTGTCTCCCAACTGGGTCAAAAGATTTGTTGGCCTAAAACGAGTCCTAATGTGTAATAAAGGGACGCGTTAGCAATATAATAGAGGAACAATTCTCAGAAACCTGTGTGGGCTCTCTGGGCTTAACCGCAACCTACTGTTACTGTGTGGGCCAATTTTCAAAAGGAAATTCAGAAAGGGACACTTAGTTGTAATCATTTTTGTAAATTTTAATCTTCAAACTCCCAAACATGTGAATCTATTTAGAACATTTTCTGAAAAGGATACTTATCTGTCTAGCAAGAGAAACAGTCAGAACCAGGTATTGTCCTATTGCATTCAAATCTGTGCAACTCGGTCCCTTTTGAGAATAAAACACCTTGAGTTTGCTAAAGATGAAATGAACTTTCACAGTGAATATACCTGCTCCCTAAATAACTCACTCAATGATTACAAAGGGCCTTGTGATCCTTCTTTCTTGCTCTACAATTTTTTTGTATGATAATCAGGAGCCTTCCAAAAGCGAGGCCCCCAGCCTCTTTAGCCATGAATTAAACGTGATGTAAAAGATCAACCTAAATCACTGTCTTAAGGTATTTTTCCAACACAGAAGGAATTCTGAAACGGACATCAGTTGTGTTGCAACAAGCGCAGGAATTGTGAAGAACTTTGTAATTCAGTGACGTGGGACCCAATCTGTGCATCAAATTTTCATTGCTTCACCCTGCTCATGCTTGAATCAACTGAGTTCCAGAAAATCTTATAATTGCTAAGGTAGTCAGCATACACTATATAGGTCCACTTGCAGACCTACTAATAATATTTCCCAACTGTCATAGGCTTAAAAAGGCTCACATCATGAATACGAGCTTTTTGCAAACACTACTAAATGGCAAGCACCATCTTGGGCTATAAAAGATGCTGCTTCATACAAAATGTTGTAGCATATGAGATGGTAAACGAGAAGAAGTTACTATGAACTAGATATATATTTGGTGTTTATAAATATTGATCATAATCTCAATTATACGCGATCCTTCAGCTAAAATAATATTTTGGCTTTCGAGACCATTTTCTCGTGAGACCTGCTATGTGGTAAGCAAAGCAAGAAGGAATAGATGTAGCTGGATAGCCTGGGAAGGTCTGAAGCCCTCCACCTGTCTTAGCTGCACATACCACCGAGGAGCAGGTGCGGGATGTATGCTGCTCAGCAGGGATTGAGATATGACCGCCAGGACTGTCATATCCCTAAGAGATGTGTTTGATCACAGGAGCTGATTGCTGTAGTCCTCAGTACTCAGCTGGGCTACAGTTCAGACAATGTAACGTGTTTCCCATTTATTCCGCAGGGAGACTTAAAATCTAAACGCACATGGTCTCACTTGTCTGTAGGACAAGAGAGGACATAAAATGCATTTTCCGTGTGCAGATAAATTAAAACGTGTGGCGTGCAGCTAGCAGAGACATCCTTCTTTTCCATATTCCTGGAGGACTCTTTCAGAACTCCATTCTGACTGCCAGTCTAAAGCATCAGAAAAATCAACCTTCACCAGATATTTTTATACTGAGACATGCAAAGCAAGAAACAGAAGTGAATGTACAACAATAATTCAATTGACATGTAGGATGTGAAAAAGAGCAGATGATGCTGGTGAAATGACCCGCTGGGCTAACAATCAATTTCCAAAGCTAAAAACTGTAATATAATGTGATATTTGAAATCAGGTGATAGTTACTGCCCTCCACAAAATGATGGAAGTAGACGGGAAATAATATCATGCAGTAATTAAACTAGAGTATAGTGAGATGACGTTTCTCGTTTAGCAGAGTTAAGAGGGGGGCTTCCTGCGAATAGGCTTAAACCTCCATAGTTTCTAGATGTAATCCCAAAAGCAGATTTCTAATAATTAAATTATGCTTCAACACTGTAAATACGTTTCCTTGTACCCATTCAGTGAAATCTTGTTCCTCCCATCACATTTTGGCCAAGATAATGAGCAACAACAAGAGGCAGGTCACCTAGGCTCTTTGGCCCTGATTTAAGAAAAATGACACACAACTGCGCAAGTGCAGTTGTGCGTCCAAAAATTTACTGCGGGCTAACGCCATTCCTTAGCACCATCTGTGCCCCATATTTAAAAAAGAACGCACCATGGTCCTAAGCAAAGGTTTGCATTAAAAAAAACTGACACTAACCATTGCAAAATGGCGGAAAGAAAAATGACGCTAATGCTGTAAATGTAGCAATAGAATGGTTTACAGCACATTTTCTGATGCTAAACGTGTTAGCGCCATAACAGCATTAGCAAAAAAAAATAGGGAGACAAGATGGAGAATGCAGGCCAGGAGAGACCCCGAAGAGATCCCAATGAGCCCAGTATGATCAAGGAGGGACCAGCCAAGTCCCAGGAGAAGGAGAAGACAAAACAGAAGTGTCGCTTTAGTGAGGAGGAGAACAGCACCTTGGTCAGAGAGGTAACAGAGCACAACACCAGCTCTTCATCACCTCCAAATTGCCCATAGGTAGGAGAGAAGCTTCATGGCAGGCAATAGTATATAAAGTCAACAGTGTGGCAGAGGTGAAGATGACTGTCACTGCTTGTAAGAAGCACCAACAGATTACAAGCGCAGAACTAAAGAGAAACTGGCCAGGAACTGAAAGACAGCACTGAAGACTGGAACTGGAAGTTCTCAACCCCAAGAGGACCTGGATGAGTTGAAGGAGACGGTGGCAGTGGTCATCCCACAAGAGCAGGTCACTGGAATCACAGGACAGCAGAGACTACCAAGACCTAACACAAATGCATGGTAAGATGCAGGGGGTACTATCAGAAATTTTACAAATTTCAGAAGGGGGTGGCACATAGGACACACTGATGCATGCAAAAGTGTTTCGTCTTATGAGGAAATTAATCCCAAATACTTCATCAGGGCTGTAACAGATACAAATTGTAACCATCGTTATAATTAAAAAAAAAAACATTGGTCATTCAGTATCATCATCCCCGTGACATTTGTGAAATAAACTCTTGTAATGTGACAGTTCGTGAACAGTTAGCAGTAAAAATGGATGAAGCCACCCATAAGAAGCTAATTGTTAACACACACATCCAAAAACTTAATTCTTGTCATGTGGTATATAGTCAACTGACAGTGATAACTTATGGTTGGATAAGAAGAACACATGCGACAAAATGACATGCGCGTGAGAGGCCCCCAGTCACCAATGAATAAATAGTCAAAGAAGGATAAAGCCCAATAGTGTATCCCTAGCATCCAAAAGAAAGAAGACTCAAACCGTCTCTTTAGAATAGAGAGGAAATCTCAAAGCGAAATCATAATCATGAAAATACTAACAATAAGAGTCAAGTTAGAATTAACTGTTTATCCAGAAACATACCTTATGCAAATACTGTGTGAGACCACAGCTCCTGAAACTTATAAAAAAACTCTCCTGGCAACCTAACTGGCATACCATCTACAAAAAGAGGGGTAAACAGTGAATCGATTGACCATGAGCACCCATTTTATTGCCCAAACCAAGGTGAAAATAAAGTGAATGAAACAAACATATATAAAAAACCTACCCTGTAACGTAAAGTCCAAACTCAAGCACATATTCCTAAACGGTGTATGTATACACCCATAAGTATCTGAAAGGCATATAGAGATAAAATCTTAATCCAAACCGACCTCATCTCGGGTAGAAAATGAGAATATCTAAGACCCAACTCCCACACTCACCTTCAAAAATGAAAGGACAAGGACCCCGTTCCTTGTCTCCTACGGCGCTTTCATGTATCGTAAAGAGACGCCCAAACACCAGACGTCCCTCTTTTATATTCAAAACACAATCTATCTTAGTAGAAATTAAAAGAGAACTGAATGTTCCTCATCGTACGTGCCCCGTTTCATTTAGGCGCGTAAAGCGTCAAAGTGAAGAAAAGCCGTCTCCACAAATGAAGCGGCCTGTGAAGCGCCAAAATTTACACCTTAATTTAAATCCATATACGTCGCCAAAAGATTTTCAGTGAAAGTTTTGAAAAGGGACAAAAATTACAGCAGCCTCAGAGGCAAATGATAGGCGCCATATTGGGTATGTTGTTGCGTCCGTGTATGTCACAACTCCATACTTCCAGTAACTAAAAAATGAAAAAAGACTATATTTGAATCCATCCGCGAGTGCCATCTTAAATGAGAAAATATCATAGGATTTGGGCAACAGTCCGGGATACCCACCCTGGTAACCCAAGAGCCCTATTAACAGCGCTAAATTGGGTAGTTTAAATTACCTCAAAGTGTAATCGCTAGAATGATAATTCTGACTATTCTGGAACGCCCAGCATCCACCTTGTTCGTAAAGAGAAAGATAGAAGAAAGTTCACCCAAATTTGTGCTCAGTTATAAAATGACCTCTTATTCGCATGTCATGACTCCCATACGTTAACTGGGGCCAACTAATCCCCCTCAAACAGTACATCATATTTACAGTTCCAAAGTAAGAATTGACAGATAGGCAGTACATATCCTCCTGACAATGCAGAAAGGATACATTGGAATACTGAATCGTCGTAGTGGTCTGTAACCAAAACATCTTGCGAACAGATACATTGATGAGACCAATAGCCTACCTTGCCCACTTGTTCTGGGCAATCCTAACCTAGGGAAATAAGACCCTTTGCGTAATACCTCATTACCCTCAGTAAGATATCAACATCATAATAACTCATGCACATACAGACAGATTACTCCCTCAAGTAGTACTCCATTTCAAAATTTGTGTTGAGACCCTGTTCCACCACCCTCAGTTTGAGGATCCAGTAACCTCCACGTTTCCTTAGAGCCAGTTCCCTATTTCCTCCTCTGCGATCTCTAGCCACGTGGTCAAAGCCAAAAAATTCAGAACTTTTCGTCTGGCCTTGTTTAGTGCAAAGTCTCCTATGAGTAACTATAGGATAGCTATCATCATTCTGTCTTAAGGCCCTGTAGTGTTCACTAACTCTAACCTTAAGTGATCTGATAGTACTACCTACATAGTAAAGTCCACATTTGCAAGTAATCAAGTAAATGATAAATTTGCTGTCACATGTAATGTTATGCTTGATAGAGAATTGATCCCCTGCAAGACTCTTGAAACTGGAAATGCCCGATTTGGTCCATCTGCACATACCGCAGTGTCCACATTTATGGAACCCCTTATTGTGGCTAGTGAGCCAATTTTCCTGCTGGGGTGCAGTTCGGTAACTAGGGCACAGCAAATTCTTGAGGGTCCTGCCTCTACGATATGTAAGGACCGGGGTATCAGAGACTAGTCTTTTAATGTTTGGGTCTGCTGTTAGCACATGTCAGTGCTTATTCATGAATTTTCGTAACAGAGAAGCCGTTTTGTATAATTCACTATGCACCAAACCTTAGCTTCCCTTGATCTGACTTTGTGTTTGAGTGTATCATTTCTGTTCAGACGCATTGCTCTGACCCGTGCCTTATCAATAATCGTGGGAAAATATCCTCGTGACTGAAATCTATCTACCATATCTCCTATGCATTGTAAGAAATCAGTCTCTAGGCTGCAATTCCTTCTGGCACGTACAATTTCACCATAAGGTATCGAGTTTTTCTGGTGTGAGGGATGTGAACTGCGCGCATGTAGTACAGAGTTACAAGCAGTACTTTTCCTGAAGAGACAGCTCTCAATCTTATTATTGTGGATAAAAATTTCTACACCACGAAACGCTATGCTGGTCGTGCTATATGCTGAGGTGAATCTAATGTTTAAATCGTTAGAATTTAGATAGGCCAAGAACTCATTGAGTTTTAGTACATCTCCTGTCCAAATCATTAGACAATCATCAATGTATCTACCCCCAAAAAGTATATCTGTGCTCCATGTGTTACCCTCCTTACTCCAAATGACTTTCTGCAAAAAAAAAAAACATGAATAGGTTTGCATAGGCTGGCGAAAATCTGGAACCCATAGCCACGCCACATTTCTGGTGGTACCAATCCTTCCTAAACAGAAAGAAATTGTTGTTCAAAATCATCTCCACCATGTTCAATAACATATAAGTGTGACCATATAGACTTGCTGTTCTCGTTTGGAGGAAATGACGTAAAGCTGTCATTCCCCAAACGTGATCAATAGTCGTGTAAAGGGAAGTCACATCCAATGTTACTAATGTCATCCCTGGTTCCCAATAAATATCAGTCAATATACTCAATATATGCTTAGTGTCCTTGATAAAAGAAGGGAAGTTAACAACAAAGGGCTGCAAGAAAATGACCACATTTTCCGAAAGTCTCTCTGCGGGGCCACCTATACCCGAGACAATGGGCCTACCTGGTGGAAAAATTGAGTTCTTATGTATTTTAGGTAACGTGTAGATGGAAGTGCTTCTAGGCCTAAAAACTCTAAGGTACATCAGTTAATCTTCTCTCAATAGTGATTGCTCAAACATTCCTGCAGGAATTTGTTAATTTTATTCGCTAGTGCAGGTAAATGATCCAAACCAATTCTCTCATAGCAAGAGGGGTCATTAAGTTGTCTCAAAATCTCTTGTTCATAATCTAGGGTATTCATAACTACGATATTGCCACCTTTGTCCGCCTCCTTAATCGTAATGTCTGTGCAAGATTGTAAGTGTTTTAAGGTCATGCGTTCTTCGAGACTCAGATTATAATGATGATTGAAATAGTGAGTCTTCTTACTAGATTCAAACGTATTTAAATCACGCCAAACTAGCTTGAAGAATGTATCAATACAATTACCACTGCTGAGAGTAGGTGTCCACCTTAGTTCTTAGTCCACTGTATACTGTATCCATTGGGATATCCAAATCTGCTAGAATTTGGGATACAGTGGTGGGATCTTGCTCCATGTTTGCAATAGACAGTAGTGTTGCCGTATCCTGGATGTCCTTAATAGAGAGAGGATAGTGGTTCCTATCATTGTCAGAGAGAATATTTCCGTCCCTATTATCAGTGTGAAGAGGAAAATATTTCTTGAGTTTAAGATGTCTAATAAACTTTTAAAAATCAATCTTAGTCTTTTGGAAGTCCCCAAAGTCCCCTGGACAAAATCCAAGACCTTTGCTCAGTAATGAGATATCATGAGTCGTAAGTTGACTATCCGAAAGGTTAACAATTGCAATGGAACTGTTATCAGTATTGTTTATTTTTCCTTGTTCCACGACCTGGTCCTCATTCCCATTCTTCCCTCTATGTGTTCCTCCTCTCCTACCCCTCCTTGTTTTCCGGGGTCTACCTTCCGTCGATTTGTTTCCCATTGTCCCTGTCTTATCCTCTGGACCTCCACTAAAAAAGAAGGGGTACCTTGTTATGTCGTAACATCTTGTCTGGAGATGTTAGACATCCCACTTGCTTCACTGTTACTGGTCGAGACACTATTAAGTGATGATGAGGAACCTACATCCCGAGTTTGTACATACTCCCCCTCTTTTATTAGGTGGTCATATTTTGGGGAAAATGTAAATATTCTTCCATTTTTATAGTCTAGTTCATCCCGTTTAAGCTTACGTGCTTTCCTTTGTGTGATGTCATTCTGGTGTCGTTCTATAACTTCATTCAATATTTTGTAATTCTTCTCAGTTGCTTCCTCTAAATTCATATTTTTAATCTCTGATTCCAAAGAAGATATTTCTGCTTTTAATTTAGTAACTTGTTGTTGTGTAGTGAATCCTAGTTTGTTTTAACGGGATAACAGGAGTTAGCTTAGCCGTAGGCTTGTAAACTCATGCCCCGTCACCTAGTGACTTTTAACCTACTTAGCTTGCTATGTCTTAGCCCATATAATTATTTATTTCCTTTAAGATGGCGGCCTTGTTTATAGTTAGGCCACTTGTTATGAGTTTTATTATCAGTGTCACTGCGCCAAGGCGTCAAGATCAAGCACAAAAGACAAACAAACAGTAGGTGTTCAGGTTTTGAGGGATTGTTGATATTAATTGCCGTCCCAAGCATGCCTGTTATCTATTGTTTTGAATTACACCTACGCCAGGGGACCTTGTAGATCTGTATAAATACATCACACTTTAGACAGATAATCAGAGGGATTCCGACCAGAGGGCATCACCACCATCGCTGATACCGATGCTGCAGTCATCTTGACGCTGACCCAGTCTTCGTGTCTCTGCGGAGTCTGAGATAGAGACCTCATTCCAAGGTAACGAGGGTTGGGGGCTCCTCTCATGGACACGGCTTTGGCAGATTAGGTTTAGCAAGCCCAGCTCTCCTTTAGGTAGGAGGTTAGGCCTATTCTCATTATGGTATTAGGGCATATTCCATTCCACCTTATATATATATATATATATATATATATATTTCTTTCATATATTGTAAAATGGCGGGGGTCTTCATAATCATGACTCTCTTCTTCACAATACTGTTGCTTGGTATATTCATTATCCTAATCATTGCAGTTCATGCAACTTATCGCAAATTGCAGTTATGTTAAATAAAAAGCTATTATAACTTTACTGCATCTGTGTCATTGCCTGTGTTTGTATGAGACAACATATATCTGTGAGAAAAGGGTAATCTCCGTTTAACCACGACAACCCTGAGATATCTTACTTTGAGTCCATGCGTAAGCGACTGCCATAAATCACCTTTTACTATTATGTTTCTGGTGAGGTGCTGCTAGTGAGCCGGTAAGGTTGGGACAATAGTTGCGACTTGTTGTAGGAAAGACTCAGTCGCCTACAAACAAAAGTACTGTTATCCTTAAACCAGCAGTCTTGCTCAGAGCAAGAGCCCAAACTAAGACATGGCGCCACCAACGATGGTGTTTAGGCACTAATTTACGGATACCCTGACTATCACTGTCTCACAGACAACAGGTACCCTAAGTACCATTATACGGAGACGTCCGTGGTCTTTGGGAGGATCCTCCTCAGCTGAACAGGTAACACCTAATTAAGCTGTAGGTTGTTCGAGCTGGAACTCATAAAAAGGAAGAACTTCCCCTATTTGGTGTTCCGTTTCTCTAAACAACTATGGCTAATACCATAGACATTCCTGCAAATGCTAGACATGCACTTACACAACATTTATTAGCGCATGGCCTTACAGAAGAGGGCGGGGATGTTACGCTGATAATAGAGGCAACTGAAGCATACCAAACAGAAACGTTTTACTGTTGGGTCACCTTTCCTGAGGCTGACCAGAGAATGCACACATTTCACACATATGAAATTGCGAACTTGCCTGTACGGTACGAAGCATACCAGTATCATGAAATATCGCTCACGTATCAAGAGCATCAGAACTGGTTTGAAGGCGCCCTACCACATGTACTACGACAATTGAGGCTAGGTCCTTTGTGTAATGACGGACCTACATGGCCTATGTTTGCCACATATACACCTCACCCAGGCATAGTGACCATGCCGATCGCAGATTTACGAGTATTATATAATGAATTAGTGGCATTATATAGACGATTGGTTCAGTTCGTAATGCGAACGTTGAACACTACACCAGCGCGTCCAGCACCGCCAGTAGCTGGAGGTTATCAATTGGCTACTGGGATTAATCCACAAACGGTGCATACTATTATGGGTAAAGTGCCCACGGAACGGGAAAAAATACCGTTCTGGATTGCCCAGAAGACTAATCAGCTGGAAGCTGTGTTTCCCCATACGGGACCACAGGAAAAACATAGACTGCTCACTATGTGCTTGCCGTTTGGGATGATTCCCTCGGTGGATGACTGTGCCACATGGGGTACAGTCTTCGCTGCCGTTTATACTGCCACACATGGTACCCCGACACTTGCCAATTTACCGGAAGTATTAAAACAAATGCAAAATGAACATGGGGCTGCACCGGCCCTGGATCTGGGGATGAAATTGATGCGTAACTTTGACGCCGTCTCCTCGATACTACTAAGTAATATTAAAGGGGAAGCGGTAGCACTGGCAATACGCCAGCGTCTCCGGGAAACTCCAAATCTGGAACAAGAGAGACAGCTGCCAAAAATAATTTCCGATACCTATACTAGTATAGGACTGGATAGTTTGGGAGCCAAACCTAAAAAATTGGAATTACCAAGTACCACCCATAAGGAAGGTACAAAGCAGGCACAAGTGGGCTCTAAAAAGCGCTGGGACAAACAAAAAGATTTCAAAGAAAGGAGAAATAAGAGAGCTGATTCTCCACATCCGGAGTACTCCGAAAGAAGGTATAATCTCAGAAATAGGGAGCACATTAGACCTCCAGACAGATACACTGATTCACGTCCCTCTCGTTCCTTTCAAGACGCACCGGATAAACGTAGCGAGAGAGGGGGCCGTCAAGATCGACGTCCAGAATACGTGAAATAAAAGAAAGACTCACCACAGTCTACCATTAAAAAAGAAGAAAAGACTCCTCAGCAAAAGCCACAGTTTAAAAAGAAGAAGGTGGCAGCACTGACAGTTAAAAATGCCAGTAGTATTGAGAACTCTGTTGAGGAACAAGAAGTGGGCCGTGACTCTGTTGGACAGCGCAGAAGTGGTCACGATATGTCGCCAGAGTCTGAAAGATCATCTGGATGCGACAGCAACTAGCGATTACATCGCGGTTGAGACAGCGGATGGCCGCGTTCTCCCCCCCCCGATAGGGTTTATGATTTAACAATTCAGATAGAGGGAGACGTGGAACGCATTATTAGTGTGATATTTTGGGATGAACTTACTAGTGATATCCTGTTGGCCGAGAGAGATTGGCCACCTGAACACGTCCGCAAGCTCCCGCATGGGGAAGATGTCATTTTGCCTTCTTTCTCCGATCTTGTTCCAGAAGCAGCCAAAGAAGCCCATGCTGCTGAATGGGCTTTAGCGCAGGCACCAACACTATACCGTAATCATGTAGGTTGGGACAAGGACTCTCCTTGTCATGGTATTCCTGTTAGGTCTACACCCCAACCACAGCCACAATACACTGTTAAACATGAGGCAAAAGCTCCAGGGAAGGAGATACTATCACAACTTGAATACCTGGGAGTGATTGAGTCCTGTACATCGGCAATGAATAATCCACTATTCACAGTTGCAAAGCCAGATCATTCACATAGAATAGTGGTTGATTATAGACACTTAAATAGTCATACACGCACACACATATGCTATACAAAATTCACACAGCACAGCCCTGATAAACAATATAGTGCGTAAGAAACATAAGACTACATTGGATATATCTAATGGATTTTTCTGCCAGAATTTAGCACATGAAAGTAGGGACCTAAGTGCATTTTCATTTGGCTCTCAGAAACGCTTTTGTCGTTTACCTCAAAGCTATAAAAATAGCCCAGGCCTGTTTTCAGCCCGTGTAACATCAATTTTGCACGAGATTGATTCCGATGCAGTGTCCTATGTGGATGATATCTATCTCACTGACGACGCCCTCGACATTCATCTTGCGAGGGTCGATCGGATCATTTTGGGATTTGCAGACCTAGTATATAAATGTAATTTAAAAAAAAGCAAGATAGCCTTTCTTAGTGTGTTGTTCCTGGGATATGAGCTATCAAACGAAGGGAAGAGCCTGGCCCCGCACTTTCTAGAAAAGTGTGCTCAACTACGGCCTCCAAACACACTTAAGAAATTACAGTCATTACTGGGTTTCTTCAATTTTGGCAGAACATACATTCCAGATTATGCAGAACGCATTAAGCCACTTTATGACTTAATTCAGCCCAATTTTTCTAGCAGAGGATGGACGATTGAACACACACACATCCTTAGGGACATGCAACAGGACATGCTAGAAGCTAAACACTTACACACACGTGACAATAAAACAAATTTGGTCATCAGAATAATTGCTGGTGCCCTTGGATTTACTTATGTCACCTTTAATGAGGATGACACAGTGCCGATAGCATATAAATCACATTTATATTCAAATGCTGAAAAACTTTTTGCACCTACAGAAAAGATTCTGACAGCAGTTCAGATGGCCGTCATAAAGGAGAGGCCACTTCCCAGGGGAAACGCACTATTGTTGTCTCCCCGGTGCCTGCCTTAGAGGCTGTCACTAAAGCGAGCGTTCCGAACGCTAAGGCATTACATCCACGCTGGATTCAATGGGCAACGTCTCTGACCGCCACTGATGTCGATTATGTATTTGACCCAAGACTTCAGACACAAGAATTTCTCCAGTATGAACAAGAGTACCCCGCTCCTCTAAATATCTTGCCACTAGACAGTTATAATACTATCATTTATACTGACGGATCAGCACAACCGGCTGTAGGTACAAAACATCAATACTCGGCAGCTTGCGCAGCCGTGTGCGGAGTGAAGGAAGCTGGAGTTTTCCACCCTCACAATAGCTACATGCAGACCTTAGGGGACTGCACAGCCCAGTTGGCTGAGCTTAAAGCTCTTATTCTAGCGCTCAAACATACTGAGACAGGAAGCTAGACTTTGATAATCTGTGATTCATATTACTGCGTCCAGTCATACAATGAATATCTCAATCATTGGAAACTGAACGGGTTTAGGGATTCTAAAGGGAACACCATTAAACACAAAATGTTGTGGGGAAGGGTGGCTGATCTTAAGGATAAGCTACCATGTGTCCATGTAGTTCATACATTAGGACACCAACGTGTAGGAATACACATTGCCGGTAATACGTTGGCTGATGAAGCGGCCAAAGCATCAGTAGCTACGGCTTCTGTGGCTGCAGTGACTCATTCTCGGACGAGGTTGGATAATGAAATACTGATTGCCGTTAAAGCTTCGGCTGCAGGCCAGACCCTTCCGAAAGGATACCCTACAAACTATACTTACCATATCAGTGCACAGAATGTTGCTTATGCAACAATTCCTGGGGTTGGAGATCGAGTGATCCCCAATGAAGACCAGAGATTAGAGCTGATTACAGCCGCACATGAGGGTGTCGCTTCTGCACATGCTGGTATACAGGCCACTATAACAATTCTACAGCAACGATACTGGTGGCCTGGTCAATGCAGACAAACTAAGCAGTGTGTCCTTTGCTGTGACATTTGCCAGCAGATTAAAGGCTCTAATATCAGATGCCGTCCGCAGACGTCCCTCTTAGTGTCAGACAAGCCACTTCAGTGTGTGCACCTAGACCATTGTGGTCCCTTACAGCCTGATGGTGCATACAAATACATTCTAGTGGCTGTGGATTCCTGTGGGTATGGTCACAGCGGTCGGCTGACGCCCGGACTGTTAGAAAAGATTTGCTGATCTTTATCGGTACATATGCGGTTGCAGCATTCCATTCGGACCAGGGTCCTCCATTTGCCTCTAAGGCATTTAGGGACACCATGGGGACGATGGGTGTTGAACTCCATTACTCCTCACCATACCATCCTGAGGGAAATTCGGTCGTGGAGAGGCGGAATCGTGATCTAAAGCAGTCCTTAACAGCTCGAGTATTAGGTTCAGGCCGCAGTTGGTTACATCACCTATATGGGGTCCAGAGAGCACTGAGTAATCTGCCAAGATGGTCCTTGGGGGGAAAGTCTCCATTTGAGGTTCTCTTTGGGATACCTATGTATGTCCCCGATCTTGATGCCCCTGGTATGGTGGCATCAGAAACACCATTTGACATAAAAGAACGTCTCACTGTTTTACAGGAGCTTCAACAATTTCGTGATGATAAATCATCTGCAAGTGCTGCCACCTTAGGAATAAGGGAATTGGCGAAAACTTCGACTGGCTGGATTCCTAATGTTGGGGACCTGGTTCGTGAGAAGATCGCTGTGAAAAAAGAGTTCGGTCCATCATACAGAGCACCTGTACCGGTCTTGGGAATAAAAGGCACCAGGACTGTCATCCTACCACCATTGTCTGGTTCTAAATCGAATAGATTCATCTTCATTGATGACATCAAATTACACCATGTGGCCGATTCTCCACAGTAGACCAGGAGGTCACTTGGGTGGTTCCCGATCCCCTCTCACTGCCCAACAGGACATCCATCTACATAATAGGATGAACATCACTGCTACTGACTATGCAACTATGTCAACTGCTGTTCCAGATACTTCCTCGACCATGGGGAGGGCGGAAAAGGAACTTTTGTTGGTTCCGGTCTCATCTTCGGTGACCACCCGCTTCAAGATTTGGCTGTATTTTACACGAACACTTCCACAACTAATGATGTTGTCTATCAAGACCCTCCACGAGCGGTGGATCAAAATGCAGCGGGTCCTGTGTTTGCAGAGACTTCCTCTGGCTATTTCGTAGACATTGATGATTTTTCTCCGGATTCATCCTCAATTGTGACTGACAAACTTTCGAACAGTAGTAAGCTGTATTGATGGCTTAAAAAGAACTATTTGATCTACCCATGGAACTATCTATGGTTCTGTTTGACATTTATTGCATTATTTTTATGGATTGGTTTTGTGACTGTTTTCTTTTTGCTGATTAATGGTCACTATATTCCTGATCGCTCCTCTGTGGAGCCTGTTGATGAAATTTTAACACCACATCATTCTTCACATAAGGTCCGTCGGGATTTGTGCCCTTTAAATATTACAGCTATACCAATTACTGATGGGATTGTGTGGGACAAAGTTCCATTCGATATATATGGGCCTACGGAGATTATTCAAATACCATAGGTGTTCAAAATTTCAATGTCTGATGTTATTACACCATGTGTTTTTCTGATGATTGGGATGTCCAAACAGTTGATTCCATGCTAGCTGAAATGAAGGACTATTCCACTTTTGGAAGTGATGATGTATACCATTATACAATGAATTATGGGGAAATGTTCTGCTATAATAATTGGGGACATCACTACCTACACCGTGCAACTAGATATAGGCCTCTCTTGAACCACACACAGTGGGAACACTGTTCAACACCACAGGTGGGGAGTCTAAAGTATTACAGCGATAAATTACATACTTTTCCGGGCATGATACAAAAAAAGCAGAGTCGTATTATTTTAAAATACCTCCGGCACAAATTAGGAAACCTTTGCTAACAGATACGAAACTGATTTATTCAGATCCCTTTGTTTCCCGGCTCTCGCTTGAGGGTTAGGAATATTGGAAAGATACTATTGATTTGAAAAGTGTATGGGGAACACAAGTTTGGCAGATACAGGGTAGGGAATCTTTGTTTCGAGCATGCCTGATTCCTGTGCAAATGATTCTCCTGAATGACAATATTGAGCAGACATCCTGTCTGGGGTTAGCAAAAATTAAAGACCTGAACACGCCCAGTATCCCTACTCCAACAAAATTTAGAGATTGGCAACACTTTCTTAATGTCTCAGAAGACAGGCTAGATGCAATGGTTAAGGCTGGTACCTATAATTCTTCACTTTCCCGTCCCAGCGGGTGATTGGCATGGACCACTGACACTGATGAGTGTCAGAAGCGTTTCTTGAACTCTTCAGGTGGTTTTTCCATTCACAGGCCTGACCTCGCTTTCTATCAGGTCAACATACGGGTATAATTACAACATACAGTGTGGGTAAGCTGTGCCAGCAATGGGTACAGACAAACACGTTAACAGCGGTTAAGAAACACCTGAACACTTTTTATATGCTATGTACAATGAAATTTGGAAACTTTCCCAGATTGAGGCTGCTGCACGTTTAAGGCAACTAGATAGGGAAAATTTGGAAAAAACATTAGCTGTTGTCGACAATGGCATGAACACGCTGTCCAACAGGATTTATTCACTATCAAATATAGTGTCGTCTGCTATTGATATCACTCAGACAGACTTGTCCCGGTTATATCATGGGCAAACACAGCTACGTTCCATCATGCAGCTGGGTTGGACATTACAGACACTGAAAAGTGGCCACATTCCATGGAGGTACATTAATGGGAGTGAACTATTCACTGCTTTAATTTTTCCAGGGAACAAGAGACAATGGCTAAAAGGGAGGCTCGTTTCACCATGCTTCAAGTAGAGAAATTAGATAAGTTGCCCTTCATGGTAGCTGAGAGTCCTTCAACTATCTGGCTCTTGCACGGCATTATTAATTTACCGATTTCGACCTTCCATTTCTCGAGCTGCCTGAAACATCTTGCAGTGGGACGATATGAGCAGCTAGGAGATAGCTTTATTAAGGAAGAGTGGGAGTTGACCTTTGACTATAAAATGTCTGAACGGTGAACAGGAGGGCTTTCTTAGCGGAAATTAATGTGAGACTGCTGTTCGTCTCTTCACAGTCTTTGCAATGCGGGGGTCGCGAATTTGGCCTGTTTTCTGAAGGGTACTCCCGTCCCCTTGATTCGTCCAGTATTTCATGTACTTTCCAATGGCAGTTATGTGGTACTGAACGATGAAAGCTGTTGCAGCTTGCGACCTGGAATTGCCTACGCAATCTCAGTCACGAAGGTAGTTACGTGTTGTGGACATGTTTTGTTTCCCCCCACACGAGAGATAAAAGTATCTGAAATGTGGCCCCACATAGATACCATTAATGTGAACTATGACAAGTTGAGTAGACTAAAGGCGCTATTGTTTCAGAAACAGGTCGCCTTGACATCCACAAAAGAGACTTATGCTCTCCAGATTGCGAGATCATCAGCTGAGATACAATCCCTTTTAAATACCGATTTCCCCAAACACTTTGGAGAGCTGGTATCCAGAATATTCAATGCTTCAAGCACGACTGTGATTGTTCATTTCTTTAAGGCTGTCGGGTCTGGTTTCGTGTCCATCTTCCAGACTGTCTTCGGAGTCATCCCATCAGCCATCCATTCTCTCTTTTCCAGTGTGTTTGGTGGCTTTCCAATTATTTTGGCTTTAATTGGCAGACTACTACTGCTATTTCTTCTGATTCACAGAGGTTGTTTCTTTCCAGCAACACAGAGCACTGGAGCCGCTCCCACCAACTCCACTGTGCCGTGAGCGCATGGTTCGGATCTTCGGTACACCTTTGCTGGTGGAGCTGGAGTTTGACTGGTCGTTGTGATTCGGGCCTCTACTCTGGTGTGTACAACCGGTCTTCCGCTGCATACGGTGTCTCTTTGAACATCTGCCTATGGTCTGTCTTGCTGTTGCACCGACATCTCCTGTGGACCACGAACTGCTGATGTCCCCGATGAGGGTTTATACACGGTCATGCCACTTGAGACTGAGGTTGCTTCGCGAGGCCACCTATGAGCCTTCCGTTATAAGATCTAACATGGATGAGGACGCTGCAGCAAGTATCAATGCACCGGTGAATATGGCTCACTTCTGCTCTGTGGATCCGTTTGTCCACCTAGCAATAGACTTCACTTAAGACGATGTTGACACATTTTTGAGGTCCTTGACTGGTGACTTCGATGACATTCTTCAAGATCCTGCTTATAACACATAATTTGATGAATTTGCTTACCATTTCCCGGTTCCAAAATATGCAATTATAATAAACGTTTGCTGTACTTGTCATAGTTGATATTAACATCTCTGTATGTATTTTTAGATGGATTTGTTTTAACATATTTTAACACACAGCAATTGTTTTATTTTTAGCTTCATTTATTAGCTTGTTTTTTTTGCTTTTGTCTTTTAGTTCAGAAGCAGCTTTTTTAGCGTTTTGGTTCCTGTACCTTCATCATACCTGTTACGGCAATGGGGAGGGTGTAGTGAATCCTAGTTTTTTTTTTGTTTATTTTTTGTTTAAGTTTCAAACGTTTTATTAAGAATATATAAGGCGGTACATACAGCATATAAACAAACTGTTTAGCTTTCAAAACATTGTTTTTGTTCTTTTACCACAATTATTTCCATTGTGAGCATATATGCATGTACTGTCAGGTAAGTAAAAATTCCAAGTTGAGTTTTGTACCCTTATTTTGAAGAAAAATGGAAAACAGGTGGGGGGGGTAATAAGGGGAGGGGGAGCGAGGATAGGGTTGTGTGGGGTGGGTTGATCTTGGTATAGGGGAGAGACGAAATAGTCATATGAAATGGGGAGGGGGAGAGAAGGGGAAGAAAGAGGAAGAAAGAGGAAGGGTAATCGCGGAGGGGTGTAAGATGAAGAGACTCGAGGTAGGCAGGGGGTCTTTGTATCCTGAGACTAGCTTGTTCAGGCCTAAGAGTAGATCGTTCTGTACTTCTCCGTCTGTAGCAAGTTATAATCTAGGGGTAGCTAGTATGTATGTTAGATATGGTGAGGTCGGTTAGAGAGTGTCTACGTCCTATATGAGTCGATTTCTCAGTCCTTGTTTGTGTTAGGAAGCGACTTGTATTACTATGTTGGGTAGTTCAGGGTCTCGGGCATATGTCAAAATTAGAGGCCTGTGGATTGATAGAAAGAGAGAAAAAAGAGAGAAAGGGGAGAGGAGAGCGTAGCTAGGGAGAGAGAGAGGGGACATTAGGAGATTAAATGTGTTTCCGGGGTCTAGGATTCTCAGAAGGTGATTGGTAATTGATATTACCTAATCATTGATCATTGAACATTGGTCATCCGTTGGTCATCCACCAGCTGCTTCATGGTCTCTTCAAGAATGGGCGCCAGACCTCCGCAAATTGTTCTGCTTGGTCCTGTAGGTTATAAATCACTCGTTAATGGATAGCCGTTTGATACATGGCCGTCATCCATTCTATGGGTGTGGGGGCAATGCTAGATCTCCAGTGCCGGAGTATGCATATTTTGGCCGTGGCAAGCGCCGTGTGGATTAATCGTTTATGTGCCCGCGATAGGGAGGGATACGGGCGAATGTCATGTAGAATGATAAATGCTGGTGGGGTCGGTTTTGGTATATGGTGAAGTCCGATAAGGCGAGGCGTACCGCATCCCATAGCGACTGGTCACAATATGGCTCTGTGCATCTCCAACAGTTCGCGTGCGGTATCAACCCTGCCCTGAAGAGTTTAACGGGGGTCCAGTACCACCCCTGAAGGATTTTAAATAGGCAAAATTTCAGGCATGCTTCACGTACGCCCCTGTCGAGGGCTTCTAGTATGTCTGGCCATTCTTCATCCGTGTAGGTTATCTCTAGTATATCCTGCCACTTTAAGCGTAGTCGTTCAAGTAAAGTCTGAGAGTAAAGGTGGTTAGTTAATTCAGCATAGAGGCCAGCCAAGACGCCTTTTTGTCGGCCCCATTTCTGAAGATAGGTGACGATGGGTGAGGTTTTGAGCATCCACGGGGGGGTTCCTAATGTTCTCCGCATACAGTGTTTGAGCTGTAGATATCGCCACTACTGGTTACTTTGGATACCGAATTCTTCCTGGAGGGAGGCGAATGTGCGGAAGCTATCTCCATCTATTATGTGAGATATATTGTGGGTACCTGCCTCGGACCATTGGGGTCATCTGAGAATATTCCCTCCTATTTTAATGCTTTTATTCCCTGCTATGGGAGCCTGAGTATGCAGGGAGGGGTGTACTCCTAGTAGTCGATGGGCTCTGCACCACGCTGTGTTTGTAGCCTTGAGGTTGGGGTTAGCTAAGGGAACATGGTCGGCGTATGTTCCTCCCATCTCCGTATACTGTCCATATAGGAGTTTCTCTGTGATCACCCATTGCGGTGGATCGGCTATATCTGGAAGTGTATATATTAGCTGTGAGAGTTGTAGGGCCAGAGAGTATTGTTCTACTGAGGGTAGTCCTAATCCTCCGTAGGGCCGTCGTGCCAGTATTGTTGCAGGTTTCAATCTTGGGCGTGAGGAGCCCCAGACGAAGGCCCTTATGGATGCGTCTATTAATCGGAGTGAGGAAAGAGGTATCTGTAGGGGGAGAATGCCTAGCACGTATGTGAAGCGTGGTAAGGTGACCATTCTGACCGCCTGTGTCCTGCCCCACATGGACAGGCCTAGTAGGGACCATTTGGCAAAGTCTTGTTTCATTTTAGATATAAGGGGGTCTATGTTGTCCCTGACCATATGTTCTAGACCTCGGTTAATGAACGTTCCGAAATATTTAAGGCGGGTCGGGGTCCATTTGAATTGGAGGCCATGTATCGCTGCCCTCGTCGTTATGCGGGATAATGGTAGTGCCTCACTTTTATCCCAGTTTACCCGATATCCGGATAGGGATGCAAAGTCTTCTATAGTGGAAAGTAGTGCTGGGAGCGAGGTTTCTAGATCGGACATTGTTAACAGAAAGTCGTCTGCGTAGAGATAGATTTTGGATATGCCCCCGGTGATATGGATCCCTTTTATTTGGTGAGAATTTCGTATGGTGGCAGCTAGGGGTTCCATGGCCAATAGAAATAGAAGTGGCGACAAGGGGCATCCCTGGCGTGTGCCCCTTCCAATAGGGAATGGGTCTGACATGATGCCCCCACAGTTAACCTGTGCTGTGGGGTGGTCATATAATAAACGTACTTTAGAAATAAATTGTTCCCCCAGGCCAAAATGCTTCATGGTTGTGAATAGGTAGGACCACTCAATGCGGTCGAATGCTTTCTCCGCGTCTAGGGACAGGGCTTCGTCAGGTAATTGTATGGATTCTAACAGTGTATGGCAAAGAGTTCGCATATGATTTCTGGAGGTACGGCCTGGTACAAATCCTACTTGGGTATTGTGAATCAATGATGGTATCACCTTGCGGAGCCGCGCTGCTAGAACACTGGCTAGAAGTTTGACATCCCCATTCAAAAGGGAGATAGGACGGTAACTGCCGCAGAGAAGGGGGTCTCTCCCTGGCTTAGGCAAGATGACAATCGTGGCTTTATTGGATAGAGCGCCCAGGGAGCCTTCTTGACATGCTTCCGTCAGTGCTTCATGGACTGCGGTTATTGCCTCCTCCCCAGCCCATTTATAGAATTCCGCAGGGAATCCGTCCTCTCCTGGAGATTTATGGTAGGGGAGGCTTGTTATAACTTGGGTTATCTCTTCTTTGCTTATGTTATCGTCCAAGAGGGCCCTGCCTGCCTCAGACAGACGGGGTAGATTGGCCGCGGTAAGGAATGTCTCCATTTGTGTTTGATCTGTCGTTGTTTCAGGAGTGTACAAATGTCGGTAGTACTTGGCGAACTCATTTACAATGTCTTGTGGGCGAGTTAGCACTGCTCCTGAAGAAGATGTTATGGCAGCAATGGCAGAGGCTGCCTCTCTTTGTCGGAGCTGCGCCGCTAGGAGGCGACCTGCTTTTTCCCCTTGTTCGTAATGGCGGCCTCGCAATTTTTGCAGTGCGTATTCCGCCTGAGATGTATAGAGTTCATTGTGTGCCATGCGGGCCTGTTCTAAGGCTGTCGCAGCCTAGGGGATGGTTGGGCGGTATATTGTTTAGTGAGGTCCTGTATCGTGGTCTCTAAGGTGGTTTGGCGGGCTATTCTGTCTTTGTTGGCCAGTGCTGCGTCTCGCATCATATTCCCTCTTAGGGTTGCTTTTGCTGCCGCCCATAGGATCCTTTTTGAGGATACAGTGCCTGTATTCTCGGCCATGTATGTAGCTACATGAGCTTTTAATTGTTCCTTCCCTTGGGGAGAGCGGTATCTGTGTACAGCCAATCGCCATGGTTTACGACCAGAGAAGGAGAGTCCCACCTGGATCCGGATTAGTATTGGGGAGTGATCTGAGAGCCCGCTGTCTAGGATGCAGGTGTCTTGTATATGAGGGATTACAGTGTGTGATACTAAGAAATAATCCAGACGCGATTGGGTGCCATGGACAGTGGATAGGAAAGTATATTCCTTAACTTTCGGGTGTTGTATTCTCCAGCAGTCCACCATACCGACGTCGGTGGTCAGGTCTGTCAGAAGCGCTCTGTCGTGATTGTTACATATATCAACAGGGCCTGTCCTATCCATTATGGCGTCTTGGACGAGATTCCAGTCTCCCCCCGATTATGTATCGAGTAGTTCCGATTTCTGTCAGGAGGCGATTTAGCTGTAGAAGGAATGGGCGTTTTGGGCCGGTTGGTGCGTAAATGGATCCCACGCATAATACAGTGTCCCCTAGTTTTAGTTTAGCAAATATATACCTTCCTTCTGTATCATTCCAGGTTTTAATGATAGTGACCGGGAGGGATTTACGCACTAGTATCGCCACTCCACATTTGCGGGGTCCGTTACTTCCAGATTCCTGACTCGTTGGACGGCAGCTGAAGGCAACCCGCCCTACCCAATCCCGTTTAAGTTTATTGGATTCCAGGGTGTCAAGGTGAGTCTCTTGAATCAGAGCTATATCTGATTTTTTGGATTGAAGATAGGACAGTATCTTTTTCCGCTTAACATAGTTCGTCATGCCGTGTAAATTCCAAGAGAGTATGCGTAATGGTCGCGTCGCTTGAGGGTGGGACTTCGACATCTTGGATAATTGTGAGTAAGCACCCTCGTTCCAGGGTTGGTGTTGGTGGGTGGGGGGGAGGGAGGGTGGGAGATATTGACTTAGTTGTTAGAGTGGGAGTTGTGTTTCGATATGATATGGTGTTTTATTTTATACGGGGGTTAGCAGCTGGTGGAGGCCAAGGGAGTCCTCTGGAGAAGAAAGAGAAGAGAGAGGAGAGGGTTGAAGGAAGAGAGGCAATATAAGTAGGACGAGAGCCAAATGGAGGGGAAATATGAGGGGAAAAGAAGACAAGGAGAAATGAGAGGGAGAAGAAAAGAGGGAGAAGGAGGGGGAAGGGATGGATGCGTGTGCTGAAGTTGAGATTGAGAGTATAGCAAGAGAGCGTGCAATTAGGGGGAAGAAGTGGAGAAGGATAGGGATGAGGGAGGTTAGGAGTCCAACCTCCTTCGTTCGTTAGGTCTGTAAACGGCGGGACCGATTTCTCTCGGAGCTCTTGTGCTGTCGGGCGATTTTGATTGGGGGGGGTGAGGGGGGAAACAACAGACAGACAGTTATCGATATGTCGGTGATAAGGAGGTGTGGGGGTACACAGCAGTGCTTATGTTTATGTATCGAGAAGTGGGTCTGTTCATCAGTGGTTAGTGGCTAGTGTATTAGTTATATAACTAAAGTGTATATTGGCAGAAGTAATGGTCGGTTAATAACTATAATACCTGGGCGGCGCTGGAGAGGAGGGGGGGTGTCGGGTGTTGTTGGGGTATGGTGTTTAGGATGTTGTGCCTAGTACTTGATGTTGTATGGTATCGTAGGGTGTTTAGGAGTTCATAAGATAGGGCCGTAAATTAAAGTAGGGACTGGGCAGACAGAAAGACCGAGACCGGCTGGCGAGGGGGGGGGCAGGGCGAAGGAGGGGGGAAAGAGCTCAAACAGAGTATTACAGTTCTCACGTATGCATGGGTACATTAAGATACCAGTATACAATATAATATAATACTTCCTGAGCATTTCTTTTCAACTATAACACTGCCTCGTCTCGTCTCGCCTTACAACGTTTCAAAGACATATTAGGTTGATCAACATAACATATCCTGGTATCTTATCACATTATCATGTTAGGAGCCATTATGCCAAGCGTCTCTCTATTAATCGTAGGATAGGTAATGAGTGTAGCTGAGCCCCGGGTTACGCGAAGATAATGCGTATCTCATCCTATTACTAACTCCTTGCCGTGTATTATTACATCATAATACTGACCTACTAAGGTCTTACTTGGTATGTGCCACCATCATAGCCGTTCTGTTGTAAATGATAGTTTAAGATAGTAATAATGATTAGGATGGGGGTAGGTACGAACATCCGGGGAAAGGAATAGCTAATAGTTTATAATTTACATTGTGATGTTATAATGTGGTGTGGAGTGGCAGTGTAGAATGTCATATTATTTCGCTTTGTTATGCGGTATTATGTTGTATTATGTCCTTGTGTTCTATTTTTATTTATTTTTTCCCCATTTTCTTATTGTAGAATAAAGTAAAGTCAAGTAATGGGAGCTTTGATATGTCTCAGGTTATATCGTGTTGTGTGTCCCTGTATTGGAATTAATTTATCTTTACGTGGTCTAGTCCCATCCCTTGGGATGATAATGGGGGCTAAACGGTTCTAATGTCAGCACTGGTCGAGTGTGGTGTGTATTAGGAAGATTTCACATACTTTGTTGTTTACTACCATGAGATATTTTGTGGTGTGTGGAATATAAGGTAAGTTCCATGATAATTAGTTAGTGTTTATTTTTTGTTATCTGTTTAATGCCCCTGTTACCTTGTTACCTTGTTATAGGGTTATAGGGTCGGGACCGGGCCCTTATTCAACATACAGGGAGTTGGTGGGGTCTGATCCCTGTTCTAGTAATCATCATCTGTTGTGTACTGAGGGCAAATAACGATTTACTGGTAGTTTTCCATTTTAGGGCCTCGGCTCTAGTCATAAAGAACATAGATTTTTCATGTATCTGGTTTTAACATTGATACTAGCAGTCTTAGACAATTACAATAGTAATACACATATGATCTGGAAAGGTACTCATCCTTCCGCGGAGTCTATAGTTGTTATTTTCGACTCTCTAGCGATAGTCCCACAAGTCGTCTTGTCGCGTTACCTTCTCAAGAAGATCCAGTTGTAGGCTTTAAAGGGGAGCGGGATTTGTCTCTCTCCGATAGTTGGGTGTGGGTTACTACTGCGTGTAAAATCTGACCCCTGTCATCATATGATCTGGTTAGTCTCTCCATGTCTCTACCTCTATGACTGGCTCTGGTGTCGTGTAGAGCCGTCTTCACCTTTTCCATTCCCGAGTGGGGGGTTTCGGCCCTATCACTGCCATCGTACAATGTCATGCTCACTGTCTGTGTTGAGAGAGTCCATAGGCTGGGATTGGAAAGAGTCAAGGAAGAGTCTCAATTCGTCGGGGTTATAAAAGTCCTTGGATACTCCATTTTTGGTAACCCACATTCTTGCAGGGTCAAAGAGACCGTATTTCATCTCTAGTTTGCGAAGCCGGGGTCGTAGGGCTAGGTAAGCCTTTCTACGTTCGTTGGTTTCCTTGGAGTAATCGGCGGTTATTCGGATCTCGTGCTGGTCTATTCGGAAAGGGCTGTGATTGCGTGCTACTTGGAGTATTTGTCGGGTTTGATTATGCCGCAGCAAGCATGCGATGATTGGGCGGGGCCTTGAGGAGTTGTCAGAGCGTTTTGGGCCTATCCTGTGTGCCCGTTGGAATTCTAGCGGCGGGTCAAAGTCCAATTAAATCATTTTTGGAAGAGTGGAGGTCAGAAAAGCCTGCATATCCGAGCCTTCTTTGTTTTCCGGGATCCCAAGTACACGGATATTGTCTCTCCGGCTCCTGTCCTCCATGTCTGTTAGTTTGCTCCTGAGGTAGATGAAGTCTTGTTCTCGCTCCTGAGACGTGTTGATCTGCGTCTCTAGTGATCCCATGCGTTGCTCTAGCCCTGTCACTCTAGATTGAAAGCCTGCAATGTCAGATCGCATGGATTTGGTTTCCAGTGTCAATGAAGTTATAGAGGCGTCCATCCCCTCTATGCGGCGGCTGACGGTGGTGATCTCTTGTAGTATCCTGTCCATGGTTGTGGATTGATCTTTATCAGACATCGTGGTGGACTTGTTTAAAGGTGGCGATGTTTGAGGGTTTATCTTTGTGGGGGTTAGGCGTTTGTGTTGTAGCGCTTCTGAGAATAATAGTTGTTGTGCAGGCTTGCTGACAGGTTTATGGTTCGGTTTGTTGCCGGGCATCACCTCAATTGTCTGCAGAGTCTGGCCACGTGGGGCCCGAGTATCCCACCGTGGATTCCGATAAGGATATAGATGATCTGTGCCAGCCTGGTCTCGAATTTATATTGTCTCTTCTCGTTTTTCTGGGTCTTTGGTTGCTGGTGATAGACTTGACTTCCCCCTCATTCCTTCCCTCCTCCTGTCTCCGCTTTCACTTATTTATTGTTCTCCGTATATCTTTTTTGCCCTCATTCTCTTTAGTGTATCCTCCTAGCGTTTTTTGTAAATGGCAGAGGCCTGTCAATGTCAATGTCTATGTCTATGGGGCAGAGAAGGTTATATTCAAGGAGTTGCCATGGGGTCGTTGTTGAGCCTACATTGGCCCTTATTGTTGGAGAGCTGTGACTTGTGTCTGCCAAGGTTGATTCTTCAGTGGTTGACGTTAAATAGCTGAGGGGGGGGAGGGGAAGGGGCGGATTTACTTTCCTCCAGGTATTTCTGAACAGGGGTATGTGTGGCTCTTCGGCTGTCCCCGTCAGTAGCCCGCGCTAAGTATAAGTATAAGTATAAGTGATGGAGGCTTTGATTTCTTACACTGGTGCCAGTCCTCTCCCTTCTCCTGTATCTCTGTTCTCTTGGCTCCCTCTGGCTCTCCTCTTCTCCAATGCCCCTCCAGTCGCTCACCCCTCTCGTCTCTTCGGCTCCACGTGCCTCCCGTCGTGCCCCTCTGCCCTCCTCAGTATTAGCTGTCTGGAGGGGGGGGGCGAAAGTTTATTATCCCAGCGGGAAGGTTTTTGTTGTCCCTCTGTGATGGAAAAGAGGGGAGAAGTCGTGCCTCTGCCTCCGGCGATGCCGTTCTTATTTTGAAGAGATTCGATCCTACCTCTCTGGCCGGGTTTCTCTCCCGGCTGTCGAAGGGGCCGCACCCCTTTGCTGCGTCTCCCCATCTCCCTGTGGGGGGTCGAAGGTCCGCGGGTGTTTGTTGGCATTCTAGGGAGATGGATGCAGGTCGTCACGGCTCCCGCAGTCCCTGCGGCTTGTTCAGCTTGCTCCTTGCCGCTGCGGGCACGCCGTCCCCGGTCTTCCGAAGGCACGACTCCGCCCCTTTTGCCAGGCCTTATCGGCCTGGGGCGAGTCGCGAGTTTCCTGCCTTGCGTCCCACTCCTACGGGGTCCCCGGACACGATTCCGTGTCACCGCTGTTGTAGGGGTGGAGGGGCACCGAACCCGGTGTGTTGTCCGGCTGTCTTCTCGCCCCCGTCGCCCCTCCGGGACCGCCTCGGCACGGAGCTCTCGCTCTAAGCGGCCATCTTGTTTCGTGGCCCGGCCACGCCCCCATCCTTGTTTGTTTTAACGGGAGAACAGGAGTTAGCTTAGCCGTAGGCTTGTAAACTCGTGCCCCCGTCACCTAGTGACTTTTAACCTACTTAGCTTGCTCTGTCTTAGTCCATTTAATTATTTATTTCCTTTAAGATGGCAGCCTTGTTTATAGTTAGGCCACTTGTTATGAGTTTTATTATCAGTGTCACTGCGCCAAGGCGTCAAGATCAAGCACGAAAGACAAACAAACATTAGGTGTTCACACTTAGGGATTTTCCCTCTCTATACTTTCGAGGGATTGTTGATATTAATTGCCGTCCCAAGCTTGCCTCTTATCTATTGTTTTGAATTACACCTACGTCAGGGGACCTTGTAGATCTGTATAAATACATTACACTTTAGACAGATAATCAGAGGGATTCCGACCAGAGGGCATCGCCACCATCGCTGATACCGATACTGCAGTCATCTTGACGCTGACCCAGTCTTCGTGTCCCTGCAGAGTCTGAGATAGAGACCTCATTCCAAGGTAACGAGGGTTGGGGGCTCCTCTCATGGACACGGCTTTGGCAGATTAGGTTTAGCAAACCCACCTCTCCTTTAGGTAGGAGGTTAGGCCTATTCTCATTATGGTATTAGGGCATATTCCATTCCATCTTATTAATATATATATATATTTCTTTCATATATTGCAAAATGATGGGGGTCTTCATAACCATGACTCTCTACTTCACAATACTGTTGCTTGGTATATTCATTATCCTAATCATTGCAGTTCATGCAACTTATCGCAAATTGCAGTTATGTTAAATAAAAAGCTATTATAACTTTACTGCATCTGTGTCATTGCCTGTGTTTGTATGAGACAACATATATCTGTGAGAAAAGGGTAATCTCCGTTTAACCACGACAACCCTGAGATATCTTACTTTGAGTCCATGCGTAAGCGACTGCCATAAATCACCTTTTATTATTGTGTTTCTGGTGAGGTGCTGCTAGTGTGCTGGTAAGGTTGGGACAATAGTTGCGACTTGTTGTAGGAAAGACTCAGTCGCCTACAAACAAAAATACTGTTATCCTTAAACCAGCAGTCTTGCTCAGAGCAAGAGCCCAAACTACGACAGTTGCTCTAAATGGATACTTCATGGTTATTTTTGCTCTAAATGGACACTTCCTCTCAAGAATAAACTGAACTTTCTTTACTTGTATCCTGGTCCGACTTTTTCTGGATGACTCTGAACAAGATACCAAGACATGGAGTATATGATTGATTGAACTTTTATTCATGAGTGCCCTGACTTTTGTTGCTGAGATTTGTTTCCTATGAAACTTAGGAGGAGTTTGGAGGATCCTCCTGTCATGAGCACCGTGCATGCACTTAGTCATTGTCATTACTGTAAATTTGCTAACTTACTGTGAGCGTTGACTCCTATGTTGTTTCTTCCATTGTGCATTTCTCTTTTGCATGCAAAAGTGTTGCATCATGACTTGTAGGACCAGAAACAAAAGGCCCCATCACCACAGGAGCCTCAATTTTAGTGATGCTCTGGTGGCGTAATGCACTCTAACATGTAATAACGCTGCGAATCAGACAGCTCCTTGGTCCTTGGTCATCGGAGCTACTCATAGTCGTTCATGTAAATCAATACTGATTGCATACCCTAAGAATTTTCCCCAACTTGGCCAGTGCAGACATGAGGCAGCTAATTGTACAAAATATCACAGGATATATTGGTACCTAAAAACACAACTTATTAAAAATGTAACCTACTCACTAACCTACACTAAGCTATTCTATATGAACTTATCTTAACTTAACCCTCAACCTATCTATCATTTTCTAACCTTAACTTATACACCTAATGCCATTCAATAAACATTGTCCCCTCCACTTCCATTATGAGAGAATAGATGCCTAGGACAACATGAACTAACCTACACACATAATAACTAATCCTATATCCTAAACAAATATATGTATTTTTTGTTTTAAAACTGTTTTTATTTTGTTTTACATATTCCCCTAAACATAACCTCACACTCAACAACCCCTAAACAAAAACAATGCCTATGTCCCACCCCCAAACTACTCTAACTGTATCCTACAACTAACCTTCTCTGTAATACCTAACCTATGTCTAACCATCTGAAACCCCCTAAAACTTTGAATGATGCACACTGAGAAGGGAAGGTCCATGGAAGTGGTGAGTGGCCACACCTACAGAATCTTGTGCTTTTTCTTGTTAAATTTCAGTAATTTATAATTTTTAGAATTGTCTGCCTCAAGTCTGGCCAACCTAGCCTTCAGTTCGGCCTTGTTTTTTTTGCATTTCTGCCTCAAAGCTGGACCCAGTGGCAGAAGGTGGTGGCTGTTGTGGTGCTGATGCTGTCTGATGTGCTGCAGATGTTAAGAATGTTAGCCACGAAGGAGCACCACAGACTCTGGGTGCGGAGGACACTCCTGCAGTTGGAGGTGGCTTTAGGATGTTTGGCTGGTCCACCATTAGAGAAACCCTTCCATGCAACGGATGACTTTTCGTGTGGTATCTCCGTGCCATCTTCTTATAACCATTGTGGATCTTGCAAATGTGCTAGGAACCTTTCTACACATTTAGTACATTTTTGTTTCTGGGCTGGAGTCATTGTGGCAGCTAGAACACTGCTGTCATCAGTAACTGAATTGGATAGAGGTAAAGCAAGCGTGCATTTTGTGATGACACATGTTGTCAAGCAGTTAGCCAACAACAAGAGCAAAACACAAGTCCATACAATTCTGCCTAGCAAAAATTAACAGTATTTACTACATATCACGGGGATAAAGGCTCTTCAAAGTTGCACACTAGGGCCAAGATGTGAGAAGGTGTAAGGCCTCCTTCCACCACATTAGCGTCATAAGCAATATGACACAAATAAGGCACAACAAGGCTAAATGGTCAGCAGAATCTCAACAAAGTGGTGCAATACCTGTATTGTGCCACTTTGTCATCTCTTACCCTAAATAAGGCCTGTGTCAGGCATGATGTACGCATGATGTAAGCAAGAGTTGCATAACCCTGGTAGGGTAACTGCCAAAATGGTGCACTGCAATCTAAGAGCTTCAACTGCCTCATTTGTTTATCCTAGTTTTAATGCCAGCTCAGAGCTGTATTTAAAAGGGGGCATACAACTGGCCACAATGAGCTCGTGTACAGGCCAGGGTTAGCTTTAGATTCCCTTGCACTAACCATGAATAGTACTTCATGTCCATCAAGATGTTAACCACAATTGGCACATACCCTATGCCATGGTGTGCCGTATGTCATATACAGCACACACATGTTGGCAGATTGGGGGGAACAAAGAACCAAAAGGAAAGTGGTACAGCACTGGATGCAGAGCCTGTTTACTTCTATCTGTCCCATCTGTGCACAAACTTGATACAGCTCTTACCTACCAAGTACACACGCCACAAACATTTCATACACATGTGATGTGATCATGCTTGCTCAAAACTATCAAGATGGCTAAAACCTTTTGTTTCATCTACACACATCTTATTTGCTACAATCCATGGACTTGTCCCACATCCATCTGGTCTGGAGAAGAGTGCAAATCTCAATGTATACACCACTGACAGTTGTCCTTCTCAACAGACCTCCTTGTGCATCCGGTGCCTTACTTCATAATTGAAGAGCAGTGAAGCACAAGGGATGCAAGTGTCTCCTGGTGAAAGGCCCTTGGAGAGCTCTACCCAGGTACATTTATTGTACCATGTCCTGACTAAAATTGTGCAATGTGTTGCAGACAGTGCTGGAACGGGTGCTGTGAAAACATATGTTTGCTACATCCATGCATTGCATAGAGACAGTACCTCTTACATATCGTGGTTGACATCAGTGTGTTTGTGGCCATATAAAACATTTCTTGAGACCCACTAATCCATGGCAGCACATGTTGGCTCCTATGGAACATTCTATATATTCCATATCCTCAGCATACCACCAGACATGATGTTGATGCCCAAGGACAGATGATGGTGTCGAAATTGACACACATGCCATTTGCACATGGCTTAATTCACATCAAACCCTCTCAGACACAACTCTGTATGTACATATATGACAACAAGGTGACAATTACTGGTTGCATCAGGGTCTTCAAAAGTGCAAACCTCTCCTATGGTGTAGTTTGTGGATCCGCCTGCAAGACATGACAGGCAAACATAGCTTTATGATTTGTGAACAAAGATTTGCATGGATAACTCTTACACATTGCACTTGTTTGGCTGAGTGACCTAGTCAACTTACTGTTAGGAATGACCCACTGCTATCTAAAACATGTCAGTCAAACAGACATAGGTAGTACCCAAAAACATATATATTAATGTGACTCACCCATACATACATCCCTCTGATTGATAGTCACACTTACTGGGGGACAGGACACTGTTCATTGTGCAAAGCTAGGTGGCAGATACTAGGCAAATGTTGTTGTGCCCAGTGCATTGCCACTTTCCTTACACTTCTTAGCACCCCCCTACTGCCACCATATGTTCACCGAATCTAAGATAAGACCCACAATGGCACAGGGTAGGGGGCAAGGGAATCATGATTGTTGATGGTATTGATGTACAGTTCAGGGTTAGTGCCAAGAATTGGGCCCAACCCTGAACAGTACATCAATAGCATCAAGAGTTATGATGCAAATGCTCCCTAATCTGTGGCAAGGTGTGCCGTATCTTAGATACAGCGCAAACATGGTGGTGGTATTGGCGGTGCTAAAGGGTGCAAGGAAAGTGGTGCTGCACTGAGTGCAGAGCCTCTTTCCTTAAATCTGCTCTTTGATGTCCTCACCTTTCTCATGGCATGCTATAATTTTCCTTATACCTTACTGTCATGCACATGCAAAGGAGGATGTAGCAATGTTACAGGTTTACTTACCAACAGGTCTGCCATCCCAAAACACCAGGAGATCTAGGAGCTCGCCTTCCCTGGCAATAAGTTCTGCCAACCGGTGCTTGATCTGGTGGTCTGTGAGGTCCACCTTGAAGATGATGCAGAGCTGGAACTGGACCTTCCCCCAGTGCAGCTTCCTGGCTCGGTAGGGTAGCCCATGATCACACGGCCACCCATTCTCAAAATATTGTGGAGTTAGTGGCACACTAACCAAATGAACCCCCCCCCAGTTCATCTGGACTCATGCGTTGTGCCCTTCCCTTGCCAGACATACTGCTGTCTCCGTTCACAGCAAACAATAACCCCAAAAAATATAATAAGGGCACACGTAACCCCAAATACCCCAACAATCTCCACTACCTCAAGACTAACACCTATCAATACAAATACAATGACAGGACAATTATAGCATCAGGGCATAGCACAAAACTCTCAGCAACGACCATTCCTCAACCAGTGCCAGCTACACACAACCTCTCTGAAACCACACACAGATTAGACTGTAAAATAAAAGTGAAAATAAATTCACTTTACCATGTGTGCAGCACGGAAGTCCTGTTACATTACTTCCTGGGTGTATTCACCACGTTTCATGATATGCTTTATTCTTTTTGAGGAATAACGGCCATGTATGGATTTTTTCAATGAAGGCTGAAAAGGCCTTTCGACTTGCAATTGACACACAGAGGACAAGCATAATTTTTGGAATTTGCAATGTTTGTAGGACAATGGGATGCAAATGTTTTGATGCATACCGGACATGCGTGGATTTTTGAGGGAAGGCTGAGACAGGAAGACAGTTCAGATGCACATGGTGCCAGGCGTCAATTCAGAGACTTGCACTGTATGGAGATGTGCCATATGTGTCAAACCTTTTGCTGCATAACGTCCATGCATGGATTTTGGTGGAAAGGCTGACAGTGCACCCGCATTCACATTCCTTGTTGCAGGGTCAGTGCATCTATGTAGTTTGTCTGGTATGGCTACATGTGTGTTCATGTGCATTTTATTGTGAACCGGTAACATAGGAATGTCTTACCTTATGTACGTATGTGTGTGTGATGCATGCGAGGACTGATACAGTTTGCAAATGTGCCTGTATATGAAGACTCTTAGCCACATACATGTTTTCACAAGTGTACTGAGTGCACATATGGGATACTACTCATGTTGTGTGTGTACCACATTGTCATGTCAGAATTCCGACTGTACGTTACTGTACACAATATAAGATGGGAATCCCCATGTGCAATACATGTTCAGGCATATCATATCCTTAACAAATCTTTAGCAAAGGATCTGTTGACTAAGGCCGACATAAGATCAAGTCAGCCATTTAAATATGAGCACACGTATGTGCACACTCTGGGGTGGAATAAGGAGCAGAGTAAATGATGCAGAGCAATACACGTAATGTATGGTTCCCCCTGCATGCAAAATGTTGGAGATGGTGTGCTGACATGTGTCATTGTAGGTATATATGTGACATGTATTTTGTTTGATAATATATGTATCATGTCTGATAATTGCTGCATGATACAATTGTGTGTTTAGGGATTGGACACATACCAAATCTTGAATACAGCTATCTTATATGTAGGCCATTGTTCCAAAGCTGTATACTCATATCTGTGTAAAATATGTTTCATAATGGGGGCAAATTTGTTCTGGCATTATAAGTTGTAAGTAATCTTGTGATGTGCACATTTTAGGATGTTAATTGTACTCATTTGCCCACCTGCAAATTGACAGCAACAAGCCTGGTCCACCTAGCTGTGACATGCGTGGATACATTTAGGTATGTTGTGTTCACAACACACATTTTCTAAGTTCAATTACTCAAACATATCTGTTATTGGCGGACTGATGAAACTGAATACAATCTGTATGGCAGGGGCGCTATCATGCAATGATCAGTGCTCCTGTTGCACTTTGAATGGCCATACAGAGCCATTGTTGCATGTATGAACACTGGTTGAATGTGGTCTCCTCAGGTCAGTTCACTTTGCGCAATCAGCAGGCCCCTGACTGTGACAGAGGCCAATGTAGCCTACTCAGCAATTTGATTGGGTGTTGGGTGGTGATCTTCTATCATCATGATGGATCATCTGCACTGCGATGCAGAGTCCCCTGCAGACATAGACCAGCACATTTGTGATCCCATGGCCAAGTATGTGTAGTTGCCTTTGAAATACTTGATGTCAGACTTGCCCTATCATATAGTGGGGAACACCAGCTTCTTTGTGTAAAACAAGTCTCATCAGTTCCCATTGTTTCACATGATTTGCCAAGAATTGGTGTGGTTATTCCTTGGATGCTTGGTTAGGTCATTGATAGTATTTTGAATTGTGTCTTGTCTGTAGACCCAGGGTACTGATACTGTCCTCCGTAGGCTTCTCTTCTTTGTGAAAGACAACTTTCAAAGTCTGGCACTGCTAAAACTGGAGTACTCACCCCTTTGGGCTCTTCTCTTACATGGGCTTCAGATGTGAGGCATGCTAAGTGGCTGTCAACTTATAAGTTTCTACTGTTACCCCGTTGGGCCCTGATACTTTGACAGCCTTCACATCCCTGATGGCTCTCAAAATTTACTCCAGGGAAAGCCGTCTTCTAAGGCTTCCCTATTCTCTGTAGTGAGCATTGGGGGATGTCACCCAGGAGCTCACCTACTTTGTTTTTTGTGGTGAAATAACTTGCACAATCGATTTCCCCACAGTAGTGGCCAGACATTTCAGGTATGGTTTGTTCACTACTAGCAAGTTCCCCTGACTCTTTCTGGATCCCAGGTACCCATCTAGCCGTTGCCTCATACCTGTCAAGCCAGGCCAATATTTTTCCTGTTGTGTCCCTCGTTACATTGATGTTGAGTTGTGTTGCCCTATGGTGCATATTTGCAGCTTCCCGTGTCAGGCTCATCCTCCAGCAGAAAAGGCACCTGGCGTCTCAATGCCAGGTTGTGCAACATACAGCATGCCCCGATGATCTGGCACACCTTCTTCGGTGGGTAGTATAGGGAGCCACCTGTTAGATGGAGGCACCGGAATCTGGCCTTCAGTAGGCCGAACGTCCTCTCAATAATACGCCTAGTTTGGCCATGTGCCTCATTGTAGCGGCCCTCTGCCCTTGTCCTGGCATTCCTCAATGGGGTCAGTAGCCATGAGAGGTTGGGGTAACCAGGGTCACCTGCAAATTTCGAGGGATACCTGTTAGGCACACCCTAACCCTTAGTGACAACCCCATACCCAGACACCTACTCATACTGTGTGGGAACCTTGGGCTCACCCATTAGCCACACCCAGTGCCTCTGGAGTAGGTCCATCACATATCAGATACTGCTATTCTGCAAGATATAAGCGTCATGCACAGAGCCAGGATACTTGGCATTCACATGGGAGATGTACTGGTCCACCACACACACCATTTACACATTCATCAAATGGTAGCTTTTTCTATTTCTGTACACTTGTTCATTTCTGCGGGGGTGACAAATGCCACATGTGTACCATCAATGGCACCAATGATGTTGGGGATATGTCCCAGGGCATAGAAGTCAGCTTTCACTGTGGGCAAATCCTCCACCTGGGGGAACACGATGTAGCTGTGCATGTGTTTCAGCAGGGCAGACAAAACTCTGGTCAACAGGTTAGAAAACATTGGCTGAGACATCCCAGATGCCATGGCCACTGTAGTTTGAAAGGAGCCACTTGCCAGGAAATGGAGCCCTGACAGAACTTGCACTAGAGTGAGATACCTGTGGGCTGGCAGATAGATGACATCAGGTCTGGCTCCAATTGGGCACACAGTTCTTGGATTGTGGCACAATCAAGTCTGTATGTGATTATGATGTGTCTGTCTTCCATTGTCGACAGGTCCACCAGGGGTCTGTACACCGGAGGATGCTGCCATCTCATCATCTGCCCCAGCGGTTGTAGCCTATGGAGGAGAACGGTCAGCAGAGGGTAATTTACCACATAGGTAGCACAACTGTGTCTGCAGTAATGTTAGTAAATCCGTGTGTGAAATAGTTAGTCCGTATATGTGCCAATATGTGCTGTGACGCAGTTAGGTGCCATGCCATGTGCACCCCTGAAATGGCGGCTGCCTGACTTGTGAGGAGGGACAAGGGGAAATGAGGTAACTGCGCTGGCGTTGTGCAGCATTGCGGTAGGCAGTTGAAGACCGCCGCGCAACTTATCATTGGTCATCATTGGGCCCTATGGGATCCAGGAGCCAATGGCCATGTACACCGGGGGTGATGGTACGCACCGCCGCGGACGTGACAGCCATTTTCTATCTGTTCACTCACTTGATACCTGACCATCAACAAGAGAGGACCTACACTGCAAGTGCTGCTGTGACCTGAGTCTGGAAGCGACAATGGCTCATGTGTCTGGGGAAAGGGCCCCTGCCTTCACTGCGGAGGAGCTGGACAAACTGGTGGATGGGGTCCTCCCCAGTACACGCTACTCTACGGTCCTTGAGACAAACAGGTGATTACACTGTGAGCATGATGCGTGGGCAATGCCTGTTTGGAGTGGTGTGGATGAAAGCCACATGTTGGGGGTGCTGAGGGATGCATGTGAGGATGGTCACTGTATGTGCGTCAGGACATGGATGGTAACTGGTGGGCAATGAGCAAGATGGTCTGAATGGGTGAGTAATTTCCTTTGCTCCTGTAATTTCCCTCTAGGTTAGCGCCCACCAGAAGAAGGGTATTTGGCATGCCATCGCCAAGGAAGTGCGGACCCTGGAGGTCTATCACAAATGGAGCACCCACTGCTGTGAGAGATGGGAGGACCTGTGCTGCAGGAGCAAGAAGACGGCGGAGGCCCAGCTGGGGCTGGCCTCCCAACATGGAAGGGGTGCCCGTCACACCATGACTCCCCTGATGTCACTCACCCATATTGCCACTCATGCATCCGACGCCAAAGCAGTGGTCCGACAGTAACATTACAACTGTGGCAAAAGCACCATGGTCGAACTGCCAGCACTGGCAGTGCCGATAGCCCCAATCTGCCAGGACATCGTTGCAAGCTGCGATACCCTGGGGATTATAACTCCTCTCTTCAGCTGCGTTAACATGGTGGTTTCACCACCATGTAAATGCTGGCAGAGACGGGGTGCTGGTGCACCCAACACAAAACAGCATTATCGCCAGCTCTATTATGAGCTGGCATCAGTGTTGTTGTGCATTTCCCACTGGGCCAGCAGCCGGAAAATGTATTTCTGCCTGCTAGCCCAGCGGGCAACACATGATAGGTCTAGCGGAAAGGCAGGCGCACTGAGGGTCTCCTGTCATTCGGAGTTAGGCGGGCGGCCTTTTCTGCCCAACAAATTCCTAATGAGGGCCTCAGTTCTTAGCTGTAAAGTTTGATTAGGTTGATGGCATGAAGCAAATTGAAAGATGTATTGTACACTGTTTGCTTGTGAAAGGTTTGTATGTTCAATGAAAACAGTTTCCAAGTTATCTTACATATGCTGTAACAGCCCACAAGTCTCAAGGCTTAAGTGTTGATTGTGCATTTACTAATATTGAAAGTACAATTTTTAAAGAAGGAATGTCATAAGTGGTATTGTCACAAGTTCAAACATTAGCTAGTTTGTTTCTAATTGATTTTGATGAGAACAAGGGAAGGGATGAGAACAAGGCCGATATAAATTATGTAAGAGAGTACAGCAGGTTAAGAAATAAATATGCTCCTGATTTAGGACAGTACCCTGTTTATGAAAAACAGATACTATGTCCTAAGTGCAAACTGACAAAGCAGTCAAAACGAATATACATAAGATGGAAAGCAAAACTAAAGAAGAAGGTGTGAAGAAAAGAAAACTGGAAAATTATGCTGCTATTGTTGGTTACCATTTGGATAACACTAGTAGTGTTAACTGATATGCTTTTGTTCTTAATGCTCTCTTCCATTTACCACATGTAGTAAGTTCAATCCAAGAGAAACTATGGAACAAATTATGTACAGCACTTTTTAATTGCCTTTAGTGGTTATCTTGAAACAGAACTGTAATATAATCTGTTTCAGGAATTTGACAACTAGTAGATACATATAGTGGCTCTATAGTATTTACTACAAATGCTCAACAAGATGCACAGAAATTTATGATCCTTTAAATTTAGAAGAAAATGTAAATATTGATGATATATTTGGACTCAGTTATGCAAGAAAACATTAGTGAGTTGCTCTTTCTCGTCTACCACTGAAATGCAATCCGAGCAATTTTTGTATTTAACTCTGCTGGATTCTAAAAGTGTGTCTTTTGAAAAATTAATAACAAAAAATTACCAAACTATGACATGTCCAACATGTAAATCAAATGTATTGTCTATGTTGCTTACTCAGAGGAGTAGTAAATATATTATAGCAATGTTTTAATGATGTAGAAGAAATAGCGCAAAATTGGACACAGAGATTACAAACTTTAAAGCTGACCAGATGTGAATTTTTGGTAGAACATAGGGGGTCATTTCGACCCTGGCAGACGGCGGTGAAGCGGCGGTAAGACCGCCAACAGGCTGGCGGTCTAAAAAATGAGATTTTGACCATGGCGGTTACCGCCATGGCCAACCGCCGCTTCACCGTTCCGCCCGCCAGGGCGGAGACAACCGCCGGGCTGGAGACCTGGATCTCCAGCCCGGCGGTCGTCACTATACCGCCGGCGGTATCACAACCCGCCTGACCCGGCTTACCGCCAACCCCCCCCACCCTTGCCACCCCCCAAAGGTGTCAGGACCCCCCTCCCCACCCCGATCCCCAACATTTCTACACACATACACGCACGCAGGCATACACACACTCATTCACATACACACAACACCCCGCATTCATGCACGCACTCATTCACATACACACAACATCCCCGCATTCATGCACTCACTCATTCACATACACACAACACCCCCGCATTCATGCACGCACTCATTAACATACACACAACACCCCCGCATTCATGCACGCACTCATTCACATACACACAACACCCCCGCATTCATGCACACACTCATTCACATACACACAACACCCCCGCATTCATGCACGCACTCACATTCACATACACACAACACCCCGCATTCATGCACACACTCACACGCCCCCTCAACATACACACACGCACACCCCCATGCATGCACACAACACACAACACCCCCCTTCCCTAACAGACGATCACCTTACCTGTTCCGGTGATCCTCCGGGAGGGAACAGGACCCATAGGGGCAGCTCCGCCGACACCGCCACGCCAACAGAACACCACCACAGTGAATCACAGGACGTGATTCGCTAGGCGGTGTTCTGTTGGCGTGGCGGTGGAGGTGGAGCTACCTCCACTTCCCCGCCTGCCGCCAGTATGGCTGTTGGCGGCTCTCCGTCCGTAAAAGGACAGAGCGCTGCCAACGGTCATAATGGCCCGTGCGGAAGACCGCCAGCACTGGCGGTCTTCCGTACGGCGGTCCCTCGGCAGTCTTCGGAAAAGACCGCTGAGGTCGTAATGACCACCATATAGTACTTTGGCTATAATCTTCTATAAAGGATTAAACATTACTTTTCAACATACTGTATATTCAAAGGCTAAAAATGGATAGATGGACAGAATGAAATGCTAACAGTCTTTAATTTAAACAAAAACTACCTTTCAAACTTTCAAATTCCTATTTATTATTTCTTCAACCAAAGTTTAAAGGCAGATCAGTAGAATAGCATTGGATACAGTCTTGTTTGCATGTGTATCATTATTGCTTCAGATATCATTTAGCCTAACAAGGGTGATGTCTTCAGGAACATATGAAAAACTGCAATGTGCTTAAAATGTATTGTAATACTTTTCAGAACAAAAACAGCTACACAGCCTTATCTGTTCCTCAATCATCACTGGTTAAGATATCATTCGGACTATCAAGGGGGATGTCAACAAAAGCTATGGGAACTAACTGTAAATTAAATAATAATTTAGACTGGTTCCATGCAGAAATATTTTTTTTTACAAGGTATAATAATTAGCAACATTTCTGTATGATCGGTACTTTATTTCAGTACACTAATTACAGGATAAGTACATTTTATTCAGAAATTATAGTGAGTGCAAATTATAGTTATTTGAAGAAAAATATTGAGAAGTTGGAAGTCTCATGCCTAATATTGTTAATTTTAAGTAACATGTTATGTGCTTGTGTTTTTTTTTTCAAGTCCAGATGACAGTTCCCCCCTCATTCAGTGATGAACACTTCTTTTCCTTAAATCTGCTCTTTGATGTCCTCACCTTTCTCATGGCATGCTATAATTTTCCTTATACCTTACTGTCATGCACATGCAAAGGAGGATGTAGCAATGTTACAGGTTTACTTACCAACAGGTCTGCCATCCCAAAACACCAGGAGATCTAGGAGCTCGCCTTCCCTGGCAATAAGTTCTGCCAACCGGTGCTTGATCTGGTGGTCTGTGAGGTCCACCTTGAAGATGATGCAGAGCTGGAACTGGACCTTCCCCCAGTGCAGCTTCCTGGCTCAGTAGGGTAGCCCATGATCACACGGCCACCCATTCTCAAAATATTGTGGAGTTAGTGGCACACTAACCAAATGAACCCCCCCCAGTTCATCTGGACTCATGCGTTGTGCCCTTCCCTTGCCAGACATACTGCTGTCTCCGTTCACAGCAAACAATAACCCCAAAAAATATAATAAGGGCACACGTAACCCCAAATACCCCAAAAATCTCCACTACCTCAAGACTAACACCTATCAATACAAATACAATGAAAGGACAATTATAGCATCAGGGCATAGCACAAAACTCTCAGCAACGACCATTCCTCAACCAGTGCCAGCTACACACAACCTCTCTGAAACCACACACAGATTAGACTGTAAAATAAAAGTGAAAATAAATTCACTTTACCATGTGTGCAGCACGGAAGTCCTGTTACATTACTTCCTGGGTGTATTCACCACGTTTCATGATATGCTTTATTCTTTTTGAGGAATAACGGCCATGTATGGATTTTTTCAATGAAGGCTGAAAAGGCCTTTTGACTTGCAATTGACACACAGAGGACAAGCATAATTTTTGGAATTTGCAATGTTTGTAGGACAATGGGATGCAAATGTTTTGATGCATACCGGACATGCGTGGATTTTTGAGGGAAGGCTGAGACAGGAAGACAGTTCAGATGCACATGGTGCCAGGCGTCAATTCAGAGACTTGCACTGTATGGAGATGTGCCATATGTGTCAAACCTTTTGCTGCATAACGTCCATGCATGGATTTTGGTGGAAAGGCTGACAGTGCACCCGCATTCACATTCCTTGTTGCAGGGTCAGTGCATCTATGTAGTTTGTCTGGTATGGCTACATGTGTGTTCATGTGCATTTTATTGTGAACCGGTAACATAGGAATGTCTTACCTTATGTACGTATGTGTGTGTGATGCATGCGAGGACTGATACAGTTTGCAAATGTGCCTGTATATGAAGACTCTTAGCCACATACATGTTTTCACAAGTGTACTGAGTGCACATATGGGATACTACTCATGTTGTGTGTGTACCACATTGTCATGTCAGAATTCCGACTGTACGTTACTGTACACAATATAAGATGGGAATCCCCATGTGCAATACATGTTCAGGCATATCATATCCTTAACAAATCTTTAGCAAAGGATCTGTTGACTAAGGCCGACATAAGATCAGATCAAGTCAGCCATTTAAATATGAGCACACGTATGTGCACACTCTGGGGTGGAATAAGGAGCAGAGTAAATGATGCAGAGCAATACACATAATGTATGGTTCCCCCTGCATGCAAAATGTTGGAGATGGTGTGCTGACATGTGTCATTGTAGGTATATATGTGACATGTATTTTGTTTGATAATATATGTATCATGTCTGATAAGTGCTGCATGATACAATTGTGTGTTTAGGGATTGGACACATACCAAATCTTGAATACAGCTATCTTATATGTAGGCCATTGTTCCAAAGCTGTATACTCATATCTGTGTAAAATATGTTTCATAATGGGGGCAAATTTGTTCTGGCATTATAAGTTGTAAGTAATTTTGTGATGTGCACATTTTAGGATGTTAATTGTACTCATGTGCCCACCTGCAAATTGACAGCAACAAGCCTGGTCCACCTAGCTGTGATATGCGTGGATACATTTAGGTATGTTGTGTTCACAACACACATTTTCTAAGTTCAATTACTCAAACATATCCGTTATTGGCGGACTGATGAAACTGAATACAATCTGTATGGCAGGGGCACTATCATGCAATGATCAGTGCTCCTGTTGCACTTTGAATGGCCATACAGAGCCATTGTTGCATGTATGAACACTGGTTGAATGTGGTCTCCTCAGGTCAGTTCACTTTGCGCAATCAGCAGGCCCCTGACTGTGACAGAGGCCAATGTAGCCTACTCAGCAATTTGATTGGGTGTTGGGTGGTGATCTTCTATCATCATGATGGATCATCTGCACTGCGATGCAGAGTCCCCTGCAGACATAGACCAGCACATTTGTGATCCCATGGCCAAGTATGTGTAGTTGCCTTTGAAATACTTGATGTCAGACTTGCCCTATCATATAGTGGGGAACACCAGCTTCTTTGTGTAAAACAAGTCTCATCAGTTCCCATTGTTTCACATGATTTGCCAAGAATTGGTGTGGTTATTCCTTGGATGCTTGGTTAGGTCATTGATAGTATTTTGAATTGTGTCTTGTCTGTAGACCCAGGGTACTGATACTGTCCTCCGTAGGCTTCTCTTCTTTGTGAAAGACAACTTTCAAAGTCTGGCACTGCTAAAACTGGAGTACTCACCCCTTTGGGCTCTTCTCTTACATCGGCTTCAGATGTGAGGCATGCTAAGTGGCTGTCAACTTATAAGTTTCTACTGTTACCCCGTTGGGCCCTGATACTTTGACAGCCTTCACATCCCTGATGGCTCTCAAAATTTACTCCAGGGAAAGCCGTCTTCTAAGGCTTCCCTATTCTCTGTAGTGAGCATTGGGGGATGTCACCCAGGAGCTTACCTACTTTGTTTTTTGTGGTGAAATAACTTGCACAATCGATTTCCCCACAGTAGTGGCCAGACATTTCAGGTATGGTTTGTTCACTACTAGCAAGTTCCCCTGACTCTTTCTGGATCCCAGGTACCCATCTAGCCGTTGCCTCATACCTGTCAAGCCAGGCCAATATTTTTCCTGTTGTGTCCCTCGTTACATTGATGTTGAGTTGTGTTGCCCTATGGTGCATATTTGCAGCTTCCCGTGTCAGGCTCATCCTCCAGCAGAAAAGGCACCTGGCGTCTCAATGCCAGGGTGTGCAACATACAGCATGCCCAGATGATCTGGCACACCTTCTTCGGTGGGTAGTATAGGGAGCCACCTGTTAGATGGAGGCACCGGAATCTGGCCTTCAGTAGGCCGAACGTCCTCTCAATAATACGCCTAGTTTGGCCATGTGCCTCATTGTAGCGGCCCTCTGCCCTTGTCCTGGCATTCCTCACTGGGGTCAGTAGCCATGAGAGGTTGGGGTAACCAGGGTCACCTGCAAATTTTGAGGGATACCTCTTAGGCACACACTAACCCTTAGTGACAACCCCATACCCAGACACCTACTCATACTGTGTGGGAACCTTGGGCTCACCCATTAGCCACACCCAGTGCCTCTGGAGTAGGTCCATCACATATCAGATACTGCTATTCTGCAAGATATAAGCGTCATGCACAGAGCCAGGATACTTGGCATTCACATGGGAGATGTACTGGTCCACCACACACACCATTTACACATTCATCAAATGGTAGCTTTTTCTATTTCTGTACACTTGTTCTTTTCTGCGGGGGTGACAAATGCCACATGTGTACCATCAATGGCACCAATGATGTTGGGGATATGTCCCAGGGCATAGAAGTCAGCTTTCACTGTGGGCAAATCCTCCACCTGGGGGAACACGATGTAGCTGTGCATGTGTTTCAGCAGGGCAGACAAAACTCTGGTCAACAGGTTAGAAAACATTGGCTGAGACATCCCAGATGCCATGGCCACTGTAGTTTGAAAGGAGCCACTTGCCAGGAAATGGAGCCCTGACAGAACTTGCACTAGAGTGAGATACCTGTGGGCTGGCAGATAGATGACATCAGGTCTGGCTCCAATTGGGCACACAGTTCTTGGATTGTGGCACAATCAAGTCTGTATGTGATTATGATGTGTCTGTCTTCCATTGTCGACAGGTCCACCAGGGGTCTGTACACCGGAGGATGCTGCCATCTCATCATCTGCCCCAGCGGTTGTAGCCTATGGAGGAGAACGGTCAGCAGAGGGTAATTTACCACATAGGTAGCACAACTGTGTCTGCAGTAATGTTAGTAAATCCGTGTGTGAAATAGTTAGTCCGTATATGTGCCAATATTTGCTGTGACGCAGTTAGGTGCCATGCCATGTGCACCCCTGAAATGGCGGCTGCCTGACTTGTGAGGAGGGACAAGGGGAAATGAGGTAACTGCGCTGGCGTTGTGCAGCATTGCGGTAGGCAGTTGAAGACCGCCGCGCAACTTATCATTGGTCATCATTGGGCCCTATGGGTTCCAGGAGCCAATGGCCATGTACACCGGGGGTGATGGTACGCACCGCCGCGGACGTGACAGCCATTTTCTATCTGTTCACTCACTTGATACCTGACCATCAACAAGAGAGGACCTACACTGCAAGTGCTGCTGTGACCTGAGTCTGGAAGCGACAATGGCTCATGTGTCTGGGGAAAGGGCCCCTGCCTTCACTGCGGAGGAGCTGGACAAACTGGTGGATGGGGTCCTCCCCAGTACACGCTACTCTACGGTCCTTGAGACAAACAGGTGATTACACTGTGAGCATGATGCGTGGGCAATGCCTGTTTGGAGTGGTGTGGATGAAAGCCACATGTTGGGGGTGCTGAGGGATGCATGTGAGGATGGTCACTGTATGTGCGTCAGGACATGGATGGTAACTGGTGGGCAATGAGCAAGATGGTCTGAATGGGTGAGTAATTTCCTTTGCTCCTGTAATTTCCCTCTAGGTTAGCGCCCACCAGAAGAAGGGTATTTGGCATGCCATCGCCAAGGAAGTGCGGACCCTGGAGGTCTATCACAAATGGAGCACCCACTGCTGTGAGAGATGGGAGGACCTGTGCTGCAGGAGCAAGAAGACGGCGGAGGCCCAGCTGGGGCTGGCCTCCCAACATGGAACGGGTGCCCGTCACACCATGACTCCCCTGATGTCACTCACCCATATTGCCACTCATGCATCCGACGCCAAAGCAGTGGTCCGACAGTAACATTACAACTGTGGCAAAAGCACCATGGTCGAACTGCCAGCACTGGCAGTGCCGATAGCCCCAATCTGCCAGGACATCGTTGCAAGCTGCGATACCCTGGGGATTATAACTCCTCTCTTCAGCTGCGTTAACATGGTGGTTTCACCACCATGTAAATGCTGGCAGAGACGGGGTGCTGGTGCACCCAACACAAAACAGCATTATCGCCAGCTCTATTATGAGCTGGCATCAGTGTTGTTGTGCATTTCCCACTGGGCCAGCAGCCGGAAAATGTATTTCTGCCTGCTAGCCCAGCGGGCAACACATGATAGGTCTAGCGGAAAGGCAGGCGCACTGAGGGTCTCCTGTCATTCGGAGTTAGGCGGGCGGCCTTTTCTGCCCAACAAATTCCTAATGAGGGCCTCAGTTCTTAGCTGTAAAGTTTGATTAGGTTGATGGCATGAAGCAAATTGAAAGATGTATTGTACACTGTTTGCTTGTGAAAGGTTTGTATGTTCAATGAAAACAGTTTCCAAGTTATCTTACATATGCTGTAACAGCCCACAAGTCTCAAGGCTTAAGTGTTGATTGTGCATTTACTAATGTTGAAAGTACAATTTTTAAAGAAGGAATGTCATAAGTGGTATTGTCACAAGTTCAAACATTAGCTAGTTTGTTTCTAATTGATTTTGATGAGAACAAGGGAAGGGATGAGAACAAGGCCGATATAAATTATGTAAGAGAGTACAGCAGGTTAAGAAATAAATATGCTCCTGATTTAGGACAGTACCCTGTTTATGAAAAACAGATACTATGTCCTAAGTGCAAACTGACAAAGCAGTCAAAACGAATATACATAAGATGGAAAGCAAAACTAAAGAAGAAGGTGTGAAGAAAAGAAAACTGGAAAATGATGCTGCTATTGTTGGTTACCATTTGGATAACACTAGTAGTGTTAACTGATATGCTTTTGTTCTTAATGCTCTCTTCCATTTACCACATGTAGTAAGTTCAATCCAAGAGAAACTATGGAACAAATTATGTACAGCACTTTTTAATTGCCTTTAGTGGTTATCTTGAAACAGAACTGTAATATAATCTGTTTCAGGAATTTGACAACTAGTAGATACATATAGTGGCTCTATAGTATTTACTACAAATGCTCAACAAGATGCACAGAAATTTATGATCCTTTAAATTTAGAAGAAAATGTAAATATTGATGATATATTTGGACTCAGTTATGCAAGAAAACATTAGTGAGTTGCTCTTTCTCGTCTACCACTGAAATGCAATCCGAGCAATTTTTGTATTTAACTCTGCTGGATTCTAAAAGTGTGTCTTTTGAAAAATTAATAACAAAAAATGACCAAACTATGACATGTCCAACATGTAAATCAAATGTATTGTCTATGTTGCTTACTCAGAGGAGTAGTAAATATATTATAGCAATGTTTTAATGATGTAGAAGAAATAGCGCAAAATTGGACACAGAGATTACAAACTTTAAAGCTGACCAGATGTGAATTTTTGGTAGAACATAGGGGGTCATTTCGACCCTGGCAGACGGCAGTGAAGCGGTGGTAAGACCGCCAACAGGCTGGCGGTCTAAAAAATGAGATTTTGACCATGGCGGTTACCGCCATGGCCAACCGCCGCTTCACCGTTCCGCCCGCCAGGGCGGAGACAACCGCCGGGCTGGAGACCTGGATCTCCAGCCCGGCGGTCGTCACTATACCGCCGGCGGTATCACATCCCGCCTAAACCCGGCTTACCGCCAACCCCCCCCCCACCCTTGCCACCCCCCAAAGGTGGCAGGACCCCCCTCCCCACCCCGATCCCCAACATTTCTACACACATACACGCACGCAGGCATACACACACTCATTCACATACACACAACACCCCCGCATTCATGCACGCACTCATTCACATACACACAACATCCCCGCATTCATGCACTCACTCATTCACATACACACAACACCCCCGCATTCATGCACGCACTCATTAACATACACACAACACCCCCGCATTCATGCACGCACTCATTCACATACACACAACACCCCCGCATTCATGCACACACTCATTCACATACACACAACACCCCCGCATTCATGCACGCACTCACATTCACATACACACAACACCCCGCATTCATGCACACACTCACACGCCCCCTCAACATACACACACGCACACCCCCATGCATGCACACAACACACAACACCCCCCTTCCCTAACGGACGATCACCTTACCTGTTCCGGTGATCCTCCGGGAGGGAACAGGACCCATAGGGGCAGCTCCGCCGACACCGCCACGCCAACAGAACACCACCACAGTGAATCACAGGACGTGATTCGCTAGGCGGTGTTCTGTTGGCGTGGCGGTGGAGGTGGAGCTACCTCCACTTCCCCGCCTGCCGCCAGTATGGCTGTTGGCGGCTCTCCGTCCGTAAAAGGACAGAGCGCTGCCAACGGTCATAATGGCCCGTGCGGAAGACCGCCAGCACTGGCGGTCTTCCGTACGGCGGTCCCTCGGCAGTCTTCGGAAAAGACCGCTGAGGTCGTAATGACCACCATATAGTACTTTGGCTATAATCTTCTATAAAGGATTAAACATTACTTTTCAACATACTGTATATTCAAAGGCTAAAAATGGATAGATGGACAGAATGAAATGCTAACAGTCTTTAATTTAAACAAAAACTACCTTTCAAACTTTCAAATTCCTATTTATTATTTCTTCAACCAAAGTTTAAAGGCAGATCAGTAGAATAGCATTGGATACAGTCTTGTTTGCATGTGTATCATTATTGCTTCAGATATCATTTAGCCTAACAAGGGTGATGTCTTCAGGAACATATGAAAAACTGCAATGTGCTTAAAATGTATTGTAATACTTTTCAGAACAAAAACAGCTACACAGCCTTATCTGTTCCTCAATCATCACTGGTTAAGATATCATTCGGACTATCAAGGGGGATGTCAACAAAAGCTATGGGAACTAACTGTAAATTAAATAATAATTTATACTGGTTCCATGCAGAAATATTTTTTTTTACAAGGTATAATAATTAGCAACATTTCTGTATGATCGGTACTTTATTTCAGTACACTAATTACAGGATAAGTACATTTTATTCAGAAATTATAGTGAGTGCAAATTATAGTTATTTGAAGAAAAATATTGAGAAGTTGGAAGTCTCATGCCTAATATTGTTAATTTTAAGTAACATGTTATGTACTTGTGTTTTTTTTTTCAAGTCCAGATGACAGTTCCCCCCTCATTCAGTGATGAACACTTCTTTTATGGTGAACTAGTATAGCAGCTGAGAATAGAGGACAAGGGAACATAGCATGTCTACATTAGGAATGTAATTGCTGTATTTAAAAACAATATGTGCTTGTATTTTGTTAATAATATATTTTATATTACAGGTTAGCAAGTTTCAGTAGATATAATAATTATATGAAACTTTAACTAAGTGTCTTCTTTCTCTTTCAATACAAATCAAAGGACAATTTTTCAGCACTAATGAAAGTATGTAATTGAATGTTGCTTATTAATACATAATCCATAAATATTCTTACACATCCAGTCACTCACCACTGCAGATTCTCATTCACCCATTCAATCACCCATTCACACTCTGATGCACTCAGTCATTCACCCATGCATAAACCCTAACAATAATCAATACAAGCACTCATGCATCCAGTTCCTTCCAGTTGTAAACTATATTACTCACTTATACAGGCACTCACACAACTAATCAGTCATCGATAGAGCCACTCACGTACCCAGTAACTCACCTATACAGGCAGTCATGGAGCCACTCACTCACACAGACACACATGCACCTATCCACTGACCTATACTGCAACTCAGGTACCCAGTCACCCACTCATAGAGACACTCATGTACCCATTCACTCACCGATACAACCACTCACACACCCTGTCACTTATCCATACAGCCACTTGTGCAACCTGTTACTCGTCCATTCAGCCACTCATGCAGGCAGTCACTCACACATTCAGCCATTCATGTACCCAGACTGTCACCTTTACAGTCACTCACACAGTCAGTCACCAACCAATACAGGCACTCATGCACCCAGTCACTCACCTCTACAGCCATTCACATGGCCAGACACACACTCATTAAGGCACTCACATATTCAGATTCTCACCTATTCAAGCCCTCACACACCCAGTCACTCATCCATACAGCCACTCATGCAGCCACTTGTTCAACCATTTCAGCCACTCATGCAGCCAGACACTCACCCATGCTTCCACTCACACAGCCAGACACTGATCCATAGAGCCAGTTACATAGCCAGTCACTCACCCATACTGCCATTCATGCCCCCAGTTACTCACCTCTGCAGCCAGTCACATACCCACACACTCACCCATTCAGACACCTACATACCTGAAAACTCGCCCATTCAGGTACTCAGACACCCAGTCGCATACCCGTGTAGCCACTCACGCACCCAGTCACTCACCCATACACCTACTCACGCAACCAGTCACTTACCCATACAGCCACTCACATACCCAGTCACTCACCCATACACCTACTCACACACCCAGTCACTTACCCATACAGCCATTCACATACCCAGTCACTCACCAATACAGCTACTAATACAGTCAGTCATTCACCCATAAAGCCAGTCACTCACCCATACAGACACTCATGCACCCGGTCACTCAACCATTCAGGCACTCATGCAGTCAGTCAATCACCCATACAGGCACTCACATACCCAGTTATTCATACAGCCACTCACGCACACGGTTACTCACCCATACATGCATTCATGCGGTTCTGAGAAGTACCATTTTTAAAGATTTTTTCTAAAGTTTTTTTAATTGTTGTCTTTTTTTAAAAAAAAATTGCTATTTTTTTGGTTATTGTTTTTTCCCCAAAAAATATTGACCTCTAATGTTAGAAAAAATATCACAAACATGGTTTTAAGTAACAAACAAACAACTAGCACTTGTGTGCTTTGATTGCATTAAGAATCCTTTGAATTGACCACTCTCATACACACAAGGAGGTCATTTTGAGTTTGGCGGATGGAAAACTCCATTCACCAAACTCCCGAATGGGTGACCGCTGCCTACACAGCAACCTCCTTGCCGCAGATATTAATGGATTCCTGCTAGGTTGGTGGGCGGAAATCTAAGTTTCCGTCTGCTGGTCTAGCACTAAACAGGCTACAGCATTGTGTCTGGCTCGTAATCGAGTTGGCGCCAATGCTGTAGCCAGCAGGGTGCACCAACACCCCCACAATGTTCACTGTCTGCAAAGCAGACAGTAAACATAACAATGATGCTGGGTGGGGGGACCCTGCCCTACCCATGCCAAGTGCACAAGCAGTGCAGGGCCCCCCTGTGGGCCCTTGCAGCTGTTCTCTGCCAGCCTTTTCATGGTGGTAACTGCCATGAAAGGGCTGGCAGATGACAAGGTTGTAATCTCCAGGGTAGTACTGCTTGTAGCACTGCCTTGACGGATTAGGATCTCTGCCACCACCAGACCACCAGGATCCAAGGTCCTGAAGGAGATGGCAGTTCACTTGCAATCAAACAACCAGGTTTGTTATGTGGCAGTCGGACCGCTGAATAGGGTGAGGTCCAGCCCACTACCGTGAGGTTTGTCGGTTGTAAGACCACCACACTCGTAATCAGGCTCAAAGTGTGTTTGCACTTTATGCAATGCTGCTCAGCTCCAGCAAACTATGGCACTGTCACATTTGAAGTAGATGGAAAACCAGATACTAACAATTTTTCAGGTTGTGGATCTTTGGTTGCAGGACTCCCAAGGGTGAGGTCTCTATCTCCTTGTGCATGAGTTAAGCGAGTACTGTGCATAATCTGGAGTTAATTTTTGATTGAATATGTTCCACAAGAGTATCACCAATCTGAACCCATAGACAACACCTTCTTTCAGAGACTGCACATGACTTGCTTCACATTTACCTTCTTTCTCCCTTCAGAAATTGTGAAGAAGATCCAGATGATGTTTTTTTTTCCTCTTTCTGGGAGCCTCATCATCTTCAGAATAACAGGGTGCGTGGTAATTGGTTGCAGAAGCAGCTGACATTGTCTTGTGATTAGAAAAATCCACAAACACCAGAAGAACATAACCAAAATTGCAGGGAAAGAATACAGGTCTAAACTGCCTAAAATACACTAAAAGGATGGTAAAAAACATTTGGGGCCTTCATGTGCAAGTAACTGAAATGTGTTCAAACAATCAAGTTCTTATTTTTGAGTCACATGGTTGTCGCACCGAAATTGCGTACACGTCGCGTGTCTTTTGCAGTGCCGCTAAATAACACACATTATAAATCTATACAGATATACTCATATTTATAATGTTTTTTCTGCTATGGCACTGATTCCGTAAGTCCATAATACCATATAAACATCTTAGTATATAGAAATTGATATAGCTAAAAATACAGTAGTTTTTTATCTCCATTGCAACCCCGAAAGTATGTCACTTCAGGGATTGCATATCCATCACAAGTCCACAAATTTTGCAAAACCACCTGAAAATGTACTTTTCTATTGAAAATTATATTTTCTAATTCTTCACCAGTAAATGTCTGGATGAGAATTATAGGTATAAAATGGGTTTATATATGTTTCAGCAATATAGAAAGTATGATAAAGGCGTGACTCAAATGTGAAAATGTGCGATGGGTATGCAATTCCAGTTAAAGATTTTAAAAATAATAATAATAAAGCATATTTTATTGAAATAGGCATGTAAAAATATTGTTGACTGTACAATTGTTTTAAAAAAAGGTAAAACTTCATACATAATATTTTCAAATAATGAATGTAAAAAAACATACATTCACCAAGAAATATCAATAATTATAGAAAATGTATAGTTAGAAATTAAAACTTACAAGAAAATAGCCCCCTGAAACAAAATACTTTTATTTGAACATTGTATTATTTACTATATTAATAAAATTATACATCTTTAATGAAAAATATTAATGTCCCAGGGATGTTCTAGTCAGAATCTAGTTCTTAAAAACCATAGAATTGCACACCAAAGGTTACAGGGACATTATAGTTAGGAAATGGAATTTAAAAAGACTTTGACGTTTGCTTAAGAAACCAAAGGTTACAGGGATGTTATAGTTAGGAAATGGAATTAAAAAAAAACTTAAATAGTCACTGAAAAAGTTAAAGGGACGTTGTAGTTAGGCTGACATTTTACATGTACAAAGCCTTGGAAATTCAGCAGTTATAGTTACCTCACCTAACTATAACTTGCACCTACGAAATGCACTGCTCATGACCTCACATATCATATCAATGATGACATGGTCAGTGACATCACTGAGGACATAATCAAGTGTGTTTAAATGGTTGTTTATCTTGTGAGGTGTGAATTATCACTAGTCTTTCTTCCAGAAAAAATGGATTGTCTGTTTATTGTGTCTTTTGTTTATGCACCATTATATGGGGAGTAGAGAGCATTTTGAATTATGGCTATAAAGAAGATCGTTATGATCGAAATGTGTTGCCAATAAATTCTTTAGTTCCCTGAAAATACATGGAGTGCGCTATTTGACACTACAGACTAGTGGAGTTGTTGTTTTACGATATGAACATTCTCTAAATTGATAAATAACATCTACATTATTGTTTACCATAGAAAGACATATAAACAGATCCTTTATATACACATCTTAACAACTACCTAACCAAGTAAGAAAACTTACATTTAAAAATTACTCATAAATTAACTTAACAATCTAAAAAAGCAAATAATTAAGAAAATCATGTTCCAACTTTTATCTCTTTGCATATAATTCCTAAAAGAAAACACTATGGGGGTCATTACAACCCTGGCGGACGGTGTTAAAGCAGCGATAAGACCGCCAACAGGCTGGTGGTCTTTTTTTGAGTATTATGACCATGGCGGTTACCACCATGGTTATCCGCTGCTTCTCCATTCCGCCCGCCAGGGCGGAGACGACCGCTGGGCTGGAGACCTGGGTCTCCAGCCCGGTGGCCGTGACAAAACCGCCGCAGATATTTTGACCCAGCTTACCGCCGTGGATTTCCAGCAGTAGGAACCGTCATGAAATCCATGGCGGTAAGCACTATCAGTGCCAGGGAATTCCTTCCCTGGCACTGATAGGGGTCTCCCCCACCCCCCACCCTGACTCCCTCCCCTACGCCCCCCACCAACCCTGCCACCCCCCAAAGGTGGCAGGACCCCCCTCCCCAACCCGACCCCCGACATTACCTTACACATACACACCCGACACGAACGCAGGCACCACCAACACAGATACAAGCACACACACCGACATACATGCCAACATCCACACGCACAGTCAGACACGCACACCCACATTCAAACATACACGCACACATCCATACAGACATACCTACAGACATACACGCACTCATTCCCAAAATACGCAACACCCCCGCAAGCATACACGCACTCACACACCCCCTCTACATACACAGACGCACACCCCCATGCACCCACACAACACACAACACCCCCCAACCCCCCTCCCCTAAAAGATGATCAACTTACCTGTTCCATCGATCCTCCGGGAGGGGATGGGAGCCATGGGGGCAGCTCCGCCAGCACCACACCACCAACAGAACACCGCCGCGCCAAATCACAGGACGTGATTCGCTGGGCGGTGTTCTGTTGGCGTGGCGGTGGAGGTGGAGCAATCTCCACTTCCCCGCCGCCCATCAGTATGGCTGTTGGCGACTCTCTGTCGGAAAAACGACGGAGGGCAACCAACAGTCATAATACGCCGAGCGGCAAACCGCAACTAATGGCGGTCTTCCGCACGGCGGTCCCTCGGCGGTCTTGTTAAAAGACCACCGAGGTTGTAATGACCCCCTATGACTTCAAAAAGTGATAACTTGCAAGAAAAAAAAACATCTATCACAAACCAGCACAAAGATATAACAAAGTAAGTATACAAAATGTACCTAAAAATTTAAACTCACCTGAATAGCGAGTAAACTTAAACATAATGACCTCATAAGATGAATCCCTAATAATTTAGAGAAGTAATAGAAAGAGACAAAAGTTACCAAAAACTAGGAATAGTGCAATCTCTCACCCAAATTACCCTAAACTTAACAAACATCTAAAAGAGTGTACAACATGCTACAATGTAAAGTCAAAATCCTCATAAACAACAGTAGATTCCAAAGAAATACTAGCCAAAAGCATGCCAGAAAAATAAATAGTAACCGCAAAAAATTGAAAAACCAAGATAAAAAACTAATTTCTGATGTAAATATAAACAAAATGTTTTCTTACCTCAGTTTGAACATTAAATAAAACACCAATATTGAATAAAACTAAGATAACAACATAATATGTACATCATATACATAAAAAATGTAAGCCTGACCAAGCAAAACACTAAATCCATCACTTAAAATAAACACAACACATAAAAATACATTTCCAAATAAGAATCACATATTATTTACACAAGCAATAAAATATTACTTTTAACACCACAAAAACTAAACTAAAAATAATTTACTGTTTAGTAGGTTTGGATCTTCTCCAACTACATAGACAACAATATTAATCCACTAAAAAAAGTTCTAAAAAGCCCCCCAAAAATTGAGAGACTTAAAAAATCCATTAGACATCCCTTGAAGCAAACCAAAGTATGCAGGAACCATTAAATACAGACAAACGTGTTTAAAAAATAACTGACAATGAGAGCACCACCCAGCAGCTGAAGTACCACTGGGGGATATCATCGACCATTAGGAGCAGGACCTGCTCGATCTGCTAGGTGTGGAGATCCTGGGGCTTGGTGAGTTTTAAATTTTTATTGTGTCCAACAAGCATGCAGCTTCCACACAGGGGTAAGTTATGTTTAGTTTACATTAAGATTATTATTTATTATGTGATCCAGTCGGAGCTAGGCAGGTGCTCGGCGCTACATCATTATACTTGTAGGTAGGCACTCGAGTTGGTAATTATTAAAGAAGTCATTGTAACACAGACTCGTCTGTCCTCCTGTCTCTATAGTGAATTAGTGATATCAGTGAGTTAGAGTTCCCTGTGAATTTATGTAGCTCATACAGTTCCAAGCAATTTCACAGTGATGTGAGTATACATGCAGTGCAAAAAAGCAAGACTGAGTTGGTCCTTCAAGGGGCTTAAGAATTGAGATTAGAATGAAAGATCACTCATTGCAGTGCATTAGTTTTAAATGTAGATTTCCTTAAGGAAATTTGGAATAGGGATTTTAGGAGTAGAGTCAAATCAACAACAGTTGATCATATTAGTGTAGTACCATAGGCGATCTGATTTAAGTACAATGTTATTGCATTTGCCTGTTATATAATAATTTATTGGAGAATAATGGTACCACTGAAGTATTTTTTTATCTTCTTCCTGATCTTACATCAGCACCTGAGGGCAAGAAGAAGAGCACTGCACCGATGCTGATGGCTCTGCTCATCCCAGTAAGTCCTATTATTTAATATTATTATTATTATGATTATCTCCCTAACTTTTACCTCTCCCCACTTTTATACTACTTTTAATTTTGTCTTGTTTACCTTTTTTTTCTAACTCCACTATCCAAGTTCTGTTTAATTCCTGTTATTCCCGCATTTTCTTTTTTTCTGTCTTTCACTGACCATTTTGTATTCCACCCCTTCAATGTTCTTCAATGATTCTGAGTCATCGTCAATCATAGGCTATAACTCTGACCTCAATTATGCAAAGCTTTTGGTTGTGGTTAGCTTGTCTAACATTTCAACAAAATGCCCAGAGTTATCTTTTTTTTTACTGAAGATCCTGCAATGCTAACCAAACTGTAACAATTGTTGTCGCATTTTTTGGATTTAAAAATGTAAGAATGGGATCTGGCATCTAAAAAATGTACACTGATTTTTTACAGCCATGCCAACCACTAGTGGAGGAGCTGGCTCAAGTTTTCACCACTGCAGGAGCAGATGGAGCAGGGTGAGATGCTGGTAAGTCACACTGCCTGCTTATTGACAATTACCGGTGGCTTACTCACCAGCTACAAGGGTGTTTTTGTGATCGGATTCAAGAAGCCCTGCATTACAGCTACAGCAGTGGTTGGGTTACTCATGACCTCTTAGTAGTAATTGAGGATACCTTTCCTCATCACTCGAAAAGTGACAGTTGTCCCTCCCACTTGGAAGTGACGTCACATCAGTTACTGGGCTTCCGGTGACACCTGGGAGCCTGCCCCAGAACGGACATAGGTGTGGGTGCCCTGCTGCTGTTCCTAGTGTCTCAGTGTATTTGTTGTGTAAAATGGAAATCGTGCTGGTGTGCACTGTGTTTCTGCGCCTAAGAGGACAAGTCTGGGCATGTTCATGTCGTCAGGCTGGCTGGGCTGCAGTGTGGCTCCTCAGAGGGATCTAGAGGGAATGTACGATGATGCCATTTAAAAAAAAAAATAATAATAATCTTCAAGCCCATGGGCACAGAAAGGGCTAAGCAGGGTGTATAAAGACATAGAGCATGACGTTTCAAAACACAAGTCATAGTTACCTAAGGAGGGTATCTGTGTGTAAGGGGAAGATAAGTGAGGCCTAACAGGCCCCGTGGGGGAGTTAAGGCCGATACGTAGTTTTTAGAGGAGCTGCTGCCCACCACCCTTATTATCTTATCAGTGTTGCTTGTTACTGGTTACGTCAAGCAATGAACTTTCAACCTATGTCTTTGCAAGTCAGTGTGACCCATACGTGCTTAGCAGATGTCAGTGTAGAAAGTGGTAGCCCCAGGTGACAAGTTATTAATTCAAAACATAATATATTTCTGAGTCCACCCTTTCACACTGCCTATTCATAATTAGCCTAGCGTAGCAAGTATAAAAGCCCCCCATAGGTATCATACACACAAGTATATCACAAGACTATTTGTGAGTGGCGTATTGAAGCTGTACGTAGGATCTCCAAAAGCAAACGCCGACCCGTGATGAAGTGGATGCCTTTCAGCAAGGTATAGCTCTCTACTTTTATAGTTAAAGAACCTTGTCAAAGAAGTCTTTTTTTTATTTTTTATTTTGCTTTAATTTTAATAATGTTTTCTGATACTTTTCTTTCTTTATACAGGATATGACGTTGAAGTACAGATGGCTGTCAAATCTCTACAGTGGATCCTGGAGGCTCAAGATGCAAAGGCTTCAGCGCAACAAGATACAGCTCTCAAGGGGTAAAAAAAATTGTCTGGTGCTTCAGAGAACTCTAATAGTCACTGTGTTATATTGTAAGTGTGACATTTTTTTTTCTCTTCTGTACAGAGCCCTTGGGGGCGCACACAAGCAGTGCGTCATCTGTAATGTGGAACGCAGCATTAAAAAGGCAGGCCAGAAAAGGAAGCCTACAGTGCCTAAACATGATCCCCTATAAAGAAAGGTCACAACCAAGGTAACACATCAGGTATGATTTAAAAATGTAGATCCAAAGGAATCCTAACTTCTCTCTCTCTCTATCTACCTACTTTTGTTCTCCCTCTAGGATATAGCGGTTCTAGCAATACCTAAAATTTATTTTTTATCCTTCACATCGTGTAACCATCACAAAAGATCTCAGAAGGCCATCTGCCAGATGATGCTAATGCATATAAAGACAGGATGACAAAAAAAAAGGGGGGATAGACAAAGGGTACACTTGGTTAATGGCAGCAACAAAACCACCGTTGGCATACATGACACACTAACACCAATAGCAGCATACCTGACACCCACAGACCCCTGCCCAGTAGTGGATGCCTTCTAGCTTGGTAGGAGGTGGTGTTTATCAGCCTCTGCCCAAGATGGGACCTACCCTGCAATGTTGGGCCTGGCCTAGGGGCACCCACAGGCCCACATCCCACACCCAGAGGCCAGCCCGTCACGAGCAACTCGTATATTGGGAAACAGTACTCACCCCCTTGTGGCTGCTGTGATGTCCCCAAGCACTCATCTAGCTCAGGATAGGCCACCGCCAGTATGCAGGCCATTAGGGGGGTCTGGGTTCGATGGGCACCCCTTCCACATTGGGAGGTCATCCCCAACTGGGCCTTCGCTGTCTTCCTTGCCCAGCATCTCAGGTCCTTCCACCGTTTGCGACAGTGGGTGCACCACCTGCCGTAGACCCCCAGGGACCGCACATCCTTGGCGATGGCACAACATATTACCTTCTTTTGATGTGCTCTGACTTTCAGGAAAAGAAACATGGAAAAAGGTATCAGTCATACCATCCGGCCTCTTACACTCATGGCCCACCACAGCCCTCACATCCCCTTATGCTCAGACAGTGCCCACCATACATGCAGCATGCTGTCCAGAACCCTTCCACCGACCCTCCACACGAGGCCCTCACACACAGCACTCCATACATTCATGCCCCTTGTATCGTGCTCACAGTGTACTCACCTGTTGGTCTGGAGGCCCATACAGCATTAGGTACTGGGGTAAGACCACATCCACCAGTCTCTCCAGCTCCACAGCAGTAAAGGCAGGGGCCCTTTCCCCATTGACACGAGCCATGGTCGGTTCCAGACACAGGTCACAGCCGCACTTGCAGTGTAGGTCCTCTCCTGTTGAAGGTCAGGTAGCAAGTGAGTGAACAGATAGAAAATGGCAGTCACGTCCACGGCGGTGTGTACCGTCACCGCCAGCGTACATCACCATTGGCCACTTTAACCCCTATTGCCCAATGACAACCAATGAGGAGTTGCACGGCGGTACTCGACCGCCTCCTACAACAGCACACAACGTCAGCGGCATTACCTCATTTCCACATGTCCATCCACACAGCAAAGGGGATGCCATTTCAGGGGGGGGGGGGCAGGCCATGGTACCTAACTGCATCACAGTACACCTAGGCACCATTTGGGCCTATCCAACAATATACTGTTACAATCACAACAAGCAATGCAGTGTAGTGTTTGGAAATGGGGAATACTGACCAGCTGCTCTCTGTTTTGCCCCAAGATCACAACCGCTGTGGATGAATAGGAGATGGAGACATCCCCCATGTACAGACCCCTGGTGGACTTGGCAACAATGGAGGACAGGCACATTATCCTCACCTATAGACTGGACAGGTCCACAATCACAGAGCTGTGTGCCCAATTGGAGCCAGATCTGATATCTGCTATCTACCACCCCACTGGGATCCCCCCTCTTGTGCAAGTCCTATCTGTGCTCCATTTCTTGGCAACTGGCTCCTTCCAAGTGACAGTGGGCTTGGCAGCAGGAATGTCTCAGCCATTGTTCTCAATAGTGCTGACCAGAGTGTTGGCTGCCCTGATTAAACACATGCTCAGCTACATTGTTTTCCCCAAGGTGGAGGATTTGACCACAGTGAAAGCTGACTTCTATGCAATGGGACATATCCCCAACATTATTGGGGCTATTGATGGTACACATATTACATTCCCCCCCCTGAGAAATGAACAGGTGTTTAGAAATCGAAAGAGCTTTCACTCTATGAATGTGCAGATAGTGTGCCTGGTGGACCAGTACATCTCCCATGTCAATGCTAAATATTCTGTGTCTGTGCATGATGCCTATATCCTGAGGAATAGCAGCATCCCATATGTGATGGCTCAATTCCAGAGGCACCGGGTGTGGCTAATAGGTGAGCTCTTGGTTTCCCCTCAGTTGGTGTTGGTGTATGGGTATAATGTTGGCCATGAAGGTTTGTGTTTGGCTAACAGGTATCCCTCAACATTTGCAGGTGACTGGTTACCCAAACGTCTCATTATATAAAGGACATTCAGCTTCTTAAAGGCCAGGTTTTGTTGCCTCGATTTAATTGGTGGATCCCTGTACTACTCACCCAAGGAGATGTGCCAGATAATCGTGGTATGCTGCATGTTGCATAACCTTGCCTTGAGATGCCAGGTGCCTTTTCTGCAGGAGGATAAGGCTGGAGTTGGGTATGTGGCAGCAGTGGACCCTGTGGATAGTGAAGATGAGGAGGCAGAGGATGAGGATGAGGACAACAGTACAGCTATTATACGACAGTACTTCCAGTGATACAACGGTAAGACACTGTAGCTTCACTTTGCATTGACAGTTTTGTATTTGACATTGTACATGGCAGGCAGATTCTCCCAATTCTATGGCCATTTACTGTACCCTTTGGCATCTCTATGTTTAAATATCTGTGTCCCACTCTGGCACCTGGTGTGTTGACTGCACCCAAATACAGGGCATTCCTATGTATACATTACTGTACAGTTCTATTGCAGTGTTTAAACCTTGTTAAATAAATACATAGTTAAATCGTTTGACAGACTCCATACATATATTTATTCAAATGGTGTTTATTTAAGTGCTAATAAGTAGGGGGGGGGTGTGCAAAGGGCTGGGGTGATGGTGGGGGAAAGTCCAGGATAAATTCCAGTCTATTTGTATCACAGGTGCATGTCCAAGGGGGCATAGGAAGTGGAGCAATGGCAGTTCAAGGTGGACAGGATGACAGTGTGGGACACAAGTGTGGCAATCATGAGAATCCTATCTCCTGGCAGGGGTCTTGGCAATGTTCTCTGCCTTCTGTCTAGATCGCCAGGGACCATTTGCAGGGTGGTTCTCCTTCTGCAGGGGGAGGGGTGCTGGTGGTCTGTTGTTCCTGTGTTGGGGCCTCCTGTCCACTAGCGGCAACAGAGGTGGAGGGCTGTTTCTCGGTGTAGCTAGTGTCAGGGGCCTGGTGGTGTGTCATTGCCTCCCTCATTGTGTTGGCCATGTCTGCCAGCACCCTGCAATGGTGACCATGGTGGTGTTGATGTCCTTCAAATCCTGCCTGACCCCCAGGTACTGTCCCCCCTGGATCCGCTGGGTCTCCTGCAACTTGTCCAGTATCTTGCCCATCGTCTCCTGGGAATGGTGGTATGCTCCCAGGATATTGGTGAGTGCCTCCTGGACAGTCGGTTCCCTAGGCCTGTCCTCCCAATGTTGCACAGTAGCTCTCTCAGCTTCCCTGTTGTCCTGTGCCTCTGTCCCCTGAACATGTGCCCACTGCCACTGACCCCAGGTCCCTGATCGTTCTGTGTTTGTGGGGTTGCTTGGTGTCCCCGTAGTGGTGGACACACTGCTGATTGACATCTCCTGGGGACAGAGGTATGGGCCCGCTGGGTGGGTGCTGTGCTGGTATTTCCTGAGGGGAGAGGCTCTGTGGTGGTATGTAACTGTGCCTGGGTAACCGACTGTCCGGAGATCCCTGATGGCCAGGTTGATCATCCAGATCCAAGTGTCCAGAGCTGCTGTCATCACTGTGGGCCTCTTCTGTGGGGGTACTGGATGTTTCTGGGACCTCCTGTCCGGTGACGTTAGGTGGGGGACCTGTGGGGATGTAAATGCAGTGTTATTGATTCTGCGTGTGACATCTTGTGTATGGGTGTGTTGCCCTGTATGGATGTGATTAACCTGTCAGCTGTAATTTTGTCCTCCTAAAAATGCTAGTCACAGCTAGCCCCCAACAAAGAAAGGCCATCCTTTGCTAAGCCTCGGACAACTTAGTGGCTGCTATTTCAGAAATCACCCTAAACACCTTCAAAAGCAATGTTCCTATATCAAAGAGTCAGTTCTGCTTGCTGAAGAAGAAGTGTAACTTTATCAAGAAACAAATTGTAAAACAGTCAGCCGCTTTAGAGGAGCACTTCTGGGCATAGCGATTCCTTTAATTACAAACCTCCAAACCGGGAGCTAATGGATTACACCCAAAAGATGTACTTGTTCCCGCGCCAACAGCTGGAACTTTTGGGCCCTTCTATAAGCAACACTTGGGATATACAAAAAAATGAAACACTACGCCTAGATGCCAAAATTAAAAACATTTTGAACCTGACTGATTCAAAACCTTATGACAAAGCCGATCTTTACTCCAGAGTTCTTCAAAATTTCCTACATTATTGCAAGCAATGGCAGTTTGAAGAAAACACTCTGACTCTATATACCCCTGACTCTGATCTGCCACCACCAGCCCTCGCTGTGCCTCAGGCTCAACAGCCCCCACATCTGGTTGCCCCATCACCCCCGTCCACAGATGTCTTTGTTGAAGAACTTTAAAAAAAATATAAGTCAGAGGTACAGTGGTACGGTGCTAATGTTACTAAGTAAAATGGCTGCTTCTAAAGATTTCACCTTGTGGAACAATCGGGTTGAATTTATCTACAAAGGACAGTCAATTGGTGGGTCTCATATGTACGACCTCATCAAAGGTTTCACACACCCCAAAACACTATCACTCCAGAAAGTGCCTAGAGGTTGGGACCAGTTTCTACAGGCCGCTGCAGAACTCAGCATTCCTTCTACGATCATTGGTAATGTTGAAAACAGACGGCTGCTTGAAAGTTTGAAAGATTCTACTTACACCCCTCAAAATACTCCAACGCCTGTTCTTTTTAAATCCAGCCCAATGGTGCCCGCAGCCCCGCTTATCCCCCGGCTATCCCCTTCATGGAACACATCGCCTCTGCCTTTGGATCTTAAAAAGACATTGTCCAAAAGGAACTCTTGGTTAAATGTTTGATACTTCTACCTTTTGAACCTATGTAAATGTTTTACACTGTCTTTGTGTATAGTTTTACACAGATTAATGTATTTATTGATTTCTTTCATCATTTATATTCTTTAGTATGTTTGGTTGCTTAAATTAAGTGTAATAAACACTTTTTAACCATTTCACCACTCTTCTGTCATCTTTTAATGGGTGCCCCAGTGGAACAATGAAAATGTAAAGTCTGATTTTGAGTTTAAATTCTTTTATTGTAGACAATTATAGTTGGCCGTATGTAAGCATTGCATGGCCTTACATTTTTGAGAAACATCGTATTCTGTTTTAACATCGGTCGCCATAGATCCCACATTTTCTTTTACATACTTCACAACCATATGGTCGTTATTTACTAGATAACTCAAATATAGATTTAGAAAATTTCTAAATGTCATACCCTCAGACATTTTACTAATAAAATGTATACCATGTTCCCCACATGTGACTGATAAAGAACCATGCACCCTCATCTTGTTATACTCGACCCTGCCAGCAGCTTTATTTATGGACTTGAATATGGGTTTTGTATAGATGCTATGCTCAGGGAATGCCACTGAACTGTCAAACACTATAACCTTGTCAATATCCAAAAACATTCCCACCCAGTGTGTTCCACCCTTGTAATTGCGGATCTGTGTTAAAGATAAGCGAGTGTGGTCTTTCTACACCAGCTTACTAGGGTAGCCCGTCACTCGGAAAAACATCTAAAAAGTATTTACTTGCGTATTTACACCTCCTTAAGAACTCATGTACTGTATATGCACAGTGTCCATTGTTCAATATTTTAAAGATAGGCAAATATGATTTGGCAAGTGTGGTTGACCTAGATGACACTGTTGAACACCGCAAATACAATCATGTTCACATTGGTAGCCAAGGATTGACTAAAACATATTTCAACTTTTAGATTTCCGTTTTTTATCAGATTATAATGATCAGCGTCTTCCATGTCGGGTGTCAAATCGAAAGCAAACAGCGTGTAGCCAACCCCATGTCCTTCTCTTGATAAGATGGCTCCTGAGTCCCTCTGATGTTTACCGGTTATTGACACCAGTCCAAGATATTCCCTGATAAAATTAGATGTTCCAAAACAGGGTGTGTACGGTTTCGCAGGAATCACAGCCCCCTTGTGTACCAGCGCCGCGTAGTTGATGTCATAGTGTTTCAAATGTTATGAGTTTGAGGTATATTGACTGCTAAAAGCTGTATTGTCCACAAACCCTATATTAATACGTTTTGGTACTGTCCCAGAACTAAATTCTGCTGCTGTGTTAATTTGGTACCGGTTGGAATACTACATATCTTCAGAGCTACTCCTTCCACAGCATACTTGGCGTTCAATAGTTGTAAGGTCTCTGTGTGAGCTTGGTGACACTTTCAGTCTCTTTACAAACAAATTGGCGGACAGTTTAACACGTTTATACTGTTCCGCATCCCCACTAAGGAGACAGAATGAGTCCTTGTTGCAGGTTAGATTGATCTTAAGATTGATGCCATTGATGAGTAGCTTATCTTGGTAGAGTGTATGTGGCCTAGAAGGTCAAACTGTCTACTGTCAGCGGCGAAGCTTTCTCTTTTTACAAAAACCCTGATTGCGACCATCCAGAGCAGTAGCCTCAAAATGACCATAAGTATCTTTGTAGAAGAGATCCACTGAAAGTTGTGTGTCCAGGGCATTGCTGCTATAATTATGAATACTCTCAATGTATGCCCTATACGTATACATGTTATCAGTTTGCATGATAAGGCGATCACCGAGGGTAATGTCCACCTGATTAAACATGGTTGCTACAGGGTAAGCGATCGTTGCCACTTTAGCGTTGTTCGCTATATTGGAGCCATCAGCTTTTACAATTTTACAGATGAGGTGCAGCAGCGTGTTGTTGAGATTGAAATACATATCTGTGGAATCTGACACATAAATCTCTTTTGGAGCCAAAGGTGTTAAAGTGGCTAGCGGTGAAACCCCCATGAATAAAACTGTTTTTGATGCTAGTCTGTGTTGATTTTAGAGAAATCAGGTCAAACTCTGATTTAGCGCATTCACCCCATGCGCAATATACGAAGGCCATGTTTGCAGGTTGATTGACTTTTGAAAAAATATTTACGTTAAGGACCCTTCTCTTCTTCTTCTTCAAAGCTTTCTTCCAACTTACGTATCTTTGTTTGTGAGCGCTTTTTGAAGATCAATGTCTTTTTTTATAGGGGGCCAGTGGGCCCCTGCGCTTTGAAGCACAGCACTCCTTTTAACATATGTGTGTGACTTGTACACCAGCCCTGCTCCTTCTTTAGGTTGCTTATTCATACGTTCAACAACAGCAAATATCATGGAACCCACCAGGTCCTGCGCAAAGTTCATAGCATCCGCTTTCACATGCGGTTTTGCAATTTCATAGCCTCTTCTCAAGAACGGCATAGCTCTTCTAAAAAAACTACAGAAGAAACCCCCCAAGCCTGCCCCGTACATAACCGAGGCCCTTTGAAAGTACGGCGGTGGGCTACATATCCAGCCAGGTTTCTGTAATAGTCCCTATACATAGAGTGGTCACATTATGTTTTTATAATTACCATGATGACTCGTTAATAGTCACTCTCGCATCATGGTTTTAAATGAAGCTTAACAATAACTTTCCCGTATTTAAAAGACACTGGTTCAGCCTGATAGTCATAAATCATGATCGCAATGGTGTCAAAATGGTTTTTAGAAATTGATATGTAGTCTGGTTTGTTGTATTTTATATTAACCATTTGGTTATTTTCACTGTTATCTTGGACCCACCTCAGCAATGGTGAATAACTATCCATAACCTCTGTGACTCTATGATATTGCTATACACGTAGAGTGTATAGAAATCTCTGTTAATATCAGGGCATGTCTGGTCCTGTTCTACTTGACTTCTGATATGCTGCACTGTTCCTAAAACCCTTTTTAATTTACCCGAACAGCTAACCACAGTATCGTGATTTGGAGCTTTAAGAAACACCTTCCGTCTAATGTTATCTAACACTAACTTAATATTTCCATACGACTCAATGCTGGCTATGGATTTGTTGAAGGCTTCGACCACTGTGGCCGCAGATGGGTAATAACTGTGACAAAACTCAGCATGGATGCTCAAAGAGTCCTGAGCACACTTTATGTTAAATATGTATTCCATTTTCTGGGTTATTGGATTTCTTTTAGGGCTTCCTCCCAGTCCCCTTTCAGGTCTACGGGTTTAGCCAATTTCACTGTATAATTAGAAATTCTATTGTCAGATAACATGACCTTTGAGGCGTTGGCCGGCAGAGTGATATAAAACGGCACTGTATCTATCTTCACATCAACAAAGAGCCCCATCATACTCACACAACCTACACAGAACTGGGCAAAACCCAACTGTTACATTTCTCGGGCCATCTGTGCCATTTGAACAAAAAACCTGACGGTTAGCTCCGCTACCTTTCCTTTTCATAATCTTTTCAACCCTGCACATCCTGTGCGGATCTTTATGTACCTTCTGTAGCTCCTCCTTGTAAAAGACACCCAGAACCTTTTCCCTGTCATAGTCCTTTAGCCTATAAATATATAGATCCTCTTTAAGCTCCACACTTTACACTATAAATATCTAGTCACTAAAGGTTTGTTGGTAGCCCTTCGTAAAGACCCCTTTCAATTTTGAAACAAAACATGGTCACCTTCTTATAAAAGTGGCTTCTTTACATCTGCCGCGATCCTGCTTCCATACACAGTTCGCCACACCCCAAAGAATTATCAGCCGTTACGTCTGGGGGTGCCATTTTGATGGTTCTTTAGTAAGTGGTGTTATTACTGTCTATAAAAACCTGTAGAACATCCACATACCGGTAGGTGTTATAAGCTGTGAAATCACTCCACATCCTAGACTTTAGGTTTCTTACAAAACGCTCTCTAACAGATGCTTTTACTTCTGTGTGTGTTACAAAATGTTGAACATTATGCTCCTTTAAAAATTTTAGAAAAGCTTTGTTTAAAAATTATTTTCCTGTAGTTTTTGAGGGGTTCACCCTTTCCTGAAGATTGTTTTAAAGGCTTCCATTACACCCGAACCACTTTTATCACTTAGTGCTCCTGCATAGGCGTACTTGGGCAATACATATATAACTGTTAATATGTCTCAAGCACCATTATTATGCTTTGATCTATCTTGAAGAGTGATTATGTCTGCCTGCCACTGATAATCTACTCGCACATTAACAATGGTAGGTCTTCTCGTAAAATGTTTCCTGGCGGGCCTATGGAGTGAATATGCCTCTTCCCCAGATAACGACGTCTTCACCAGTGCTCTGTTTACTGGTTCATTTTCAACTAGAGGCCTTCTAAACAGTGCTTCGCCACCCCCAAAGCTACCAACACTAATTGTTTTATAATAATGCTTTCTTAATTCATCACTCAACATGTTGTCATCTGCCACAAACAATGAAATGAAAGACACCGGTTTTGTGTAATGCTATTTTATTAAAAATAAAAACTATTAGCACAGAATAAAACAATATACTTTACATTTATGGATACAGATCTTATGGTGGGGTATTGTTGGACATTAGGCTGCCTTTTGACTAAGTGTACATACTCCTACACTTGCTACATACATTGCTAGGCGCCATGCTGCTAATCGACCTTAGTGTCACAAGTTTTGCTATTTTTATAGATATACACATGATAGCTCTAGACACGACTTCCCTCTCACCCCTCCTATAACTTTGTGCACACAGGGTACTGACAGCATTCGTAAGTTTGTATAGTTCAAGGCTTGACAATACTAAACCCTTCTTTGTGAAATAATCATCTGTCAGACGCTCCAAGGCTGTGCGTAACACGTTTGTCAGCAAAAGTCTTAACTCGCACATATGCCTTTTGTACACGCTTCAATATTTATCAGCTGTAGGCATCCACGCATTGATACAACATTTGGTTATACATTCAGGACTGTCACACATCATCGTAGTGGGTGGCTCAGAAATGTTAATAAAATGCAGAGTTACAAGGTGTATTTCAGCTATTCTTTCTTTATTCATCACATATTCCATTATGCCAATGTATATGTATCCGGGGTGTAACTTATAGACATCTTGCACCTCAACATTCTGATACATAATACATGTCCTAAAAGTGAGTAAGTATGTATGTTAAATAAGAGCATGATGACCCTCTACACAGGACTCTACATTTTTTAAAACAGTCTACGTGGGGCTAATGGACATATTCTTCTATTTTTAAAATAAAAATCACACAAACGTATTCCTATAACCCTTTGTGTCATCTTTCTATTAAAATACGTACACAACCTCTGCATACGCTCAAGTTTTGAACCTGGTTCCTTTGAGTATTGGATCTCTTTGAGCGCTACTGCTACCACCTTAACCATATTGGGTGTACATTTTTCTTTTCCTCAGACATCCCATACACAACTCTTAACATTTAATACACCTTGTACGGGCCAAACCTGCTACATATATGTCGAATTGTTCTTTGTGTGTACAACTCATATAGACACTCGTGAGCCTCCTGCTGCGGTTTGTTTATTTTATGACCATAACAAAGAATATAATAGTTGCGTTTCACAAACGTGTTCACAACAGTCACTGTAAAAGCTTCAACAGGCAATACTGCATCTTGCGGGACGCCCATATTTTCCTTTTCCGAAAATGCCACCATTATGGGTACAACCATAATTCTTATGCTGCTCTTTTTTCTGGCTTGTGGAACTTTCAGACTATTTTGAACAACATAAAAGGTAAACATGTACATCGTTAACCTTTGAATATGACTCTTATTGCACAGCGCTTTTTGTTGATGTTTTCTATCGGTTCAATCAGAAACAAAAACATACTATTAGTTAAAGGTAACAAAACAGACACATATATGTGTTAAGTGTCTATATCATATTTTTTACTAACCTCTTCATTTTCTTGGCACTCGGCAGCACCTCTGAAATCTTTAGAATCGCACAGATCCATTGATGCATTCCCGGCGCTGGTGTTTAGACGTGGCTGCTGCACGATAACTGTGTCCGATGCCTTTTCCTCCAGAAACCCATTATCTTCATAGATAGGGAGTTAGAAGGCGCTATAGATTCTTCTACATTGTCAACGTCAGTGAAAATGTTTCCAACATTTAACTCTTCACTCGATGCATCACCGCCACTGCTGTCACACTTAATAGGGGATAACAGCTGCAGTAAATCCTTGAGGCTGAGCTTTTCAAGCCGACGGCAAAGATCCTCTTGAAATCCCGTAACATCACATCCCTCATCTTTAGGAGAGCCCTGCTGCACGTTCTCATCCAAAACGGAAGGTTTTAGGATTTGATAATATTTGTCAATACAGTAGTGTTCAAGCCACCTTCCGAGGCTGCCTTTTTGATGAGGGGGTTATATCCCTTCATAATGACAGAATAATCTCTGCTAGATGCTCCGGGTTTAGTGCAGGTCACTTAGACGGCCCCTTACATGCATTCTACGAGTCAGAAAGGGCATATTCCTCTGCAACAGGACACCTGCTCCCCAAAGGGACTCCTATTTATTGGGGGGTATGGCGCATAACCCTGCCCCTGTATTAGGACCTAGCCACATGCTTAACACATGTTCAGCCTAAGTCACAATCTATGGCTGAAGACTACTGTCGCTATCACAAGTCTCCTTTCCGCCATGGTTTCTGCAACAGTAGCACCACCACCAAATAGGTGGATAGGCTACAGATGACAGGAAATTTCTTTCCTTTCATTGGCAGATGACCCCTCCAATCCCCCTGCAATTCCAATTCCCTCACCCCCTTCCATGATAGCACCCCCTCACCCACATCTCTGCCATAACAGCACCCCTCTCCCTACCCCCTTCCATAACAGCACACCCCTCCACCACCCCTTCCACAACAGCACCCCCACTCCACCCTAACTGCATACACGCACATGTACACACACACCCACGCGCACCCAGCATATACTCATTCACCAACACTTACATACACGCATTCACTCAAAGCATACATATACGCATTCACTCACATGCATACACACACACATTCACACATAGATTCCAACAAGCACTCATTTCAACAATCATACATGCATTCAAACACCCATACACACATGCATTCAAAGACATATTCAAACACCCATTCCCACAGGCATTCAAACATGCATTCAAACACCCATACACACACGCATCCACACATGCATACAACACCCACTCACACATGCACATACAACACTCACTGCCCTACCACCCACCTCCCCTGTCGGATGATCGACTTACCTTGTCCAGCGTTGAGGTCGTCTGCCAGGAAACGGGAACAAGCACTTCCAATGCCCGCAGTGCCTTGCCATCAGGACACCACCAGGCCATATTACAGGTCGTAATATGGCTGGCAGAGTCCTTTTGGTGGGGCAGGGCCAGTGGTGGAACTGCCTCTGTGCCTCCAACCACCAGCATGACTACTGGAGGATTTCCACCCAAATTGTGGCGGAAATCCTTCAGTACTATTAAATATGGTGGTCGGAAGACCACCAGCACTGGCTGTCTTCTGGCACTCATGGCTTCAGCGGTTATAGGAAAAGACCGCCTCAGTCATAATGAGGGCCAAAGTCTTGCACATGCATGCTAGCATCCCAGAAGAATCAAAACACTCACGAGAGAGTACCAAAACCAAATCTCACAAATGGGAACAAACTCTGCTCCGTGCCAGAGAGCAGAATTCAGGAATTCCATGCTACTCCACATAGTGCAGAGTGCCACACTTCCACAAACTCCACTGGTGGAGTGGAGTTCCTTGACAAGTCCTAAACATAATGAAGCATTAGTAAAACAATGTACAAAAACCCTCAATTACACACTAGCTAAAGACACTGCTATTAATACAGATAAATGTACAAAGAAACCACAAGCAACACCATATGTAATCTATGGACCTCCCCCCTGCACTCGCTTATACTCAAAACCCTAAGAAAACCTTTAAGAAGAACTTAACTCTTCCAACAAACAGGAGCACCTTACTATGGACTGGATCCTAGAAAATTGACAAAAACTGCCAAGGTGCATTTCCAGCTTCGGTCCTAGCTGCCACCCTGGCTTTCAGCTATCGCAGATAAGACAAGGAGCAGGCAGGTTATTGAGCTCGGAGCTGCGTGTGCCCTGGTGGGACCGGAAACAGGACGTTGATTCTATTATCATTCACCATCATTGTTGGGGTCTGAAGTTAGGGTCTAAGACCATCCACTACCTTAGACCACCCAAGTGAGCAGGCTGAGGAAAGTCTTGCTGTACCCAGTTAGGACTGTGGTGGTCTGTTCGTAGTCACAATTTCTCAATCACTTGGCAGTCGCCCCCCCCCCTTACCAGACTGTGCTGCATAGCACTGAACCTCATTGTTTCACTCAGCTCAACAGGAGCCAGGAGGAGCAGAAGTATGTATGGCTGGAGATGGGGAGACAAGAAAATGTTGTTTGGTACTCTAGATTTTGGACTCAGCACAATTCAGGAGTGTGCAAAACGTGCAAAAAATAGACACTTGAAGAGACACCTCCTGTGAGCAATAACCCGTGGACAGGCAGTTCACAAGCAGTTTACAAGCAGTTTACCATTATGGGAAACATACAAAACTTCTAACAAAACCACTAAGTCAAGCTTCTACTCACAGAAAATTAGAAGTGCAGGCAATGTCCCTTAAGAATTGTTCAAAGTAATAAAGGCCTTAGCTGCCCCTACCCCATCTCAGGAATGGGGACAAAACTGAGGTGATCATTTTTGGTGTGAATGCCTCTATTTGGAATCTAGACTGGTGGCCATAGTCTTGTGGGACCTTACCTACTCCCATACCCGCAGCTAAGAATCTCTACATTAAAGCCCTATATCTAAATATAAATTATCCCTGAACAAGCTGCAGCTCATTCAAGATTCAGCCGCCCGACTGGTGCCTGGGTTATCCAAGTTTATATCCACCAAGGAGGGCATGAGGGATCTGTACTGGCTACCCATTAGGAAGTAAATTATTTTTGAGGCGCTATACCTAACCCCTAAGGCCCTCCATTCTCAGTGTTCAGGATATCTGCAAGCAGAGATCAATTGGTATACTCCCAGTCACCCATTAAGATTGTCAGATCTTAGGATTTCACAGACTCTGAGGAGCAAAAGAGTAAAATAAGGAGACAGGGCCGCCTTCTCAGTGGCAGCTGTTAAGTTATGGAATTCAGTTCCAGCCAAAACTAGAGGTATTTCATCCCTTCTTCCATTCTGAAAGCAACTATAAAGATTTTTTCTCATTTTATACCTCTGAATTGTATCAGCCTCTCCTACTTGTCTAGTGCTTTGATACCTCTGGTCTGAATGTGCTCTATAAGTAACATAAATACAAATACCATTGTTCTAAACTCAATAGAAGCTTGATTCCTAATAGGTGGTTTCCATTGGCTGGGTCTCTCGGTTGTGGTTAAGCCCCAGGGCTGTGGAAGTGGTCTGTCTAGACGGGTGTGGTTTGTGGACTCAGTGCGCTCCCTCCTTGATAAGCTTGCCACTACACTTGTACTATACCTGATAAGGCTGAAGAAGGTACTAAGTGATGACAACAATTTGCCAGGCTGAATGTAGGAGAAAAGTTCCCCTTCTGCATGCTTGTGCCCCTCTAATGCCACAGTGTTTCTAGGAGTTGTGGTGGCATAGCCAGTGAAAGTAAGATAAGTTAAATCAATCAAGACAGCCCGGTAAACAGTACGATTATTGGTGGAGTCGGGCAAGAAAACCACAAGCAAGAAAAATACAAACCAAATGTATTTGCTACTGGAACTGCAGTTGGAGCTATCAGAGCAGTTTGGAATTCAGAGCACAGGCAGCAAAGTATAGAGCCACAGAGCCATAAAGTTGAGTGAAGCATAGAGTGCTGTGCTGTGGCTTTGGCTTGCTGATGGCCTGCAGCCTGCTACGCCTCATTCCTGGTGACGAATAGGAGACAGCATTTTGAACGAAATTAAAGGACAATCAAGGATTGCAAAAGTAGTCGGTGAAATAAACTTTGTGAGTGTCCTCAGTAATGGAATTTGCTTTGTAAATCTAGAGTATAAGTGGTAGTCAAAATGCCACCAAGAAAACAAAGAGCAACACTCCCCCCGCCAAGAAGAAAGAGAGAGTTGCTGTCCTTGCAGACAGCAAAGAGCTTGAAGGCAAAATCGGCCCAGGAACATCAGTCACTTTTTTTCCCCATCTTGTGAATGTTTGAGTAATCTATGAAATTTCCTCACAAATGTGATTTCCAGCTGGGGCTATTTTTACTATCTGAAGACAAAGTGGATCTCCCGAATCCAATTTCCCCAACAAAAAGTGAAAATAGTATTGCATCTGTTTTGGGGCAAACTCAGGGCGTCTTTACAAGTTTGGCGGACAGTTTTCACTGTCTTCCGAACTTCTCATGGGAAGTTTGCAGCCACACAGGAACCTTTCTCTCTGCCCCATTAAGTGTTTCCCACTAGGCTGGTGGGCAGAAACCTCGGGAAACAGGTTACAGCATTGTCACTGGCTCAAGGGTCTTGTGGCCACCTGCACCTGTTGTCCGCCAGCCTTTTCATGCCGGTGTTACCACCATGAGAAGGCTGGTGGAGAACGAGGTCATAATCCCCAGGGTAGCGCTGCCCTGGTAGATTAGGATCTCCACCACCTCCAGATCATCGTGATCCAAGATACTGGCGGAGCTGGTGGTTCTCTGGCAGTCCGACCGCCAGGGTTTTAATGTTGTGGTCGGACTGCCACATTGGTGGTGGCCCTGACTGCCACCCGAAGTGTGCCAGTACATAGACCACTACACTCATAATGACACCCTCAGTCTGGAGAAAAATTTAGGATATGATTTAAAGTAAAGATCTGGAGTATAGCTTTGGGGGAACTGCAGAGAAGGAGGCTATCTGGAGTTTGATAGGTGACCTAGTACTACTTACTTTAAGATCTTCCTCTCTAAAAGCCTCCCCCAGCCCATTAACATCAACATCATTGACACATTTGAATAGGGTATTAAAGATCAGTGCTCCAGTGCCATTAGAGTTCTTAGTAAATATCCTGAAAGGACTTGAAGGACTTGAAAGGACTTGAAAGGACTTGAAGCCATAAAAATATGCCAGGGGCTAAAGGACCAGGATAGTGAGCAAATGAACTGCTTGGGAGATGCCAAAAATACACCCCTCGATTTAGACTCTAAAGTTTATTTAAATCCAAAATTAATCAGACCTGAATCCTCACATCATGCAAAGGACACATAGGGGGTCATTCCAACCCTGGCGGTCGGTGTTAAAGCGGCGGCCAACCCGCCAACAGGCAGGCGGTAAAAAAAATGGAATTCTGACCCTGGCGGGAACCGCCAACACAGGCCGCCACTTTAACACTCCGACCGCCACGGCGGGACAAACAAACAGCGCGGCGGTCACCGCCAACAGACAGGCGGCAGACAATGTACCGCCCACCCTATCACGACCCACCAATCCGCCACCTTTTCTGGGGAGGGAGCCCCCCCGATAAAAACACGGCGGAAACAGACCACGAACGGGAAAACGCTCACCTCTATACACTCCACGAGGAATCTGGACAGCATGGAACCCGAATTAAACATCCTACCAGCTATTGTCTACCTGCTCCTCTACCAGGAGCACGAACGCCGCCGCAGGAGACAACGGTGAGTACTGCACCTATGACACAGGCGAGGGGGGAGGAGAAAAGGTTACGGGCACACACATATGTGACAACACGCCCCCCCCCAATTCCTACACACCAATGCAGAGCAACAACTCAGAGTGACACCCCCAAACCCCCCGGAATAATGCAAAGACAAAATATAAAGATCATTAAAATGAAGTATATTATAGTATATTTGAACTTAAGTGAAATATCAAATCTATAAAATAAATATATTACAACATTAACAATATATACATAGTCCAAAAGTCCGGCACATATTGGCAACATTCCATTGTTCGTGGGCCAATGTGCATAAACACATGGGCAAAGCCCATACACAAGACCCGATGCCATTGGAGAGAACACTGCTGGGGCATCAGATAATAAAACGACAGGCACCTCAGGGGGAAGGGAAAGGTGGGTCAGTTGTTGGAAAGAGGTCAAGGTTGGAAAGGAAAATCAATTTAGAAAGACAGGGACGGGTAGTTGTAGTGGGTATGGGAGTGGAGGAAGAGGATGTGGTTGTAGGAGAGTCAAGTGTGCTGTCTTTGGGTGCAGGTGCTTGTGACGGAGGCTGTCGTGAGGTGGTTGGCTGTTGGGTGGGTGGCTGCCTGCGTTTGTGTGGTGTGGAAGAGGGGGTGACAGACACACTGGGAGAGGACACAGGGGACGTGTAAATGGTAGTGGGGGTGGTGACTGCACATGTGCGGACTGTTCTGGTGGGTGTGGTGGTGATGGACGTACTGGCTGATGGTGGTGTGCATGCAGGTGTGAGTGGAGACGTCACAAGGAGGGAGGAGGGAGACGAGGAGGAGGGGGACACAGAGGAGGCAGTGGCTGTTGGCATGTCTGCATGTGGATGTTGCTTGGGTGAATGCTTGTGTGATCTGTGGTGCTTATGTCTGGATGAGCTGCCCTTGGGTGTTGATGTGTGTGCAGGCTGGTCTGTAGGTGTGTCTGGGATAGGCAGAGGAACAGTGGAGTGGGACTGGATTGAGGAAGTTGGAGGGGGGAGGCTAGACACAGGGACAATTGCTGCCGTCAGTGCTGAGGCCAGAGCGTTGAACGTTCGCTGATGGGCAGCCTAACCCGAATGAATGCCCTCCAGGTATGCATTGCTCCGATGCACCTCCCTTTCTACCCCCTGGATGGCATTCAAAAGGGTAGACTGCCCAACAATGAGCGTCTGGAGGAGGTCAATGATCTCTGCACGGAGGGCAGCAGGGGTAACTGGGGCAGGACCTGAGGTGCCAGGGGCGAAGGAGATGGCCAGCTTCCTGGCCGAGCAGGCACGGGCGAAAGCTGAGGGGCTGCTGGGAGGGCGGAGCTGGTGCGCTGGGTGGCGGCTGTACCTGTTGTTGCGGTGGGCATGGATGGTGCCGCCACCACAAGGGAGCTCCCTTCCGAGGACGTGTCGGTGTCGCTGACGTCTCCACGGGTCCCCATTGTGGAGCTCCCCTCGCCCTCCGTCTCACTGTTTAAGTCCGAATCGGTTGCAGGGCCCTCCGGGGCCATGTGAGATGCAGCTCCCTCGTGCGCAGACGCCACTTCTCCTCCGCCTGATGATGCTAATGCACACATGAACAGGAAAACCAACAAAAAGGGGGGGGGGGAGAAGAAAGAAAGACATGTTGAGTGCATGCATTGGCGGCACCGTTGGCGGAGAGGACAGACACAGAAGCCCCCTGCACTACGCCGCGCACTCGGGGTACACTACTCTATTATTGTGACTTGGCCTACAAGTGTATGGACGACAACTGCACACATAGGTGACACAGGGCCATGGATATCTGTACTTATCACCCTACAGAGGTGGGGTGCGGGGGCACAGGCCCATGCCTAACGGAGGGGCCTAGCCTACAGAAACCGCCCTGGCCTAGAGATAGCCACAGCCCTCCTCCCCCACCCAGACACCTCCACTGTGCGCTAATATAGCAGAATGTGCTGATACTCACCCCCTTGTGTCTGCTTTGATGTCCTCACACGCCCATCCAAATCGGGGTAGGCCACCGCCAGGATCCGGCACATCAGGGGGTCAATTGACGACTGGCACCCCTCCTACGTTGGGAGGCCATCCCCAGCAGAGCCTCGGCGGTCTTTCTGCTCCCGCGGCGGATGTCCTCCCACCTCTTGCGGCAGTGGGTGCCCCGTCTGTTGTGGACCCCCAGGGCCCGGACGTCCTTGGCGATGGCACGCCAAATGTCGATCTTCTGATGGGCGCTGACCTATGTGACATGTACAGGGTGGAAAAAGAAATATCATCACTTTTCTGCATGGTCGATGTGAGTGGCCCCCCCTCCCCAACCTTGCCATGTGGTACATGCTCTCATCTGTCGTGCGTTGCACTCCTCCTTCGCTCCCCTCTCCACCATCTTACATCCACCCCACTCAACACAGGCATAGCCCATACTACGTGCTCCCTGTGTACTTACCTGTTGGTCTGGAGGACCGTAGAGTAGCGTATACTGGGGGAGGACCCCATCCACAAGTTTCTCCAATTCCTCAGATGTGAAGGCAGGGGCCCTTTCCCCAGTCGCAGCAGCCATTGTATCTTCCAGACCGAGGTCACAGCAGCACTTGCAGTATAGGTCCTCTCCTGTGGATGTTCAGGTCTCGAGTGATTAAGCAGTTAGAAAATGGGGGTCACTCCCGCGGCGGTGCGTACCGCAGCGGTGCGTACCGCGACCGCCGGCGCACATCGTCATTGGCTCCTGAGACCCATAGGGTTCAATGTTAACCAATGCTGCTTTGCGCCGCGGTCTTCGACCGCCTACCGCCACGGTGTGCCACGCCAGCGCATTGACCTCACATCCCATTGTCACACTTCACAGGTCAGGCAGCCGCCATTTCAAGGGCCCACATGGCTTAATTTCTACTGCGTCACACAGGCCTAGGCCTTGCATTGCCACTCATACAAGCCATTCAATGCATAGCGAATCGTGTACAGTGCAAGCTGTGGTTACGTACCTGTGGGTTGCTTAACTCTGTGCTCCATGTTGTCCTTCCTAGGCACCGTCCACTGGGACTTGCAAGGAGATGGAGGAATCCTCCCGTGTACAGACCGCTGGTGGACCTGTCGATAATGGAAGAAAGACATGTCATACTGACATACAGACTTGACCGAGCCACTATACAGGAACTGTGTGCCCAGCTGGAGCCAGACCTGATGTCCCCCATTCGCCAACCCACAGGGATTCCCCCTCTGGTGCAGGTTCTGTCAGTACTCCATTTTTTGGCAAGTGGATCATTACAAACAACAGTGGCCATATCATCAGGGATGTCTCAGCCTATGTTTTCTAAGGTTTTGTCCAGAGTGTTGGCTGCCCTGATGAAATATATGCGGAGCTACATTGTTTTCCCTGAGGTGGGCGACTTGGCTACAGTGAAAGGTGATTTCTATGCCCTTGGACATATCCCCAACATCATTGGTGCCATTGATGGGACCCATGTGGCTTTGGTTCACCCCAGTGGAAGTGAGCAGGTGTACAGGAACAGAAAAAGTTATCATTCGATGAATGTCCAGGTGGTCTGTTTGGCTGACCAGTACATCTCCCATGTAAATGCCAAGTTCCCTGGGTCAGTGCATGACGCCTACATCATGCGAAATAGCAGCATCCCTTACGTGATGGAACAGCTACAGAGACACCGTGTGTGGCTAATAGGTGACTCTGGTTACCCCAACCTGTCGTGGCTACTGACCCCAGTGAGGAATCCCAGGACAAGGGCAGAGGAACGGTACAATGAGGCCCATGGGCGAACTAGGAGGATTATAGAAAGAACCTTCGGCCTCCTGAAGGCCAGGTTTAGGTGCCTGCATATGACAGGTGGATCCCTAATGTACTCACCAAAGAAGGTGTGCCATATCATCATGGCCTGCTGTATGCTTCACAACCTGGCTTTGCGACGCCAGGTGCCTTTCCTGCAGGAGGATGGTCCAGATGGTGGTGTTGTAGCAGCTGTGGAGCCTGTGGAGAGTGAAGAGGAGGAAGACGACGGGGACGACACAGACAACAGGGACACAGTGATACAACAGTATTTTCAGTAGCACACAGGTACAAATCAACCACGCCATTTTACATTTACTTAAAGTCTCCTGCCTCTCTACTGTCTGAGTTCCCCCCCAGTTCCTGTTAACTGAGTTGTGACTTTCCCTTCCGTTTTCAGAGCTGTGGGCCCCACTGCGTGACCTCTGCTTTGTATGCCCATGGACTACAGCTGTGTGACAGTGGTATGTTGTCATCACAATGTAACTGAACATTTCTGCACCGTTATGTCTAATACATTTGTTCAAAATACAAGCAGACCCCAGATTTTTTAAGTGCAATAAGTGATTTAATTGAAGTGATACATTTAGGAACATAATTGTAAAACGGTGATGGGTGATGGTGGAGTAATGTCCATGGCCGAGTCCAGTTCTCAGTCGCACAGGTGCATTGTCCATATGCCTGTGGAAGGATGGAGTAGGGGCAGTTCAAGGTTGGACAGGGTGACAATGTGGGACAGTGGGATGACATCAGGGGGTATCGTTTGCTGGCGGGGGTCTTGGCATCCTACTCTGTCTTTTTGTGAGATCTCAGGTTCCACTTGCGGGGTGGTTCTTCTTCTGCAGGAGGTGGGGTTCTGGTGGCCTGTCGTTGTGTGGGGGCCTCCTGGCCACTAGCGCCGGCAGAGGTGGTAGGCTGTTCCTGGTCCAGGCTAGTGACAGGGGCCCTTTGTTGTGCCACATGGTCCCGCAATGTGGTGACTATCTGGTTAAGGGCCACGACGATGGTCCCCATTGCGGAACTGATGTTCCTCAGTTCCTCTCTGAACCCCATGTACTGTTCCTCCTGCAGTACCTGGATCTCCTGGAACCTGGCCAGTACCGTAGCCATCGTCTCCTGGGAGCGGTGGTATGCTCCCATGATGGAGGAGAGGGCCTCTTGGAGAGTCGGTTCCCTGGGCCTGTCCCCCCCCTGTCGCACAGCAGCCCTCCCAGTTCCCCTGTTTCCCTGGGCCTCTGTCCCCTGGACGGTGTGCCCACTACCACTGCCCCCAGGTCCCTGTTGTTGTTGGGGTGGTGGGTCAACCTGGGTGCCCTGTAGTGGTGGACACACCGCTGATTGACGTGTCCTGGAGACAGAGGCATGGGCCCGCTGGGTGGGAGCTGTGCTGGTGTTCCCAGAGGGGGTTGGGTCTGGTGTAGCCTGTGGCTGTCTGTGGGGAACCGACTGTCCGAGGTCCCCGATGGGCTGGGCTGGTCATCAGGGTCCAGGGAGACAGAGCTGCTGTCATCACTGGGGCACTCTTCTGGGGGTGGGATGGACATCTCTGGACCCTCCGTGGCGGTGTGGTGGCGTTCGGGTCTTGCAGGGGTATAAGAGTATGGTTATTGCTTCTGTGTGTGGCATTTCGTGTAATGGGTGGGTGTCCGTGTCCCCCAGTGCTGGCATTCCCTTGTGGGGGCTTTTGGGACGGTGGCTTGTGGGGGTGATGGGTGTGTGCAGTGGGCATGCTTTGGGGATGGGTGTCCATGCTTTGGGGACGCATGCAGGGCTGGGTTTTGGGATGGGTGGGATGTGATTGCGAGCCATTAGCAAGGAGTTGGGGTGATGGGGGTGGGGGTATGATTTGGCATGCAGGTGGGGTGGGGGGAATGAAGTTGTGAAGCTTTGACTTACCAGAGTCCATTCCTCTTCCTACTCCTGCGAGGCCCTCAGGATGCAGGATGTGCAAGACTTCCTCCTCCCATGCTGTGAATTCTGGGGGAGTAGGTGGGGGTCCGCCGCCAGTCTTCTGCACCGCAATGTTGTGCCTTGATACCATGGAACGCACCTTCCCCCGTAGGTCGTTCCACCGCTTCCTGATGTCGTCCCGATTGCATGGATGCTGTCCCACAGCGTTGACCCTGTCCACTATTCTTTGCCATAGCTCCATCTTCCTGGCAATGGTGGTGTGCTGCACCTGTGCCCCGAAGAGCTGGGGCTCTACACAAACTATTTCCTCCACCATGACCCTGAGTTCTGCGTCAGTGAACCTGGGGTGTCTTTGGGGTGCCATGGGGTGGTGTGGATGAGGTGAGGGGTGGTGTATGTGTTGTAGAGTGTGGTGAGTGTGGTGGTGTATGGTGTTTTGTGCGTGGAAATTGTGTGGGTGATGTTGTGATTTGCCTCTGTGTGATGTTCTACTCTATGCTGTGCTCTCTCTCTCTGTCCTTCACTCGCAATTGTGGTCGTAAGGGTTTGTGGGTGATGTGGGTGTGTGTTTTATATTTAATTGGGTGTGTGGGAGTGGTGTGTGTATGTGTCTCAGGTGTGTGTATTTGGAATTGTCCAATGTGGTAGTGTTTTGTAAATGTGTGTGTATTTTGAGCGCGGCGGTGTGTACCGCCAATGGAATACCGCGGTTGAAAGACCGCTGTGGGGATTTGTGGGTCGGAATGGTATGGGCGTATTTCTGTTGGCGTGACGGTGGAGGTTTGGTCATCGCCAGTTTCCCGCTGCCCTTTGGTGTGGCGGACTTTTGTTGTTGTCGGGTTTTTGGCGCTTTGCCAGTTGCGGGTCAGAATGACCGTGGCGGTTTACCGCGACCGCGGCGGTGTTATGGCGGTCTTCTGACCGGCGGTAAGCGCCTTTTACCGCCGAGGTCAGAATGACCCCCAGAGTGTGCAGATGTAATACAAATTTAACAAGAAGATAGGTTGAAGACAAGGCAAGTAAATCACACACATTGGAAGTGATCAAGTTTCATTGCTGGAGTACATCATGTAGAGTAACTGATCAATAACATGAGCAAAAAAATAAATCTGTGAAAGTATATACCGAACCACAAGTAGTCCAAAGAACTGCTGGATTTAGTTCTGCAAAAAGAAGTAAGGAGGAATACCTTATGCAAACCCCATTAGGGAAGATAGACTACAGGGCAGTATGGGATGTCCTCTTTAAAACCTTGCAACAAACCTTAGATGCCTTAACAAACCAATCCACAAAAATGAATTCATTTGCAGAAACAACAAATACTAAATGCACCTGCTCCCCAATAGTTAATAAACTACCTACAACACCAGAGGCCCTTACTAACATAATGGATGATTTTAAAATCAAATTTTATTTTGTCTTTTGTAATAAAAATCACAGGCTGACAGTAAGTTATCTGATCTTCGCAGTGGTGGCATTGTCAAGGAAGGAGCTAGAGGTGAAGAGTGTTGTACAGAGACAGCAGAGGAGGCACACATCCATGTCCAATCCAACTATAAGATAAGTGCCCCCTCGAAATCAACTCCCCCAACTACTAAATCAACCAGAAAAATAACTGACAAAAAGGCAGAGGAAAGGGTGCTTCTATAGTTTTTGTTGATATATTTTATAAAAAATATACCCATTAAGAATTTAACACAGCATTAGGATAAGTTGGTGATCATGCTAAATCAAATTGAAAGGATAAAACTTTGAGCACTAAGCTGTTTCCACTTTTTGAAAAACAATTGTGAAGATCGGAGCAAGGTGGTACTGAAGAAACAGAGGAAGTAACCCCCACTGTTGGGAAAAACTGATCAAAGACGTGTTGTAGCTCCCTTGAAAACTCGATTAGATTGGAAAAGAAGAGGGTGACAGAACCCCAGAAGGGGTCCACTACACAACAGTGCCAATACTATAATATAAAAAATTTATCTAGTAAGGGAGTAATTGTAAGTAATTTAGGCAGACTTGAAACTGAGAAATTTAAAACTGATATTACAACTGTGCTATGAGTGAATACTCTGACCATGACTATTCAAGGAGCAAATAAAGTGGCAATGCAAGCAAGTGTACTAATAGAAACACGTTCCAAGATGGGTTCAAATTTGTTGATTAGGCCCTCGGATCTCCTGTTGAAAAAACTCAGCCAGACTTAGAAACAAATCCAGGTGTTACATGTAGGAATGATCTCTTTTGCCCGTCATATGGTGGTAATCAATTTGTACAGCAGAATATCAGTCTAGGGGGATTCATGACATACATTATCATGGGAACATTTTAAAAGTTCTCCATGCAGTAAAAGCTCTTAAATGTATACTATCAATAGATATTGAATCCATTAAATTCTTGCCCCCAATGAATCATAGTGAAAACAACAATCAACCTGGTGACATGGGTGTCACCTCAGTTAGCTCAAAAAGTTCTAGGCATTTTCTTTAAGTAAGGAATTGTGATTAATACACCTTGTCAAGTAGGCTATCCATCTCCCCTAGTAAACCAGACCAAGTGTCTGAATAAAGAACAATCTAAGGGTTATAAACAACCATTCTCTGTTCTTATGAATCCAATTGGTAATACATCTTCTCACTCATTGGTTCCTTTACCACAACAGATTAGGTTTTTGTCATTAGCTAACATTTATTTCAACCAAGCAGCAGCCTTTCATGAAGGTAGCCACTCTTGATGTATAAATTGGCCTCATCCCCACACCTAAAGCAGCGGAAAACAAGCTAGAATCACTAAAACTGTGTTATTGGAATATTGATGGAGTGAACACCAAAAAATAACAAATGGACTTAACAAGTCTTCAAAGTGAATACCAAGTAATTTTATAGCAAGAGACCTGGGCAATGCAGCCATTTACAATAGATGGGTGTATTGGTTTTTATTCCCCAGCACAAAAAGTTAAGACATTTGGGCGCCCAACTAGGGGGTTTGGCAACTTTTATAGCTGTGGCCCTAGATATACATAACGAACAGCTAGAAATGCATAGTGTAAATATGTTGGTAGTGAAACTACAGAACTGGCACAAAAAGATTAGGAAGACTCTTTTAGTAATAAACCTGTATATCCGCCCTGATGCTTGCTCTAGGAAGTTAATGTTATCTAAATAGGTAGAAACATTATAAAAAAGTTTACAAGACCCTGTTTTCCCAGAAACCCTAATGGCAGGTGATTTTAATATGAAGTTGCTATGGCCCTTTGATAGAGAAGAACACATTTTACTTCAGGACCTCGTTTGGGCTGTTCCAAACCAGTCACATGGGGTTAAAGGCCCGGGTCCATTGGATGAAAAAGCAGTTTCCTTTGTAAAAAATCTGGAGGCTTTGGGACTTAGAATATTGAACGGAAGGTACCAGCAAGATATTCTGCCTTTGGCATCTTGTTTATCGTTGGGGCTACACTCAAGAATAGATTACACCACGGTAACGCTGCCATAACTTAGGGCCTTATTATGATTTTGGCAGTCGGACTGCCAGACCGCCACATTGGCAGTCCTGAAAAGGCCGCCACATTGGGGGTCTTCCAGACCGCCCTCTTACAAATTATACAGGTAGGACGGCAGACTGCCAAGCAAATATGGCAGATCATTAGTGCCGTGGAGGCCTGCAAATAGGCAGTCTGACCTCCAGCCCAACAGCACCGCAACAAACCACTGACTTTATTGTAAGCACACAGTCTCTGTGACAGACCCCCACAGTGGTCAGCTAATGTCAGTCCGAACCATAGCAGTACATGGCCAGCAAAGTAATATAAAACTGCACGTTGGAAGAATTTGAAAATAACACAGCTAACACACATTACCACCTGGACACACCTGCAAAGGACACTATAAAAACACCGCTTCACAGACCACAATCCTTTGCATTTCCACTTGGAGCCAGACTCATGACCAGCATGGGTCAACTATTGCACAGATTAGGCACCCCTTTTTTCACCATCTCATAGAACACACTGCACAAACTTTTGTTCATTCACGCCCTATTGCCCTTCCCCCGTTTAGTAAGTTACTGTCACACGTTCTTTTTTGTTCCACCATGTCAATTTCCAAAAATCCCTGTTTTTCTGAAAATGAGTTACGAGTCATGGTCGATGAAATCATAAAAGTAGAGCCACAAATGTTTGGAGCACAAGTCCAGCATACAGCTCTCAATAGGAAAATGGAAATCTGGGACAGGATTGTTGACTGAGTGAATGCTGTGGGTACCATCCTGCGCACAAGGGAGGACATCAGGAAGAGGTAGAAATACCTCAGGGGCAAGGGGCAAGGTACATTTTCTGGTCTCCAGGGCACCAGCTGCAGGCCAAGAAGACTGGCAGTAGCCCTCCCAGTGCCGCATTACATCTTTTTCCTTGGGAGGAGAAGGTCTTGGCCATCCTGAGGGTTTGACAAGAATACCTGAGGGAGTGAAGCCTGGTAAGTCACAACACAAACAATGCCACCAAAATGCTATGTCATGCATGCTCATACCTCACCTTGTGCCACTTTTATTGTTACTCCTCTCACCGGCCCAGTGTAAACCTGTCCTAAGACCTCGATCTGGCAACTCACAATTGAAGTGTACTCACCTGAGGAGATGACATTTGTATAGTCTGTGTAGTACAGGGATTGACATGACTCCATCTCCCAGGCACTGTTTCCATAACTCCAAACAACAGACCAGTGGTCACTTGTCCAAAGACCCCTGTTTGCTATCTATCAACTTAAGGTTATACACCTGGGGAGATATTATTTATAAAGTGTGTTTAGTACAGGGGCTGACATGACTGCAGCTCCCATAGGGCACTATTCCAGTAACTACACACACTAGCACAGTGGTCACATGCTACAATATATCTGTTAGTGAACTCTCAATTGAAGTATACTCATCTTGGGGAAGAACATTAGTCACGTGTTTGTAGTAGAGAGAGTGACCTGACTGCAACTCCGAGGAGGCACTGTTACTGTAACTCCAACCACTAGCACAATGGGCACATGCCCCAATTCATTTGTTTCACAATTATCAATTGAAGTGGACTCACCAGAGGTTTTTTCATTTGTATAGTGTGTGTAGCAGAGAGAGTGATATGACTACAACTCACGGTAGGCACTGTTCCTCTGACTCCGAACACCAGAACAGTGTTTACTTGTCTACAGAACTCTGTTTGGCAACTCTCAGTGTACTTTTACTCAGCTGGGAGGATATCATTTGTCAAATGTGGAAAGTAGAGGGAGTGACATGAGAACTAAGGTCAGGAAGGCCCTGTGTCTGTAAAACCAACCACCAGCCCAGTGTTCTCTTGTCCAAATACCATTTGTTGGTAACTTTCAATTGAAGTGTACTCGATTGAGAGGATACCATTTGTATAGTGTGTATACTAGAGAGAGTGAGCTGACTGCAACTCCCAGCAGGACTTGTAACTCCAAACACCAGCACAGGGGTTCACTTACACCTGTTTGCCAACACTCAAATGAAGTACAATCATCTGGGGGATAACATGTGTATAGTGTGTGTAGTGCAGGGGCTTATATGACTGCAATTCCCAGGAGGCTCTGGTACCGTCACTCTAACCACCAGCCCAGTATTCACTTCTGAAAATACCCTTCTTCCAGTTTACTTCACTGGAGGAATAATATTTGCATAGTGTGTGTAGTACAGGGTGTAACATGGCTGTAACTCCCAGGAGGCACTGTATATATATCAACACATTTGAACATAGTGTTCACTTGTCCAAAGACCTCTGTGTGTCAACTTCCATATGACGTTTACTCATCTGGGGGGGATAACATTGGTCAAGTGTGTGAAGTAGATGGAATAACCTAACTGCAACTCACAGAAGACACTGTTTCTCTGACTCCAAACCACACCAGAACAGTGTTTATTTGTAGAAAGACCCCGGTTTGGCAATTCGCAATGTAAGTTTACTCAGCTGGGAGGATGAAATTTGTATAGTGTGTGTAGTACAGGGAGTTTACATGACCATTATGGCCAGGAGGCTCTGTCACTGTTACTTCACTCACCAGCCCAGTGCCCTCTTCTCCAAAGATTCCTGTTTGCAAACTCACACATGAGGCATACTCAGCTGGGGGATCATAATTGTATAATGTGTGTTGTACATGGACTGCCATGACTGTAACTCTCAGCAGGCCCTGTTTCTGTGTACTCACCTGAGGGATGACATTTATCAAGTGTATAAAATAGGGGGAGTAACATGACTACTAAGGCCAGAAGGCTTTGTCTCTCTAATGTTCACATGCCCAAATACCATTGTCTGTTAAATCTCAATTGAAGTTTACTTACCTGGGAGGATAGCATTTGTTTGGTGGTGGGAAGTAGAGGGAAAGTCCGAAATGAAAAGTCAAATAGGCCCTGTTTCTCTAACTCCACCCACAAAACCAGTACTCACTTGCCCAAATCCATCTATGTGTGAACTCTCAAATTAAGTTTTCTCACCTGGGAGGATAACATTTGTTATGGGTGTGTAGCACGGACAGTGACATGACTGTAAATTCCCAGGGGGCACTGTTTCTGTAACTCCAAACACTAGAGCAGTGGGCACTTGTCCAAATACCCTTTCCTGCTAATTCTCAATTAAAGTTGACTCACATGGGAATGACCAAGATGTAGATCATGCTCAAATCTGAGATGCGTATGGCTACCTAGTTAACCCAAGATCAAACTATTATATTGAGAACAGGAAGGGAGCTTACCCAGTGTGCAAAACAATGTTTCCAAAGGCCTCAAGATGTATAACCAGAAGGGTATTGGCATCAGACACATTCACACTGCACTGACCACATGATGACTCCAGTCACATATACAAAAACTCCTTGGTCTGTCTGTATCACAATCAACTAGGCCTCAAATGGCAAAAGCCATATCTTGCCTAGCCACTGTTTTGCCTGCACTTGTGGCAAAATGTCATTCTTTCTCAGGCCATCCTCCCCAGTGCCAATAATCTAGACATTGCAGCAGCTGCTTGACTTAAATTGAATTGGCATGCTTCACAAATGTCATTTCACTATAACCAATACCATGGGTACTTGCCACAATACGATTAACTGGAAATTATTTTTGTACAGGTCTCTTCTTAATGTAACACTGAATTGTTGGAGTTAGATGTCACAATATAACCAGTAACACTGTATCTTTTACATCAACAGGTTAAGCTGCCACTGGGTACATATAGGCCACAGAAGAGACTGCCAATACCCCACTGAATGAAGCCCTCAGTGAAGGTGACACTCCTGGACATCTGAATGGGCAGGGCAGATCTGGCCCATCAGGGTAACCTGGTCAGACACAAACAATGAGTCTCACTGTGGCCACATCAGCACCTCCAAACCCGGCTGCCTCAACATCACAGACAAACATTCGTCCCCCAACCTATGTACCAAACACCATGTCTAACATCTTGAGGCCCCCAGTCCTGGATCCTGAGTTGCAGTGCAACATTTTAGACAGTGAGTATCCAGGAACCACGAGGAGAGGGCACCCTGTGGCAAGGGCTCATGGCTGTGTGGGTTGGGCACATAGGAGGGATGCTGTGGGCCAGCGAAGTGTTACCACTGGGGCTGCTCCTGGCTGGGATACCAGCCACATCTTGGGGATCTAGCAGGAGTCCCAAAGCGTGATGGGCCAAGTCATGACAAACTCTCGGAAATCAAGCAGATACATTAGGGACATGTGAGAACAGATGGAGGCCCACAATACCAACATGGCCTCTTTAACGGGGGTGATGAGGGACATACACACAGCCCTGAGCAGGACTTTTCAAAACTAATCTTGCCCTTCCTTTGGCTCATCAACATCATGCACAGATAGCAAGACACCCACCACTACCAGCAAGATACCGCTTCATAAAGGACCTCCTTTGTCTGCCACATATTCACTCCACATGTAGGAGGCGTGCAAAACCATAAAAGTCAGCCTTCACATGAGCTAAATCCTCACATCGGGGACATTGGATTTAGCTGTCAAGGTGTTTCAACATTCCTGAGAGGACATCCTTCAACACTAGACTGAATATAGGTTGGGAAATACCAGCAGATAGGGCCACTGTATGTTGGAAGGACCGTGTGGCTAAAAAGTGAAATACTGACATGACTTACACAATGGGTGGAATGCTGATTGGATAACTAATATCTGGCATCAGGGCTAGCTCCAACTGACACCATAAGTCCACTATTGTTTGCCTATCCAGGCAGTAGTACATGAAGATATGCCTTTGCACCATGGTCTGAAGATCTGGAAGTGGACGGTAGACAGAAGGTTGTCACATCCTCCCTCTCCCTGGGTACCTGTACATCAAGACATGTTTCCTAACATTAATCAGTGTGTCCACAGCAACATACATGATGCATATCAGTGATATGTGACAAAGCATTTCAGACTGTATAGAGACAGCACGCAGCATACATCACAGCTGCCAACTACACAAGGGTTACATGTGACTCAGATTGTTGTCAAAACATGTGTTCACAACATGGATTTGAACCAAACTAAAACTAACACAATTACCCCTCGAAATGTGACTTCATATACTGACTGCCAAAATGACTGCTGGCAGTGGTGGACTGTCTCTGCTGTGAGATGCCGTCTGTGCCCTGCAACATACTACAATGGTTGTGAGTGGTAGAACCTACATTACAAGGCAAGATAAGGATGTTTGTGAGGTAAAAAACATGTTTTGTAGGCGTGCCACAGTTTAAAAAGCCCCAGACAATATTTTATGCCATTAAAATGTCGGACACCTGACCTATTCCACTGGACATTAGGAACCGCCTGCAACTCCTGTCAGAAGTCTTCATGGCAATGGACACAGCCATAGGCTAACTGTGTTGTCAGTGGCGGTCATAGCCCAGTGGCTGTGTCTGCCAGCAGTGACAACCACATACATGGCAGACGTGAAGGACATGTTCTACAGATTCACTCACTTGACTACTGAAACTGTTTCCAGCAACACCTCCACAATCTGAGCTGCTGTGTGTCACCTCTGGGAACAAACAGTCCACATCCAGCAGCTGATAGGGGTGCTGCTTTCCCTCCAGAGGAGCTGGAGAGGCTTGTCGCTGAGGTCCTACCTCTGTATAGACAGCTCTATGGCTCGCCAGAAGAGCACACAAGTACCTCATGTGCACAATTTTTTCTGTACTTCTCTATCCTTTTCCTCCTCACAGGTTACAATGTGCCCCTGTGTGCCAGTTAGACTTTTTCTGCGCCTGTTGTTGCAGTCTGTGTGGCATCAATGGGCTGTACAATGTGCAGGTATTGGTGGCAAGTACCATATGTTAATTACAGTCATACTGTGTTGTGTGAGGTTTTTGGGGTCCTAGATCATCCTTGTGATTGATGCACATTATTAGCTAAGGAGGCATTGCTGCCATCCACTGACATCTCTTACCTCATGATTGTTGTAATTATCATACAACATGTATGTGCATGAAAGCAGGAGCTGTGTATGCATGTTGTATGAGTCATTTGTTACAGATGTGAGCAATGTGTTTAGTAGCACAGATCTTACAAACCACATTTGACCTTGCTAAACTGTTGTGGGAAGGCATATCATGACCCACTCTGCCCTTCAGATTTCCACACACACCACATTCACAATTGCTGATGGCCACATGGTGTACTGTTATGCATGGAAGGGATGGGGAAGGAGAGTCATGTAGGTTCTGTCTGCTTAGCCTACAGAAACCAGGGACTGTCAAATGTATCTCCCTATATAGGACCTATACTAGGCTGTGGAGGAGTCACAGTGGCTATGCAGCTGTGGCACTGTGCCCACTCCCTAAACCCTGGCAGATCAAGGCATGTGGCAAATGTGATGCTCTAGTGGCAAAACCTACCCTGAATGCCTCATTCCATTGACTAGAATAGGAATGGGTACAGAGGTAAATAATTCATCTAGTCGATATGTGCGTACTGCATCATTGTCAATGTGTATCTTAGACTTATGACAGGTCTCTTACTCCCATAGCTCTGTTGTAACCTTCACACAGGTCATATTTGTCCTATGGAGGCTTATAACATAAATGAGAGTTCACAGTGCAGACAGTGTGTTGATTCCTGGGAGGCCATGATATGTCCCTCAGTAGCTTGGTCACATAGCAGAAACTGTACAATGAATGACTTTGTATGTTGAATGCCACCTCTGGAGGACAGGCACATATGTCCAAAGGAGTGTGCTGTGGTAGAGGTACATACCACAGAGCTCACCCCCTGAAGTGTCATGAGTCTGCATTTGTTAGTACACATGTCCACACGTGGACAAGGAAGACACTTTCTGTACCCACCATGCCAGCCCCTTTATTGTTACTCATGTGTCATAATGAAGCTTGTACTATGACAGTTGCCTGGAGGGACTGCATGCAGTGAGTGAATCTCACTAAGTGTAAATGTGTTGCTTCATTAAGGCCTAAGGAATTTCCCCTTCAGAAGCCACATAGGGAGGTAGTGTTTCATTGTGGCTCAGAACGCCATACATGCTGCTAAAGCATGGGCTACCTGCTGTCAGTAAGCTTGCTTAGTCATTGTAGGCCATGAGAAGGGTAGTGGGTTAGTCTGAAGATGTGACTACATATGTCTGTAGTAATGTCCCTGTACTTATTGGCCTGTGTGTTTCACACTTGTGGAGTGTTAACAAATTAAAAAGTTCCAGCTTGGCGTTTCTGACACGTATGTGACTCAAACATTTGTGACAAAACTTGTCATTGTAATCTCTTGATTTGTCTTTTGCATCCATGCAGGTCAACGCCCATCACAAAAAGGATGTTGAAAACGTGTTTGGGAACAAGCATTCATCCACAGACATCTAGTCTGACCAAAATGGAGGCAATGATGTAGCTTCAAAATGGGCAACATGGTGACGGCCTTTAACAAGTACTTGCAAATCTCTGGGACTCTCCAAAATCCAAGGGACTAATGGTGTCTACTCATGCACTCAGAGAATGTCATTATATTGGGTGGCAGACATTAGTGGTGATTTCCCTGGGACTTGCAGATTCATTGTGTTATGGATTTTAGAGACATATCTCTCTAACATTTTGCACATGATGTCTACAGTGTCTATTTTTATGCCAAATGTGTGGCCTATCTGTGCAACATTAGTACTACCTCCATGGCTCCATTGGGACAAATATCACTTGATGAAGTGTGCAATGTGGAACTGTTTCCAGTGTGACATGAGTATTTCAATGTATTCAATGTCACCATCTCCAGGCTATTGTATTATTGACAGCAACATGGCATGTTATGGGAGCATAATTTGTTTATTGTTGGGTTATTATGTACATGACAAATAGATGTGTACATGACCTTGTGTGGGATCTGTGGGAATGAAGTTGGCATTGGCCTACTATTGTATGACAACAGGTAACTGAGGTATGCTCCAGTAGGAAAAGCTTTGAAGGTGATAAGGTCTCTTACTTGCCCAATGGTTGCTGTGATTGCACAACTTCAGCAATGCAATTGTATTTGTGTAAGATCGTGATTTTCTTGTAAGCAACTGTTGACAGTTCAGTTGGCATGCATGTGTATGGTATGGTACATGTATGGACCACTTAGGTGGACTTTGTTGCCGGGGCCTACTTGACATCATGGTAAACTTTGCTTATCACAACTGTTGTCCAAGTGTGATCATGGACATGTGATTAACCAATTTCTCTTTCTATTTGCAGCAGTCCTGGAAAGCAAAGGAGACAGGGCACAGCCGAGTGGGAATGCATCTGGCCACTGGACCTCGGGTCAAGACACCACTGACACAGAGGGATCCAGTGAGCTGGAGGGTGAAGGGAGTGCTACGGGGTAGTCTGGATCAACATCCTCATCATCATTGGATTCCTCCTTCCAGTGGCCACTCCATAGTGGTGGCGGACCCATTGGGACATATGCCTGTACCATCTTTGTCCACCACCCGCAGTTCTAACTCCAACCTCCCTGTTGCTCCCCACCCACTTGGCTGTGCCCACTCACCCAAGAGGGTGACTGTCTCCTTTGCCGCAGGCACCTCCACCGCAGCCCCTGTTACCCCTGCTGCCCTCAGTGAGAAGTCTATTGACCTCCTGAGGAGTATCTCCGTGGGTCAGACATCTATTATGAATGCCATCCAGGGGTTGTCCACCTAACTATAGCAGACAAATGCATTCCTGGAAGGCATTCGCGGTGCAATATCTGGCTTTTCAGAGATCTTTTTGGGCTATGGCCTCCACACTGATGGAAGCCAGTCACCCCTACCTTCTGTCCCCATCACCTCTCTCTTCCATTACAAATCCCCTGTTAGCCTACCTATCCCAAGCACACAGACCGATCTGTATGCATCAATCTCAACACACAAGAGCAGCACACATAGGCACAAATAACACAAAACACACCAGCATGCAAGCACTCAACAGACACCCACACACACACCATCTACCACGTTCCCAGACACCCCCACCAACCACACTGTACCATAGACCACATCAGGCATACCCACTGGCACAACTACAGCAGCCAGTTACACGCCTACCATACCACCAACCGCACTGTACCATACACCACATCAGGCACACCCACTGGCACAACTACAGCAGCCAGTTACACGCCTACCATACCAGCAAACACCACCCAAACAGACACACAAACATCCACCAGATCCAGAGTACCTGCAGACACCCCCCAACAGCCACTCACACATACACCACTACCAGCATACCCTGTAGACACCCCCAACAGACACACACACACATCCCCCACTCCATCATCCAGCACTTCTATCTCCTAGCCCCCAAGGCATGCAAACATCCACACTCACACATGCAGCAGACACCACCAAACACAAGCATACCTCCCACATGCACACAACTAAGACATCTACACTGATACAGCAGACAACCATTCCTTTTTTTTCCTTTTTTAAAATCTCTTTATTGATATGAAAAACATAGGCCCTGATTCTTACCTTGGCGGGCGGCGGAGGCTGCCCGCCAAAGTACCCCCGCCAGAACACCGCACCGCGGTCGTCAGACCGCTGCGGTGATTCTGGGATTTCCACTGGGCTGGCGGGCGACCGCCAAAAGGCCGCCCGCCAGCCCAGTGGAAATCAACCTTCCCACGAGGACGCCGGCTCTGAATGGAGCCGGCGGAGTGGGAAGGTGCGACGGTGCTGTTGCACCCGTCGCGTATTTCATTGTCTGCAAAGCAGACACTGAAATACAAAGTGGGGCCCTCTTACGGGGGCCCCTGCAGTGCCCATGCCATTGCCAGGGGCCCTACGACACCCCATACCGCCATCCTGTTCCTGGCGGCAGAGCCACCAGGAACAGGATGGCGGTATGGGGTGTCAGAATCCCCATGGCGGCGCAGCGAGCTGCGCCGCCATGGAGGATTCTTATGGGCAGCGGAAAACCGGTGGGAGACCGCCGGTTTTCCTCTTCTGACCGCGGCCAAAGCGATGCGGTCAGAATGCCCTGCGGGGCACCGCCAGCCTGTTGGCGGTGCTCCCGCCAACCCTGGCCCCGGCGGTCCATGACCGCCGGGGTCAGAATGACCCCCATAGTATTGCATACATCTAAGCATCAACCACTGCTCTCGTTATTATCTATAATACTTCGTCCAGATTATGAGGGATATAAGGAGAGAGGAGAGAAAGAAGAGTGAAAGAAGAAGGTAGAGCTCTGCTTCCAGTGGTGTGGGTTAACCTATTGGGGGTTCTGAGTGAGGGTGGCCAGTTGTGAGATAAGTATGTCTTGCAGAAGTGAGCATGAACTAGAGACTAAGGGGAGGGACCTGCGAGCAGGGCCAGTGAGGTGGGGGGTAGAGGCGCCCCACTCCATGTTGACTGGGCCCGCGCGGGGGGCTCTGAAGTTACCACCTGTGGTCAGCTGCTGCCAACACTCCCTTCCTGTCCCTCCCCTTACAACATTCCTTGGGCAGGATCACCCTCAGCCTGGCCCCTCCTGCCCGCTACATAACATTTTGAGGGTATCTGCTCATGCTGCGCATTCTGTGTAGTGTATTGTCGTTGAGGTATAATTTAGGATTAAATTGTGGCATGTGTCTCCAGACCACAGGGTCCATTTAAATCTGTGGATTGTGTCAATTATGGCCTGCTGGTCAGGGTCGACCGTGCAATCATGGTGGGCGGGAATCATCCTTAGATTCAAGTGATGTGACCAAATTGTCCCAGGTATCTATCCCCTTGATTTGTATTCCTCTATCTTGTAGTGAGTGTAGTGTATCTCAGCTCTCGCCCATTTCAGCATATCCTTTATCCAATGTCGGGTGTCTGGTGCAGCCGGGGCCTTCCATCACATTGCTATCAGGCGCTTGAATAAGATAAACACCAGCTCAATGCATCTTTGTGTTTGCTTGTTCTTTTTCGAGTGCGGGCAGATGCCCAGTAAGCACGATGTAGGCGTGGGTTAGAGTGGACGCCCAACCAGCTCAGCAGTCAGGGCAGTCACGTCTTGCCAGGTAAGCTGAAGAGGCGGGCATTCCCATGGCTTGTGGAAAAATGTTCCATCCGCCTCCCCACAGAGTGGGCACTCCTGGGGAGATTGAGGAAACATGCGTTGTAGCCAGTGCGGGGACAAATAAGTCTGGTGTAAGTAGTTGAACTGGCTAAAGCGAAACCTGGGATTATGAGACACAGACCGCACCAAGCCTAATGCCATATTCCAATCTCGTTGGTTCAATGGGGCCGAGAGGATTCCGTCCCACCTTGCCTTCGCCTTGGGCTGAGCAACCTCCGGGTTATCTAGTAGCGCTTTATATAGCTGTGATATACTGCGTTGTTCTCTTAGGCTGGAGAGCAGCTCGTGTAGTACAGGTGATGCAGGAGGTTCTCGATCTCCGCATCGCCAAGTACGACGCATGAATTGTTGTACAGCACAATATGTCAGGAACCATCCCCTGTCTATCTCGTATCACGTGGTAAGTTCCACAAAAGGCATCATGTGACCCTCCGAATATATATCTCCAATTGTTTGGACACCTCTTGCGGGCCACTGTTGCAATTTGTATTGCCTAGCCAGCGTAGAAATCCCTGGGACAGATAATAGTGCTAATCTAGGTGAGTCTTGAGGTGTGCGGATCCCGTTTAGTATGTAGTGGCCCCAGCACCAGTGAGCTATCCGCATTAGAGTATTGTTTTGAGCGGCCAGGCTACAACTATCCAGCAACCATTGCAATATGCTTGTGCGTCCGAGGACAGTATGCACCGATTGTGCCTCTGAGTTCGGTGGGTCTTGTAACCATTGCCAAGCCCACTGAATTTGCGCTGCAGCATAATACAATTCGTAGTGTGGTGTGCCCAGCCCTCCTAGTTCTAAGGGGAGTTGTGTGGCAGTCAAGGCAGCCTTTGCCCCATATTAAGTCCGTCGTGAACCTGTTCAATGATGGAAAGAAATCGCGGGGTATCAGTAGCGGTAGAGCTGCGAAATGATAAAGCATGCACGGTAGGATAATCATTTTGGCAATTGTCACTCTGCCCATGGGCGAAAGCGGGAGTGATCCCCAGAAAGGCAGAGATCCTTCAATGGAGTGAAGCGCATGCCCCAGGTTTCCCTCCCTCAGATTGGCAGCATCATGATATATGTGTATGCCTAGATATTTAAAGGTTGTGTACGCCCATGGTAGTGTGAATGTCAGAGTACTGAGTCGCATTTCCGCCGGTGTCGGCGTTAATGGAAACAGACATGATTTGGACCAATTAACCAGCATGCCTGATATATCACCAAATTGATCCAATAGTTGTAGAATGCGCGGGAGTGTTGCAGTGTAGTCACGCAGGTATGTCAGCGCATTGTCTGCGTATAAGGAAATGATCTAGTAGCCGTCCCCGTGAGGTATGCCCCATTCCCGCGCCCTCATTCTGAATTGCGCGGCAAATGGTTCCATTGCCAAGGCGAATGAGAGTGGGGACAATGGACATCCCTGCCTTGTGCCTCTGCCTATTGGGAACTCATCCGAAATTACTCCACTTGTTTTATCCCAAGCGATGGGGTCTGCATACAGTACTTTTATCCACTTCAGGAAAACACTCCTGACTCCCAGCCGGGACAACGTCTCCAGCAGGAAGGGCAAACCCAATGTATCGAATTCTTTCTAAATATCTAGGGAGACCACTACCCGGTCGTGGTTAGAGTCAGGTGTTTCACTTATGGTTAGCAATAAATGTCTGATGTTCATGAAAGTGTTGTGCCACAGAATAAAGCCCGATTGGTCCTCATGGACCAAGTGTGGCATCCGCAGGAGGAGACGATTAGGTAGGATCTTGCCTATCAGTTTACAATCTAGGTTCAGGAGAGAGAGGGGTCTGTGTGAGCGGATATCCAACGGGTCACGCCCCGGCTTCGGTAGTACTACTATTACTGCTTTTCATTGAAACCCTGGTAGCCTGCCTTTTTCAAGCGCTTCATGTACCATCTCGACATATGGTTGGATTAATTGCACTCGCTGCCCGGTTCTTTAGCTCCAGCCAATTGCTGCAAGGCTAACTGAACCTCTGACGTGTTGATGGGTGCGTCTAGTTCACCTTGCTGTGTCACTGATAAGTGAGTTAAAGGAAGGGCTCCGAAGAATTCCACCAATTGTTGTGTGGATGGAGGGGGATGTGTATAGGGCGCTGTAGTATCATGGAAAACCCTTGTTTATTCCTAATTGGTTATTAATCACTGCTCCAGAGCCTGATGTTGTTGCTCTTATTGGTCTATGTTGTTGTTCCCCTCATACCAGCCAGGCTAGCATTCTACCGGAGTGGTGTCCCTCTGAGTGTGCTCTAGTTACATAATGAAGGTAGTCATATTTGCGTCGGCGCCTGTGGACCTCGTCCACCTGTGTCTGGAGCGACCGAAGGTCTTCCAGGGCCACAGCGTCTGACACTGCACCCTTCTGCGCTACTCGGAGATCAGTCTCCGCCCTCCTCAATTCATCTGATAGTACGCGCTGTGACCCTCCAACTGCTGACATGCACATACCTCTCACTATCATATTGTGGGCATCCCACTCAGTGGCGCGCATCGATGCTGTTCGCGATTTAACTTAAAGTACGTTGATATGTGCTCTGTTAACTCGTGACGGAATGGTGGGTCTAGCAGTAGGCTTGGCTGTAGTCGCCATGTGGGGATACACATCCTCGTTTTGCCCCAACGAATGGTGCCTTACAGACAGTGGTCTGATATTGTTTTAGCGAGATATGAGGATCCCATAAATTTGCAAACCAGCACAGGTGAACAAAGCAGCAAGTCTATGTGAGTATGAAGGCGGTGAACCGGGGGAAAAAAGAAATATTCCCTATCCAGGGGATACAATGTGCGCCACACATCTACCAGCCCGTGCTCTGAAATCCAGGCCTGAAACACCTGGGAAGTCTTCCTACAGGGAGTTCCTTCCAAAGGTGGGTGTGACCTATCAGCAATGACATCTGGTACACAATTCCAGTCCCCACCCCATATGTAATGCAAGGTGGGGTCCTGAAATAATTGAGAAGTGAGAGACAGGAGGAATTCTCCTTGTTTTATATTGGGAACATTCACGCCAGTGATAGTGAGCGGTGTGCCATCTAATGAACCCTCTAGTTGTACATACCGGCCTTCTGTGTCTGTTTTGTGGTGGTCTACGGTGTAGGGTACTTCTGGGGCTATCCATATTAGTACTCCCTTGCATACGTAGAGAAGGTCGTGCAGTAAGCTAGGCCCGCCATCTATTCTGTAAGGCACGTAACTCCTCTGTTGGTATGTGTGTTTCTTGAAGTATAGCAATGTGAATTTTATGCATTTTGAGATACGCGTAAATTCTGCAACGTTTAATAGGGCTAGTCATGCCTGGCACGTTCCAGGTCATTATGTTATAAGTGGACATTTTCACATGCATTAGAGGTAATATAGGTCCCGGTGCCCAGCCAGGACAAGGATCTTGGCCAAATGTGACCAGTTCCCTCACTTTCGGTGCGCCCCTATTACCAACCCTGGAACAACCTCGCATAGTGTAATGAAGAAAGAATAGAAAAAGAGAATGGAAAGGAACTGAGAAAGGACTTCATAGGTGAAGCCCAACTGATAACATTAAGGCACAACCGGTGCCCAGTGCGACAACTATCATGGCAAGGTCCTTCAGGTGTCCCCTAGGGGTGTGGGGTCAGTTTCGGTGTGTCCCTTCGTGGCGGTCCCAGCCGGATATTCATCCCCCCCAGTCATGCTCCACGCGGCCTCCCCATTTTCCTTTCTTTACGTCTCTGCACCTGTGGGTAAGGAGCACTGAGATTTTATAGCATCTAGCCATCCCTTTACAGCATCCCGCTGGGTCGTAGTGCTACATTCTGCCATTGTGCGTTGCCGCATGGGGTCTAGAGGTCATCCGCTGTACGTGGTGTGAGCTGCGGGTCGAGCGCCGAAGGAGAGGATGAGCTACTAGATGAATCCACTGAAAGGTCCGAGCCTGCCTTGTCTGGGTCTCAGTACGTCTGATGTTGCCACTCGACCACTCGGGATTCGGTGTGCACGCTCCACTGCGAACATTGGTGATGTCGCATTCATTATGACGTTGTCCAGAAGCCACTTTTCCAGGAATTGTTCAGTGTTAGGTGACTCTGTTCGCGCCGGGAATCCTATGAATCTGATGTTGTTTCTTCTCGAGCGTCCCTCTGCGTCTTCCGCTCTCTTCAGGAGTAGGCTGACCTCTGTTTCCATTTGCTGTACCTGGTTGCGTAAGTCTTTGATTGGGGGTTGGGTGACTGCGACCAATCGTTTGTTGTCATTTACTCATTCTGCTAATTTGCAGTGGTCCGCCCTAAGTAGGTTTACTTCAATTACTACAGAGTCTATTTTCCCTTCCAGTGCAGTTTTCGTGTCTAGCACTGCTTTTAATAGCTGAGTGCGCTTGCAGTGTTAGGCTAATTTGTTGCAGTGCCGCGGCTTGCTTCCCAGCTGGGCCATCAGGGTTTGGATCCTCCGCATCCGTCAGTAGATGTGGCCTGGGTGGTTTTGACTTGACCATGATTGCGTTTATGGTGCTGGTATTGGCTCCAGTCCCTTCGAGAACAGTCAAGTTGAGTGCCAACCCTGGTATAGGGCCAATAAAACCCCACTGGCCAAGCACGTCTCCGAGCACGGTACAGGCACTAGAGGGAGAATGTTGTCACTGTAATCCTGTGCATTGGTGTTGGGCCCTTGGCTGTGTCCAACTGATTGTGCTGGGAGTAGTGGCTCGATGTCTCGTTAATAACGTAGTATGGCCCCTGCCACCCAAGACGAGACACTGTTCTACCAATCAGGGGGGATCCACAGTTGTAGCCCTAGGATGGAGCTCAGCGGTCCAAGGTGATGATCTAGTGGTCTAATCATGTGCGGCCTTCAGATGAGGGCCATGCTTGTCAGCAGAACGATCTGGCACCTCGTTGGGCAGTTCTATATGTGGTCAGTAGGTCCTGTTCCTCCAGGAGAGACCATGCTAGTGGTCTTGTACTCTTCTAATTCAGCTAGAGAGGGCCAGGGGCCTGTTCTCTGGGCCTCCCAGGATGGGATCTTTGCCAGCACGTGTTTTGCTTTCCTTATCTCATGACCGAGCTGACAAAACTTCTCTGGAATGCACTTCTTAGTTTAAAGAAGACATTTATTATCAATACTTCACCACAAGGTTCCTGAGAGACGAGATTAGTAGGTTGGAATCACATGTTTAAAAGTAGTCACAGCAATGAAAGCAAAATATATCAAAGTACTTCTCAATTGCAATGTACACAGCAAATACATGTGATTAAATTATAGCATAACTTCAAAGCAAAGAATAAAAGTCAAAATTTCATCACCGTAGGGCCTATCACTCCACTTTATCTTTCTTATGCCTGCAAGTTCATGACTCCTGTACAACTGCGAGAAAGAGATTTTCCACCCAAACGGGAGGTCAGGCAGCTAACATCCGCTCCTGACTGAAGTCCTGGAAAATCCCTGTCGCTGCTGCCCAGGGACACCGTTAAAAAGCCTGCTAACAGGCCCCTTAGTCTAAACACTGCTGGCTCAGTGGGGGAACCGAACAAGAGTTTGGAGAGTGGCCAAATCTCTAAACTTCGCTCGTTCCCAGGCTTGATTCAGGGGTAAACACAAAATATACGCTCTCTTATGACGTTAAACACAGCTTGGTCTATAATGTGGATAAACACAGCTCATCTGCAGTGTCTCAACTGCAATGTCGAGCTCAACATTAAAGCCAATAGGCAGCTAACCTAAATACCAAATGTAATGTCTAATGCCACGTTAAAGCCAATAGGCAGCTAAACTGAATACAACATGTAATGTGCTACTGGTGAACATTGAACAACTAATATGTGCAGTGGTGAAACACAAAGTCATTGGTCAAACACAATTAATGGCATAACAGCGCGCCCACCTGCCCTGTTGTCGAGCGCAGCGAGCTCCGCTGTTGCGGCAGACTCAGGTGCTGTCCACTCGTTGCTGTGCGTGTCTTGCATTGGATCGCCCTAATTCAGGGTCTCGGCTCTCTGCGCCATTGCTCTTGGGCTCGGTCCACAATGGTGCTGCCTCAGATCTCCGGCCTCGATGCGCAGCTGCCCGTGCCCCTCGGCCACCAAGTCACTTTGCTCACTGTCCATCTCCAGAGGTGGCCCACGCCTCCCGATCTCCTCGTCTGGGGCCGGGGTGGACCAGTTGTGCCCCTGAATATCGTCTGTATCTAGCTGGCGACCGGGCCACGTTCCGCCCAGGTCGCGATGACAGGCGCGCTCCCCCAGCCTAAACCACTAACGCCGCTGAGCCAGATCCTTTCTTTGGGGGGCCTCTCTGCCGAGGGTCCCTCGAAGCATCAGTGTCTCACCTCGATGGGCAGCTCAACTCCGCTATTGCAGAGGCGCTCGCGCGGCCCCAGCTCGGCAGCCCACGCTGCCACACTGTCACCGATCAGAGGTGCCACTCCACCCTCTGCCTACGTCGCTCCTCACCTCAGGCCTCGGCCACCTCGCTCTGCACGCTGCTTGGTCTTGCGCGGCTCGCAGCGTCCATTCGGGACCAGCCGGGCAAGCGATCGACTCTTCAGTGTCCAGGGGTCCCACTTAGCTGGGGGAGGGCACCGGGAACATGCAGGAGGGGGAAATTAAAGGATTATAGTTTGGCCCGCGAGAGGAGCTTCTCAGAAAGCATCAGCGCTAGCCACCATCTTGGCCACACCCCCAGACAACCACTCCCTTGACCTCCAAATCCCTACCCCTTTCTGAAGACACTCCTTGTGTTCCTGAGTCAGATTGTTTGAGCTTACCCTTTCCTCTGTTCCCTCCACCCCATCCAAGACCCAAGAAGGCCCCACCTACCTCCCAACCACCCCTTCCACCTCCAAGACCTTCCCTGTCACATTTGCCCCTCCCCTGCAAGCACCCATACCCTCCCTCCCAAGAAGAAGCCCACCCCTCCTAAGAAGCAGTCCACCCCTCCCAAACTCAAACCCATCTATCCCAAATCCAACCCTCCCCCACAAGGATGATCCCTGAGCAGCCTGCCTGCCCACTTGCTGCCCCTTCCTGTGGAGGTTCCCTGGCAGTATAGAAATCAAGTGAGAGCCCAGTAATGTACATGGACAATTCCATATGGACTGGCCAATGGCCTTGGACTTTTACAATTTGGTTAAAAATAAACCCCAACAGGTTTTTTGGGGGGATACATTTGTCCTGCAATTCCTTTTCTACCTTTATGCTGTTCCTGAGTAACTTGTGTTGCCTGCCTACAGTTGTGTGTGTTTCAGCCTGCTCGCTGATCCATTTGCTGTTCTTTGCAGTATCTGACTTTGTGGGCAGTGCTAGTGTCCCCCAAGACAATGGTACATGTTGACTGTATGGATATGTGGGTGTAAATGCAATGGTGGTATCATGATATTATATTCTATTTGTTATGGTATTTCATCTTGTGTTGTTCAATGTGACCATGTATGGTGTTAGGCTTGTCCACCTGACATGAATTATGCAGTCATCTGATCTGTGTCAGCTCGAGTTCTGTTTGTGCAGATATGGAGTGTGTTCAATTGTGCTAGCATTGTTTCATTTGACTGTTCATGTATCCATTTAGTTATGTGTACCTTGCAGCTAGTTCCTGTAGAGGTATGTCCTATGCAGTTGGAGTTGTATGTGCTTGTTTGATTTGCATTTCCACTTTGTGCAGATAGGCATGCCATTTGGGTCTGGCATTGTTTGCCCCAGAGATACCTGAAGGGCCAGTTCCCATGCAAATGTTGTTTTATGGGCAGTTGCATGGTGATATGTGTCCCGGTGAAGCCTCCTTCCCTAGGTTTCAGATGCCCCATCGCTATTGTGCAGGTGTTGTTTGCATAGTAAGGTTTATATATTTGTCTCTCTCGCTAATGTGCATCCCATTGTCCTTTGATTGTTTTGCAATGTGGGTGATGTGTGTGTTCATTGTAGGGTTGTTTAATGGAAATTGTGTTTGTGCTCCATGCCACATCCATACGTATGTATGTTGAATTTGACAACAGACCATGGCATGTGTGTAATGTGACTATGTGAGATGTATTTGCTGATGTGATGGTGCTATGTTGTTGGTGTTGTGTGACACAATGTTGTGTACACTTCACTGTCCCTGTGTCAGAGATGAGTAGTCATGTGTTTTTGTGTAGTGTTGCAGTGCATTGTGAGTGACCTGCCCAAAGGGGGCATTTTGTGACTGTAAATGTGTCCTTCCTTGTGTATTATTCTGCAGCAGTATTTGCTCCAATGGTCTGCATATCTTGTAATACAGCAGTTCAACTGTCGGTGGTCAGACTGCCTTCGGGAGGCGTTGGTGGTCGGACTGCCTACGCCTCCATGGCAGTCCACAGATAACTAAACTTGTAATGAGGCCCTTAGTATAGTATCAAACTAGCAGATTAGAAAGTTGGATGAATGTGATCAAGGATAGCAAGGAATGGAGATTAAGGCTCATTTCCTACCCATAAACATGATGATTTATTCCCAGGGCAAATTACTATAACTAACTATAAGAAGCTTCACTTGTCTGATGGGTCAATTTAATCTATTGGGGATAACGCAAAAGGTTTGGTACTGCAAGGTTTTCATATGTAATTTGAGGATTCAATAAGTATCTGGTCTTCTTTCGATGAGAAGCTAATGGTCTCCGACTCTACAAATAGCCGCCAAAATACTTGTCAGCGTAAAGAACGAATAAGGGATATAAAGAGAATTCAAATCTCTGCTTCCACTCATTAGATAAGGAGGAATCAAAATAGAATCCTGGGATCACCAAAGAAGCAACCAGGGAATTGCAAAATCCAAGATAATCTAAAATTATTATTACTATATATCAGAAGTCAATTTGGGAAAAAAAGGCCTTGAAAAGACACAGTTTTTGGGCTAAACCACTACACCGAAGTAAAAAGAGTAATTCATGTTTTCATTGGGAAATGATGAATAGCTTTAATAGGGCTCCAATGTCTATTCTAAGTTCTAAATTAGCGGAACCAGTGTGGATAGATTTTCTAACCAAGCATTGTAATTATTCTAAAGAGATGACAGAGGAATCTAATCAAATGTCAGATGTATGAGGAGGAACGGGCACTCGTGTGTGGGTAATAACAGCCAAGTATGGATGTCCTATAGTCTCAGAAGCCCCCTTTTGTGAAAATTAGATTGAGTCAAATTAGGAAAAGCAGGAGAGCAGGGGTGCCGGAGTAGGAAGCTGTCTCTCTATATAGTGTACAAAAAAGACGTGCACGGTACAGAGTATCCAAACAAGCCCTCTTTGGTGTGCTTTTGTGGTAGTGTGGGTGAGCAGATGTGGTAAGCAATATCAATAAATGTGAGCACACACTCGAGACCAAGTTACAAAAATACTTCAGATTTTTATAAAATGTTTAAGAACAAGGTCATCAATATACCGTAAATACTTATTTTGCTATTATTTTTCAAGGGTTAGCAAATATAGGCCCTCATTACAACCCTGGTGGACGGTGCAAATAGGGCATTAAGACCGCAAACAGTCCCGGGGTCACTACCGCCCCATTATAACATTGGCGGTTTGGCATATGCCCAACGCCAATGTCCTGCACCGTCCGCCATGGCAGTAACGACCACCTGGCTGGAGACAACAGTCTCCAGGCTGGAGGCCATCACTAGTCCGCCGGTGGTATCAGGACCCCGCATACCGCTATGGATTTCGTGGGGTTTTCAACCGCTGCCAAATCCATGGCGGTATGCACCATCAGTGCCGGGGGATTTATTCCCTGGCACTGATTGGGGTCCACCCCTCTCCCCTCCCTCTCCCCTGAGACCATCCCCAACACCCACAACCCCCCCTATCATCCCCCAAAGGTAGTAGGACCCCCATCCCCCCGACCCCCATAGAACCCCCCAAACATACCCCCACACACCCCTACACGCACTCTCACACCACTCACACACATACACGCGGACATACATGCACACATGCACATATACATACACGTTACATTTCCACTACACACATTACACCCTGCTGCATACATACACTTAATTGTATAGTTGACAGACATTACAGACATTACAGTGTCCACAGGGATAATGTCCTGTTACAGGTGGAAGGTTCCAAACTACACTCTGGAACCTTCCACCTGTAACTGGACATTATCCCTGTGGACACTGTAATGTCTGTCAATTGACTAGCCCCAACAAAACTTTAGATTTGGCACCTATAGGCCAATGGCACCTGACAAAACACACAAATTGCAACACTAAAAACTGCATTTACATGATTACGTGTCCATACGGGCTACGTTATGTGGGCATGACTTCTAGACCAGTTAAAATACGAATTAACGAGCCTAGGAGCAACATCAGGTGTGGACGCATTACAACAAAATTATGCGCCCACTTCCTAGATGCCCCCCACAGTCCTGATGATTTAAGTTGGGTCGTACTTGACGCCCCTAGAATCACTACTGACTCTCCACACTCCTTGTTCAGACTGGAACAACGGTGGGTTTTCAAGCTTCATACTGACACAGATGGGTTGAATGATGCTATTCCCTGGACTACATTGTCCGCCTAATCAACCCCTTTTAAGGATTTACCACCGAGTATTCAGTATCTTCAATCTATATTTGTTCTGTTTTTCACTTTTTATTTCCATCCTAATTGGACTGACTGTGAAAGACTATGGTTTTAGGGAGCCCCATTTTATTTATTACTCTGTGGCCCATACCTTTCTTTTGTCTACTAGGGCGGTTATTTCCGGCTTCCCACTCCAAACCACTCATTGTATTAACTGACATAACTCACTATCCAGTTCCAGCCATTCCAAGATGGCCGACGATGTTTTTAGTCCATTGTTTGTTTTGACTACCACCCACGAGGCTATTGGAGTAATGCTCGTTCTAGTCTATTATATCTCTGTTCACAAAGATGGCCGCCGTAATTTTGCTTGAGTCCTTCTTTTATTTCTGAGACCTGTTCCCGGAGTGTAGTCCTTCTACAGTTTTGACCACCCTCTCCCATTTTTGCCGGGAAATCTTCTCTTTAAAAGTCTCGCACCGAGTCGGGAAGTTGTCTTTTCAGGAGAGCACGTCAGGGTAGGTTCCCCTGCAGACTGCCGTCATCCACAAAGTAAGTGACCTCGCGTTTGTGTGTTTATCGCTTTTTTCGGTTACTTATTTACTCTGGGGACATATATTGAGCTCAACTAATGACATCTCTCAAAGTATTAACAGACTTAGGTCGGGGTAATCCCTTAATATTCTATGGATAACCACGCTTTGCCAGTGTGTTTTTGCCTTTGTAAATCACCACGCAGACTATTACACTCTGCTACAGTACTCACCAAGCCTTTTTAGAAATATTTTCTGTTGTAAAACTGTTTTATTCCTCCTAGTTTTCCTTCAACAAATGTCATAAATGCTAGTGACGAGTCTGTGTATGAATTTCCAAGTGACATGGACTAATAATGTGCTTGATGTTCATAATCAATTTAACCAACCGACCTCTAGTAGTGAATGTGACTGTTTTGGTTCTGATTGATTACACTGCATTCATGGTGTCTGCTTTACCACTTTATTAGTAGTGACCGCTTTCGGCATGCTACTTCCCAAGGGGCCCCCCATGTACCAAGGGATGGTAAGCATATTGTCTTATTATGTTTTTACACATCTGGTTACTACACACTGTTGTGTCACGGGTGTCCTTCCTTATTTTTCCGTGTGTTTTGATCAAAATGATTTGTTTCTATTTTTCTTGGGCGACCATTAGAGGTTTCTGACAATTAGTGAACTTCAATGTAAGTGACTATAAGATTTGTTTGACATTTTTGCAAACTTTCGGTAATATAGACAGGAGAAGTCTTATTATGTATTGGTCCTGAAGAAGCGTCATAGGATCTTGTTAGACCACTGCACGCGAAACATGTTGACCATGTCCTAGGAGCCCGACGATAATCTCCTTAAGCTCCAGCACCATGCAGAAAGTGGTTGAGCATTATTCCTCATTTTACACTTTCCTTCTGTTTTTAATCTTGGTCCCGGTCTATTAAGACTGGGAACCAATTTTAGCTTTCACTCTCCTGCCAGGATTAGCGCCTGACCGCAACACCAGGTCTTGTAATGTCCGCTACCACGGCTGCTACCTAAAAGATCTCCGGCAAAGAGCCCCCTTCCTGGGAGCCCGTCAGACATTGCAGCGCGGGTCTGACGAGGAGCTACCCGATGATGAAGCATGACATCCTCTCGGATGTGTGAGGGCTCTTGCTCCTGAACGTCAATGTTCCCCTAGTGATTATATTTTTCCATTTGGAACAGTGTACACCTTTTTTGTATGTATAGTTCACAATGTCCTGCTTTGGCTCCTTGAAGGGCCTCTCCGAGCCTTCTATCACAAAACTTAATGGACCCCTAACAGGATGATCAAACAAAAGTTCAAAGGGGGAAAGCCCTACTCCCTTTTGTGGTATTTCCCTGTAGGCAAAAAGAAGACATGGAAGTAAGACATCACATCTCCTTCTGAGTTTTTCAAGGAGTCCTCAAATCATGCCTCGCAATATCTGGTTAAATGGGTTAAATCTTTCAACCAGTCCATTGTCCCATAGATAGTGTGGGGTACTGAACTTATAAGTCACTCCACATTCCTGCCACATGAGTTTTAAGTATGCAGATATGAAGTTGGAACCACTGTCTGATACTACCTCATTAGGAAAGCTAACACTTGTGAAAAAACCCAGTAGGGCCTTGGCCACTGCAGGGGCAGTGATGGTTCTAAATGTAATAGCTTCAGGGTACCTAGTGGCATGATCCACTACCACTAAAATGTTTCCTGATGCTGTTTGAGGGTCAAGGGGGCCAACAGTGTCAACACCTACCCTTTCAAAGGACAGCCCAACCATAGATAGTAGGGTTAAGGGGGCCTTCAGTTGGCCACTTACCTTGCCACTGCCTTGGCAGATAACACAGAACTGACAAAAGTCCTTCACCTTCTGGGACATTCCAGGCTAGAAAGCATGATTAACTAGTCTGCTTCAGGTTGTGTTTTAGCCCAGATGTCCAGCTAGGGGAATGTCATGGGCTAAAGAGAGAAGGAACTCTCTATATTGCTGAGAAACTAACACCCTCCAAGTTGCACCAGGCCAGGCCTTTTTTGGCGATTCTGGGCAGTTCGCGCTTAGGCCCTCATAACTTTTTGTCCACATAAGCTAGCCAAGCCAAATTTGCGTCCTTTTTTTCCAACATCCTAGGGATTCTAGAAGTACCCAGACTTTGTGGGTTCCCCTTAAGGAGGCCAAGAAATTAGCCAAAATACAGTTATTTTTTATTTTATTTTTTTAATGGGAAAAAGTGGCTGCAGAAAAAGGCTTGTGTTTTTTCCCCTGAAAATGGCATCAACAAAGGGTTTGCAGTGCTAAAATCACCAGCTTCCCAGCTTTCAGGAACAGGAACACTTGAATCAGAAAACCCATTTTTCAACACAAATTTGGTATTTTACTGGGACATACCCCATTTTTAAAAAATGTTGTGCTTTCAGCCTCCTTCCAGTCAGTGACAGAAATGGGCGTGAAACCAATGCTGGATCCCAGAAACCTAAACATTTCTGAAAAGTAGACAAGAATTCTGAATTCAGCAAGGGGTCATTTGTGAAGATCCTACAAGGGTTTCCTACAGAAAATAACAACTGAAAAAGAAAAATATTGAAATTGAGGTGAAAAAAACATCACTTTTTCTCTACGTTTTACTTTGTAACTTTTTCCTGCAATGTCAGATTTTCGAAAGCAATATACCGTTACGTCTGCTGGACTCCTCTGGTTGCGGGGATATATAGGGCTTGTAGGTTCATCAAGAACCCTAGGTACCCAGAGCCAATAAATGAGCTGCACCCTGCAGTGCGTTTTCATTCTATATTGGGTATACAGCAATTCATTTGCTGAAATATAAAGAGTGAAAAATAGCTATCAAGAAAACCTTTGTATTTCCAAAATGGGCACAAGATAAGGTGTTGAGGAGCAGTGGTTCTTTGCACATCTCTGAATTCCGTGGTCACCACACTAGCATGTGAATTACAGGGCATTTCTCAAATAGATGTCTTTTTTACACACTCTCTTATATGTGGAAGGAAAAAATTTAGAGAAAGACAAGGGGCAATAACACTTGTTTTGCTAACCCAGAGTTCCCCCAAGTCTCCTGATAAAAATTATACCTCACTTGTGTGGGTAGGCCTAGCGCCCGCGACAGGAGATGCCCCAAAACGCAACATGGACACATCCATTTTTTTTAAAGAAAACAGAGGTGTTTTTTGCAAAGTGCCTACCTGTAGATTTTGGCCTCTAGCTCAGCCGGCACCTAGGGAAACCTACCAAACCTGTGCATTTTTTAAAACTAGAAACCAAGGGGAATCCAAGATGGGGTGACTTGTGGGGCTCTGACCAGGTTCTGTTACCCAGAATCCTTTGCAAACCTCAAAATTTGGCTAAAAAAACACATTTTCCTCTCATTTTTGTGACAGAAAGTTCTGGAATCAGAGAGGAACCACAAATTACCTTCGACCCAGCGTTCCCCCAAGTCTTCCGATAAAAATGATGCCTCACTTGTGTGGGAAGGCCTAGCGCCCACGACAGGAAATGCCCCAAAACGCAACGTGGACACATCACATTTTTTTAAAGAAAACAGAGGTGTTTTTAGCAAAGTGCCTAACTGTAGATTTTGGCCTCTAGCTCAGCCGGCACATAGGGAAACCTACCAAACCTGTGCATTTCTGAAAACTAGAGACCTAGGGAAATTCAAGATGGGGTGACTTGTGGGGCTCTGACCAGGTTCTGTTACCCAGAATCCTTTGCAAACCTCAACATTTGGCTAACAAAACACATTTTCCGCACATTTTGGTGACAGAAAGTTCTGGAATCAGAGAGGAGCCACAAATTTCCTTCCACCCAGCGTACCCCCGTTGTCTCCCGATGAAAATGATACCTCACTTGCGTGGGTAGGCCTAGGGCCCACGACAGGAAATGCCCCAAAACGCAACATGGACAATTAAAATCTTTTGAAAGAAAGCAGAGGTGTTTTTTGCAAAGTGCCTACCTGTAGATTTTGGCCTCTAGCTCAGCCGGCACCTAGGTAAACCTACCAAATCTGTGCATTTTTTAAAACTAGAGACCTAGGGGAATCCAGGATGGGGTGACTTGCGGGCTCTGACCAGGTTCTGTTACCCAGAATCCTTTGCAAACCTCAAATTTTGGCTAACAAAACACATTTTCCTCACATTTTGGTGACAGAAAGTTCTGGAATCAGAGAAGAGCCACAAATTTCCTTCCACCCAGCGTACCCCCCATGTCTCCCGATGAAAATGATACCTCACCACTTGTGTGGGTAGGCCTAGCGCCCGCGACAGGAAATGCCCCAAAACGCAACGTGGACTATTCACATTTTTTTAAAGAAAGCAGAGGTGTTTTTTGCAAAGTGCCTACCTGTAGATTTTGGCCTCTAGCTCAGCCGGCACCTAGGTAAACCTACCAAACCTGTCCATTTTTGAAAACTAGAGACCTAGGGGAATCCAAGATGGGGTGACTTGTGGGGCTCTGACCAGGTTCTGTTATCCAGATTCCTTTGCAAACCTCAAAATTTGGCTAACAAAACACATTTTCCTCACATTTCCATGACAGAAAGTTCTGGAATCTGAGAGGAGCCACAAATTTCCTTCCACCCAGCGTTCCCCCAAGTCTCCCAATAAAAATGATACCTCACTTGTGTGGGTAGGCCTAGCGCCCGCGACAGCAAATGCCCCAAAACACAACGTGGACACATCACATTTTTTGACGGAAAACAGAGGTGTTTTTTGCAAAGAGCCTACCTGGAGATTTTGGCCTCTAGCTCAGCCGGCACCTAGGGAAACCTACCAAACCTGTGCATTTTTGAAAACTAGAGACCTAGGGGAATGCAAGATAGGGTGACTTGTGGGTCTCTGACCAGGTTCTGTTACCCAGAATCCTTTGCAAACCTCAAAATATAGCTAACAAAACACATTTTCCTCACATTTCGGTGAAAGAAAGTTCTGGAATCTGAGAGGAGCCACAAATTTCCTTCCACCCAGCATTGCCCCAAGTCTCCCAATAAAAATGACACCTCACTTGTGTGGGTAGGCCTAGCGCCTGCGACAGGAAATGCCCCAAAACACAACGTGGACACATCACATTTTTTGACAGAAAACAGAGCTGTTTTTTGCAAAGTGCCTACCTGTAGATATTGGCCTCTAGCTCAGCCGGCACCTAGGGAATCCTACCAAACCTGTGCATTTTTGAAAACTAGAGACCTAGGGTAATCCAGGATGGGGTGACTTGTGGGGCTCTGACCAGGTTCTGTTACCCAGAATCCTTTGCAAACCTCAACATTTGGCTTACAAAACACATTTTCCTCACATTTTGGAGACAGAAAGTTCTGGAATCAGAGAGGAGGCACAAATTTCCTTCCACCCAGCGTACCCCCCATGTCTCCTGATGAAAATTATACCTCACCACTTGCGTGGGTAGGCCTAGCGCCCGTGACAGGAAATGCCCCAAAACACAACGTGGACAATTCACATTTTTTGAAAGAAAGTAGAGGTGTTTTTTGCAAAGTGCCTACCTGTAGATTTTGGCCTCTAGCTCAGCCGGCACCTAGGTAAACCTACCAAACCTGTGCATTTTTTAAAACTAGAGACCTAGGGGAATCCAAGATGGGGTGACTTGTGGGACTCTGACCAGGTTCTGTTACCCAGAATCCTTTGCAAACCTCAACATTTGGCTAAAAAAACACATTTTCCTCACATTTCGGTGACAGAAAGTTCTGGAATCTGAGAGGAGCCTCAAATTTCCTTCCACCCAGCGTTCCCCCAAGTCTCCCGATAAAAATGATACCTCACTTGTGTGGGGAGGCCTAGCGCCCGCGACAGGAAATACCCCAAAACACAACGTGGACACCTCACAATTTTTGACAGAAAACCGAGGAGTTTTTTGCAAAGTGTCTACCTGTAGATTTTGGACTCTAACTAAGCCGGCACCTAGGGAAACCTACCAAACCTGTGCATTTATGAAAACTAGAGACCTAGGGGAATCGAAGATGGGGTGACTTGTGTGGCTCGGACCAGGTTCTATTACCCAGAATCCTTTGCAAACCTCAAAATGTGGCTAAAAAACACGTTTTCCTCACATTTCGGTGACAGAAAGTTCTGGAATCCAAGAGGAGCCACAGACTTCCTTCCACCCAGTGTTCCCCCAAGTCTCCCGATAAAAATGATACCTCACTTGTGTGGGTAGGCCTAGCGCCCGTGACAGGAAATGCCCCAGAACACAACGTGGACACATCACAATTTTTGACAGAAAACAGAGGTGTTTTTTACAAAGTGCCTACCTGTAGATTTTGGCCTCTAGCTCAGCCGGCACCTAGGGAAACCTACCAAACCTGTGCATTTTGAAAACTGGAGACCTAGGGTAATCCAAGATGGGGTGATTTGTGGGGCTCTGACCAGGTTCTGTTATCCAGAATCCTTTGCTAACCTCAAAATTTGTCTAGAAAACCACGTTTTCCTCACATATCGGTGACAGAAAGTTCTGGAATCTGAGAGGAGCCACAAATTTGCCTTCCACCCAGCGTTCCAACAAGTCTCCCGATAAAAAGGATACCTCACTTGTGTGGGTAGGCCTAGCGCCTGCGACAGGAAATGCCCCAAAACACAACGTGGACACATCACAATTTTTGACAGAAAACAGAGGTGTTTTTTACAAAGTGCCTACCTGTAGATTTTGGCCTCTAGCTCACCCGGCACCTAGGGAAACCTACCAAACCTGTGCATTTTGAAAACTAGAGACCTAGGGTAATCCAAGATGGGGTGATTTGTGGGGCTCTGACCAGGTTCTGTTATGCAGATTCCTTTGCAAACCTCAAAATTTGGCTAACAAAACACATTTTCCTCACATTTCTGTGACAGAAAGTTCTGGAATCTGAGAGGAGCCACAAATGTCCTTCCACCCAGCGTTCCCACAAGTCTCCCGATAAAAATGATACCTCACTTGTGTGGGTAGGCCTAGCGCCCGCGACAGGAAATGCCCCATAACACAACGTGGACACATCACAATTTTTGACAGAAAACAGAGGTGTTTTTTGCAAAGTGCCTACCTGTAGATTTTGGCCTCTAGCTCATCCGGCACCTAGGGAATCCTACCAAACCTGTGCATTTTTTAAAACTAGAGACCTAGGGGAATCCATGATGGGGTGACTTGTGGGGCTCTGACCAGGTTCTGTTACCCAGAATCCTTTGCAAACCTCCACATTTGGCTAAAAAAACACATTTTCCTCACATTTCGGTGACAGAAAGTTCTGGAATCTGAGAGGAGCCAAAAATGTCCTTACACCCAGCGTTCCCCCAAGTCTCCCGATAAAAATGATACCTCACTTGTGTGGGTAGGCCTAGCGCCCGCGACAGGAAATGCCCCAAAACACAACGTGGACACATCACAATTTTTGACAGAAAACAGAGGAGTTTTTTACAAAGTGCCTACCTGTAGATTTTGGTCTGTAGCTCAGCCGGCACCTAGGGAAACCTGCCAAACCTGTGCATTTTTTCAAAAACTAGAGACCTAGGGAAATCCAACATGGGATGACTTGTGGGGCTCTGACCAGGTTCTATTACCCAGAATCCTCTGCAAACCTCAAAATGTGGCTAGAAAAACACGTTTTCCTCACATTTCGGTGGAAGAAAGTTCTGGAATCTGAGAGGAGCCACAAATATCCTTCCACCCAGCGTTCCCCCAAGTCTCCCAATAAAAATTATACCTCACTTGTGTGGGTAGGCCTAGCGCTCGAGACAGGAAATGCCCCAAAACACAACGTGGACACATTTCAATTTTTGACAGAAAACAGAGGTGTTTTTTGCAAAGTGCCTACCTACAGATTTTGGCCTCTAGCTCAGCCGGCACCTAGGGAATCCCACCAAACCTGTGCATTTTTTAAAACTAGAGACGTAGGGGAATCCAAGATGGGGTGACTTGTGGGGCTCTGACCAGGTTCTATTACCCAGAATCCTCTGCAAACCTCAAAATGTGGCTAGAAAAACACGTTTTCCTCACATTTCGGTGGAAGAAAGTTCTGGAATCTGAGAGGAGCCACAAATATCCTTCCACCCAGCGTTCCCCCAAGTCTCCCAATAAAAATGATACCTCACTTGTGTGGGTAGGCCTAGCGCTCGAGACAGGAAATGCCCCAAAACACAACGTGGACACATTTCAATTTTTGACAGAAAACAGAGGTGTTTTTTGCAAAGTGCCTACCTGTAGATTTTGGCCTCTAGCTCAGCCGGCACCTAGGGAAACCTACCAAACCTGTGCATTTTTTTAAACTAGAGACCTAGGGGAATCCAAGATGGGGTGACTTGTGGGGCTCTGACCAGGTTCTGTTACCCAGAATCCTTTGCAAACCTCAACATTTGGCTAAAAAAACACATTTTCCTCACATTTCGGTGACAGAAAGTTCTGGAATCTGAGAGGAGCCTCAAATTTCCTTCCACCCAGCGTTCCCCCAAGTCTCCCGATAAAAATGATACCTCACTTGTGTGGGTAGGCCTAGCGCCTGCAACAGGAAATGCCCCAAAACACAACGTGGACACATCACATTTTTTGACAGAAAACAGAGCTGTTTTTTGCAAAGTGCCTACCTGTAGATTTTGGCCTCTAGCTCAGCCGGCACCTAGGGAATCCTACCAAACCTGTGCATTTTTGAAAACTAGAGACCTAGGGTAATCCAGGATGGGGTGACTTGTGGGGCTCTGACCAGGTTCTGTTACCCAGAATCCTTTGCAAACCTCAACATTTGGCTTACAAAACACATTTTCCTCACATTTTGGAGACAGAAAGTTCTGGAATCAGAGAGGAGGCACAAATTTCCTTCCACCCAGCGTACCCCCCATGTCTCCTGATGAAAATGATACCTCACCACTTGCGTGGGTAGGCCTAGCGCCCGTGACAGGAAATGCCCCAAAACACAACGTGGACAATTCACATTTTTTTAAAGAAAGTAGAGGTGTTTTTTGCAAAGTGCCTACCTGTAGATTTTGGCCTCTAGCTCAGCCGGCACCTAGGTAAACCTACCAAACCTGTGCATTTTTTAAAACTAGAGACCTAGGGGAATCCAAGATGGGGTGACTTGTGGGACTCTGACCAGGTTCTGTTACCCAGAATCCTTTGCAAACCTCAACATTTGGCTAAAAAAACACATTTTCCTCACATTTCGGTGACAGAAAGTTCTGGAATCTGAGAGGAGCCTCAAATTTCCTTCCACCCAGCGTTCCCCCAAGTCTCCCGATAAAAATGATACCTCACTTGTGTGGGGAGGCCTAGCGCCCGCGACAGGAAATACCCCAAAACACAACGTGGACACCTCACAATTTTTGACAGAAAACCGAGGAGTTTTTTGCAAAGTGTCTACCTGTAGATTTTGGACTCTAACTAAGCCGGCACCTAGGGAAACCTACCAAACCTGTGCATTTATGAAAACTAGAGACCTAGGGGAATCGAAGATGGGGTGACTTGTGTGGCTCGGACCAGGTTCTGTTACCCAGAATCCTTTGCAAACCTCAAAATGTGGCTAAAAAACACGTTTTCCTCACATTTCGGTGACAGAAAGTTCTGGAATCCAAGAGGAGCCACAGACTTCCTTCCACCCAGTGTTCCCCCAAGTCTCCCGATAAAAATGATACCTCACTTGTGTGGGTAGGCCTAGCGCCCGTGACAGGAAATGCCCCAGAACACAACGTGGACACATCACAATTTTTGACAGAAAACAGAGGTGTTTTTTACAAAGTGCCTACCTGTAGATTTTGGCCTCTAGCTCAGCCGGCACCTAGGGAAACCTACCAAACCTGTGCATTTTGAAAACTGGAGACCTAGGGTAATCCAAGATGGGGTGATTTGTGGGGCTCTGACCAGGTTCTGTTATCCAGAATCCTTTGCTAACCTCAAAATTTGTCTAGAAAACCACGTTTTCCTCACATATCGGTGACAGAAAGTTCTGGAATCTGAGAGGAGCCACAAATTTGCCTTCCACCCAGCGTTCCAACAAGTCTCCCGATAAAAAGGATACCTCACTTGTGTGGGTAGGCCTAGCGCCCGCGACAGGAAATGCCCCATAACACAACGTGGACACATCACAATTTTTGACAGAAAACAGAGGTGTTTTTTACAAAGTGCCTACCTGTAGATTTTGGCCTCTAGCTCACCCGGCACCTAGGGAAACCTACCAAACCTGTGTATTTTGAAAACTAGAGACCTAGGGTAATCCAGGATGGGGTGACTTGTGGGGCTCTGACCAGGTTCTGTTACCCAGAATCCTTTGCAAACCTCAACATTTGGCTAAAAAAACACATTTTCCTCACATTTCGGTGACAGAAAGTTCTGGAATCTGAGAGGAGCCAAAAATGTCCTTACACCCAGCGTTCCACCAAGTCTCCCGATAAAAATGATACCTCACTTGTGTGGGTAGGCCTAGCGCCCGCGACAGGAAATGCCCCAAAACACAACGTGGACACATCACAATTTTTGACAGAAAACAGAGGAGTTTTTTACAAAGTGCCTACCTGTAGATTTTGGTCTGTAGCTCAGCCGGCACCTAGGGAAACCTGCCAAACCTGTGCATTTTTTCAAAAACTAGAGACCTAGGGAAATCCAACATGGGATGACTTGTGGGGCTCTGACCAGGTTCTATTACCCAGAATCCTCTGCAAACCTCAAAATGTGGCTAGAAAAACACGTTTTCCTCACATTTCGGTGGAAGAAAGTTCTGGAATCTGAGAGGAGCCACAAATATCCTTCCACCCAGCGTTCCCCCAAGTCTCCCAATAAAAATTATACCTCACTTGTGTGGGTAGGCCTAGCGCTCGAGACAGGAAATGCCCCAAAACACAACGTGGACACATTTCAATTTTTGACAGAAAACAGAGGTGTTTTTTGCAAAGTGCCTACCTACAGATTTTGGCCTCTAGCTCAGCCGGCACCTAGGGAATCCCACCAAACCTGTGCATTTTTTAAAACTAGAGACGTAGGGGAATCCAAGATGGGGTGACTTGTGGGGCTCTGACCAGGTTCTATTACCCAGAATCCTCTGCAAACCTCAAAATGTGGCTAGAAAAACACGTTTTCCTCACATTTCGGTGGAAGAAAGTTCTGGAATCTGAGAGGAGCCACAAATATCCTTCCACCCAGCGTTCCCCCAAGTCTCCCAATAAAAATGATACCTCACTTGTGTGGGTAGGCCTAGCGCTCGAGACAGGAAATGCCCCAAAACACAACGTGGACACATTTCAATTTTTGACAGAAAACAGAGGTGTTTTTTGCAAAGTGCCTACCTGTAGATTTTGGCCTCTAGCTCAGCCGGCACCTAGGGAAACCTACCAAACCTGTGCATTTTTTTAAACTAGAGACCTAGGGGAATCCAAGATGGGGTGACTTGTGGGGCTCTGACCAGGTTCTGTTACCCAGAATCCTTTGCAAACCTCAACATTTGGCTAAAAAAACACATTTTCCTCACATTTCGGTGACAGAAAGTTCTGGAATCTGAGAGGAGCCTCAAATTTCCTTCCACCCAGCGTTCCCCCAAGTCTCCCGATAAAAATGATACCTCACTTGTGTGGGTAGGCCTAGCGCCTGCGACAGGAAATGCCCCAAAACACAACGTGGACACATCACATTTTTTGACAGAAAACAGAGCTGTTTTTTGCAAAGTGCCTACCTGTAGATTTTGGCCTCTAGCTCAGCCGGCACCTAGGGAATCCTACCAAACCTGTGCATTTTTGAAAACTAGAGACCTAGGGTAATCCAGGATGGGGTGACTTGTGGGGCTCTGACCAGGTTCTGTTACCCAGAATCCTTTGCAAACCTCAACATTTGGCTTACAAAACACATTTTCCTCACATTTTGGAGACAGAAAGTTCTGGAATCAGAGAGGAGGCACAAATTTCCTTCCACCCAGCGTACCCCCCATGTCTCCTGATGAAAATGATACCTCACCACTTGCGTGGGTAGGCCTAGCGCCCGTGACAGGAAATGCCCCAAAACACAACGTGGACAATTCACATTTTTTGAAAGAAAGTAGAGGTGTTTTTTGCAAAGTGCCTACCTGTAGATTTTGGCCTCTAGCTCAGCCGGCACCTAGGTAAACCTACCAAACCTGTGCATTTTTTAAAACTAGAGACCTAGGGGAATCCAAGATGGGGTGACTTGTGGGACTCTGACCAGGTTCTGTTACCCAGAATCCTTTGCAAACCTCAACATTTGGCTAAAAAAACACATTTTCCTCACATTTCGGTGACAGAAAGTTCTGGAATCTGAGAGGAGCCTCAAATTTCCTTCCACCCAGCGTTCCCCCAAGTCTCCCGATAAAAATGATACCTCACTTGTGTGGGGAGGCCTAGCGCCCGCGACAGGAAATACCCCAAAACACAACGTGGACACCTCACAATTTTTGACAGAAAACCGAGGAGTTTTTTGCAAAGTGTCTACCTGTAGATTTTGGACTCTAACTAAGCCGGCACCTAGGGAAACCTACCAAACCTGTGCATTTATGAAAACTAGAGACCTAGGGGAATCGAAGATGGGGTGACTTGTGTGGCTCGGACCAGGTTCTGTTACCCAGAATCCTTTGCAAACCTCAAAATGTGGCTAAAAAACACGTTTTCCTCACATTTCGGTGACAGAAAGTTCTGGAATCCAAGAGGAGCCACAGACTTCCTTCCACCCAGTGTTCCCCCAAGTCTCCCGATAAAAATGATACCTCACTTGTGTGGGTAGGCCTAGCGCCCGTGACAGGAAATGCCCCAGAACACAACGTGGACACATCACAATTTTTGACAGAAAACAGAGGTGTTTTTTACAAAGTGCCTACCTGTAGATTTTGGCCTCTAGCTCAGCCGGCACCTAGGGAAACCTACCAAACCTGTGCATTTTGAAAACTGGAGACCTAGGGTAATCCAAGATGGGGTGATTTGTGGGGCTCTGACCAGGTTCTGTTATCCAGAATCCTTTGCTAACCTCAAAATTTGTCTAGAAAACCACGTTTTCCTCACATATCGGTGACAGAAAGTTCTGGAATCTGAGAGGAGCCACAAATTTGCCTTCCACCCAGCGTTCCAACAAGTCTCCCGATAAAAAGGATACCTCACTTGTGTGGGTAGGCCTAGCGCCTGCGACAGGAAATGCCCCAAAACACAACGTGGACACATCACAATTTTTGACAGAAAACAGAGGTGTTTTTTACAAAGTGCCTACCTGTAGATTTTGGCCTCTAGCTCACCCGGCACCTAGGGAAACCTACCAAACCTGTGTATTTTGAAAACTAGAGACCTAGGGTAATCCAAGATGGGGTGATTTGTGGGGCTCTGACCAGGTTCTGTTATGCAGATTCCTTTGCAAACCTCAAAATTTGGCTAACAAAACACATTTTCCTCACATTTCTGTGACAGAAAGTTCTGGAATCTGAGAGGAGCCACAAATGTCCTTCCACCCAGCGTTCCCACAAGTCTCCCGATAAAAATGATACCTCACTTGTGTGGGTAGGCCTAGCGCCCGCGACAGGAAATGCCCCATAACACAACGTGGACACATCACAATTTTTGACAGAAAACAGAGGTGTTTTTTGCAAAGTGCCTACCTGTAGATTTTGGCCTCTAGCTCATCCAGCACCTAGGGAATCCTACCAAACCTGTGCATTTTTTAAAACTAGAGACCTAGGGGAATCCATGATGTGGTGACTTGTGGGGCTCTGACCAGGTTCTGTTACCCAGAATCCTTTGCAAACCTCCACATTTGGCTAAAAAAACACATTTTCCTCACATTTCGGTGACAGAAAGTTCTGGAATCTGAGAGGATCCAAAAATGTCCTTACACCCAGCGTTCCCCCAAGTCTCCCGATAAAAATGATACCTCACTTGTGTGGGTAGGCCTAGCGCCCGCGACAGGAAATGCCCCAAAACACAACGTGGACACATCACAATTTTTGACAGAAAACAGAGGTGTTTTTTACAAAGTGCCTACCTGTAGATTTTGGTCTGTAGCTCAGCCGGCACCTAGGGAAACCTGCCAAACCTGTGCATTTTTTCAAAAACTAGAGACCTAGGGAAATCCAACATGGGATGACTTGTGGGGCTCTGACCAGGTTCTATTACCCAGAATCCTCTGCAAACCTCAAAATGTGGCTAGAAAAACACGTTTTCCTCACATTTCGGTGGAAAAAAGTTCTGGAATCTGAGAGGAGCCACAAATATCCTTCCACCCAGCGTTCCCCCAAGTCTCCCAATAAAAATTATACCTCACTTGTGTGGGTAGGCCTAGCGCTCGAGACAGGAAATGCCCCAAAACACAACGTGGACACATTTCAATTTTTGACAGAAAACAGAGGTGTTTTTTGCAAAGTGCCTACCTACAGATTTTGGCCTCTAGCTCAGCCGGCACCTAGGGAATCCCACCAAACCTGTGCATTTTTTAAAACTAGAGACGTAGGGGAATCCAAGATGGGGTGACTTGTGGGGCTCTGACCAGGTTCTATTACCCAGAATCCTCTGCAAACCTCAAAATGTGGCTAGAAAAACACGTTTTCCTCACATTTCGGTGGAAGAAAGTTCTGGAATCTGAGAGGAGCCACAAATATCCTTCCACCCAGCGTTCCCCCAAGTCTCCCAATAAAAATGATACCTCACTTGTGTGGGTAGGCCTAGCGCTCGAGACAGGAAATGCCCCAAAACACAACGTGGACACATTTCAATTTTTGACAGAAAACAGAGGTGTTTTTTGCAAAGTGCTTACCTGTAGATTTTGGCCTCTAGCTCAGCCGGCACCTAGGCAATCCTACCAAATCTGTGCATTTTTGAAAACTAGAGACCGAGGGGAATCCAAGATGGGGTGACTTGTGGGGCTCTGACCAGGTTCTGTTACCCAGAATACTTTGCAAATCTCAAAATTTGGCTAAAAAAACACATTTTCCTCACATTTCGGTGAAAGAAAGTTCTGGAATCTGATAGGAGCCACACATTTCCTTCCACCCAGCGTTCCCCCAAGTCTCCCAATAAAAATGATACTCACTTGTGTGGGTAGGCCTAGAGCCCGCAACAGGAAATGCCCCAAAACACAACGTGGACACATCACAATTTTTGACAGAAAACAGAGGTGTTTTTTGCAAAGTGCCTACCTGTAGATTTTGGCCTCTAGCTCAGCCGGCACCTAGGGAAACCTACCAAACCTGTGCATTTTTTAAAACTAGAGACCTAGGGGATTCCAAGATGGGGTGACTTGTGGGGCTCTGACCAGGTTCTGTTACCCAGAATCCTTTGCAAACCTCAACATTTGGCAAAAAAAACACATTTTCCTCACATTTCGGTGACAGAAAGTTCTGGAATCTGAGAGGAGCCACAAATTTCCTTCCACCCAGCGTTCCCCCAAGTCTCCCGATAAAAATGATTCCTCACTTGTGTGGGTAGGCCTAGCGCCCGCGACAGGAAATGCCCCCAAAACACAACGTGGACACATCACAATTTTAGACAGAAAACAGAGGTGTTTTTTGCAAAGTGCCTACCTGTAGATTTTGGCCTCTAGCTCATCCGGCACCTAGGGAATCCTACCAAACCTGTGCATTTTTTAAAACTAGAGACCTAGGGGAATCCATGATGGGGTGACTTGTGGGGCTCTGACCAGGTTCTGTTACCCAGAATCCTTTGCAAACCTCCACATTTGGCTAAAAAAACACATTTTCCTCACATTTCGGTGACAGAAAGTTCTGGAATCTGAGAGGAGCCAAAAATTTCCTTACACCCAGCGTTCCCCCAAGTCTCCCGATAAAAATGATACCTCACTTGTGTGGGTAGGCCTAGCGCCCGCGACAGTAAATGCCCCAAAACACAACGTGGACACATCACAATTTTTGACAGAAAACAGAGGTGTTTTTGGCAAAGTGCCTACCTGTAGATTTTGGTCTGTAGCTCAGCCGGCACCTAGGGAAACCTGCCAAACCTGTGCATTTTTAAAAACTAGAGACCTAGGGAAATCCAACATGGGATGACTTGTGGGGCTCTGACCAGGTTCTGTTATCCAGAATCCTTTGCAAACCTCAAAATTTGGCTAGAAAACCACGTTTTCCTCACATATCGGTGACAGAAAGTTCTGGAATCTGAGAGGAGCCACAAATTTGCCTTACACCCAGCGTTCCAACAAGTCTCCCGATAAAAAGGATACCTCACTTGTGTGGGTAGGCCTAGCGCCTGCGACAGGAAATGCCCCAAAACACAACGTGGACACATCACATTTTTTGACAGAAAACAGAGCTGTTTTTTGCAAAGTGCCTACCTACAGATTTTGGCCTCTAGCTCAGCCGGCACCTAGGGAATCCCACCAAACCTGTGCATTTTTGAAAACTAGAGACATAGGGGAATCGAAGATGGGGAGACTTGTGTGGCTCGGACCAGGTTCTGTTACCCAGAATCCTTTGCAAACCTCAAAATGCGGGTAAAAAACACGTTTTCCTCACATTTCGGTGACAGAAAGTTCTGGAATCCAAGAGGAGCCACAGATTTCCTTCCACCCAGTGTTCCCCCAAGTCTCCCGATAAAAATGATAACTCACTTGTGTGGGTAGGCCTAGCGCCCGTGACAGGAAATGCCCCAGAACCCAACGTGGATACATCACAATTTTTGACAGAAAACAGAGGTGTTTTTTACAAAGTGCCTACCTGTAGATTTTGGCCTCTAGCTCAGCCGGCACCTAGGGAAACCTACCAAACCTGTGCATTTTGAAAACTGGAGACCTAGGGTAATCCAAGATGGGGTGATTTGTGTGGCTCTGACCAGGTTCTGTTATCCAAAATCCTTTGCAAACCTCAAAATTTGGCTAGAAAACCACGTTTTCCTCACATATCGGTGACAGAAAGTTCTGGAATCTGAGAGGAGCCACAAATATCCTTCCACCCAGCGTTCCCCCAAGTCTCCCAATAAAAATTATACCTCACTTGTGTGGGTAGGCCTAGCGCTCGAGACAGGAAATGCCCCAAAACACAACGTGGACACATTTCAATTTTTGACAGAAAACAGAGGTGTTTTTTGCAAAGTGCCTACCTACAGATTTTGGCCTCTAGCTCAGCCGGCACCTAGGGAATCCCACCAAACCTGTGCATTTTTTAAAACTAGAGATGTAGGGGAATCCAAGATGGGGTGACTTGTGGGGCTCTGACCAGGTTCTATTACCCAGAATCCTCTGCAAACCTCAAAATGTGGCTAGAAAAACACGTTTTCCTCACATTTCGGTGGAAGAAAGTTCTGGAATCTGAGAGGAGCCACAAATATCCTTCCACCCAGCGTTCCCCCAAGTCTCCCAATAAAAATGATACCTCACTTGTGTGGGTAGGCCTAGCGCTCGAGACAGGAAATGCCCCAAAACACAACGTGGACACATTTCAATTTTTGACAGAAAACAGAGGTGTTTTTTGCAAAGTGCTTACCTGTAGATTTTGGCCTCTAGCTCAGCCGGCACCTAGGCAATCCTACCAAATCTGTGCATTTTTGAAAACTAGAGACCGAGGGGAATCCAAGATGGGGTGACTTGTGGGGCTCTGACCAGGTTCTGTTACCCAGAATACTTTGCAAATCTCAAAATTTGGCTAAAAAAACACATTTTCCTCACATTTCGGTGAAAGAAAGTTCTGGAATCTGATAGGAGCCACACATTTCCTTCCACCCAGCGTTCCCCCAAGTCTCCCAATAAAAATGATACCTCACTTGTGTGGGTAGGCCTAGAGCCCGCGACAGGAAATGCCCCAAAACACAACGTGGACACATCACAATTTTTGACAGAAAACAGAGGTGTTTTTTGCAAAGTGCCTACCTGTAGATTTTGGCCTCTAGCTCAGCCGGCACCTAGGGAAACCTACCAAACCTGTGCATTTTTTAAAACTAGAGACCTAGGGGATTCCAAGATGGGGTGACTTGTGGGGCTCTGACCAGGTTCTGTTACCCAGAATCCTTTGCAAACCTCAACATTTGGCAAAAAAAACACATTTTCCTCACATTTCGGTGACAGAAAGTTCTGGAATCTGAGAGGAGCCACAAATTTCCTTCCACCCAGCGTTCCCCCAAGTCTCCCGATAAAAATGATTCCTCACTTGTGTGGGTAGGCCTAGCGCCCGCGACAGGAAATGCCCCCAAAACACAACGTGGACACATCACAATTTTAGACAGAAAACAGAGGTGTTTTTTGCAAAGTGCCTACCTGTAGATTTTGGCCTCTAGCTCATCCGGCACCTAGGGAATCCTACCAAACCTGTGCATTTTTTAAAACTAGAGACCTAGGGGAATCCATGATGGGGTGACTTGTGGGGCTCTGACCAGGTTCTGTTACCCAGAATCCTTTGCAAACCTCCACATTTGGCTAAAAAAACACATTTTCCTCACATTTCGGTGACAGAAAGTTCTGGAATCTGAGAGGAGCCAAAAATTTCCTTACACCCAGCGTTCCCCCAAGTCTCCCGATAAAAATGATACCTCACTTGTGTGGGTAGGCCTAGCGCCCGCGACAGTAAATGCCCCAAAACACAACGTGGACACATCACAATTTTTGACAGAAAACAGAGGTGTTTTTGGCAAAGTGCCTACCTGTAGATTTTGGTCTGTAGCTCAGCCGGCACCTAGGGAAACCTGCCAAACCTGTGCATTTTTAAAAACTAGAGACCTAGGGAAATCCAACATGGGATGACTTGTGGGGCTCTGACCAGGTTCTGTTATCCAGAATCCTTTGCAAACCTCAAAATTTGGCTAGAAAACCACGTTTTCCTCACATATCGGTGACAGAAAGTTCTGGAATCTGAGAGGAGCCACAAATTTGCCTTACACCCAGCGTTCCAACAAGTCTCCCGATAAAAAGGATACCTCACTTGTGTGGGTAGGCCTAGCGCCTGCGACAGGAAATGCCCCAAAACACAACGTGGACACATCACATTTTTTGACAGAAAACAGAGCTGTTTTTTGCAAAGTGCCTACCTACAGATTTTGGCCTCTAGCTCAGCCGGCACCTAGGGAATCCCACCAAACCTGTGCATTTTTGAAAACTAGAGACATAGGGGAATCGAAGATGGGGAGACTTGTGTGGCTCGGACCAGGTTCTGTTACCCAGAATCCTTTGCAAACCTCAAAATGCGGGTAAAAAACACGTTTTCCTCACATTTCGGTGACAGAAAGTTCTGGAATCCAAGAGGAGCCACAGATTTCCTTCCACCCAGTGTTCCCCCAAGTCTCCCGATAAAAATGATAACTCACTTGTGTGGGTAGGCCTAGCGCCTGTGACAGGAAATGCCCCAGAACCCAACGTGGATACATCACAATTTTTGACAGAAAACAGAGGTGTTTTTTACAAAGTGCCTACCTGTAGATTTTGGCCTCTAGCTCAGCCGGCACCTAGGGAAACCTACCAAACCTGTGCATTTTGAAAACTGGAGACCTAGGGTAATCCAAGATGGGGTGATTTGTGTGGCTCTGACCAGGTTCTGTTATCCAAAATCCTTTGCAAACCTCAAAATTTGGCTAGAAAACCACGTTTTCCTCACATATCGGTGACAGAAAGTTCTGGAATCTGAGAGGAGCCACAAATATCCTTCCACCCAGCGTTCCCCCAAGTCTCCCAATAAAAATTATACCTCACTTGTGTGGGTAGGCCTAGCGCTCGAGACAGGAAATGCCCCAAAACACAACGTGGACACATTTCAATTTTTGACAGAAAACAGAGGTGTTTTTTGCAAAGTGCCTACCTACAGATTTTGGCCTCTAGCTCAGCCGGCACCTAGGGAATCCCACCAAACCTGTGCATTTTTTAAAACTAGAGACGTAGGGGAATCCAAGATGGGGTGACTTGTGGGGCTCTGACCAGGTTCTATTACCCAGAATCCTCTGCAAACCTCAAAATGTGGCTAGAAAAACACGTTTTCCTCACATTTCGGTGGAAGAAAGTTCTGGAATCTGAGAGGAGCCACAAATATCCTTCCACCCAGCGTTCCCCCAAGTCTCCCAATAAAAATGATACCTCACTTGTGTGGGTAGGCCTAGCGCTCGAGACAGGAAATGCCCCAAAACACAACGTGGACACATTTCAATTTTTGACAGAAAACAGAGGTGTTTTTTGCAAAGTGCTTACCTGTAGATTTTGGCCTCTAGCTCAGCCGGCACCTAGGCAATCCTACCAAATCTGTGCATTTTTGAAAACTAGAGACCGAGGGGAATCCAAGATGGGGTGACTTGTGGGGCTCTGACCAGGTTCTGTTACCCAGAATACTTTGCAAATCTCAAAATTTGGCTAAAAAAACACATTTTCCTCACATTTCGGTGAAAGAAAGTTCTGGAATCTGATAGGAGCCACACATTTCCTTCCACCCAGCGTTCCCCCAAGTCTCCCAATAAAAATGATACCTCACTTGTGTGGGTAGGCCTAGAGCCCGCGACAGGAAATGCCCCAAAACACAACGTGGACACATCACAATTTTTGACAGAAAACAGAGGTGTTTTTTGCAAAGTGCCTACCTGTAGATTTTGGCCTCTAGCTCAGCCGGCACCTAGGGAAACCTACCAAACCTGTGCATTTTTTAAAACTAGAGACCTAGGGGATTCCAAGATGGGGTGACTTGTGGGGCTCTGACCAGGTTCTGTTACCCAGAATCCTTTGCAAACCTCAACATTTGGCAAAAAAAACACATTTTCCTCACATTTCGGTGACAGAAAGTTCTGGAATCTGAGAGGAGCCACAAATTTCCTTCCACCCAGCGTTCCCCCAAGTCTCCCGATAAAAATGATTCCTCACTTGTGTGGGTAGGCCTAGCGCCCGCGACAGGAAATGCCCCCAAAACACAACGTGGACACATCACAATTTTAGACAGAAAACAGAGGTGTTTTTTGCAAAGTGCCTACCTGTAGATTTTGGCCTCTAGCTAATCCGGCACCTAGGGAATCCTACCAAACCTGTGCATTTTTTAAAACTAGAGACCTAGGGGAATCCATGATGGGGTGACTTGTGGGGCTCTGACCAGGTTCTGTTACCCAGAATCCTTTGCAAACCTCAAAATTTGGCTAAAAAAACACATTTTCCTCACATTTCGGTGACAGAAAGTTCTGGAATCTGAGAGGAGCCAAAAATTTCCTTACACCCAGCGTTCCCCCAAGTCTCCCGATAAAAATGATACCTCACTTGTGTGGGTAGGCCTAGCGCCCGCGACAGTAAATGCCCCAAAACACAACGTGGACACATCACAATTTTTGACAGAAAACAGAGGTGTTTTTGGCAAAGTGCCTACCTGTAGATTTTGGTCTGTAGCTCAGCCGGCACCTAGGGAAACCTGCCAAACCTGTGCATTTTTAAAAACTAGAGACCTAGGGAAATCCAACATGGGATGACTTGTGGGGCTCTGACCAGGTTCTGTTATCCAGAATCCTTTGCAAACCTCAAAATTTGGCTAGAAAACCACGTTTTCCTCACATATCGGTGACAGAAAGTTCTGGAATCTGAGAGGAGCCACAAATTTGCCTTACACCCAGCGTTCCAACAAGTCTCCCGATAAAAAGGATACCTCACTTGTGTGGGTAGGCCTAGCGCCTGCGACAGGAAATGCCCCAAAACACAACGTGGACACATCACATTTTTTGACAGAAAACAGAGCTGTTTTTTGCAAAGTGCCTACCTACAGATTTTGGCCTCTAGCTCAGCCGGCACCTAGGGAATCCCACCAAACCTGTGCATTTTTGAAAACTAGAGACATAGGGGAATCGAAGATGGGGAGACTTGTGTGGCTCGGACCAGGTTCTGTTACCCAGAATCCTTTGCAAACCTCAAAATGCGGGTAAAAAACACGTTTTCCTCACATTTCGGTGACAGAAAGTTCTGGAATCCAAGAGGAGCCACAGATTTCCTTCCACCCAGTGTTCCCCCAAGTCTCCCGATAAAAATGATAACTCACTTGTGTGGGTAGGCCTAGCGCCCGTGACAGGAAATGCCCCAGAACCCAACGTGGATACATCACAATTTTTGACAGAAAACAGAGGTGTTTTTTACAAAGTGCCTACCTGTAGATTTTGGCCTCTAGCTCAGCCGGCACCTAGGGAAACCTACCAAACCTGTGCATTTTGAAAACTGGAGACCTAGGGTAATCCAAGATGGGGTGATTTGTGTGGCTCTGACCAGGTTCTGTTATCCAAAATCCTTTGCAAACCTCAAAATTTGGCTAGAAAACCACGTTTTCCTCACATATCGGTGACAGAAAGTTCTGGAATCTGAGAGGAGCCACAAATTTGCCTTCCACCCAGCGTTCCAACAAGTCTCCCGGTAAAAAGGATACCTCACTTGTGTGGGTAGGCCTAGCGCCTGCGACAGGAAATGCCCCAAAACACAACGTGGACACATCACAATTTTTGACAGAAAACAGAGGTGTTTTTTACAAAGTGCCTACCTGTAGATTTTGGCCTCTAGCTCAGCCGGCACCTAGGGAAACCTACCAAACCTGTGCATTTTGAAAACTAGAGACCTAGGGTAATCCAAGATGGGGTGATTTGTGGGGCTCTGACCAGGTTCTGTTACGTAGATTCCTTTGCAAACCTCAAAATTTGGCTAACAAAACACATTTTCCTCACATTTTGGTGACAGAAAGTTCTGGAATCTGAGAGGAGCCACAAATGTCCTTCCACCCAGCGTTCCCACAAGTCTCCCGATAAAAATGATACCTCACTTGTGTGGGTAGGCCTAGCGCCCGCGACAGGAAATGCCCCAAAACACAACGTGGACACATCAAATTTTTTTACAGAAAACAGAGGTGTTTTTTGCAAAGTGCCTACCTGGAGATTTTGGCCTCTAGCTTAGCCGGCACCTAGGGAATCCTACCAAACCTGTGCATTTTTGAAAACTAGAGACCTAGGGGAATCCAAGATGGGGTGACTTGTGGGGCTCTGACCAGGTTCTGTTACCCAGAATCGTTTGCAAACCTCAAATTTTGGCTAAAAAACATGTTTTCCTCACATTTTGGTGACAGAAAGTTCTGGAATCAGAGAGGAGCCACAAATTTCCTTCCATCCAGCATACCCCCAAGTCTCCCAATAAAAATGATACCTCACTTGTGTGGGTAGGCCTAGCGCCCATGACAGGAAATGCCCCAAAACGCAACATGGACAATTCACATTTTTTGAAAGAAAACAGAGGTGTTTTTTGCAAAGTGCCTACCTGTAGATTTTGGCCTCTAGCTCAGCCGGCACATAGGGAAACCAACCAAACCTGTGCATTTTTGAAAACTAGAGACCTAGGGAAATCCAAGATGGGGTGACTTGTGGGGCTCTGACCAGGTTCTGTTACCCAGAATCCTTTGCAAACCTCAACATTTGGCTAACAAAACACATTTTCCTCACATTTTGGTGACCGAAAGTTCTGGAATCATAGAGGAGGCACAAATTTCCTTCCACCCAGCGTACCCCTCATGTCTCCCGATGAAAATGATACCTCACCGCTTGCGTGGGTAGGCCTAGCGCCCGCGACAGGAAATGCCCCAAAACGCAACGTGGACAATTCACATTTTTTGACAGAAAACAGAGGAGTTATTTGCTAAGTGCCTACCTGTAGATTTTGGCCTCTAGCTCAGCCAGCACCTCGGGAAACCTACCAAACCTGTGCATTTTTTAAACCTAGAGACCTAGGGGATTCCAAGATGGGGTGACTTGTGGGGCTCTGACCAGGTTCTGTTACCCAGAATACTTTGCAAGCCTCAACATTTGGCTAAAAAAACACATTTTCCTCACATTTCGGTGACAGAAAGTTCTGGAATCTGAGAGGAGCCACAAATTTCCTTCCACCCAGCGTTCCCCCAAGTCTCCCGATAAAAATGATACCTCACTTGTGTGGGTAGGCCTACCGCCCGTGACAGGAAATGCCCCAAAACACAACGTGGACACATCACAATTTTAGACAGAAAACAGAGGTGTTTTTTGCAAAGTGCCTACCTGTAGATTTTGGCCTCTAGCTCAGCCGGCACCTAGGGAATCCTACCAAACCTGTGCATTTTTGAAAACTAGAGACCGAGGAGAATCCAAGATGGGGTGACTTGTGGGGCTCTGACCAGGTTCTGTTACCCAGAATCCTTTGCAAACCTCAAAATTTGGCTAAAAAAACACATTTTCCTCACATTTCGGTGAAAGAAAGTTCTGGAATCTGAGAGGAGCCACACATTTCCTTCCACCCAGCGTTCCCCCAAGTCTCCCAATAAAAATGATACCTCACTTGTGTGAGTAGGCCTAGAGCCCGCGACAGGAAATGCCCCAAAACACAACGTGGACACATCACAATTTTTGACAGAAAACAGAGGTGTTTTTTGCAAAGTGCCTACCTGTAGATTTTGGTCTCTAGCTCAGCCGGCACCTAGGGAATCCTACCAAACCTGTGCATTTTTGAATACTAGAGACCGAGGAGAATCCAAGATGGGGTGACTGGTGGGGCTCTGACCAGGTTCTGTTACCCAGAATCCTTTGCAAACCTCAAAATTTGGCTAAAAAAACACATTTTCCTCAAATTTCGGTGAAAGAAAGTTCTGGAATCTGAGAGGAGCCACACATTTCCTTCCACCCAGCGTTCCCCCAAGTCTCCCAATAAAAATGATACCTCACTTGTGTGGGTAGGCCTAGAGCCTGCGACAGGAAATGCCCCAAAACACAACGTGGACACATCACAATTTTTGAAAGAAAACACAGGTGTTTTTTGCAAAGTGCCTACCTGTAGATTTTGGTCTCTAGCTCAGCCGGCACCTAGGGAAACCTACCAAACCTGTGCATTTTTTAAAACTAGAGACGTAGGGAAATCCAAGATGGGGTGACTTGTGGGGCTCTGACCAGGTTCTGTTATCCAGAATCCTTTGCAAACCTCAAAATTTGGCTGGAAAAACACGTTTTCCTCACATTTCGGTGACAGAATGTTCTGGAATCTGAGAGAAGCCACAAATTTGCCTTCCACCCAGCGTTCCCCCAAGTCTCCCGATAAAAAGGATACCTCACTTGTGTGCGTAGGCCTTTCGCCTGCGACAGGAAATGCCCCAAAACACAACGTGGACATATCACATTTTTTGACAGAAAACAGAGGTGTTTTTTGCAAAGTGCCTACCTGCAGATTTTGGCCTCTAGCTCAGCCGGCACCTAGGGAATCCTACCATAACTGTGCATTTTTGAAAACTAGAGACCTAGGGGAATCCAAGATGGGGTGACTTGTGGGGCTCTGACCAGGTTCTGTTACCCAGAATCCTCTGCAAACCTTAAAATGTGGCTTAAAAAACACATTTTCCTCACATTTCGGTGACAGAAAGTTCTAGAATCTGAGAGGAGCCACAAATTTCCTTCCACCCAGCGTTCCCATAAGTCTCCCAATAAAAATGATACCTCACTTGTGTGGGTAGGCCTAGCGCCCGCGACAGCAAATGCCCCAAAACACAACGTGGACACATCACAATTTTTGGCAGAAAACAGAGGTGTTTTTTGCAAAGTGCCTACCTGTAGATTTTGGTCTCTAGCTCAGCCGGCACCTAGGGAATCCTACCAAACCTGTGCATTTTTTAAAACTAGAGACCTAGGGGAATCCAAGATGGGGTGACTTGTGGGGCTCTGACCAGGTTCTGTTACCCAGAATCCTTTGCAAACCTCAACATTTGGCTAACAAAACACACTTTCCTCACATTTTGGTGACAGAAAGTTCTGGAATCAGAGAGGAGGCACAAATTTCCTTCCACCCAGCGTACCCCTCATGTCTCCCGATGAAAATGATACCTCACCGCTTGCGTGGGTAGGCCTAGCGCCCGCGACAGGAAATGCCCCAAAACGCAACGTGGACAATTCACATTTTTTGACAGAAAACAGAGGAGTTATTTGCTAAGTGCCTACCTGTAGATTTTGGCCTCTAGCTCAGCCAGCACCTCGGGAAACCTACCAAACCTGTGCATTTTTTAAACCTAGAGACCTAGGGGATTCCAAGATGGGGTGACTAGTGGGGCTCTGACCAGGTTCTGTTACCCAGAATCCTTTGCAAGCCTCAACATTTGGCTAAAAAAACACATTTTCCTCACATTTCGGTGACAGAAAGTTCTGGAATCTGAGAGGAGCCACAAATTTCCTTCCACCCAGCGTTCCCCCAAGTATCCCGATAAAAATGATACCTCACTTGTGTGGGTAGGCCTACCGCCCGTGACAGGAAATGCCCCAAAACACAACGTGGACACATCACAATTTTAGACAGAAAACAGAGGTGTTTTTTGCAAAGTGCCTACCTGTAGATTTTGGCCTCTAGCTCAGCCGGCACCTAGGGAATCCTACCAAACCTGTGCATTTTTGAAAACTAGAGACCGAGGAGAATCCAAGATGGGGTGACTTGTGGGGCTCTGACCAGGTTCTGTTACCCAGAATCCTTTGCAAACCTCAAAATTTGGCTAAAAAAACACATTTTCCTCACATTTCGGTGAAAGAAAGTTCTGGAATCTGAGAGGAGCCACACATTTCCTTCCACCCAGTGTTCCCCCAAGTCTCCCAATAAAAATGATACCTCACTTGTGTGGGTAGGCCTAGAGCCCGCGACAGGAAATGCCCCAAAACACAACGTGGACACATCACAATTTTTGACAGAAAACAGAGGTGTTTTTTGCAAAGTGCCTACCTGTAGATTTTGGTCTCTAGCTCAGCCGGCACCTAGGGAATCCTACCAAACCTGTGCATTTTTGAATACTAGAGACCGAGGAGAATCCAAGATGGGGTGACTGGTGGGGCTCTGACCAGGTTCTGTTACCCAGAATCCTTTGCAAACCTCAAAATTTGGCTAAAAAAAAACATTTTCCTCACATTTCGGTGAAAGAAAGTTCTGGAATCTGAGAGGAGCCACACATTTCCTTCCACCCAGCGTTCCCCCAAGTCTCCCAATAAAAATGATACCTCACTTGTGTGGGTAGGCCTAGCGCCTGCGACAGGAAATGCCCCAAAACACAACGTGGACACATCACAATTTTTGACAGAAAACAGAGGTGTTTTTTACAAAGTGCCTACCTGTAGATTTTGGCCTCTAGCTCAGCCGGCACCTAGGGAAACCTACCAAACATGTGCATTTTGAAAACTAGAGACCTAGGGTAATCCAAGATGGGGTGATTTGTGGGGCTCTGACCAGGTTCTGTTATGCAGATTCCTTTGCAAACCTCAAAATTTGGCTAACAAAACACATTTTCCTCACATTTCTGTGACAGAAAGTTCTGGAATCTGAGAGGAGCCACAAATGTCCTTCCACCCAGCGTTCCCACAAGTCTCCCGATAAAAATGATACCTCACTTGTGTGGGTAGGCCTAGCGCCCGCGACAGGAAATGCCCCAAAACACAACGTGGACACATCACAATTTTTGACAGAAAACAGAGGTGTTTTTTGCAAAGTGCCTACCTGTAGATTTTGGCCTCTAGCTCATCCGGCACCTAGGGAATCCTACCAAACCTGTGCATTTTTTAAAACTAGAGACCTAGGGGAATCCATGATGGGGTGACTTGTGGGGCTCTGACCAGGTTCTGTTACCCAGAATCCTTTGCAAACCTCCACATTTGGCTAAAAAAACACATTTTCCTCACATTTCGGTGACAGAAAGTTCTGGAATCTGAGAGGAGCCAAAAATGTCCTTACACCCAGCGTTCCCCCAAGTCTCCCGATAAAAATGATACCTCACTTGTGTGGGTAGGCCTAGCGCCCGCGACAGGAAATACCCCAAAACACAACGTGGACACATCACAATTTTTGACAGAAAACAGAGGTGTTTTTTGCAAAGTGCCTACCTGTAGATTTTGGTCTGTAGCTCAGCCGGCACCTAGGGAAACCTGCCAAACCTGTGCATTTTTAAAAACTAGAGACCTAGGGAAATCCAACATGGGATGACTTGTGGGGCTCTGACCAGGTTCTATTACCCAGAATCCTCTGCAAACCTCAAAATGTGGCTAGAAAAACACGTTTTCCTCACATTTCGGTGGAAGAAAGTTCTGGAATCTGAGAGGAGCCACAAATATCCTTCCACCCAGCGTTCCCCCAAGTCTCCCAATAAAAATTATACCTCACTTGTGTGGGTAGGCCTAGCGCTCGAGACAGGAAATGCCCCAAAACACAACGTGGACACATTTCAATTTTTGACAGAAAACAGAGGTGTTTTTTGCAAAGTGCCTACCTACAGATTTTGGCCTCTAGCTCAGCCGGCACCTAGGGAATCCCACCAAACCTGTGCATTTTTGAAAACTAGAGACGTAGGGGAATCCAAGATGGGGTGACTTGTGGGGCTCTGACCAGGTTCTATTACCCAGAATCCTCTGCAAACCTCAAAATGTGGCTAGAAAAACACGTTTTCCTCACATTTCGGTGGAAGAAAGTTCTGGAATCTGAGAGGAGCCACAAATATCCTTCCACCCAGCGTTCCCCCAAGTCTCCCAATAAAAATGATACCTCACTTGTGTGGGTAGGCCTAGCGCTCGAGACAGGAAATGCCCCAAAACACAACGTGGACACATTTCAATTTTTGACAGAAAACAGAGGTGTTTTTTGCAAAGTGCCTACCTGTAGATTTTGGCCTCTAGCTCAGCCGGCACCTAGGGAAACCTACCAAACCTGTGCATTTTTTAAACCTAGAGACCTAGGGGATTCCAAGATGGGGTGACTTGTGGGGCTCTGACCAGGTTCTGTTACCCAGAATCCTTTGCAAGCCTCAACATTTGGCTAAAAAAACACATTTTCCTCACATTTCGGTGACAGAAAGTTCTGGAATCTGAGAGGAGCCACAAATTTCCTTCCACCCAGCGTTCCCCCAAGTATCCCGATAAAAATGATACCTCACTTGTGTGGGTAGGCCTACCGCCCGTGACAGGAAATGCCCCAAAACACAACGTGGACACATCACAATTTTTGACAGAAAACAGAGGTGTTTTTTGCAAAGTGCCTACCTGTAGATTTTGGTCTCTAGCTCAGCCGGCACCTAGGGAATCCTACCAAACCTGTGCATTTTTGAATACTAGAGACCGAGGAGAATCCAAGATGGGGTGACTGGTGGGGCTCTGACCAGGTTCTGTTACCCAGAATCCTTTGCAAACCTCAAAATTTGGCTAAAAAAAAACATTTTCCTCACATTTCGGTGAAAGAAAGTTCTGGAATCTGAGAGGAGCCACACATTTCCTTCCACCCAGCGTTCCCCCAAGTCTCCCAATAAAAATGATACCTCACTTGTGTGGGTAGGCCTAGCGCCTGCGACAGGAAATGCCCCAAAACACAACGTGGACACATCACAATTTTTGACAGAAAACAGAGGTGTTTTTTACAAAGTGCCTACCTGTAGATTTTGGCCTCTAGCTCAGCCGGCACCTAGGGAAACCTACCAAACCTGTGCATTTTGAAAACTAGAGACCTAGGGTAATCCAAGATGGGGTGATTTGTGGGGCTCTGACCAGGTTCTGTTATGCAGATTCCTTTGCAAACCTCAAAATTTGGCTAACAAAACACATTTTCCTCACATTTCTGTGACAGAAAGTTCTGGAATCTGAGAGGAGCCACAAATGTCCTTCCACCCAGCGTTCCCACAAGTCTCCCGATAAAAATGATACCTCACTTGTGTGGGTAGGCCTAGCGCCCGCGACAGGAAATGCCCCAAAACACAACGTGGACACATCACAATTTTTGACAGAAAACAGAGGTGTTTTTTGCAAAGTGCCTACCTGTAGATTTTGGCCTCTAGCTCATCCGGCACCTAGGGAATCCTACCAAACCTGTGCATTTTTTAAAACTAGAGACCTAGGGGAATCCATGATGGGGTGACTTGTGGGGCTCTGACCAGGTTCTGTTACCCAGAATCCTTTGCAATCCTCCACATTTGGCTAAAAAAACACATTTTCCTCACATTTCGGTGACAGAAAGTTCTGGAATCTGAGAGGAGCCAAAAAGTTCCTTACACCCAGCGTTCCCCCAAGTCTCCCGATAAAAATGATACCTCACTTGTGTGGGTAGGCCTAGCGCCCGCGACAGGAAATGCCCCAAAACACAACGTGGACACATCACAATTTTTGACAGAAAACAGAGGTGTTTTTTGCAAAGTGCCTACCTGTAGATTTTGGTCTGTAGCTCAGCCGGCACCTAGGGAAACCTGCCAAACCTGTGCATTTTTAAAAACTAGAGACCTAGGGAAATCCAACATGGGATGACTTGTGGGGCTCTGACCAGGTTCTATTACCCAGAATCCTCTGCAAACCTCAAAATGTGGCTAGAAAAACACGTTTTCCTCACATTTCGGTGGAAGAAAGTTCTGGAATCTGAGAGGAGCCACAAATATCCTTCCACCCAGCGTTCCCCCAAGTCTCCCAATAAAAATTATACCTCACTTGTGTGGGTAGGCCTAGCGCTCGAGACAGGAAATGCCCCAAAACACAACGTGGACACATTTCAATTTTTGACAGAAAACAGAGGTGTTTTTTGCAAAGTGCCTACCTACAGATTTTGGCCTCTAGCTCAGCCGGCACCTAGGGAATCCCACCAAACCTGTGCATTTTTGAAAACTAGAGACATAGGGGAATCCAAGATGGGGTGACTTGTGGGGCTCTGACCAGGTTCTATTACCCAGAATCCTCTGCAAACCTCAAAATGTGGCTAGAAAAACACGTTTTCCTCACATTTCGGTGGAAGAAAGTTCTGGAATCTGAGAGGAGCCACAAATATCCTTCCACCCAGCGTTCCCCCAAGTCTCCCAATAAAAATGATACCTCACTTGTGTGGGTAGGCCTAGCGCTCGAGACAGGAAATGCCCCAAAACACAACGTGGACACATTTCAATTTTTGACAGAAAACAGAGGTGTTTTTTGCAAAGTGCCTACCTGTAGATTTTGGCCTCTAGCTCAGCCGGCACCTAGGGAAACCTACCAAACCTGTGCATTTTTTAAAACTAGAGACCTAGGGGTATCCAAGATGGGGTGACTTGTGGGGCTCTGACCAGGTTCTGTTACCCAGAATCCTTTGCAAACCTCAACATTTGGCTAAGAAAACACATTTTCCTCACATTTCGGTGACAGAAAGTTCTGGAATCTGAGAGGAGCCTCAAATTTCCTTCCACCCAGCGTTCCCCCAAGTCTCCCGATAAAAATGATACCTCACTTGTGTGGGTAGGCCTAGCGCCCGCGACAGTAAATGCCCCAAAACACAACGTGGACACATCACAATTTTTGACAGAAAACAGAATTGTTTTTTGCAAAGTGCTTACCTGTAGATTTTGGCCTCTAGCTGAGCCGGCACCTAGGCAATCCTACCAAATCTGTGCATTTTTGAAAACTAGAGACCGAGGGGAATCCAAGATGGGGTGACTTGTGGGGCTCTGACCAGGTTCTGTTACCCAGAATACTTTGCAAATCTCAAAATTTGGCTAAAAAAACACATTTTCCTCACATTTCGGTGAAAGAAAGTTCTGGAATCTGAGAGGAGCCACACATTTCCTTCCACCCAGCGTTCCCCCAAGTCTCCCAATAAAAATGATACCTCACTTGTGTGGGTAGGCTTAGTGCCCGCGACAGGAAATGCCCCAAAACACAACGTGGACACATCACAATTTTTGACAGAAAACAGAGGTGTTTTTTGCAAAGTGCCTACCTGTAGATTTTGGCCTCTAGCTCAGCCGGCACCTAGGGAAACCTACCAAACCTGTGCCTTTTTGAAAACTAGAGACCTAGGGGATTCCAAGATGGGGTGACTTGTGGGGCTCTGAACAGGTTCTGTTACCCAGAATCCTTTGCAAACCTCAACATTTGGCTAAAAAAACACATTTTCCTCACATTTCGGTGACAGAAAGTTCTGGAATCTGAGAGGAGCCACAAATTTCCTTCCACCCAGCGTTCCCCCAAGTCTCCCGATAAAAATGATTCCTCACTTGTGTGGGTAGGCCTAGCGCCCGCGACAGGAAATGCCCTCAAAACACAACGTGGACACATCACAATTTTAGACAGAAAACAGAGGTGTTTTTTGCAAAGTGCCTACCTGTAGATTTTGGCCTCTAGCTCATCCGGCACCTAGGGAATCCTACCAAACCTGTGCATTTTTTAAAACTAGAGACCTAGGGGAATCCATGATGGGGTGACTTGTGGGGCTCTGACCAGGTTCTGTTACCCAGAATCCTTTGCAAACCTCCACATTTGGCTAAAAAAACACATTTTCCTCACATTTCGGTGACAGAAAGTTCTGGAATCTGAGAGGAGCCAAAAATGTCCTTACACCCAGCGTTCCCCCAAGTCTCCCGATAAAAATGATACCTCACTTGTGTGGGTAGGCCTAGCGCCCGCGACAGTAAATGCCCCAAAACACAACGTGGACACATCAAAATTTTTGACAGAAAACAGAGGTGTTTTTGGCAAAGTGCCTACCTGTAGATTTTGGTCTGTAGCTCAGCCGGCACCTAGGGAAACCTACCAAACCTGTGCATTTTGAAAACTGGAGACCTAGGGTAATCCAAGATGGGGTGACGTGTGTGGCTCGGACCAGGTTCTGTTACCCAGAATCCTTTGCAAACCTCAAAATGCGGGTAAAAAACACGTTTTCCTCACATTTCGGTGACAGAAAGTTCTGGAATCCAAGAGGAGCCACAGATTTCCTTCCACCCAGTGTTCCCCCAAGTCTCCCGATAAAAATGATACCTCACTTGTGTGGGTAGGCCTAGCGCCCGTGACAGGAAATGCCCCAGAACCCAACGTGGACACATCACAATTTTTGACAGAAAACAGAGGTGTTTTTTACAAAGTGCCTACCTGTAGATTTTGGCCTTTAGCTCAGCCGGCACCTAGGGAAACCTACCAAACCTGTGCATTTTGAAAACTGGAGACCTAGGGGATTCCAAGATGGGGTGACTTGTGGGGCTCTGACCAGGTTCTGTTACCCAGAATCCTTTGCAAACCTCCACATTTGGCTAAAAAAACACGTTTTCCTCACATTTCGGTGGAAGAAAGTTCTGGAATCTGAGAGGAGCCACAAATATCCTTCCACCCAGCGTTCCCCCAAGTCTCCCAATAAAAATTATACCTCACTTGTGTGGGTAGGCCTAGCGCTCGAGACAGGAAATGCCCCAAAACACAACGTGGACACATTTCAATTTTTGACAGAAAACAGAGGTGTTTTTTGCAAAGTGCCTACCTACAGATTTTGGCCTCTAGCTCAGCCGGCACCTAGGGAATCCCACCAAACCTGTGCATTTTTGAAAACTAGAGACATAGGGGAATCGAAGATGGGGTGACGTGTGTGGCTCGGACCAGGTTCTGTTACCCAGAATCCTTTGCAAACCTCAAAATGCGGGTAAAAAACACGTTTTCCTCACATTTCGGTGACAGAAAGTTCTGGAATCCAAGAGGAGCCACAGATTTCCTTCCACCCAGTGTTCCCCCAAGTCTCCCGATAAAAATGATACCTCACTTGTGTGGGTAGGCCTAGCGCCCGTGACAGGAAATGCCCCAGAACCCAACGTGGACACATCACAATTTTTGACAGAAAACAGAGGTGTTTTTTACAAAGTGCCTACCTGTAGATTTTGGCCTTTAGCTCAGCCGGCACCTAGGGAAACCTACCAAACCTGTGCATTTTGAAAACTGGAGACCTAGGGTAATCCAAGATGGGGTGATTTGTGTGGCTCTGACCAGGTTCTGTTATCCAAAATCCTTTGCAAACCTCAACATTTGGCTAGAAAACCACGTTTTCCTCACATATCGGTGACAGAAAGTTCTGGAATGTGAGAGGAGCCACAAATTTGCCTTCCACCCAGCGTTCCAACAAGTCTCCCGATAAAAAGGATACCTCACTTGTGTGGGTAGGCCTAGAGCCCGCAACAGGAAATGCCCCAAAACACAACGTGGACACATCACAATTTTTGACAGAAAACAGAGGTGTTTTTTGCAAAGTGCCTACCTGTAGATTTTGGTCTCTAGCTCAGCCGGCACCTAGGGAAACCTACCAAACCTGTGCATTTTTGAAAACTAGAGACCTAGGGAAATCCAAGATGGGGTGACTTGTGGGGCTCTGACCAGGTTCTGTTATCCAGAATCCTTTGCAAACCTCAAAATTTGGCTAAAAAAAAACATTTTCCTCACATTTCGGTGAAAGAAAGTTCTGGAATCTGAGAGGAGCCACACATTTCCTTCCACCCAGCGTTCCCCCAAGTCTCCCAATAAAAATGATACCTCACTTGTGTGGGTAGGCCTAGAGCCCGCAACAGGAAATGCCCCAAAACACAACGTGGACACATCACAATTTTTGACAGAAAACAGAGGTGTTTTTTGCAAAGTGCCTACCTGTAGATTTTGGTCTCTAGCTCAGCCGGCACCTAGGGAAACCTACCAAACCTGTGCATTTTTGAAAACTAGAGACCTAGGGAAATCCAAGATGGGGTGACTTGTGGGGCTCTGACCAGGTTCTGTTATCCAGAATCCTTTGCAAACCTCAAAATTTGGCTAGAAAAACACGTTTTCCTCACATTTCGGTGACAGAATGTTCTGGAATCTGAGAGAAGCCACAAATTTGCCTTCCACCCAGCGTTCCCCCAAGTCTCCCGATAAAAAGGATACTTCACTTGTGTGCGTAGGCCTTTCGCCTGCGACAGGAAATGCCCCAAAACACAACGTGGACACATCACATTTTTTGACAGAAAACAGAGGTGTTTTTTGCAAAGTGCCTACCTGTAGATTTTGGCCTCTAGCTCAGCCGGCACCTAGGGAATCCTACCAAACCTGTGCATTTTTGAAAACTAGAGACCTAGGGGAATCCAAGATGGGGTGACTTGTGGGGCTCTGACCAGGTTCTGTTACCCAGAATCCTTTGCAAACCTCAAATTTTGGCTAAAAAAACATGTTTTCCTCACATTTTGGTGACAGAAAGTTCTGGAATCAGAGAGGAGCCACAAATTTCCTTCCATCCAGCATACCCCCTAGTCTCCCAATAAAAATGATACCTCACTTGTGTGGGTAGGCCTAGCGCCCATGACAGGAAATGCCCCAAAACGCAACATGGACAATTCACATTTTTTGAAAGAAAACAGAGGTGTTTTTTGCAAAGTGCCTACCTGTAGATTTTGGCCTCTAGCTCAGCCGGCACCCAGGGAAACCAATCAAACCTGTGCATTTTTGAAAACTAGAGACCTAGGGGAATCCAAGATGGGGTGACTTGTGGGGCTCTAACCAGGTTCTGTTACCCAGAATCCTTTGCAAACCTCAACATTTGGCTAACAAAACACATTTTCCTCACATTTTGGTGACAGAAAGTTCTGGAATCAGAGAGGAGGCACAAATTTCCTTCCACCCAGCGTACCCCTCATGTCTCCCGATGAAAATGATACCTCACCGCTTGCGTGGGTAGGCCTAGCGCCCGCGACAGGAAATGCCCCAAAACGCAACGTGGACAATTCACATTTTTTGACAGAAAACAGAGGAGTTATTTGCTAAGTGCCTACTTGTAGATTTTGGCCTCTAGCTCAGCCAGCACCTAGGGAAACCTACCAAACCTGTGCATTTTTGAAAACTAGAGACCTAGGGGAATCCAAGATGTGGTGACTTGTGGGGCTCTGACCAAGTTCTGTTACCCAGAATCCTTTGCAAACCTCAAAATTTTGCAAAAAAAACACATTTTCCTCACATTTCGGTGAAAGAAAGTTCTGGAATCTGAGAGGAGCCACAAATTTCCTTCCACCCAGCGTTCCCCCAAGTCTCCCAATAAAAATGATACCTCACTTGTGTGGGTAGGCCTAGCGCCCGCGACATGAAATGCCCCAAAACACAACGTGGACACATCACAATTTTTGACAGAAAACAGAGGAGTTTTTTGCAAAGTGTCACCTGTAGATTTTGGCCTCTAGCTAAGCCGGCACCTAGGGAAACCTACCAAAGCTGTGCATTTTTGAAAACTAGAGACCTAGGGGAATCCAAGATGGGGTGACTTGTGGGGCTCTGACCAGGTTCTGTTACCCAGAATCCTTTGCAAACCTCAACATTTGGCTAAAAAAACACATTTTGCTCACATTTCGGTGACAGAAAGTTCTGGAATCTGAGAGGAGCCACAAATTTCCTTCCACCCAGCGTTCCCCCAAGTCTCCCGATGAAAATGATACCTCACTTGTGTGGGTAGGCCTAGCGCCCACGACAGAAAATGCCCCAAAACACAACGTGGACACATCACAATTTTTGACAGAAAACAGAGGTGTTTTTTGCAAAGTGCCTACCTGTAGATTTTGGTCTCTAGCTCAGCCGGCACCTAGGGAAACCTACCAAACCTGTGCATTTTTTAAAACTAGAGACATAGGGAAATCCAAGATGGGATGACTTGTGGGGCTCTGACCAGGTTCTGTTATCCAGAATCCTTTGCAAACCTCAAAATTTGGCTAGAAAAACACGTTTTCCTCACATTTCGGTGACAGAAAGTTCTGGAATCTGAGAGGAGCCACAAATTTGCCTTCCACCCAGCGTTCCCCCAAGTCTCCCGATAAAAAGGATACCTCACTTGTGTGGGTAGGCCTAGCGCCTGCGACAGGAAATGCCCCAAAACACAACGTGGACACATCAAATTTTTTGACCGAAAACAGAGCTGTTTTTTGCAAAGTGCCTACCTGTAGATTTTGGCCTCTAGCTCAGCCGGCACCTAGGGAATCCTACCAAACCTGTGCATTTTTGAAAACTAGAGACCGAGGAGAATCCAAGATGGGGTGACTTGTGGGGCTCTGACCAGGTTCTGTTACCCAGAATCCTTTGCAAACCTCAAAATTTGGCTAAAAAAACACATTTTCCTCACATTTCGGTGAAAGAAAGTTCTGGAATCTGAGAGGAGCCACACATTTCCTTCCACCCAGCGTTCCCCCAAGTCTCCCAATAAAAATGATACCTCACTTGTGTGAGTAGGCCTAGACCCCGCGACAGGAAATGCCCCAAAACACAACGTGGACACATCACAATTTTTGACAGAACACAGAGGTGTTTTTTGCAAAGTGCCTACCTGTAGATTTTGGTCTCTAGCTCAGCCGGCACCTAGGGAATCCTACCAAACCTGTGCATTTTTGAATACTAGAGACCGAGGAGAATCCAAGATGGGGTGACTGGTGGGGCTCTGACCAGGTTCTGTTACCCAGAATCCTTTGCAAACCTCAAAATTTGGCTAAAAAAACACATTTTCCTCAAATTTCGGTGAAAGAAAGTTCTGGAATCTGAGAGGAGCCACACATTTCCTTCCACCCAGCGTTCCCCCAAGTCTCCCAATAAAAATGATACCTCACTTCAGTGGGTAGGCCTAGAGCCTGCGACAGGAAATGCCCCAAAACACAACGTGGACACATCACAATTTTTGACAGAAAACAGAGGTGTTTTTTGCAAAGTGCCTACCTGTAGATTTTGGTCTCTAGCTCAGCCGGCACCTAGGGAAACCTACCAAACCTGTGCATTTTTTAAAACTAGAGACCTAGGGAAATCCAAGATGGGGTGACTTGTGGGGCTCTGACCAGGTTCTGTTATCCAGAATCCTTTGCAAACCTCAAAATTTGGCTAGAAAAACACGTTTTCCTCACATTTCGGTGACAGAATGTTCTGGAATCTGAGAGAAGCCACAAATTTGCCTTCCACCCAGCGTTCCCCCAAGTCTCCCGATAAAAAGGATACCTCACTTGTGTGCGTAGGCCTTTCGCCTGCGACAGGAAATGCCCCAAAACACAACGTGGACACATCACATTTTTTGACAGAAAACAGAGGTGTTTTTTGCAAAGTGCCTACCTGCAGATTTTGGCCTCTAGCTCAGCCGGCACCTAGGGAATCCTACCATAACTGTGCATTTTTTAAAACTAGAGACCTAGGGGAATCCAAGATGGGGTGACTTGTGGGGCTCTGACCAGGTTCTGTTACCCAGAATCCTCTGCAAACCTTAAAATGTGGCTTAAAAAACACATTTTCCTCACATTTCGGTGACAGAAAGTTCTAGAATCTGAGAGGAGCCACAAATTTCCTTCCACCCAGCGTTCCCATAAGTCTCCCAATAAAAATGATACCTCACTTGTGTGGGTAGGCCTAGCGCCCGCGACAGCAAATGCCCCAAAACACAACGTGGACACATCACAATTTTTGGCAGAAAACAGAGGTGTTTTTTGCAAAGTGCCTACCTGTAGATTTTGGTCTCTAGCTCAGCCGGCACCTAGGGAATCCTACCAAACCTGTGCATTTTTTAAAACTAGAGACCTAGGGGAATCCAAGATGGGGTGACTTGTGGGGCTCTGACCAGGTTCTGTTACCCAGAATCCTTTGCAAACCTCAACATTTGGCTAACAAAACACACTTTCCTCACATTTTGGTGACAGAAAGTTCTGGAATCAGAGAGGAGGCACAAATTTCCTTCCACCCAGCGTACCCCTCATGTCTCCCGATGAAAATGATACCTCACCGCTTGCGTGGGTAGGCCTAGCGCCCGCGACAGGAAATGCCCCAAAACGCAACGTGGACAATTCACATTTTTTGACAGAAAACAGAGGAGTTATTTGCTAAGTGCCTACCTGTAGATTTTGCCCTCTAATTCAGCCAGCACCTCGGGAAACCTACCAAACCTGTGCATTTTTTAAACCTAGAGACCTAGGGGATTCCAAGATGGGGTGACTTGTGGGGCTCTGACCAGGTTCTGTTACCCAGAATCCTTTGCAAGCCTCAACATTTGGCTAAAAAAACACATTTTCCTCACATTTCGGTGACAGAAAGTTCTGGAATCTGAGAGGAGCCACAAATTTCCTTCCACCCAGCGTTCCCCCAAGTATCCCGATAAAAATGATACCTCACTTGTGTGGGTAGGCCTACCGCCCGTGACAGGAAATGCCCCAAAACACAACGTGGACACATCACAATTTTAGACAGAAAACAGAGGTGTTTTTTGCAAAGTGCCTACCTGTAGATTTTGGCCTCTAGCTCAGCCGGCACCTAGGGAATCCTACCAAACCTGTGCATTTTTGAAAACTAGAGACCGAGGAGAATCCAAGATGGGGTGACTTGTGGGGCTCTGACCAGGTTCTGTTACCCAGAATCCTTTGCAAACCTCAAAATTTGGCTAAAAAAACACATTTTCCTCACATTTCGGTGAAAGAAAGTTCTGGAATCTGAGAGGAGCCACACATTTCCTTCCACCCAGCGTTCCCCCAAGTCTCCCAATAAAAATGATACCTCACTTGTGTGGGTAGGCCTAGAGCCCGCGACAGGAAATGCCCCAAAACACAACGTGGACACATCACAATTTTTGACAGAAAACAGAGGTGTTTTTTGCAAAGTGCCTACCTGTAGATTTTGGTCTCTAGCTCAGCCGGCACCTAGGGAATCCTACCAAACCTGTGCATTTTTGAAAACTAGAGACCGAGGAGAATCCAAGATGGGGTGACTTGTGGGGCTCTGACCAGGTTCTGTTACCCAGAATCCTTTGCAAACCTCAAAATTTGGCTAAAAAAAAACATTTTCCTCACATTTCGGTGAAAGAAAGTTCTGGAATCTGAGAGGAGCCACACATTTCCTTCCACCCAGCGTTCCCCCAAGTCTCCCAATAAAAATGATACCTCACTTGTGTGGGTAGGCCTAGAGCCCGCAACAGGAAATGCCCCAAAACACAACGTGGACACATCACAATTTTTGACAGAAAACAGAGGTGTTTTTTGCAAAGTGCCTACCTGTAGATTTTGGTCTCTAGCTCAGCCGGCACCTAGGGAAACCTACCAAACCTGTGCATTTTTGAAAACTAGAGACCTAGGGAAATCCAAGATGGGGTGACTTGTGGGGCTCTGACCAGGTTCTGTTATCCAGAATCCTTTGCAAACCTCAAAATTTGGCTAGAAAAACACGTTTTCCTCACATTTCGGTGACAGAATGTTCTGGAATCTGAGAGAAGCCACAAATTTGCCTTCCACCCAGCGTTCCCCCAAGTCTCCTGATAAAAAGGATACTTCACTTGTGTGCGTAGGCCTTTCGCCTGCGACAGGAAATGCCCCAAAACACAACGTGGACACATCACATTTTTTGACAGAAAACAGAGGTGTTTTTTGCAAAGTGCCTACCTGTAGATTTTGGCCTCTAGCTCAGCCGGCACCTAGGGAATCCTACCAAACCTGTGCATTTTTGAAAACTAGAGACCTAGGGGAATCCAAGATGGGGTGACTTGTGGGGCTCTGACCAGGTTCTGTTACCCAGAATCCTTTGCAAACCTCAAATTTTGGCTAAAAAAACATGTTTTCCTCACATTTTGGTGACAGAAAGTTCTGGAATCAGAGAGGAGCCACAAATTTCCTTCCATCCAGCATACCCCCTAGTCTCCCAATAAAAATGATACCTCACTTGTGTGGGTAGGCCTAGCGCCCATGACAGGAAATGCCCCAAAACGCAACATGGACAATTCACATTTTTTGAAAGAAAACAGAGGTGTTTTTTGCAAAGTGCCTACCTGTAGATTTTGGCCTCTAGCTCAGCCGGCACCTAGGGAAACCAATCAAACCTGTGCATTTTTGAAAACTAGAGACCTAGGGGAATCCAAGATGGGGTGACTTGTGGGGCTCTAACCAGGTTCTGTTACCCAGAATCCTTTGCAAACCTCAACATTTGGCTAACAAAACACATTTTCCTCACATTTTGGTGACAGAAAGTTCTGGAATCAGAGAGGAGGCACAAATTTCCTTCCACCCAGCGTACCCCTCATGTCTCCCGATGAAAATGATACCTCACCGCTTGCGTGGGTAGGCCTAGCGCCCGCGACAGGAAATGCCCCAAAACGCAACGTGGACAATTCACATTTTTTGACAGAAAACAGAGGAGTTATTTGCTAAGTGCCTACTTGTAGATTTTGGCCTCTAGCTCAGCCAGCACCTAGGGAAACCTACCAAACCTGTGCATTTTTGAAAACTAGAGACCTAGGGGAATCCAAGATGTGGTGACTTGTGGGGCTCTGACCAAGTTCTGTTACCCAGAATCCTTTGCAAACCTCAAAATTTTGCAAAAAAAACACATTTTCCTCACATTTCGGTGAAAGAAAGTTCTGGAATCTGAGAGGAGCCACAAATTTCCTTCCACCCAGCGTTCCCCCAAGTCTCCCAATAAAAATGATACCTCACTTGTGTGGGTAGGCCTAGCGCCCGCGACATGAAATGCCCCAAAACACAACGTGGACACATCACAATTTTTGACAGAAAACAGAGGAGTTTTTTGCAAAGTGTCACCTGTAGATTTTGGCCTCTAGCTAAGCCGGCACCTAGGGAAACCTACCAAAGCTGTACATTTTTGAAAACTAGAGACCTAGGGGAATCCAAGATGGGGTGACTTGTGGGGCTCTGACCAGGTTCTGTTACCCAGAATCCTTTGCAAACCTCAACATTTGGCTAAAAAAACACATTTTGCTCACATTTCGGTGACAGAAAGTTCTGGAATCTGAGAGGAGCCACAAATTTCCTTCCACCCAGCGTTCCCCCAAGTCTCCCGATGAAAATGATACCTCACTTGTGTGGGTAGGCCTAGCGCCCACGACAGAAAATGCCCCAAAACACAACGTGGACACATCACAATTTTTGACAGAAAACAGAGGTGTTTTTTGCAAAGTGCCTACCTGTAGATTTTGGTCTCTAGCTCAGCCGGCACCTAGGGAAACCTACCAAACCTGTGCATTTTTGAAAACTAGAGACATAGGGAAATCCAAGATGGGATGACTTGTGGGGCTCTGACCAGGTTCTGTTATCCAGAATCCTTTGCAAACCTCAAAATTTGGCTAGAAAAACACGTTTTCCTCACATTTCGGTGACAGAAAGTTCTGGAATCTGAGAGGAGCCACAAATTTGCCTTCCACCCAGCGTTCCCCCAAGTCTCCCGATAAAAAGGATACCTCACTTGTGTGGGTAGGCCTAGCGCCTGCGACAGGAAATGCCCCAAAACACAACGTGGACACATCAAATTTTTTGACCGAAAACAGAGCTGTTTTTTGCAAAGTGCCTACCTGTAGATTTTGGCCTCTAGCTCAGCCGGCACCTAGGGAATCCTACCAAACCTGTGCATTTTTGAAAACTAGAGACCGAGGAGAATCCAAGATGGGGTGACTTGTGGGGCTCTGACCAGGTTCTGTTACCCAGAATCCTTTGCAAACCTCAAAATTTGGCTAAAAAAACACATTTTCCTCACATTTCGGTGAAAGAAAGTTCTGGAATCTGAGAGGAGCCACACATTTCCTTCCACCCAGCGTTCCCCCAAGTCTCCCAATAAAAATGATACCTCACTTGTGTGAGTAGGCCTAGAACCCGCGACAGGAAATGCCCCAAAACACAACGTGGACACATCACAATTTTTGACAGAAAACAGAGGTGTTTTTTGCAAAGTGCCTACCTGTAGATTTTGGTCTCTAGCTCAGCCGGCACCTAGGGAATCCTACCAAACCTGTGCATTTTTGAAAACTAGAGACCGAGGAGAATCCAAGATGGGGTGACTTGTGGGGCTCTGACCAGGTTCTGTTACCCAGAATCCTTTGCAAACCTCAAAATTTGGCTAAAAAAAAACATTTTCCTCACATTTCGGTGAAAGAAAGTTCTGGAATCTGAGAGGAGCCACACATTTCCTTCCACCCAGCGTTCCCCCAAGTCTCCCAATAAAAATGATACCTCACTTGTGTGGGTAGGCCTAGAGCCCGCAACAGGAAATGCCCCAAAACACAACGTGGACACATCACAATTTTTGACAGAAAACAGAGGTGTTTTTTGCAAAGTGCCTACCTGTAGATTTTGGTCTCTAGCTCAGCCGGCACCTAGGGAAACCTACCAAACCTGTGCATTTTTGAAAACTAGAGACCTAGGGAAATCCAAGATGGGGTGACTTGTGGGGCTCTGACCAGGTTCTGTTATCCAGAATCCTTTGCAAACCTCAAAATTTGGCTAGAAAAACACGTTTTCCTCACATTTCGGTGACAGAATGTTCTGGAATCTGAGAGAAGCCACAAATTTGCCTTCCACCCAGCGTTCCCCCAAGTCTCCTGATAAAAAGGATACTTCACTTGTGTGCGTAGGCCTTTCGCCTGCGACAGGAAATGCCCCAAAACACAACGTGGACACATCACATTTTTTGACAGAAAACAGAGGTGTTTTTTGCAAAGTGCCTACCTGTAGATTTTGGCCTCTAGCTCAGCCGGCACCTAGGGAATCCTACCAAACCTGTGCATTTTTGAAAACTAGAGACCTAGGGGAATCCAAGATGGGGTGACTTGTGGGGCTCTGACCAGGTTCTGTTACCCAGAATCCTTTGCAAACCTCAAATTTTGGCTAAAAAAACATGTTTTCCTCACATTTTGGTGACAGAAAGTTCTGGAATCAGAGAGGAGCCACAAATTTCCTTCCATCCAGCATACCCCCTAGTCTCCCAATAAAAATGATACCTCACTTGTGTGGGTAGGCCTAGCGCCCATGACAGGAAATGCCCCAAAACGCAACATGGACAATTCACATTTTTTGAAAGAAAACAGAGGTGTTTTTTGCAAAGTGCCTACCTGTAGATTTTGGCCTCTAGCTCAGCCGGCACCTAGGGAAACCAATCAAACCTGTGCATTTTTGAAAACTAGAGACCTAGGGGAATCCAAGATGGGGTGACTTGTGGGGCTCTAACCAGGTTCTGTTACCCAGAATCCTTTGCAAACCTCAACATTTGGCTAACAAAACACATTTTCCTCACATTTTGGTGACAGAAAGTTCTGGAATCAGAGAGGAGGCACAAATTTCCTTCCACCCAGCGTACCCCTCATGTCTCCCGATGAAAATGATACCTCACCGCTTGCGTGGGTAGGCCTAGCGCCCGCGACAGGAAATGCCCCAAAACGCAACGTGGACAATTCACATTTTTTGACAGAAAACAGAGGAGTTATTTGCTAAGTGCCTACTTGTAGATTTTGGCCTCTAGCTCAGCCAGCACCTAGGGAAACCTACCAAACCTGTGCATTTTTGAAAACTAGAGACCTAGGGGAATCCAAGATGTGGTGACTTGTGGGGCTCTGACCAAGTTCTGTTACCCAGAATCCTTTGCAAACCTCAAAATTTTGCAAAAAAAACACATTTTCCTCACATTTCGGTGAAAGAAAGTTCTGGAATCTGAGAGGAGCCACAAATTTCCTTCCACCCAGCGTTCCCCCAAGTCTCCCAATAAAAATGATACCTCACTTGTGTGGGTAGGCCTAGCGCCCGCGACATGAAATGCCCCAAAACACAACGTGGACACATCACAATTTTTGACAGAAAACAGAGGAGTTTTTTGCAAAGTGTCACCTGTAGATTTTGGCCTCTAGCTAAGCCGGCACCTAGGGAAACCTACCAAAGCTGTGCATTTTTGAAAACTAGAGACCTAGGGGAATCCAAGATGGGGTGACTTGTGGGGCTCTGACCAGGTTCTGTTACCCAGAATCCTTTGCAAACCTCAACATTTGGCTAAAAAAACACATTTTGCTCACATTTCGGTGACAGAAAGTTCTGGAATCTGAGAGGAGCCACAAATTTCCTTCCACCCAGCGTTCCCCCAAGTCTCCCGATGAAAATGATACCTCACTTGTGTGGGTAGGCCTAGCGCCCACGACAGAAAATGCCCCAAAACACAACGTGGACACATCACAATTTTTGACAGAAAACAGAGGTGTTTTTTGCAAAGTGCCTACCTGTAGATTTTGGTCTCTAGCTCAGCCGGCACCTAGGGAAACCTACCAAACCTGTGCATTTTTTAAAACTAGAGACATAGGGAAATCCAAGATGGGATGACTTGTGGGGCTCTGACCAGGTTCTGTTATCCAGAATCCTTTGCAAACCTCAAAATTTGGCTAGAAAAACACGTTTTCCTCACATTTCGGTGACAGAAAGTTCTGGAATCTGAGAGGAGCCACAAATTTGCCTTCCACCCAGCGTTCCCCCAAGTCTCCCGATAAAAAGGATACCTCACTTGTGTGGGTAGGCCTAGCGCCTGCGACAGGAAATGCCCCAAAACACAACGTGGACACATCAAATTTTTTGACCGAAAACAGAGCTGTTTTTTGCAAAGTGCCTACCTGTAGATTTTGGCCTCTAGCTCAGCCGGCACCTAGGGAATCCTACCAAACCTGTGCATTTTTGAAAACTAGAGACCGAGGAGAATCCAAGATGGGGTGACTTGTGGGGCTCTGACCAGGTTCTGTTACCCAGAATCCTTTGCAAACCTCAAAATTTGGCTAAAAAAACACATTTTCCTCACATTTCGGTGAAAGAAAGTTCTGGAATCTGAGAGGAGCCACACATTTCCTTCCACCCAGCGTTCCCCCAAGTCTCCCAATAAAAATGATACCTCACTTGTGTGAGTAGGCCTAGACCCCGCGACAGGAAATGCCCCAAAACACAACGTGGACACATCACAATTTTTGACAGAACACAGAGGTGTTTTTTGCAAAGTGCCTACCTGTAGATTTTGGTCTCTAGCTCAGCCGGCACCTAGGGAATCCTACCAAACCTGTGCATTTTTGAATACTAGAGACCGAGGAGAATCCAAGATGGGGTGACTGGTGGGGCTCTGACCAGGTTCTGTTACCCAGAATCCTTTGCAAACCTCAAAATTTGGCTAAAAAAACACATTTTCCTCAAATTTCGGTGAAAGAAAGTTCTGGAATCTGAGAGGAGCCACACATTTCCTTCCACCCAGCGTTCCCCCAAGTCTCCCAATAAAAATGATACCTCACTTCAGTGGGTAGGCCTAGAGCCTGCGACAGGAAATGCCCCAAAACACAACGTGGACACATCACAATTTTTGACAGAAAACAGAGGTGTTTTTTGCAAAGTGCCTACCTGTAGATTTTGGTCTCTAGCTCAGCCGGCACCTAGGGAAACCTACCAAACCTGTGCATTTTTTAAAACTAGAGACCTAGGGAAATCCAAGATGGGGTGACTTGTGGGGCTCTGACCAGGTTCTGTTATCCAGAATCCTTTGCAAACCTCAAAATTTGGCTAGAAAAACACGTTTTCCTCACATTTCGGTGACAGAATGTTCTGGAATCTGAGAGAAGCCACAAATTTGCCTTCCACCCAGCGTTCCCCCAAGTCTCCCGATAAAAAGGATACCTCACTTGTGTGCGTAGGCCTTTCGCCTGCGACAGGAAATGCCCCAAAACACAACGTGGACACATCACATTTTTTGACAGAAAACAGAGGTGTTTTTTGCAAAGTGCCTACCTGCAGATTTTGGCCTCTAGCTCAGCCGGCACCTAGGGAATCCTACCATAACTGTGCATTTTTTAAAACTAGAGACCTAGGGGAATCCAAGATGGGGTGACTTGTGGGGCTCTGACCAGGTTCTGTTACCCAGAATCCTCTGCAAACCTTAAAATGTGGCTTAAAAAACACATTTTCCTCACATTTCGGTGACAGAAAGTTCTAGAATCTGAGAGGAGCCACAAATTTCCTTCCACCCAGCGTTCCCATAAGTCTCCCAATAAAAATGATACCTCACTTGTGTGGGTAGGCCTAGCGCCCGCGACAGCAAATGCCCCAAAACACAACGTGGACACATCACAATTTTTGGCAGAAAACAGAGGTGTTTTTTGCAAAGTGCCTACCTGTAGATTTTGGTCTCTAGCTCAGCCGGCACCTAGGGAATCCTACCAAACCTGTGCATTTTTTAAAACTAGAGACCTAGGGGAATCCAAGATGGGGTGACTTGTGGGGCTCTGACCAGGTTCTGTTACCCAGAATCCTTTGCAAACCTCAACATTTGGCTAACAAAACACACTTTCCTCACATTTTGGTGACAGAAAGTTCTGGAATCAGAGAGGAGGCACAAATTTCCTTCCACCCAGCGTACCCCTCATGTCTCCCGATGAAAATGATACCTCACCGCTTGCGTGGGTAGGCCTAGCGCCCGCGACAGGAAATGCCCCAAAACGCAACGTGGACAATTCACATTTTTTGACAGAAAACAGAGGAGTTATTTGCTAAGTGCCTACCTGTAGATTTTGCCCTCTAATTCAGCCAGCACCTCGGGAAACCTACCAAACCTGTGCATTTTTTAAACCTAGAGACCTAGGGGATTCCAAGATGGGGTGACTTGTGGGGCTCTGACCAGGTTCTGTTACCCAGAATCCTTTGCAAGCCTCAACATTTGGCTAAAAAAACACATTTTCCTCACATTTCGGTGACAGAAAGTTCTGGAATCTGAGAGGAGCCACAAATTTCCTTCCACCCAGCGTTCCCCCAAGTATCCCGATAAAAATGATACCTCACTTGTGTGGGTAGGCCTACCGCCCGTGACAGGAAATGCCCCAAAACACAACGTGGACACATCACAATTTTAGACAGAAAACAGAGGTGTTTTTTGCAAAGTGCCTACCTGTAGATTTTGGCCTCTAGCTCAGCCGGCACCTAGGGAATCCTACCAAACCTGTGCATTTTTGAAAACTAGAGACCGAGGAGAATCCAAGATGGGGTGACTTGTGGGGCTCTGACCAGGTTCTGTTACCCAGAATCCTTTGCAAACCTCAAAATTTGGCTAAAAAAACACATTTTCCTCACATTTCGGTGAAAGAAAGTTCTGGAATCTGAGAGGAGCCACACATTTCCTTCCACCCAGCGTTCCCCCAAGTCTCCCAATAAAAATGATACCTCACTTGTGTGGGTAGGCCTAGAGCCCGCGACAGGAAATGCCCCAAAACACAACGTGGACACATCACAATTTTTGACAGAAAACAGAGGTGTTTTTTGCAAAGTGCCTACCTGTAGATTTTGGTCTCTAGCTCAGCCGGCACCTAGGGAATCCTACCAAACCTGTGCATTTTTGAAAACTAGAGACCGAGGAGAATCCAAGATGGGGTGACTTGTGGGGCTCTGACCAGGTTCTGTTACCCAGAATCCTTTGCAAACCTCAAAATTTGGCTAAAAAAAAACATTTTCCTCACATTTCGGTGAAAGAAAGTTCTGGAATCTGAGAGGAGCCACACATTTCCTTCCACCCAGCGTTCCCCCAAGTCTCCCAATAAAAATGATACCTCACTTGTGTGGGTAGGCCTAGAGCCCGCAACAGGAAATGCCCCAAAACACAACGTGGACACATCACAATTTTTGACAGAAAACAGAGGTGTTTTTTGCAAAGTGCCTACCTGTAGATTTTGGTCTCTAGCTCAGCCGGCACCTAGGGAAACCTACCAAACCTGTGCATTTTTGAAAACTAGAGACCTAGGGAAATCCAAGATGGGGTGACTTGTGGGGCTCTGACCAGGTTCTGTTATCCAGAATCCTTTGCAAACCTCAAAATTTGGCTAGAAAAACACGTTTTCCTCACATTTCGGTGACAGAATGTTCTGGAATCTGAGAGAAGCCACAAATTTGCCTTCCACCCAGCGTTCCCCCAAGTCTCCTGATAAAAAGGATACTTCACTTGTGTGCGTAGGCCTTTCGCCTGCGACAGGAAATGCCCCAAAACACAACGTGGACACATCACATTTTTTGACAGAAAACAGAGGTGTTTTTTGCAAAGTGCCTACCTGTAGATTTTGGCCTCTAGCTCAGCCGGCACCTAGGGAATCCTACCAAACCTGTGCATTTTTGAAAACTAGAGACCTAGGGGAATCCAAGATGGGGTGACTTGTGGGGCTCTGACCAGGTTCTGTTACCCAGAATCCTTTGCAAACCTCAAATTTTGGCTAAAAAAACATGTTTTCCTCACATTTTGGTGACAGAAAGTTCTGGAATCAGAGAGGAGCCACAAATTTCCTTCCATCCAGCATACCCCCTAGTCTCCCAATAAAAATGATACCTCACTTGTGTGGGTAGGCCTAGCGCCCATGACAGGAAATGCCCCAAAACGCAACATGGACAATTCACATTTTTTGAAAGAAAACAGAGGTGTTTTTTGCAAAGTGCCTACCTGTAGATTTTGGCCTCTAGCTCAGCCGGCACCTAGGGAAACCAATCAAACCTGTGCATTTTTGAAAACTAGAGACCTAGGGGAATCCAAGATGGGGTGACTTGTGGGGCTCTAACCAGGTTCTGTTACCCAGAATCCTTTGCAAACCTCAACATTTGGCTAACAAAACACATTTTCCTCACATTTTGGTGACAGAAAGTTCTGGAATCAGAGAGGAGGCACAAATTTCCTTCCACCCAGCGTACCCCTCATGTCTCCCGATGAAAATGATACCTCACCGCTTGCGTGGGTAGGCCTAGCGCCCGCGACAGGAAATGCCCCAAAACGCAACGTGGACAATTCACATTTTTTGACAGAAAACAGAGGAGTTATTTGCTAAGTGCCTACTTGTAGATTTTGGCCTCTAGCTCAGCCAGCACCTAGGGAAACCTACCAAACCTGTGCATTTTTGAAAACTAGAGACCTAGGGGAATCCAAGATGTGGTGACTTGTGGGGCTCTGACCAAGTTCTGTTACCCAGAATCCTTTGCAAACCTCAAAATTTTGCAAAAAAAAACACATTTTCCTCACATTTCGGTGAAAGAAAGTTCTGGAATCTGAGAGGAGCCACAAATTTCCTTCCACCCAGCGTTCCCCCAAGTCTCCCAATAAAAATGATACCTCACTTGTGTGGGTAGGCCTAGCGCCCGCGACATGAAATGCCCCAAAACACAACGTGGACACATCACAATTTTTGACAGAAAACAGAGGAGTTTTTTGCAAAGTGTCACCTGCAGATTTTGGCCTCTAGCTAAGCCGGCACCTAGGGAAACCTACCAAAGCTGTGCATTTTTGAAAACTAGAGACCTAGGGGAATCCAAGATGGGGTGACTTGTGGGGCTCTGACCAGGTTCTGTTACCCAGAATCCTTTGCAAACCTCAACATTTGGCTAAAAAAACACATTTTGCTCACATTTCGGTGACAGAAAGTTCTGGAATCTGAGAGGAGCCACAAATTTCCTTCCACCCAGCGTTCCCCCAAGTCTCCCGATGAAAATGATACCTCACTTGTGTGGGTAGGCCTAGCGCCCACGACAGAAAATGCCCCAAAACACAACGTGGACACATCACAATTTTTGACAGAAAACAGAGGTGTTTTTTGCAAAGTGCCTACCTGTAGATTTTGGTCTCTAGCTCAGCCGGCACCTAGGGAAACCTACCAAACCTGTGCATTTTTGAAAACTAGAGACATAGGGAAATCCAAGATGGGATGACTTGTGGGGCTCTGACCAGGTTCTGTTATCCAGAATCCTTTGCAAACCTCAAAATTTGGCTAGAAAAACACGTTTTCCTCACATTTCGGTGACAGAAAGTTCTGGAATCTGAGAGGAGCCACAAATTTGCCTTCCACCCAGCGTTCCCCCAAGTCTCCCGATAAAAAGGATACCTCACTTGTGTGGGTAGGCCTAGCGCCTGCGACAGGAAATGCCCCAAAACACAACGTGGACACATCAAATTTTTTGACCGAAAACAGAGCTGTTTTTTGCAAAGTGCCTACCTGTAGATTTTGGCCTCTAGCTCAGCCGGCACCTAGGGAATCCTACCAAACCTGTGCATTTTTGAAAACTAGAGACCGAGGAGAATCCAAGATGGGGTGACTTGTGGGGCTCTGACCAGGTTCTGTTACCCAGAATCCTTTGCAAACCTCAAAATTTGGCTAAAAAAACACATTTTCCTCACATTTCGGTGAAAGAAAGTTCTGGAATCTGAGAGGAGCCACACATTTCCTTCCACCCAGCGTTCCCCCAAGTCTCCCAATAAAAATGATACCTCACTTGTGTGAGTAGGCCTAGAACCGCGACAGGAAATGCCCCAAAACACAACGTGGACACATCACAATTTTTGACAGAACACAGAGGTGTTTTTTGCAAAGTGCCTACCTGTAGATTTTGGTCTCTAGCTCAGCCGGCACCTAGGGAATCCTACCAAACCTGTGCATTTTTGAATACTAGAGACCGAGGAGAATCCAAGATGGGGTGACTGGTGGGGCTCTGACCAGGTTCTGTTACCCAGAATCCTTTGCAAACCTCAAAATTTGGCTAAAAAAACACATTTTCCTCAAATTTCGGTGAAAGAAAGTTCTGGAATCTGAGAGGAGCCACACATTTCCTTCCACCCAGCGTTCCCCCAAGTCTCCCAATAAAAATGATACCTCACTTCAGTGGGTAGGCCTAGAGCCTGCGACAGGAAATGCCCCAAAACACAACGTGGACACATCACAATTTTTGACAGAAAACAGAGGTGTTTTTTGCAAAGTGCCTACCTGTAGATTTTGGTCTCTAGCTCAGCCGGCACCTAGGGAAACCTACCAAACCTGTGCATTTTTTAAAACTAGAGACCTAGGGAAATCCAAGATGGGGTGACTTGTGGGGCTCTGACCAGGTTCTGTTATCCAGAATCCTTTGCAAACCTCAAAATTTGGCTAGAAAAACACGTTTTCCTCACATTTCGGTGACAGAATGTTCTGGAATCTGAGAGAAGCCACAAATTTGCCTTCCACCCAGCGTTCCCCCAAGTCTCCCGATAAAAAGGATACCTCACTTGTGTGCGTAGGCCTTTCGCCTGTGACAGGAAATGCCCCAAAACACAACGTGGACACATCACATTTTTTGACAGAAAACAGAGGTGTTTTTTGCAAAGTGCCTACCTGCAGATTTTGGCCTCTAGCTCAGCCGGCACCTAGGGAATCCTACCATAACTGTGCATTTTTGAAAACTAGAGACCTAGGGGAATCCAAGATGGGGTGACTTGTGGGGCTCTGACCAGGTTCTGTTACCCAGAATCCTCTGCAAACCTTAAAATGTGGCTTAAAAAACACATTTTCCTCACATTTCGGTGACAGAAAGTTCTAGAATCTGAGAGGAGCCACAAATTTCCTTCCACCCAGCGTTCCCATAAGTCTCCCAATAAAAATGATACCTCACTTGTGTGGGTAGGCCTAGTGCCCAAGACAGCAAATGCCCCAAAACACAACGTGGACACATCACAATTTTTGGCAGAAAACAGAGGTGTTTTTTGCAAAGTGCCTACCTGTAGATTTTGGTCTCTAGCTCAGCCGGCACCTAGGGAATCCTACCAAACCTGTGCATTTTTTAAAACTAGAGACCTAGGGGAATCCAAGATGGGGTGACTTGTGGGGCTCTGACCAGGTTCTGTTACCCAGAATCCTTTGCAAACCTCAACATTTGGCTAACAAAACACATTTTCCTCACATTTTGGTGACAGAAAGTTCTGGAATCAGAGAGGAGGCACAAATTTCCTTCCACCCAGCGTACCCCTCATGTCTCCCGATGAAAATGATACCTCACCGCTTGCGTGGGTAGGCCTAGCGCCCGCGACAGGAAATGCCCCAAAACGCAACGTGGACAATTCACATTTTTTGACAGAAAACAGAGGAGTTATTTGCTAAGTGCCTACCTGTAGATTTTGCCCTCTAATTCAGCCAGCACCTCGGGAAACCTACCAAACCTGTGCATTTTTTAAACCTAGAGACCTAGGGGATTCCAAGATGGGGTGACTTGTGGGGCTCTGACCAGGTTCTGTTACCCAGAATCCTTTGCAAGCCTCAACATTTGGCTAAAAAAACACATTTTCCTCACATTTCGGTGACAGAAAGTTCTGGAATCTGAGAGGAGCCACAAATTTCCTTCCACCCAGCGTTCCCCCAAGTATCCCGATAAAAATGATACCTCACTTGTGTGGGTAGGCCTACCGCCCGTGACAGGAAATGCCCCAAAACACAACGTGGACACATCACAATTTTAGACAGAAAACAGAGGTGTTTTTTGCAAAGTGCCTACCTGTAGATTTTGGCCTCTAGCTCAGCCGGCACCTAGGGAATCCTACCAAACCTGTGCATTTTTTAAAACTAGAGACCGAGGAGAATCCAAGATGGGGTGACTTGTGGGGCTCTGACCAGGTTCTGTTACCCAGAATCCTTTGCAAACCTCAAAATTTGGCTAAAAAAACACATTTTCCTCACATTTCGGTGAAAGAAAGTTCTGGAATCTGAGAGGAGCCACACATTTCCTTCCACCCAGCGTTCCCCCAAGTCTCCCAATAAAAATGATACCTCACTTGTGTGGGTAGGCCTAGAGCCCGCGACAGGAAATGCCCCAAAACACAACGTGGACACATCACAATTTTTGACAGAAAACAGAGGTGTTTTTTGCAAAGTGCCTACCTGTAGATTTTGGTCTCTAGCTCAGCCGGCACCTAGGGAATCCTACCAAACCTGTGCATTTTTGAAAACTAGAGACCGAGGAGAATCCAAGATGGGGTGACTTGTGGGGCTCTGACCAGGTTCTGTTACCCAGAATCCTTTGCAAACCTCAAAATTTGGCTAAAAAAAAACATTTTCCTCACATTTCGGTGAAAGAAAGTTCTGGAATCTGAGAGGAGCCACACATTTCCTTCCACCCAGCGTTCCCCCAAGTCTCCCAATAAAAATGATACCTCACTTGTGTGGGTAGGCCTAGAGCCCGCAACAGGAAATGCCCCAAAACACAACGTGGACACATCACAATTTTTGACAGAAAACAGAGGTGTTTTTTGCAAAGTGCCTACCTGTAGATTTTGGTCTCTAGCTCAGCCGGCACCTAGGGAAACCTACCAAACCTGTGCATTTTTGAAAACTAGAGACCTAGGGAAATCCAAGATGGGGTGACTTGTGGGGCTCTGACCAGGTTCTGTTATCCAGAATCCTTTGCAAACCTCAAAATTTGGCTAGAAAAACACGTTTTCCTCACATTTCGGTGACAGAATGTTCTGGAATCTGAGAGAAGCCACAAATTTGCCTTCCACCCAGCGTTCCCCCAAGTCTCCTGATAAAAAGGATACTTCACTTGTGTGCGTAGGCCTTTCGCCTGCGACAGGAAATGCCCCAAAACACAACGTGGACACATCACATTTTTTGACAGAAAACAGAGGTGTTTTTTGCAAAGTGCCTACCTGTAGATTTTGGCCTCTAGCTCAGCCGGCACCTAGGGAATCCTACCAAACCTGTGCATTTTTGAAAACTAGAGACCTAGGGGAATCCAAGATGGGGTGACTTGTGGGGCTCTGACCAGGTTCTGTTACCCAGAATCCTTTGCAAACCTCAAATTTTGGCTAAAAAAACATGTTTTCCTCACATTTTGGTGACAGAAAGTTCTGGAATCAGAGAGGAGCCACAAATTTCCTTCCATCCAGCATACCCCCTAGTCTCCCAATAAAAATGATACCTCACTTGTGTGGGTAGGCCTAGCGCCCATGACAGGAAATGCCCCAAAACGCAACATGGACAATTCACATTTTTTGAAAGAAAACAGAGGTGTTTTTTGCAAAGTGCCTACCTGTAGATTTTGGCCTCTAGCTCAGCCGGCACCTAGGGAAACCAATCAAACCTGTGCATTTTTGAAAACTAGAGACCTAGGGGAATCCAAGATGGGGTGACTTGTGGGGCTCTAACCAGGTTCTGTTACCCAGAATCCTTTGCAAACCTCAACATTTGGCTAACAAAACACATTTTCCTCACATTTTGGTGACAGAAAGTTCTGGAATCAGAGAGGAGGCACAAATTTCCTTCCACCCAGCGTACCCCTCATGTCTCCCGATGAAAATGATACCTCACCGCTTGCGTGGGTAGGCCTAGCGCCCGCGACAGGAAATGCCCCAAAACGCAACGTGGACAATTCACATTTTTTGACAGAAAACAGAGGAGTTATTTGCTAAGTGCCTACTTGTAGATTTTGGCCTCTAGCTCAGCCAGCACCTAGGGAAACCTACCAAACCTGTGCATTTTTGAAAACTAGAGACCTAGGGGAATCCAAGATGTGGTGACTTGTGGGGCTCTGACCAAGTTCTGTTACCCAGAATCCTTTGCAAACCTCAAAATTTTGCAAAAAAAACACATTTTCCTCACATTTCGGTGAAAGAAAGTTCTGGAATCTGAGAGGAGCCACAAATTTCCTTCCACCCAGCGTTCCCCCAAGTCTCCCAATAAAAATGATACCTCACTTGTGTGGGTAGGCCTAGCGCCCGCGACATGAAATGCCCCAAAACACAACGTGGACACATCACAATTTTTGACAGAAAACAGAGGAGTTTTTTGCAAAGTGTCACCTGTAGATTTTGGCCTCTAGCTAAGCCGGCACCTAGGGAAACCTACCAAAGCTGTGCATTTTTGAAAACTAGAGACCTAGGGGAATCCAAGATGGGGTGACTTGGGGGCTCTGACCAGGTTCTGTTACCCAGAATCCTTTGCAAACCTCAACATTTGGCTAAAAAAACACATTTTGCTCACATTTCGGTGACAGAAAGTTCTGGAATCTGAGAGGTGCCACAAATTTCCTTCCACCCAGCGTTCCCCCAAGTCTCCCGATGAAAATGATACCTCACTTGTGTGGGTAGGCCTAGCGCCCACGACAGAAAATGCCCCAAAACACAACGTGGACACATCACAATTTTTGACAGAAAACAGAGGTGTTTTTTGCAAAGTGCCTACCTGTAGATTTTGGTCTCTAGCTCAGCCGGCACCTAGGGAAACCTACCAAACCTGTGCATTTTTGAAAACTAGAGACATAGGGAAATCCAAGATGGGATGACTTGTGGGGCTCTGACCAGGTTCTGTTATCCAGAATCCTTTGCAAACCTCAAAATTTGGCTAGAAAAACACGTTTTCCTCACATTTCGGTGACAGAAAGTTCTGGAATCTGAGAGGAGCCACAAATTTGCCTTCCACCCAGCGTTCCCCCAAGTCTCCCGATAAAAAGGATACCTCACTTGTGTGGGTAGGCCTAGCGCCTGCGACAGGAAATGCCCCAAAACACAACGTGGACACATCAAATTTTTTGACCGAAAACAGAGCTGTTTTTTGCAAAGTGCCTACCTGTAGATTTTGGCCTCTAGCTCAGCCGGCACCTAGGGAATCCTACCAAACCTGTGCATTTTTTAAAACTAGAGACCGAGGAGAATCCAAGATGGGGTGACTTGTGGGGCTCTGACCAGGTTCTGTTACCCAGAATCCTTTGCAAACCTCAAAATTTGGCTAAAAAAACACATTTTCCTCACATTTCGGTGAAAGAAAGTTCTGGAATCTGAGAGGAGCCACAAATTTCCTTCCACCCAGCGTTCCCCCAAGTCTCCCGATGAAAATGATACCTCACTTGTGTGGGTAGGCCTAGCGCCCACGACAGAAAATGCCCCAAAACACAACGTGGACACATCACAATTTTTGACAGAAAACAGAGGTGTTTTTTGCAAAGTGCCTACCTGTAGATTTTGGTCTCTAGCTCAGCCGGCACCTAGGGAAACCTACCAAACCTGTGCATTTTTGAAAACTAGAGACATAGGGAAATCCAAGATGGGATGACTTGTGGGGCTCTGACCAGGTTCTGTTATCCAGAATCCTTTGCAAACCTCAAAATTTGGCTAGAAAAACACATTTTCCTCACATTTCGGTGACAGAAAGTTCTGGAATCTGAGAGGAGCCACAAATTTGCCTTCCACCCAGCGTTCCCCCAAGTCTCCCGATAAAAAGGATACCTCACTTGTGTGGATAGGCCTAGCGCCTGCGACAGGAAATGCCCCAAAACACAACGTGGACACATCAAATTTTTTGACCGAAAACAGAGCTGTTTTTTGCAAAGTGCCTACCTGTAGATTTTGGCCTCTAGCTCAGCCGGCACCTAGGGAATCCTACCAAACCTGTGCATTTTTGAAAACTAGAGACCGAGGAGAATCCAAGATGGGGTGACTTGTGGGGCTCTGACCAGGTTCTGTTACCCAGAATCCTTTGCAAACCTCAAAATTTGGCTAAAAAAACACATTTTCCTCACATTTCGGTGAAAGAAAGTTCTGGAATCTGAGAGGAGCCACACATTTCCTTCCACCCAGCGTTCCCCCAAGTCTCCCAATAAAAATGATACCTCACTTGTGTGAGTAGGCCTAGACCCCGCGACAGGAAATGCCCCAAAACACAACGTGGACACATCACAATTTTTGACAGAACACAGAGGTGTTTTTTGCAAAGTGCCTACCTGTAGATTTTGGTCTCTAGCTCAGCCGGCACCTAGGGAATCCTACCAAACCTGTGCATTTTTTAATACTAGAGACCGAGGAGAATCCAAGATGGGGTGACTGGTGGGGCTCTGACCAGGTTCTGTTACCCAGAATCCTTTGCAAACCTCAAAATTTGGCTAAAAAAACACATTTTCCTCAAATTTCGGTGAAAGAAAGTTCTGGAATCTGAGAGGAGCCACACACTTCCTTCCACCCAGCGTTCCCCCAAGTCTCCCAATAAAAATGATACCTCACTTCAGTGGGTAGGCCTAGAGCCTGCGACAGGAAATGCCCCAAAACACAACGTGGACACATCACAATTTTTGACAGAAAACAGAGGTGTTTTTTGCAAAGTGCCTACCTGTAGATTTTGGTCTCTAGCTCAGCCGGCACCTAGGGAAACCTACCAAACCTGTGCATTTTTTAAAACTAGAGACCTAGGGAAATCCAAGATGGGGTGACTTGTGGGGCTCTGACCAGGTTCTGTTATCCAGAATCCTTTGCAAACCTCAAAATTTGGCTAGAAAAACACGTTTTCCTCACATTTCGGTGACAGAATGTTCTGGAATCTGAGAGAAGCCACAAATTTGCCTTCCACCCAGCGTTCCCCCAAGTCTCCCGATAAAAAGGATACCTCACTTGTGTGCGTAGGCCTTTCGCCTGCGACAGGAAATGCCCCAAAACACAACGTGGACACATCACATTTTTTGACAGAAAACAGAGGTGTTTTTTGCAAAGTGCCTACCTGCAGATTTTGGCCTCTAGCTCAGCCGGCACCTAGGGAATCCTACCATAACTGTGCATTTTTGAAAACTAGAGACCTAGGGGAATCCAAGATGGGGTGACTTGTGGGGCTCTGACCAGGTTCTGTTACCCAGAATCCTCTGCAAACCTTAAAATGTGGCTTAAAAAACACATTTTCCTCACATTTCGGTGACAGAAAGTTCTAGAATCTGAGAGGAGCCACAAATTTCCTTCCACCCAGCGTTCCCATAAGTCTCCCAATAAAAATGATACCTCACTTGTGTGGGTAGGCCTAGCGCCCGCGACAGCAAATGCCCCAAAACACAACGTGGACACATCACAATTTTTGGCAGAAAACAGAGGTGTTTTTTTCAATGTGCCTACCTGTAGATTTTGGTCTCTAGCTCAGCCGGCACCTAGGGAATCCTACCAAACCTGTGCATTTTTTAAAACTAGAGACCTAGGGGAATCCAAGATGGGGTGACTTGTGGGGCTCTGACCAGGTTCTGTTACCCAGAATCCTTTGCAAACCTCAACATTTGGCTAACAAAACACACTTTCCTCACATTTTGGTGACAGAAAGTTCTGGAATCAGAGAGGAGGCACAAATTTCCTTCCACCCAGCGTACCCCTCATGTCTCCCGATGAAAATGATACCTCACCGCTTGCGTGGGTAGGCCTAGCGCCCGCGACAGGAAATGCCCCAAAACGCAACGTGGACAATTCAAATTTTTTGACAGAAAACAGAGGAGTTATTTGCTAAGTGCCTACCTGTAGATTTTGCCCTCTAATTCAGCCAGCACCTCGGGAAACCTACCAAACCTGTGCATTTTTTAAACCTAGAGACCTAGGGGATTCCAAGATGGGGTGACTTGTGGGGCTCTGACCAGGTTCTGTTACCCAGAATCCTTTGCAAGCCTCAACATTTGGCTAAAAAAACACATTTTCCTCACATTTCGGTGACAGAAAGTTCTGGAATCTGAGAGGAGCCACAAATTTCCTTCCACCCAGCGTTCCCCCAAGTATCCCGATAAAAATGATACCTCACTTGTGTGGGTAGGCCTACAGCCCGTGACAGGAAATGCCCCAAAACACAACGTGGACACATCACAATTTTAGACAGAAAACAGAGGTGTTTTTTGCAAAGTGCCTACCTGTAGATTTTGGCCTCTAGCTCAGCCGGCACCTAGGGAATCCTACCAAACCTGTGCATTTTTGAAAACTAGAGACCGAGGAGAATCCAAGATGGGGTGACTTGTGGGGCTCTGACCAGGTTCTGTTACCCAGAATCCTTTGCAAACCTCAAAATTTGGCTAAAAAAACACATTTTCCTCACATTTCGGTGAAAGAAAGTTCTGGAATCTGAGAGGAGCCACACATTTCCTTCCACCCAGCGTTCCCCCAAGTCTCCCAATAAAAATGATACCTCACTTGTGTGGGTAGGCCTAGAGCCCGCAACAGGAAATGCCCCAAAACACAACGTGGACACATCACAATTTTTGACAGAAAACAGAGGTGTTTTTTGCAAAGTGCCTACCTGTAGATTTTGGTCTCTAGCTCAGCCGGCACCTAGGGAAACCTACCAAACCTGTGCATTTTTGAAAACTAGAGACCTAGGGAAATCCAAGATGGGGTGACTTGTGGGGCTCTGACCAGGTTCTGTTATCCAGAATCCTTTGCAAACCTCAAAATTTGGCTAGAAAAACACGTTTTCCTCACATTTCGGTGACAGAATGTTCTGGAATCTGAGAGAAGCCACAAATTTGCCTTCCACCCAGCGTTCCCCCAAGTCTCCCGATAAAAAGGATACTTCACTTGTGTGCGTAGGCCTTTCGCCTGCGACAGGAAATGCCCCAAAACACAACGTGGACACATCACATTTTTTGACAGAAAACAGAGGTGTTTTTTGCAAAGTGCCTACCTGTAGATTTTGGCCTCTAGCTCAGCCGGCACCTAGGGAATCCTACCAAACCCGTGCATTTTTGAAAACTAGAGACCTAGGGGAATCCAAGATGGGGTGACTTGTGGGGCTCTGACCAGGTTCTGTTACCCAGAATCCTTTGCAAACCTCAAATTTTGGCTAAAAAAACATGTTTTCCTCACATTTTGGTGACAGAAAGTTCTGGAATCAGAGAGGAGCCACAAATTTCCTTCCATCCAGCATACCCCCTAGTCTCCCAATAAAAATGATACCTCACTTGTGTGGGTAGGCCTAGCGCCCATGACAGGAAATGACCCAAAACGCAACATGGACAATTCACATTTTTTGAAAGAAAACAGAGGTGTTTTTTGCAAAGTGCCTACCTGTAGATTTTGGCCTCTAGCTCAGCCGGCACCCAGGGAAACCAATCAAACCTGTGCATTTTTGAAAACTAGAGACCTAGGGGAATCCAAGATGGGGTGACTTGTGGGGCTCTAACCAGGTTCTGTTACCCAGAATCCTTTGCAAACCTCAACATTTGGCTAACAAAACACATTTTCCTCACATTTTGGTGACAGAAAGTTCTGGAATCAGAGAGGAGGCACAAATTTCCTTCCACCCAGCGTACCCCTCATGTCTCCCGATGAAAATGATACCTCACCGCTTGCGTGGGTAGGCCTAGCGCCCGCGACAGGAAATGCCCCAAAACGCAACGTGGACAATTCACATTTTTTGACAGAAAACAGAGGAGTTATTTGCTAAGTGCCTACTTGTAGATTTTGGCCTCTAGCTCAGCCAGCACCTAGGGAAACCTACCAAACCTGTGCATTTTTGAAAACTAGAGACCTAGGGGAATCCAAGATGTGGTGACTTGTGGGGCTCTGACCAGGTTCTGTTACCCAGAATCCTTTGCAAACCTCAAAATTTTGCAAAAAAAACACATTTTCCTCACATTTCGGTGAAAGAAAGTTCTGGAATCTGAGAGGAGCCACAAATTTCCTTCCACCCAGCGTTCCCCCAAGTCTCCCAATAAAAATGATACCTCACTTGTGTGGGTAGCCCTAGCGCCCGCGACATGAAATGCCCCAAAACACAACGTGGACACATCACAATTTTTGACAGAAAACAGAGGAGTTTTTTGCAAAGTGTCACCTGTAGATTTTGGCCTCTAGCTAAGCCGGCACCTAGGGAAACCTACCAAAGCTGTGCATTTTTGAAAACTAGAGACCTAGGGGAATCCAAGATGGGGTGACTTGTGGGGCTCTGACCAGGTTCTGTTACCCAGAATCCTTTGCAAACCTCAACATTTGGCTAAAAAAACACATTTTCCTCACATTTCGGTGAAAGAAAGTTCTGGAATCTGAGAGGAGCCACAAATTTCCTTCCACCCAGCGTTCCCCCAAGTCTCCCAATAAAAATGATACCTCACTTGTGTGGGTAGCCCTAGCGCCCGCGACATGAAATGCCCCAAAACACAACGTGGACACATCACAATTTTTGACAGAAAACAGAGGAGTTTTTTGCAAAGTGTCACCTGTAGATTTTGGCCTCTAGCTAAGCCGGCACCTAGGGAAACCTACCAAAGCTGTGCATTTTTGAAAACTAGAGACCTAGGGGAATCCAAGATGGGGTGACTTGTGGGGCTCTGACCAGGTTCTGTTACCCAGAATCCTTTGCAAACCTCAACATTTGGCTAAAAAAACACATTTTGCTCACATTTCGGTGACAGAAAGTTCTGGAATCTGAGAGGAGCCACAAATTTCCTTCCACCCAGCGTTCCCCCAAGTCTCCCGATAAAAATGATACCTCACTTGTGTGGGTAGGCCTAGCGCCCACGACAGAAAATGCCCCAAAACACAACGTGGACACATCACAATTTTTGACAGAAAACAGAGGTGTTTTTTGCAAAGTGCCTACCTGTAGATTTTGGTCTCTAGCTCAGCCGGCACCTAGGGAAACCTACCAAACCTGTGCATTTTTGAAAACTAGAGACATAGGGAAATCCAAGATGGGATGACTTGTGGGGCTCTGACCAGGTTCTGTTATCCAGAATCCTTTGCAAACCTCAAAATTTGGCTAGAAAAACACGTTTTCCTCACATTTCGGTGACAGAAAGTTCTGGAATCTGAGAGGAGCCACAAATTTGCCTTCCACCCAGCGTTCCCCCAAGTCTCCCGATAAAAAGGATACCTCACTTGTGTGGGTAGGCCTAGCGCCTGCGACAGGAAATGCCCCAAAACACAACGTGGACACATCAAATTTTTTGACCGAAAACAGAGCTGTTTTTTGCAAAGTGCCTACCTACAGATTTTGGCATCTAGCTCAGCCGGCACCTAGGGAATCCTACCAAACCTGTGCATTTTTTAAAACTAGAGACGTAGGGGAATCCAAGATGGGGTGACTTGTGGGGCTCTGACCAGGTTCTGTTACCCAGAATCCTCTGCAAACCTCAAAATGTGGCTAGAAAAACACGTTTTCCTCACATTTCGGCGGAAGAAAGTTCTGGAATCTGAGAGGAGCCACAAATATCCTTCCACCCAGCGTTCCCCCAAGTCTCCCGATAAAAATGATACCTCACTTGTGTGGGTAGGCCTAGCGCCCGCGACAGGAAATACCCCAAAACACAACGTGGACACATCACAATTTTTGACAGAAAACCGAGGAGTTTTTTGCAAAGTGTCCACCTGTAGATTTTGGCCTCTAACTAAGCCGGCACCTAGGGAAACCTACCAAACCTGTGCATTTTTGAAAACTAGAGACCTAGGGGAATCGAAGATGGGGTGACTTGTGTGGCTCAGACCAGGTTCTATTACCCAGAATCCTTTGCAAACCTCAAAATGCGGCTAAAAAACACGTTTTCCTCACATTTCGGTGACAGAAAGTTCTGGAATCCAAGAGGAGCCACAGATTTCCTTCCACCCAGTGTTCCCCCAAGTCTCCCGATAAAAATGATACCTTACTTGTGTGGGTAGGCCTAGCGCCAGTGACAGGAAATGCCCCAGAACACAACGTGGACACATCACAATTTTTGACAGAAAACAGAGGTGTTTTTTAGAAAGTGCCTACCTGTAGATTTTGGCCTCTAGCTCAGCCGGCACCTAGGGAAAGCTACCAAACCTGTGCATTTTGAAAACTGGAGACCTAGGGTAATCCAAGATGGGGTGATTTGTGGGGCTCTGACCAGGTTCTTTTATCCAGAGTCCTTTGCAAACCTCAAAATTGGGCTAGAAAACCACGTTTTCCTCACATATCGGTGACAGAAAGTTCTGGAATCTGAGAGGAGCCACAAATTTGCCTTCCACCCAGCGTTCCAACAAGTCTCCCGATAAAAAGGATACCTCACTTGTGTGGGTAGGCCTAGCGCCTGCGACAGGAAATGCCCCAAAACACAACGTGGACACATCACAATTTTTGACAGAAAACAGAGGTGTTTTTTACAAAGTGCCTACCTGTAGATTTTGGCCTCTAGCTCAGCCGGCACCTAGGGAAACCTACCAAACCTGTGCATTTTGAAAACTAGAGACCTAGGGTAATCCAAGATGGGGTGATTTGTGGGGCTCTGACCAGGTTCTGTTACCCAGAATCCTTTGCAAACCTCAACATTTGGCTAACAAAACACATTTTCCTCACATTTTGGTGACAGAAAGTTCTGGAATCAGAGAGGAGACACAAATTTCCTTCCACCCAGCGTACCCCTCATGTTTCCCGATGAAAATGATACCTCACCGCTTGCGTGGGTAGGCCTAGCGCCCGCGACAGGAAATGCCCCAAAACGCAACGTGGACAATTCAAATTTTTTGACTGAAAACAGAGGAGTTATTTGCTAAGTGCCTACTTGTAGATTTTGGCCTCTAGCTCAGCCAGCACCTAGGGAAACCTACCAAACCTGTGCATTTTTGAAAACTAGAGACCTAGGGGAATCCAAGATGTGGTGAGTTGTGGGGCTCTGACCAGGTTCTGTTACCCAGAATCCTTTGCAAACCTCAAAATTTTGCAAAAAAAACACATTTTCCTCACATTTCGGTGAAAGAAAGTTCTGGAATCTGAGAGGAGCCACAAATTTCCTTCCACTCAGCGTTCCCCCAAGTCTCCCAATAAAAATGATACCTCACTTGTGTGGGTAGGCCTAGCGCCCGCGACATGAAATGCCCCAAAACACAACGTGGACACATCACAATTTTTGACAGAAAACCGAGGAGTTTTTTGCAAAGTGTCACCTGTAGATTTTGGCCTCTAGCTAAGCCGGCACCTAGGGAAACCTACCAAAGCTGTGCATTTTTGAAAACTAGAGACCTAGGGGAATCCAAGATGGGGTTACTTGTGGGGCTCTGACCAGGTTCTGTTACCCAGAATCCTTTGCAAACCTCAACATTTGGCTAAAAAAACACATTTTGCTCACATTTCGGTGACAGAAAGTTCTGGAATCTGAGAGGAGCCACAAATTTCCTTCCACTCAGCGTTCCCACAAGTCTCCCGATAAAAATGATATCTCACTTGTGTGGGTAGGCCTAGCGCCCACGACAGAAAATGCCCCAAAACACAACGTGGACACATCACAATTTTTGACAGAAAACAGAGGTGTTTTTTGCAAAGTGCCTACCTATAGATTTTGGTCTCTAGCTCAGCCGGCACCTAGGGAAACCTACCAAACCTGTGCATTTTTGAAAACTAGAGACATAGGGAAATCCAAGATGGGATGACTTGTGGGGCTCTGACCAGGTTCTGTTATCCAGAATCCTTTGCAAACCTCAAAATTTGGCTAGAAAAACACGTTTTCCTCACATTTCGGTGACAGAAAGTTCTGGAATCTGAGAGGAGCCACAAATTTGCCTTCCACCCAGCGTTCCCCCAAGTCTCCCGATAAAAAGGATACCTCACTTGTGTGGGTAGGCCTTGCGCCTGCGACAGGAAATGCCCCAAAACACAACGTGAACACATCAAATTTTTTGACAGTAAACAGAGCTGTTTTTTGCAAAGTGCCTACCTACAGATTTTGGCCTCTAGCTCAGCCGGCAGCTAGGGAATCCTACCAAACCTGTGCATTTTTTAAAACTAGAGACGTAGGGGAATCCAAGATGGGGTGACTTGTGGGGCTCTGACCAGGTTCTGTTACCCAGAATACTCTGCAAACCTCAAAATGTGGCTAGAAAAACACGTTTTCCTCACATTTCGGCGGAAGAAAGTTCTGGAATCTGAGAGGAGCCACAAATATCCTTCCACCCAGCGTTCCCCCAAGTCTCCCGATAAAAATGATACCTCACTTGTGTGGGTAGGCCTAGCGCCCGCGACAGGAAATACCCCAAAACACAACGTGGACACATCACAATTTTTGACAGAAAACCGAGGAGTTTTTTGCAAAGTGTCCACCTGTAGATTTTGGCCTCTAACTAAGCCGGCACCTAGGGAAACCTACCAAACCTGTGCATTTTTTAAAACTAGAGACCTAGGGGAATCGAAGATGGGGTGACTTGTGTGGCTCAGACCAGGTTCTGTTACCCAGAATCCTTTGCAAACCTCAAAATGCGGCTAAAAAACACGTTTTCCTCACATTTCGGTGAGAGAAAGTTTTGGAATCCAAGAGGAGCCACAGATTTCCTTCCACCCAGTGTTCCCCCAAGTCTCCCGATAAAAATGATACCTTACTTGTGTGGGTAGGCCTAGCGCCAGTGACAGGAAATGCCCCAGAACACAACGTGGACACATCACAATTTTTGACAGAAAACAGAGGTGTTTTTTACAAAGTGCCTACCTGTAAATTTTGGCCTCTAGCTCAGCCGGCACCTAGGGAAAGCTACCAAACCTGTGCATTTTGAAAACTGGAGACCTAGGGTAATCCAAGATGGGGTGATTTGTGGGGCTCTGACCAGGTTCTGTTATCCAGAATCCTTTGCAAACCTCAAAATTGGGCTAGAAAACCACGTTTTCCTCACATATCGGTGACAGAAAGTTCTGGAATCTGAGAGGAGCCACAAATTTGCCTTCCACCCAGCGTTCCAACAAGTCTCCCGATAAAAAGGATACCTCACTTTTGTGGGTAGGCCTAGCGCCTGCGACAGGAAATGCCCCAAAACACAACGTGGACACATCACAATTTTTGACAGAAAACAGAGGTGTTTTTTACAAAGTGCCTACCTGTAGATTTTGGTCTCTAGCTCAGCCGGCACCTAGGGAAACCTACCAAACCTCTGCATTTTTTAAAACTAGAGACATAGGGAAATCCAAGATGGGATGACTTGTGGGGCTCTGACCAGGTTCTGTTACGCAGATTCCTTTGCAAACCTCAAAATTTGGCTAACAAAACACATTTTCCTCACATTTCGGTGACAGAAAGTTGTGGAATCTGAGCGGAGCCACAAATGTCCTTCCACCCAGCGTTCCCACAAGTCTCCCGATAAAAATGATACCTCACTTGTGTGGGTATGCCTAGCGCCCGCGACAGGAAATGCCCCAAAACACAACGTGGACACATCACAATTTTTGACAGAAAACAGAGGTGTTTTTTGCAAAGTGCCTACCTGTAGATTTTGGCCTCTAGCTCATCCGGCACCTAGGGAATCCTACCAAACCTGTGCATTTTTTTAAACTAGAGACCTAGGGGAATCCATGATGGGGTGACTTGTGGGGCTCTGATCAGGTTCTGTCACCCAGAATCCTTTGCAAACCTCCACATTTGGCTAAAAAAACACATTTTCCTCACATTTCGGTGACAGAAAGTTCTGGAATCTGAGAGGAGCCACAAATTTCCTTACACCCAGTGTTCCCCCAAGTCTCCCGATAAAAATGATACCTCACTTGTGTGGGTAGGCCTAGCGCCCGCGACAGGAAATGCCCCAAAACACAATGTGGACACATCACAATTTTTGACAGAAAACAGAGGTGTTTTTTGCAAAGTGCCTACCTGTAGATTTTGGTCTGTAGCTCAGCCGGCACCTAGGGAAACCTACCAAACCTGTGCATTTTTAAAAACTAGAGACCTAGGGAAATCCAACATGGGATGACTTGTGGGGCTCTGACCAGGTTCTGTTATCCAGAATCCTTTGCAAACCTCAAAATTTGGCTAGAAAACCACGTTTTCCTCACATATCGGTGACAGAAAGTTCTGGAATCTGAGAGGAGCCACAAATTTGCCTTCCACCCAGCGTTCCAACAAGTCTCCCGATAAAAAGGATACCTCACTTGTGTGGGTAGGCCTAGCGACTGCGACAGGAAATGCCCCAAAACACAACGTGGACACATCACATTTTTTTACAGAAAACAGAGCTATTTTTTGCAAAGTGCCTACCTACAGATTTTGGCCTCTAGCTCAGCCGGCACCTAGGGAATCCCACCAAACCTGTCCATTTTTTTAAACTAGAGATGTAGGGGAATCCAAGATGGGGTGACTTGTGGGGCTCTGACCAGGTTCTGTTACCCAGAATCCTCTGCAAACCTCAAAATGTGGCTAGAAAAACACGTTTTCCTCACATTTCGGTGGAAGAAAGTTCTGGAATCTGAGAGGAGCCACAAATTTCCTTCCACCCAGCGTTCCCCCAAGTCTCCCGATAAAAATGATACTTCACTTGTGTGGGTAGGCCTAGCGCCCGCGACAGGAAATGCCCCAAAACACAACGTGGACACATCACAATTTTTGACAGAAAACAGAGGTGTTTTTTGCAAAGTGCCTACCTGTAGATTTTGGCCTCTAGCTCAGCCGGCACCTAGGGAAACCTACCAAACCTGTGCATTTTTTAAAACTAGAGACCTAGGGGAATCCAAGATGGTGTGACTTGTGGGGCTCTGACCAGGTTCTGTTACCCAGAATCCTTTGCAAACCTCAACATTTGGCTAAAAAAACACATTTTCCTTACATTTCGGTGACAGAAAGTTCTGGAATCTGAGAGGAGCCACAAATTTCCTTCCACCCAGCGTTCCCCCAAGTCTCCCGATAAAAATGATACCTCACTTGTGTGGGTAGGCCTAGCGCCCGCGACAGGAAATGCCCCAAAACACAACGTGGACACATCACAATTTTTGACAGAAAACAGAGGTGTTTTTTGCAAAGTGCTTACCTGTAGATTTTGGCCTCTAGCTCAGCCGGCACTTAGGGAATCCTACCAAATCTGTGCATTTTTGAAAACTAGAGACCGAGGGGAATCCAAGATGGGGTGACTTGTGGGGCTCTGACCAGGTTCGGTTACCCAGAATCCTTTGCAAACCTCAAAATTTGGCTAAAAAGACACATTTTCCTCACATTTCTGTGAAAGAAAGTTCTGGAATCTGAGAGGAGCCACACATTTCCTTCCACCCAGGGTTCCCCCAAGTCTCCCAATAAAAATGATACCTCACTTGTGTGGGTAGGCCTAGAGCCCGCGACAGGAAATGCCCCAAAACACAACGTGGACACATCACAATTTTTGACAGAAAACAGAGGTGTTTTTTGCAAAGTGCCTACCTGGAGATTTTGGCCTCTAGCTCAGCCGGCACCTAGGGAAACCTACCAAACCTGTGCATTTTTTAAAACTAGAGACCTAGGGGAATCCAAGATGGGGTGACTTGTGGGGCTCTGACCAGGTTCTGTTACCCAGAATCCTTTGCAAACCTCAACATTTGGCTAAAAAAACACATTTTCCTCACATTTCGGTGACAGAAAGTTCTGGAATCTGAGAGGAGCCACAAATTTCCTTACACCCAGCGTTCCCCCAAGTCTCCCGATAAAAATGATACCTCACTTGTGTGGGTAGGCCTAGCGCCCGCGACAGGAAATGCCCCAAAACACAACGTGGACACATCACAATTTTTGACAGAAAACAGAGGTGTTTTTTGCAAAGTGCCTACCTGTAGATTTTGGTCTGTAGCTCAGCCGGCACCTAGGGAAACCTACCAAACCTGTGCATTTTTAAAAACTAGAGACCTAGGGAAATCCAACATGGGATGACTTGTGGGGCTCTGACCAGGTTCTGTTATCCAGAATCCTTTGCAAACCTCAAAATTTGGCTAGAAAAACACGTTTTCCTCACATTTCGGTGACAGAATGTTCTGGAATCTGAGAGAAGCCACAAATTTGCCTCCCACCCAGCGTTCCCCCAAGTCTCCCGATAAAAAGGATACCTCATTTGTGTGCGTAGGCCTAGTGCCTGCGACAGGAAATGCCCCAAAACACAACGTGGACACATCTCATTTTTTGACAGAAAACAGAGTTGTTTTTTGCAAAGTGCCTACCTGCAGATTTTGACCTCTAGCTCAGCTGGCACCTAGGGAATCCTACCATAACTGTGCATTTTTGAAAACTAGAGACGTAGGGGAATCCAAGATGGGGTGACTTGTGGGGCTCTGATCAGGTTCTGTTACCCAGAATCCTCTGCAAACCTTAAAATGTGGCTAAAAAAACACATTTTCCTCACATTTCGTTGACAGAAAGTTCTGGAATCTGAGAGGAGCCAGAAATTTCCTTCCACTCAGCGTTCCCATAAGTCTCCCAATAAAAATGATACCTCACTTGTGTGGGTAGGCCTAGCGCCCGCGACAGCAAATGCCCCAAAACACAACGTGGACACATCACATTTTTTTACAGAAAACAGAGGTGTTTTTTGCAAAGTGCCTACCTGGAGATTTTGGCCTCTAGCTCAGCCGGCACCTAGGGAATCCTACGAAACCTGTGCATTTTTTAAAACTAGAGACCTAGGGGAATCCAAGATGGGGTGACTTGTGGGGCTCTGACCAGGTTCTGTTACCCAGAATCCTTTGCAAACCTCAAATTTTGGCTAAAAAAACATGTTTTCCTCACATTTTGGTGACAGAAAGTTCTGGAATCAGAGAGGAGCCACAAATTTCCTTCCATCCAGCATACCCCCAAGTCTCCCAATAAAAATGATACCTCACTTGTGTGGGTAGGCCTAGCGCCCATGACAGGAAATGCCCCAAAACGCAACATGGACAATTCACATTTTTTTAAAGAAAACAGAGGTGTTTTTTGCAAAGTGCCTACCTGTAGATTTTGGCCTCTAGCTCAGCTGGCACGTAGGGAATCCTACCATAACTGTGCATTTTTGAAAACTAGAGACGTAGGGGAATCCAAGATGTGGTGACTTGTGGGGCTCTGATCAGGTTCTGTTACCCAGAATCCTCTGCAAACCTTAAAATGTGGCTAAAAAAAAAAATGTTCCTCACATTTCGTTGACAGAAAGTTCTGGAATCTGAGAGGAGCCAGAAATTTCCTTCCACTCAGCGTTCCCATAAGTCTCCCAATAAAAATGATACCTCACTTGTGTGGGTAGGCCTAGCGCCCGCGACAGCAAATGCCCCAAAACACAACGTGGACCCATCACATTTTTTTACAGAAAACAGAGGTGTTTTTTGCAAAGTGCCTACCTGGAGATTTTGGCCTCTAGCTCAGCCGGCACCTAGGGAATCCTACGAAACCTGTGCATTTTTTAAAACTAGAGACCTAGGGGAATCCAAGATGGGGTGACTTGTGGGGCTCTGACCAGGTTCTGTTACCCAGAATCCTTTGCAAACCTCAAATTTTGGCTAAAAAAACATGTTTTCCTCACATTTTGGTGACAGAAAGTTCTGGAATCAGAGAGGAGCCACAAATTTCCTTCCATCCAGCATACCCCTAAGTCTCCCAATAAAAATGATACCTCACTTGTGTGGGTATGCCTAGCGCCCACGACAGGAAATGCCCCAAAACGCAACATGGACAATTCACATTTTTTTAAAGAAAACAGAGGTGTTTTTTGCAAAGTGCCTACCTGTAAATTTTGGACTCGAGCTCAGCCGGCACCTAGGGAAACCTAAAAAACCTGTGCATTTTTTAAAACTAGAGACCTAGGGGAATCCAAGATGGGGTGACTTGTGGGGCTCTGACCAGGTTCTGTTACCCAGAATCCTTTACAAACCTCAACATTTGGCTAACAAAACACATTTTCCTCACATTTTGGTGACAGAAAGTTCTGGAATCAGAGAGGAGGCACAAATTTCCTTCCACCCAGCGTACCCCTCATGTCTCCCGATGAAAATGATACCTCACCACTTGCGTGGGTAGGCCTAGCGCCCGCGACAGGAAATGCCACAAAACGCAACGTGGACAATTCACATTTTTTGACAGAAAACAGAGGAGTTATTTGCTAAGTGCCTACCTGTAGATTTTGGCCTCTAGCTCAGCCAGCACCTAGGGAAACCTACCAAACCTGTGCATTTTTTAAAACTAGAGACCTCGGGGAATCCACGATGGGGTGACCTTGGGGCTCTGACCAGGTTCTGTTACCCAGAATCCTCTGCAAACCTTAAAATTTGACTAAAAAAACACATTTTCCTCACATTTCGGTGACAGAAAGTTCTGGAATCTGACAGGAGCCACAAATTTCCATCCACCCAGCGTTCCCATAAGTCTCCCAATAAAAATGATACCTCACTTGTGTGGGTAGGCCTAGTGACCGCGACAGCAAATGCCCCAAAACACAACGTGGACACATCACATTTTTTTACAGAAAACAGAGGTGTTTTTTGCAAAGTGCCTACCTGGAGATTTTGGCCTCTAGCTCAGCCGGCACCTAGGGAAACCTACCAAACCTGTGCATTTTTAAAAACTAGAGACCTAGGGAAATCCAACATGGGATGACTTGTGGGGCTCTGACCAGGTTCTGTTATCCAGAATCCTTTGCAAACCTCAAAATTTGGCTAGAAAACCACGTTTTCCTCACATATCGGTGACAGAAAGTTCTGGAATCTGAGAGGAGCCACAAATTTGCCTTCCACCCAGCGTTCCAACAAGTCTCCCGATAAAAAGGATACCTCACTTGTGTGGGTAGGCCTAGCGACTGCGACAGGAAATGCCCCAAAACACAACGTGGACACATCACATTTTTTTACAGAAAACAGAGCTATTTTTTGCAAAGTGCCTACCTACAGATTTTGGCCTCTAGCTCAGCCGGCACCTAGGGAATCCCACCAAACCTGTCCATTTTTTTAAACTAGAGATGTAGGGGAATCCAAGATGGGGTGACTTGTGGGGCTCTGACCAGGTTCTGTTACCCAGAATCCTCTGCAAACCTCAAAATGTGGCTAGAAAAACACGTTTTCCTCACATTTCGGTGGAAGAAAGTTCTGGAATCTGAGAGGAGCCACAAATTTCCTTCCACCCAGCGTTCCCCCAAGTCTCCCGATAAAAATGATACTTCACTTGTGTGGGTAGGCCTAGCGCCCGCGACAGGAAATGCCCCAAAACACAACGTGGACACATCACAATTTTTGACAGAAAACAGAGGTGTTTTTTGCAAAGTGCCTACCTGTAGATTTTGGCCTCTAGCTCAGCCGGCACCTAGGGAAACCTACCAAACCTGTGCATTTTTTAAAACTAGAGACCTAGGGGAATCCAAGATGGTGTGACTTGTGGGGCTCTGACCAGGTTCTGTTACCCAGAATCCTTTGCAAACCTCAACATTTGGCTAAAAAAACACATTTTCCTTACATTTCGGTGACAGAAAGTTCTGGAATCTGAGAGGAGCCACAAATTTCCTTCCACCCAGCGTTCCCCCAAGTCTCCCGATAAAAATGATACCTCACTTGTGTGGGTAGGCCTAGCGCCCGCGACAGGAAATGCCCCAAAACACAACGTGGACACATCACAATTTTTGACAGAAAACAGAGGTGTTTTTTGCAAAGTGCTTACCTGTAGATTTTGGCCTTTAGCTCAGCCGGCACTTAGGGAATCCTACCAAATCTGTGCATTTTTGAAAACTAGAGACCGAGGGGAATCCAAGATGGGGTGACTTGTGGGGCTCTGACCAGGTTCGGTTACCCAGAATCCTTTGCAAACCTCAAAATTTGGCTAAAAAGACACATTTTCCTCACATTTCTGTGAAAGAAAGTTCTGGAATCTGAGAGGAGCCACACATTTCCTTCCACCCAGGGTTCCCCCAAGTCTCCCAATAAAAATGATACCTCACTTGTGTGGGTAGGCCTAGAGCCCGCGACAGGAAATGCCCCAAAAGACAACGTGGACACATCACAATTTTTGACAGAAAACAGAGGTGTTTTTTGCAAAGTGCCTACCTGGAGATTTTGGCCTCTAGCTCAGCCGGCACCTAGGGAAACCTACCAAACCTGTGCATTTTTTAAAACTAGAGACCTAGGGGAATCCAAGATGGGGTGACTTGTGGGGCTCTGACCAGGTTCTGTTACCCAGAATCCTTTGCAAACCTCAACATTTGGCTAAAAAAACACATTTTCCTCACATTTCGGTGACAGAAAGTTCTGGAATCTGAGAGGAGCCACAAATTTCCTTACACCCAGCGTTCCCCCAAGTCTCCCGATAAAAATGATACCTCACTTGTGTGGGTAGGCCTAGCGCCCGCGACAGGAAATGCCCCAAAACACAACGTGGACACATCACAATTTTTGACAGAAAACAGAGGTGTTTTTTGCAAAGTGCCTACCTGTAGATTTTGGTCTGTAGCTCAGCCGGCACCTAGGGAAACCTACCAAACCTGTGCATTTTTAAAAACTAGAGACCTAGGGAAATCCAACATGGGATGACTTGTGGGGCTCTGACCAGGTTCTGTTATCCAGAATCCTTTGCAAACCTCAAAATTTGGCTAGAAAAACACGTTTTCCTCACATTTCGGTGACAGAATGTTCTGGAATCTGAGAGAAGCCACAAATTTGCCTCCCACCCAGCGTTCCCCCAAGTCTCCCGATAAAAAGGATACCTCATTTGTGTGCGTAGGCCTAGTGCCTGCGACAGGAAATGCCCCAAAACACAACGTGGACACATCTCATTTTTTGACAGAAAACAGAGTTGTTTTTTGCAAAGTGCCTACCTGCAGATTTTGACCTCTAGCTCAGCTGGCACCTAGGGAATCCTACCATAACTGTGCATTTTTGAAAACTAGAGACGTAGGGGAATCCAAGATGGGGTGACTTGTGGGGCTCTGATCAGGTTCTGTTACCCAGAATCCTCTGCAAACCTTAAAATGTGGCTAAAAAAACACATTTTCCTCACATTTCGTTGACAGAAAGTTCTGGAATCTGAGAGGAGCCAGAAATTTCCTTCCACTCAGCGTTCCCATAAGTCTCCCAATAAAAATGATACCTCACTTGTGTGGGTAGGCCTAGCGCCCGCGACAGCAAATGCCCCAAAACACAACGTGGACACATCACATTTTTTTACAGAAAACAGAGGTGTTTTTTGCAAAGTGCCTACCTGGAGATTTTGGCCTCTAGCTCAGCCGGCACCTAGGGAATCCTACGAAACCTGTGCATTTTTTAAAACTAGAGACCTAGGGGAATCCAAGATGGGGTGACTTGTGGGGCTCTGACCAGGTTCTGTTACCCAGAATCCTTTGCAAACCTCAAATTTTGGCTAAAAAAACATGTTTTCCTCACATTTTGGTGACAGAAAGTTCTGGAATCAGAGAGGAGCCACAAATTTCCTTCCATCCAGCATACCCCCAAGTCTCCCAATAAAAATGATACCTCACTTGTGTGGGTAGGCCTAGCACCCATGACAGGAAATGCCCCAAAACGCAACATGGACAATTCACATTTTTTTAAAGAAAACAGAGGTGTTTTTTGCAAAGTGCCTACCTGTAGATTTTGGCCTCTAGCTCAGCTGGCACCTAGGGAATCCTACCATAACTGTGCATTTTTGAAAACTAGAGACGTAGGGGAATCCAAGATGTGGTGACTTGTGGGGCTCTGATCAGGTTCTGTTACCCAGAATCCTCTGCAAACCTTAAAATGTGGCTAAAAAAAAAAATTTTCCTCACATTTCGTTGACAGAAAGTTCTGGAATCTGAGAGGAGCCAGAAATTTCCTTCCACTCAGCGTTCCCATAAGTCTCCCAATAAAAATGATACCTCACTTGTGTGGGTAGGCCTAGCGCCCGCGACAGCAAATGCCCCAAAACACAACGTGGGCACATCACATTTTTTTACAGAAAACAGAGGTGTTTTTTGCAAAGTGCCTACCTGGAGATTTTGGCCTCTAGCTCAGCCGGCACCTAGGGAATCCTACGAAACCTGTGCATTTTTTAAAACTAGAGACCTAGGGGAATCCAAGATGGGGTGACTTGTGGGGCTCTGACCAGGTTCTGTTACCCAGAATCCTTTGCAAACCTCAAATTTTGGCTAAAAAAACATGTTTTCCTCACATTTTGGTGACAGAAAGTTCTGGAATCAGAGAGGAGCCACAAATTTCCTTCCATCCAGCATACCCCTAAGTCTCCCAATAAAAATGATACCTCACTTGTGTGGGTATGCCTAGCGCCCACGACAGGAAATGCCCCAAAACGCAACATGGACAATTCACATTTTTTTAAAGAAAACAGAGGTGTTTTTTGCAAAGTGCCTACCTGTAAATTTTGGACTCGAGCTCAGCCGGCACCTAGGGAAACCTAAAAAACCTGTGCATTTTTTAAAACTAGAGACCTAGGGGAATCCAAGATGGGGTGACTTGTGGGGCTCTGACCAGGTTCTGTTACCCAGAATCCTTTACAAACCTCAACATTTGGCTAACAAAACACATTTTCCTCACATTTTGGTGACAGAAAGTTCTGGAATCAGAGAGGAGGCACAAATTTCCTTCCACCCAGCGTACCCCTCATGTCTCCCGATGAAAATGATACCTCACCACTTGCGTGGGTAGGCCTAGCGCCCGCGACAGGAAATGCCACAAAACGCAACGTGGACAATTCACATTTTTTGACAGAAAACAGAGGAGTTATTTGCTAAGTGCCTACCTGTAGATTTTGGCCTCTAGCTCAGCCAGCACCTAGGGAAACCTACCAAACCTGTGCATTTTTTAAAACTAGAGACCTCGGGGAATCCACGATGGGGTGACCTTGGGGCTCTGACCAGGTTCTGTTACCCAGAATCCTCTGCAAACCTTAAAATTTGACTAAAAAAACACATTTTCCTCACATTTCGGTGACAGAAAGTTCTGGAATCTGACAGGAGCCACAAATTTCCATCCACCCAGCGTTCCCATAAGTCTCCCAATAAAAATGATACCTCACTTGTGTGGGTAGGCCTAGTGACCGCGACAGCAAATGCCCCAAAACACAACGTGGACACATCACATTTTTTTACAGAAAACAGAGGTGTTTTTTGCAAAGTGCCTACCTGGAGATTTTGGCCTCTAGCTCAGCCGGCACATAGGGATCCTACCAAACCTGTGCATTTTTGAAAACTAGAGACCTAGGGGAATCCAAGATGGGGTGACTTGTGGGGCTCTGACCAGGTTCTGTTACCCAGAATCCTTTGCAAACCTCAAATTTTGGCTAAAAAAACATGTTTTCCTCACATTTTGGTGACAGAAAGTTCTGGAATCAGAGAGGAGCCACAAATTTCCTTCCATCCAGCATACCCCCAAGTCTCCCAATAAAAATGATACCTCACTTGTGTGGGTAGGCCTAGCGCCCATGACAGGAAATGCCCCAAAACGCAACATGGACAATTCACATTTTTTGAAAGAAAACAGAGGTGTTTTTTGCAAAGTGCCTACCTGTAGATTTTGGCCTCTAGCTCAGCCGGCACCTAGGGAAACCAACCAAACCTGTGCATTTTTGAAAACTAGAGACCTAGGGGAATCCAAGATGGGGTGACTTGTGGGGCTCTGACCAGGTTCTGTTACCCAGAATCCTTTGCAAACCTCAACATTTGGCTAACAAAACACATTTTCCTCACATTTTGGTGACAGAAAGTTCTGGAATCAGAGAGGAGGCACAAATTTCCTTCCACCCAGCGTACCCCTCATGTCTCCCGATGAAAATGATACCTCACCGCTTGCGTGGGTAGGCCTAGCGCCCGCGACAGGAAATGCCCCTAAACGCAACGTGGACAATTCACATTTTTTGACAGAAAACAGAGGAGTTATTTGCTAAGTGCCTACCTGTAGATTTTGGCCTCTAGCTCAGCCAGCACCAAGGAAACCTACCAAATCTGTGCATTTTTGAAAACTAGAGACCTAGGGGAATCCAAGATGGGGTGACTTGTGGGGCTCTGACCAGGTTCTGTTACCCAGAATCCTTTGCGAACCTCAAAATTTTGCAAAAAAAACACATTTTCCTCACATTTCGGTGACAGAAAGTTCTGGAATCTGAGAGGAGCCACAAATTTCCTTCTACCCAGCGTTCCCCCAAGTCTCCTGATAAAAATGATACCTCACTTGTGTGGGTAGGCCTAGCGCCCGCGACAGAAAATGCCCCAAAACACAACGTGGACACATCACAATTTTTGACAGAAAACAGAGGTGTTTTTTGCAAACGTGCCTACCTGTAGATTTTGGTCTCTAGCTCAGCCGGCACCTAGGGAAACCAACCAAACCTGTGCATTTTTGAAAACTAGAGACATAGGGAAATCCAAGATGGGATGACTTGTGGGGCTCTGACCAGGTTCTGTTATCCAGAATCCTTTGCAAACCTCAAAATGTGGCTAGAAAAACACGTTTTCCTCACATTTCGGCGGAAGAAAGTTCTGGAATCTGAGAGGAGCCACAAATATCCTTCCACCCAGCGTTCCCCCAAGTCTCCCAATAAAAATAATACCTCACTTGTGTGGGTAGGCCTAGCGCTCGAGACAGGAAATGCCCCAAAACACAACGTGGACACATCACAATTTTTGACAGAAAACAGAGGTGTTTTTTGCAAAGTGCCTACCTGGAGATTTTGGCCTCTAGCTCAGCCGGCACCTAGGGAAACCTACCAAACCTGTGCATTTTTGAAAACTAGAGACCTAGGGGAATCCAAGATGGGGTGACTTGTGGGGCTCTGACCAGGTTCTGTTACCCAGAATCCTTTGCAAACCTCAAAATTTGGCTAACAAAACACATTTTCCTCACATTTCGGTGACAGAAAGTTCTGGAATCAGAGAGGAACCACAAATTACCTTCCACCCAGCGTTCCCCCAAGTCTTCCGATAAAAATGATGCCTCACTTGTATGGGAAGGCCTAGCGCCCACGACAGGAAATGCCCCAAAACGCAACGTGGACACATCACATTTTTTTTAAGAAAACAGAGGTGTTTTTAGCAAAGTGCCTAACTGTAGATTTTGGCCTCTAGCTCAGCCGGCACCTAGGGAAACCTACCAAACCTGTGCATTTCTGAAAACTAGAGACCTAGGGAAATTCAAGATGGGGTGACTTGTTGGGCTCTGACCAGGTTCTGTTACCCAGAATCCTTTGCAAACCTCAACATTTGGCTAACAAAACACATTTTCCTCACATTTTGGTGACAGAAAGTTCTGGAATCAGAGAGGAGCCACAAATTTCCTTCCACCCAGCGTACCCCCCTTCTCTCCCGATGAAAATGATACCTCACTTGCATGGGTAGGCCTAGCGCCCACGACAGGAAATGCCCCAAAACGCAACGTGGACAATTAAAATCTTTTGAAAGAAAGCAGAGGTGTTTTTTGCAAAGTGCCTACCTGTAGATTTTGGCCTCTAGCTCAGCCGGCACCTAGGTAAACCTACCAAACCTGTGCATTTTTTTAAACTAGAGACCTAGGGGAATCCAGGATGGGGTGACTTGTGGGGCTCTGACCAGGTTCTGTTACCCAGAATCCTTTGCAAATCTCAAATTTTGGCTAACAAAACACATTTTCCTCACATTTTGGTGACAGAAAGTTCTGGAATCAGAGAAGAGCCACAAATTTCCTTCCACCCAGCGTACCCCCCATGTCTCCCAATGAAAATGATACCTCACCACTTGTGTGGGTAGGCCTAGCGCCCGCGACAGGAAATGCCCCAAAACGCAACGTGGACTATTCACATTTTTTTAAAGAAAGCAGAGGTGTTTTTTGCAAAGTGCCTACCTGTAGATTTTGGCCTCTAGCTCAGCCGGCACCTAGGTAAACCTACCAAACCTGTCCATTTTTGAAAACTAGAGACCTAGGGGAATCCAAGATGGGGTGACTTGTGGGGCTCTGACCAGGTTCTGTTATCCAGATTCCTTTGCAAACCTCAAAATTTGGCTAACAAAACACATTTTCCTCACATTTCCATGACAGAAAGTTCTGGAATCTGAGAGGAGCCACAAATTCCCTTCCACCCAGCGTTCCCCCAAGTCTCCCAATAAAAATGATATCTCACTTGTGTGGGTAGGCCTAGCGCCCGCGACAGCAAATGCCCCAAAACACAACGTGGACACATCACATTTTTTGACGGAAAACAGAGGTGTTTTTTGCAAAGAGCCTACCTGGAGATTTTGGCCTCTAGCTCAGCCGGCACCTAGGGAAACCTACCAAACCTGTGCATTTTTTAAAACTAGAGACCTAGGGGAATGCAAGATTTGGTGACTTGTGGGGCTCTGACCAGGTTCTGTTACCCAGAATCCTTTGCAAACCTCAACATTTGGCTAAAAAAACAAATTTTCCTCACATTTCGGTGACAGAAAGTTCTGGAACCTGAGAGGAGCCACAAATTTCCTTCCACCTAGCGTTCCCCCAAGTCTCCCGATAAAAATGATACCTCACTTGTGTGGGTAGGCCTAGCGCCCGCGACAGGAAATGCCCCAAAACACAACGTGGACACATCACAATTTTTGACAGAAAACAGAGGTGTTTTTTGCAAAGTGCCTACCTGTAGATTTTGGTCTCTAGCTCCGCCGGCACCTAGGGAAACTTACCAAACCTGTGCATTTTTAAAAACTAGAGACCTAGGGAAATCCAACATGGGATGACTTGTGGGGCTCTGACCAGGTTCTGTTATCCAGAATCCTTTGCAAACCTCAAAATTTGGCTAGAAAACCACGTTTTCCTCACATATCGGTGACAGAAAGTTCTGGAATCTGAGAGGAGCCACAAATTTGCCTTCCACCCAGCGTTCCAACAAGTCTTCCGATAAAAAGGATACCTCACTTGTGTGGGTAGGCCTAGCGCCTGCGACAGGAAATGCCCCAAAACACAACGTGGACACATCACAATTTTTGACAGAAAACAGAGGTGTTTTTTACAAAGTGCCTACCTGTAGATTTTGGCCTCTAGCTCAGCTGGCACCTAGGGAAACCTACCAAACCTGTGCATTTTGAAAACTAGAGACCTAGGGTAATCCAAGATGGGGTGATTTGTGGGGCTCTGACCAGGTTCTGTTACCCAGAATCCTTTGCAAACCTCAACATTTGGCTAATAAAACACATTTTCCTCACATTTCGGTGACAGAAAGTTCTGGAATCTGAGAGGAGCCACAAATTTCCTTCCACCCAGCGTTCCCCCAAGTCTCCCGATAAAAATGATACCTCACTTGTGTGGGTAGGCCTAGCGCCCGCGACAGGAAATGCCCCAAAACACAACGTGGACACATCACAATTTTAGACAGAAAACAGAGGTGTTTTTTGCAAAGTGCCTACCTGTAGATTTTGGCCTCTAGCTCAGCCGGCACCTAGGGAATCCTACCAAACCTGTGCATTTTTGAAAACTAGAGACCGAGGAGAATCCAAGATGGGGTGACTTGTGGGGCTCTGACCAGGTTCTGTTACCCAGAATCCTTTGCAAACCTCAAAATTTGGCTAAAAAAACACATTTTCCTCACATTTCGGTGAAAGAAAGTTCTGGAATCTGAGAGGAGCCACACATTTCCTTCCACCCAGCGTTCCCCCAAGTCTCCCAATAAAAATGATACCTCACTTGTGTGGGTAGGCCTAGAGCCCGCGACAGGAAATGCCCCAAAATACAACGTGGACACATCACAATTTTTGACAGAAAACAGAGGTGTTTTTTGCAAAGTGCCTACCTGTAGATTTTGGTCTCTAGCTCAGCCGGCACCTAGGGAATCCTACCAAACCTGTGCATTTTTGAAAACTAGAGACCGAGGAGAATCCAAGATGGGGTGACTTGTGGGGCTCTGACCAGGTTCTGTTACCCAGAATCCTTTGCAAACCTCAAAATTTGGCTAAAAAAACACATTTTCCTCACATTTCGGTGAAAGAAAGTTCTGGAATCTGAGAGGAGCCACACATTTCCTTCCACCCAGCGTTCCCCCAAGTCTCCCAATAAAAATGATACCTCACTTGTGTGGGTAGGCCTAGCGCCCACGACAGGAAATGCCCCAAAACGCAACGTGGACACATCACATTTTTTTTAAGAAAACAGAGGTGTTTTTAGCAAAGTGCCTAACTGTAGATTTTGGCCTCTAGCTCAGCCGGCACCTAGGGAAACCTACCAAACCTGTGCATTTCTGAAAACTAGAGACCTAGGGAAATTCAAGATGGGGTGACTTGTTGGGCTCTGACCAGGTTCTGTTACCCAGAATCCTTTGCAAACCTCAACATTTGGCTAACAAAACACATTTTCCTCACATTTTGGTGACAGAAAGTTCTGGAATCAGAGAGGAGCCACAAATTTCCTTCCACCCAGCGTACCCCCCTTCTCTCCCGATGAAAATGATACCTCACTTGCATGGGTAGGCCTAGCGCCCACGACAGGAAATGCCCCAAAACGCAACGTGGACAATTAAAATCTTTTGAAAGAAAGCAGAGGTGTTTTTTGCAAAGTGCCTACCTGTAGATTTTGGCCTCTAGCTCAGCCGGCACCTAGGTAAACCTACCAAACCTGTGCATTTTTTTAAACTAGAGACCTAGGGGAATCCAGGATGGGGTGACTTGTGGGGCTCTGACCAGGTTCTGTTACCCAGAATCCTTTGCAAATCTCAAATTTTGGCTAACAAAACACATTTTCCTCACATTTTGGTGACAGAAAGTTCTGGAATCAGAGAAGAGCCACAAATTTCCTTCCACCCAGCGTACCCCCCATGTCTCCCAATGAAAATGATACCTCACCACTTGTGTGGGTAGGCCTAGCGCCCGCGACAGGAAATGCCCCAAAACGCAACGTGGACTATTCACATTTTTTTAAAGAAAGCAGAGGTGTTTTTTGCAAAGTGCCTACCTGTAGATTTTGGCCTCTAGCTCAGCCGGCACCTAGGTAAACCTACCAAACCTGTCCATTTTTGAAAACTAGAGACCTAGGGGAATCCAAGATGGGGTGACTTGTGGGGCTCTGACCAGGTTCTGTTATCCAGATTCCTTTGCAAACCTCAAAATTTGGCTAACAAAACACATTTTCCTCACATTTCCATGACAGAAAGTTCTGGAATCTGAGAGGAGCCACAAATTCCCTTCCACCCAGCGTTCCCCCAAGTCTCCCAATAAAAATGATATCTCACTTGTGTGGGTAGGCCTAGCGCCCGCGACAGCAAATGCCCCAAAACACAACGTGGATACATCACATTTTTTGACGGAAAACAGAGGTGTTTTTTGCAAAGAGCCTACCTGGAGATTTTGGCCTCTAGCTCAGCCGGCACCTAGGGAAACCTACCAAACCTGTGCATTTTTTAAAACTAGAGACCTAGGGGAATGCAAGATTTGGTGACTTGTGGGGCTCTGACCAGGTTCTGTTACCCAGAATCCTTTGCAAACCTCAACATTTGGCTAAAAAAACAAATTTTCCTCACATTTCGGTGACAGAAAGTTCTGGAACCTGAGAGGAGCCACAAATTTCCTTCCACCTAGCGTTCCCCCAAGTCTCCCGATAAAAATGATACTTCACTTGTGTGGGTAGGCCTAGCGCCCGCGACAGGAAATGCCCCAAAACACAACGTGGACACATCACAATTTTTGACAGAAAACAGAGGTGTTTTTTGCAAAGTGCCTACCTGTAGATTTTGGTCTCTAGCTCCGCCGGCACCTAGGGAAACTTACCAAACCTGTGCATTTTTAAAAACTAGAGACCTAGGGAAATCCAACATGGGATGACTTGTGGGGCTCTGACCAGGTTCTGTTATCCAGAATCCTTTGCAAACCTCAAAATTTGGCTAGAAAACCACGTTTTCCTCACATATCGGTGACAGAAAGTTCTGGAATCTGAGAGGAGCCACAAATTTGCCTTCCACCCAGCGTTCCAACAAGTCTTCCGATAAAAAGGATACCTCACTTGTGTGGGTAGGCCTAGCGCCTGCGACAGGAAATGCCCCAAAACACAACGTGGACACATCACAATTTTTGACAGAAAACAGAGGTGTTTTTTACAAAGTGCCTACCTGTAGATTTTGGCCTCTAGCTCAGCTGGCACCTAGGGAAACCTACCAAACCTGTGCATTTTGAAAACTAGAGACCTAGGGTAATCCAAGATGGGGTGATTTGTGGGGCTCTGACCAGGTTCTGTTACCCAGAATCCTTTGCAAACCTCAACATTTGGCTAATAAAACACATTTTCCTCACATTTCGGTGACAGAAAGTTCTGGAATCTGAGAGGAGCCACAAATTTCCTTCCACCCAGCGTTCCCCCAAGTCTCCCGATAAAAATGATACCTCACTTGTGTGGGTAGGCCTAGCGCCCGCGACAGGAAATGCCCCAAAACACAACGTGGACACATCACAATTTTAGACAGAAAACAGAGGTGTTTTTTGCAAAGTGCCTACCTGTAGATTTTGGCCTCTAGCTCAGCCGGCACCTAGGGAATCCTACCAAACCTGTGCATTTTTGAAAACTATAGACCGAGGAGAATCCAAGATGGGGTGACTTGTGGGGCTCTGACCAGGTTCTGTTACCCAGAATCCTTTGCAAACCTCAAAATTTGGCTAAAAAAACACATTTTCCTCACATTTCGGTGAAAGAAAGTTCTGGAATCTGAGAGGAGCCACACATTTCCTTCCACCCAGCGTTCCCCCAAGTCTCCCAATAAAAATGATACCTCACTTGTGTGGGTAGGCCTAGAGCCCGCGACAGGAAATGCCCCAAAAGACAACGTGGACACATCACAATTTTTGACAGAAAACAGAGGTGTTTTTTGCAAAGTGCCTACCTGTAGATTTTGGTCTCTAGCTCAGCCGGCACCTAGGGAATCCTACCAAACCTGTGCATTTTTGAAAACTAGAGACCGAGGAGAATCCAAGATGGGGTGACTTGTGGGGCTCTGACCAGGTTCTGTTACCCAGAATCCTTTGCAAACCTCAAAATTTGGCTAAAAAAACACATTTTCCTCACATTTCGGTGACAGAATGTTCTGGAATCTGAGAGAAGCCACAAATTTGCCTTCCACCCAGCGTTCCCCCAAGTCTCCCGATAAAAAGGATACCTCACTTGTGTGGGTAGGCCTAGCGCCCGCGACAGGAAATGCCCCAAAACACAACATGGACACATCACATTTTTTGACAGAAAACAGAGGTGTTTTTTGCAAAGTGCCTACCTGCAGATTTTGGCCTCTAGCTCAGCCGGCACCTAGGGAATCCTACCAAATCTGTGCATTTTTGAAAACTAGAGACCTAGGGGAATCCAAGATGGGGTGACTTGTGGGGCTCTGACCAGGTTCTGTTACCCAGAATCCTTTGCGAACCTCAAAATTTTGCAAAAAAAACACATTTTCCTCACATTTCGGTGACAGAAAGTTCTGGAATCTGAGAGGAGCCACAAATTTCCTTCTACCCAGCGTTCCCCCAAGTCTCCTGATAAAAATGATACCTCACTTGTGTGGGTAGGCCTAGCGCCCGCGACAGAAAATGCCCCAAAACACAACGTGGACACATCACAATTTTAGACAGAAAACAGAGGTGTTTTTTGCAAAGTGCCTACCTGTAGATTTTGGCCTCTAGCTCAGCCGGCACCTAGGGAATCCTACCAAACCTGTGCATTTTTTAAAACTATAGACCGAGGAGAATCCAAGATGGGGTGACTTGTGGGGCTCTGACCAGGTTCTGTTACCCAGAATCCTTTGCAAACCTCAAAATTTGGCTAAAAAAACACATTTTCCTCACATTTCGGTGAAAGAAAGTTCTGGAATCTGAGAGGAGCCACACATTTCCTTCCACCCAGCGTTCCCCCAAGTCTCCCAATAAAAATGATACCTCACTTGTGTGGGTAGGCCTAGAGCCCGCGACAGGAAATGCCCCAAAAGACAACGTGGACACATCACAATTTTTGACAGAAAACAGAGGTGTTTTTTGCAAAGTGCCTACCTGTAGATTTTGGTCTCTAGCTCAGCCGGCACCTAGGGAATCCTACCAAACCTGTGCATTTTTGAAAACTAGAGACCGAGGAGAATCCAAGATGGGGTGACTTGTGGGGCTCTGACCAGGTTCTGTTACCCAGAATCCTTTGCAAACCTCAAAATTTGGCTAAAAAAACACATTTTCCTCACATTTCGGTGACAGAATGTTCTGGAATCTGAGAGAAGCCACAAATTTGCCTTCCACCCAGCGTTCCCCCAAGTCTCCCGATAAAAAGGATACCTCACTTGTGTGGGTAGGCCTAGCGCCCGCGACAGGAAATGCCCCAAAACACAACATGGACACATCACATTTTTTGACAGAAAACAGAGGTGTTTTTTGCAAAGTGCCTACCTGCAGATTTTGGCCTCTAGCTCAGCCGGCACCTAGGGAATCCTACCAAATCTGTGCATTTTTGAAAACTAGAGACCTAGGGGAATCCAAGATGGGGTGACTTGTGGGGCTCTGACCAGGTTCTGTTACCCAGAATCCTTTGCGAACCTCAAAATTTTGCAAAAAAAACACATTTTCCTCACATTTCGGTGACAGAAAGTTCTGGAATCTGAGAGGAGCCACAAATTTCCTTCTACCCAGCGTTCCCCCAAGTCTCCTGATAAAAATGATACCTCACTTGTGTGGGTAGGCCTAGCGCCCGCGACAGAAAATGCCCCAAAACACAACGTGGACACATCACAATTTTAGACAGAAAACAGAGGTGTTTTTTGCAAAGTGCCTACCTGTAGATTTTGGCCTCTAGCTCAGCCGGCACCTAGGGAATCCTACCAAACCTGTGCATTTTTGAAAACTATAGACCGAGGAGAATCCAAGATGGGGTGACTTGTGGGGCTCTGACCAGGTTCTGTTACCCAGAATCCTTTGCAAACCTCAAAATTTGGCTAAAAAAACACATTTTCCTCACATTTCGGTGAAAGAAAGTTCTGGAATCTGAGAGGAGCCACACATTTCCTTCCACCCAGCGTTCCCCCAAGTCTCCCAATAAAAATGATACCTCACTTGTGTGGGTAGGCCTAGAGCCCGCGACAGGAAATGCCCCAAAAGACAACGTGGACACATCACAATTTTTGACAGAAAACAGAGGTGTTTTTTGCAAAGTGCCTACCTGTAGATTTTGGTCTCTAGCTCAGCCGGCACCTAGGGAATCCTACCAAACCTGTGCATTTTTGAAAACTAGAGACCGAGGAGAATCCAAGATGGGGTGACTTGTGGGGCTCTGACCAGGTTCTGTTACCCAGAATCCTTTGCAAACCTCAAAATTTGGCTAAAAAAACACATTTTCCTCACATTTCGGTGACAGAATGTTCTGGAATCTGAGAGAAGCCACAAATTTGCCTTCCACCCAGCGTTCCCCCAAGTCTCCCGATAAAAAGGATACCTCACTTGTGTGGGTAGGCCTAGCGCCCGCGACAGGAAATGCCCCAAAACACAACATGGACACATCACATTTTTTGACAGAAAACAGAGGTGTTTTTTGCAAAGTGCCTACCTGCAGATTTTGGCCTCTAGCTCAGCCGGCACCTAGGGAATCCTACCAAATCTGTGCATTTTTGAAAACTAGAGACCTAGGGGAATCCAAGATGGGGTGACTTGTGGGGCTCTGACCAGGTTCTGTTACCCAGAATCCTTTGCGAACCTCAAAATTTTGCAAAAAAAACACATTTTCCTCACATTTCGGTGACAGAAAGTTCTGGAATCTGAGAGGAGCCACAAATTTCCTTCTACCCAGCGTTCCCCCAAGTCTCCTGATAAAAATGATACCTCACTTGTGTGGGTAGGCCTAGCGCCCGCGACAGAAAATGCCCCAAAACACAACGTGGACACATCACAATTTTTGACAGAAAACAGAGGTGTTTTTTGCAAACGTGCCTACCTGTAGATTTTGGTCTCTACCTCAGCCGGCACCTAGGGAAACCAACCAAACCTGTGCATTTTTGAAAACTAGAGACATAGGGAAATCCAAGATGGGATGACTTGTGGGGCTCTGACCAGGTTCTGTTATCCAGAATCCTTTGCAAACCTCAAAATGTGGCTAGAAAAACACGTTTTCCTCACATTTCGGCGGAAGAAAGTTCTGGAATCTGAGAGGAGCCACAAATATCCTTCCACCCAGCGTTCCCCCAAGTCTCCCAATAAAAATGATACCTCACTTGTGTGGGTAGGCCTAGCGCTCGAAACAGGAAATGCCCCAAAACACAACGTGGACACATCACAATTTTTGACAGAAAACAGAGGTGTTTTTTGCAAAGTGCCTACCTGGAGATTTTGGCCTCTAGCTCAGCCGGCACCTAGGGAAACCTACCAAACCTGTGCATTTTTTAAAACTAGAGACCTAGGGGAATCCAAGATGGGGTGACTTGTGGGGCTCTGACCAGGTTCTGTTACCCAGAATCCTTTGCAAACCTCAAAATTTGGCTAACAAAACACATTTTCCTCACATTTCGGTGACAGAAAGTTCTGGAATCAGAGAGGAACCACAAATTACCTTCCACCCAGCGTTCCCCCAAGTCTTCCGATAAAAATGATGCCTCACTTGTATGGGAAGGCCTAGCGCCCACGACAGAAAATGCCCCAAAACGCAACGTGGACACATCACATTTTTTTAAAGAAAACAGAGGTGTTTTTTGCAAACGTGCCTACCTGTAGATTTTGGTCTCTACCTCAGCCGGCACCTAGGGAAACCAACCAAACCTGTGCATTTTTGAAAACTAGAGACATAGGGAAATCCAAGATGGGATGACTTGTGGGGCTCTGACCAGGTTCTGTTACCCAGAATCCTTTGCAAACCTCAAAATTTGGCTAACAAAACACATTTTCCTCACATTTCGGTGAAAGAAAGTTCTGGAATCTGAGAGGAGCCACACATTTCCTTCCACCCAGCGTTCCCCCAAGTCTCCCAATAAAAATGATACCTCACTTGTGTGGGTAGGCCTAGAGCCCGCGACAGGAAATGCCCCAAAACACAACGTGGACACATCACAATTTTTGACAGAAAACAGAGGTGTTTTTTGCAAACGTGCCTACCTGTAGATTTTGGTCTCTACCTCAGCCGGCACCTAGGGAATCCTACCAAACCTGTGCATTTTTGAAAACTAGAGACCGAGGAGAATCCAAGATGGGGTGACTTGTGGGGCTCTGACCAGGTTCTGTTACCCAGAATCCTTTGCAAACCTCAAAATTTGGCTAAAAAAACAAATTTTCCTCACATTTCGGTGACAGAATGTTCTGGAATCTGAGAGAAGCCACAAATTTGCCTTCCACCCAGCGTTCCCCCAAGTCTCCCGATAAAAAGGATACCTCACTTGTGTGGGTAGGCCTAGCGCCAGCGACAGGAAATGCCCCAAAACACAACATGGACACATCACATTTTTTGACAGAAAACAGAGGTGTTTTTTGCAAAGTGCCTACCTGCAGATTTTGGCCTCTAGCTCAGCCGGCACCTAGGGAATCATACCAAATCTGTGCATTTTTGAAAACTAGAGACCTAGGGGAATCCAAGATGGGGTGACTTGTGGGGCTCTGACCAGGTTCTGTTACCCAGAATCCTTTGCGAACCTCAAAATTTTGCAAAAAAAAACACATTTTCCTCACATTTCAGTGACAGAAAGTTCTGGAATCTGAGAGGAGCCACAAATTTCCTTCTACCCAGCGTTCCCCCAAGTCTCCTGATAAAAATGATACCTCACTTGTGTGGGTAGGCCTAGCACCCGCGACAGAAAATGCCCCAAAACACAACGAGGACACATCACAATTTTTGACAGAAAACAGAGGTGTTTTTTGCAAACGTGCCTACCTGTAGATTTTGGTCTCTACCTCAGCCGGCACCTAGGGAAACCAACCAAACCTGTGCATTTTTGAAAACTAGAGACATAGGGAAATCCAAGATGGGATGACTTGTGGGGCTCTGACCAGGTTCTGTTATCCAGAATCCTTTGCAAACCTCAAAATGTGGCTAGAAAAACACGTTTTCCTCACATTTCGGCGGAAGAAAGTTCTGGAATCTGAGAGGAGCCACAAATATCCTTCCACCCAGCGTTCCCCCAAGTCTCCCAATAAAAATGATACCTCACTTGTGTGGGTAGGCCTAGCGCTCGAGACAGGAAATGCCCCAAAACACAACGTGGACACATCACAATTTTTGACAGAAAACAGAGGTGTTTTTTGCAAAGTGCCTACCTGGAGATTTTGGCCTCTAGCTCAGCCGGCACCTAGGGAAACCTACCAAACCTGTGCATTTTTTAAAACTAGAGACCTAGGGGAATCCAAGATGGGGTGACTTGTGGGGCTCTGACCAGGTTCTGTTACCCAGAATCCTTTGCAAACCTCAAAATTTGGCTAACAAAACACATTTTCCTCACATTTCGGTGACAGAAAGTTCTGGAATCAGAGAGGAACCACAAATTACCTTCCACCCAGCGTTCCCCCAAGTCTTCCGATAAAAATGATGCCTCACTTGTATGGGAAGGCCTAGCGCCCACGACAGGAAATGCCCCAAAACGCAACGTGGACAAATAAAATCTTTTGAAAGAAAGCAGAGGTGTTTTTTGCAAAGTGCCTACCTGTAGATTTTGGCCTCTAGCTCAGCCGGCACCTAGGTAAACCTACCAAACCTGTGCATTTTTTAAAACTAGAGACCTAGGGGAATCCAGGATGGGGTGACTTGTGGGGCTCTGACCAGGTTCTGTTACCCAGAATCCTTTGCAAATCTGAAATTTTGGCTAACAAAACACATTTTCCTCACATTTTGGTGACAGAAAGTTCTGGAATCAGAGAAGAGCCACAAATTTCCTTCCACCCAGCGTACCCCCCATGTCTCCCGATGAAAATGATACCTCACCACTTGTGTGGGTAGGCCTAGCGCCCGCGACAGGAAATGCCCCAAAACGCAACGTGGACACATCACATTTTTTTTAAGAAAACAGAGGTGTTTTTAGCAAAGTGCCTAACTGTAGATTTTGGCCTCTAGCTCAGCCGGCACCTAGGGAAACCTACCAAACCTGTGCATTTCTGAAAACTAGAGACCTAGGGAAATTCAAGATGGGGTGACTTGTTGGGCTCTGACCAGGTTCTGTTACCCAGAATCCTTTGCAAACCTCAACATTTGGCTAACAAAACACATTTTCCTCACATTTTGGTGACAGAAAGTTCTGGAATCAGAGAGGAGCCACAAATTTCCTTCCACCCAGCGTACCCCCCTTCTCTCCCGATGAAAATGATACCTCACTTGCATGGGTGGGCCTAGCGCCCACGACAGGAAATGCCCCAAAACGCAACGTGGACAAATAAAATCTTTTGAAAGAAAGCAGAGGTGTTTTTTGCAAAGTGCCTACCTGTAGATTTTGGCCTCTAGCTCAGCCGGCACCTAGGTAAACCTACCAAACCTGTGCATTTTTTAAAACTAGAGACCTAGGGGAATCCAGGATGGGGTGACTTGTGGGGCTCTGACCAGGTTCTGTTACCCAGAATCCTTTGCAAATCTGAAATTTTGGCTAACAAAACACATTTTCCTCACATTTTGGTGACAGAAAGTTCTGGAATCAGAGAAGAGCCACAAATTTCCTTCCACCCAGCGTACCCCCCATGTCTCCCGATGAAAATGATACCTCACCACTTGTGTGGGTAGGCCTAGCGCCCGCGACAGGAAATGCCCCAAAACGCAACGTGGACTATTCACATTTTTTTAAAGAAAGCAGAGGTGTTTTTTGCAAAGTGCCTACCTGTAGATTTTGGCCTCTAGCTCAGCCGGCACCTAGGTAAACCTACCAAACCTGTCCATTTTTGAAAACTAGAGACCTAGGGGAATCCAAGATGGGGTGACTTGTGGGGCTCTGACCAGGTTCTGTTATCCAGATTCCTTTGCAAACCTAAAAATTTGGCTAACAAAACACATTTTCCTCACATTTCCATGACAGAAAGTTCTGGAATCTGAGAGGAGCCACAAATTTCCTTCCACCCAGCGTTCCCCCAAGTCTCCCAATAAAAATGATATCTCACTTGTGTGGGTAGGCCTAGCGCTGCGACAGCAAATGCCCCAAAACACAACGTGGACACATCACATTTTTTGACGGAAAACAGAGGTGTTTTTTACAAAGAGCCTACCTGGAGATTTTGGCCTCTAGCTCAGCCGGCACCTAGGGAAACCTACCAAACCTGTGCATTTTTGAAAACTAGAGACCTAGGGGAATGCAAGATTTGGTGACTTGTGGGGCTCTGACCAGGTTCTGTTACCCAGAATCCTTTGCAAACCTCAACATTTGGCTAAAAAAACACATTTTCCTCACATTTCGGTGACAGAAAGTTCTGGAACCTGAGAGGAGCCACAAATTTCCTTCCACCTAGCGTTCCCCCAAGTCTCCCGATAAAAATGATACCTCACTTGTGTGGGTAGGCCTAGCGCCCGCAACAGGAAATGCCCCAAAACACAACGTGGACACATCACAATTTTTGACAGAAAACAGAGGTGTTTTTTGCAAAGTGCCTACCTGTAGATTTTGGTCTCTAGCTCCGCCGGCACCTAGGGAAACTTACCAAACCTGTGCATTTTTAAAAACTAGAGAACTAGGGAAATCCAACATGGGATGACTTGTGGGGCTCTGACCAGGTTCTGTTATCCAGAATCCTTTGCAAACCTCAAAATTTGGCTAGAAAACCACGTTTTCCTCACATATCGGTGACAGAAAGTTCTGGAATCTGAGAGGAGCCACAAATTTGCCTTCCACCCAGCGTTCCAACAAGTCTTCCGATAAAAAGGATACCTCACTTGTGTGGGTAGGCCTAGCGCCTGCGACAGGAAATGCCCCAAAACACAACGTGGACACATCACAATTTTTGACAGAAAACAGAGGTGTTTTTTACAAAGTGCCTACCTGTAGATTTTGGCCTCTAGCTCAGCTGGCACCTAGGGAAACCTACCAAACCTGTGCATTTTGAAAACTAGAGACCTAGGGTAATCCAAGATGGGGTGATTTGTGGAGCTCTGACCAGGTTATGTTACCCAGAATCCTTTGCAAACCTCAACATTTGGCTAAAAAAACACATTTTCCTCACATTTCGGTGACAGAAAGTTCTGGAACCTGAGAGGAGCCACAAATTTCCTTCCACCTAGCGTTCCCCCAAGTCTCCCGATAAAAATGATACCTCACTTGTGTGGGTAGGCCTAGCGCCCGCGACAGGAAATGCCCCAAAACACAACGTGGACACATCACAATTTTTGACAGAAAACAGAGGTGTTTTTTGCAAAGTGCCTACCTGTAGATTTTGGTCTCTAGCTCCGCCGGCACCTAGGGAAACTTACCAAACCTGTGCATTTTTAAAAACTAGAGACCTAGGGAAATCCAACATGGGATGACTTGTGGGGCTCTGACCAGGTTCTGTTATCCAGAATCCTTTGCAAACCTCAAAATTTGGCTAGAAAACCACGTTTTCCTCACATATCGGTGACAGAAAGTTCTGGAATCTGAGAGGAGCCACAAATTTGCCTTCCACCCAGCGTTCCAACAAGTCTTCCGATAAAAAGGATACCTCACTTGTGTGGGTAGGCCTAGCGCCTGCGACAGGAAATGCCCCAAAACACAACGTGGACACATCACAATTTTTGACAGAAAACAGAGGTGTTTTTTACAAAGTGCCTACCTGTAGATTTTGGCCTCTAGCTCAGCTGGCACCTAGGGAAACCTACCAAACCTGTGCATTTTGAAAACTAGAGACCTAGGGTAATCCAAGATGGGGTGATTTGTGGGGCTCTGACCAGGTTCTGTTACCCAGAATCCTTTGCAAACCTCAACATTTGGCTAAAAAAACACATTTTCCTCACATTTCGGTGACAGAAAGTTCTGGAATCTGAGAGGAGCCACAAATTTCCTTCCACCCAGCGTTCCCCCAAGTCTCCCGATAAAAATGATACCTCACTTGTGTGGGTAGGCCTAGCGCCCGCGACAGGAAATGCCCCAAAACACAACGTGGACACATCACAATTTTAGACAGAAAACAGAGGTGTTTTTTGCAAAGTGCCTACCTGTAGATTTTGGCCTCTAGCTCAGCCGGCACCTAGGGAATCCTACCAAACCTGTGCATTTTTGAAAACTAGAGACCGAGGAGAATCCAAGATGGGGTGACTTGTGGGGCTCTGACCAGGTTCTGTTACCCAGAATCCTTTGCAAACCTCAAAATTTGGCTAAAAAAACACATTTTCCTCACATTTCGGTGAAAGAAAGTTCTGGAATCTGAGAGGAGCCACACATTTCCTTCCACCCAGCGTTCCCCCAAGTCTCCCAATAAAAATGATACCTCACTTGTGTGGGTAGGCCTAGAGCCCGCGACAGGAAATGCCCCAAAACACAACGTGGACACATCACAATTTTTGACAGAAAACAGAGGTGTTTTTTGCAAAGTGCCTACCTGTAGATTTTGGTCTCTAGCTCAGCCGGCACCTAGGGAATCCTACCAAACCTGTGCATTTTTGAAAACTAGAGACCGAGGAGAATCCAAGATGGGGTGACTTGTGGGGCTCTGACCAGGTTCTGTTACCCAGAATCCTTTGCAAACCTCAAAATTTGGCTAAAAAAACACATTTTCCTCACATTTCGGTGAAAGAAAGTTCTGGAATCTGAGAGGAGCCACACATTTCCTTCCACCCAGCGTTCCCCCAAGTCTCCCAATAAAAATGATACCTCACTTGTGTGGGTAGGCCTAGAGCCCGTGACAGGAAATGCCCCAAAACACAACGTGGACACATCACAATTTTTGACAGAAAACAGAGGTGTTTTTTGCAAAGTGCCTACCTGTAGATTTTGGTCTCTAGCTCAGCCGGCACCTAGGGAAACCTACCAAACCTGTGCATTTTTGAAAACTAGAGACCTAGGGAAATCCAAGATGGGGTGACTTGTTGGGCTCTGACCAGGTTCTGTTATCCAGAATCCTTTGCAAACCTCAAAATTTGGCTAGAAAAACACGTTTTCCTCACATTTCGGTGACAGAATGTTCTGGAATCTGAGAGAAGCCACAAATTTGCCTTCCACCCAGCGTTCCCCCAAGTCTCCCGATAAAAAGGATACCTCACTTGTGTGGGTAGGCCTAGCGCCCGCGACAGGAAATGCCCCAAAACACAACATGGACACATCACATTTTTTGACAGAAAACAGAGGTGTTTTTTGCAAAGTGCCTACCTGCAGATTTTGGCCTCTAGCTCAGCCGGCACCTAGGGAATCCTACCATAACTGTGCATTTCTGAAAACTAGAGACCTAGGGGAATCCAAGATGGGGTGACTTGTGGGGCTCTGACCAGGTTCTGTTACCCAGAATCCTCTGCAAACCTTAAAAATGAGGCTTAAAAAACACATTTTCCTCACATTTCGGAGACAGAAAGTTCTAGAATCTGAGAGGAGCCACAAATTTCCTTCCACCCAGCGTTCCCCCAAGTCTCTCGATAAAAATGATACCTCACTTGTGTGGGTAGGCCTAGCGCCCGCGACAGGAAATGCCCCAAAACACAACGTGGACACATCACAATTTTTGACAGAAAACAGATGTGTTTTTTGCAAAGTGCCTACCTGTAGATTTTGGTCTCTAGCTCAGCCGGCACCTAGGGAAAACTACCAAACCTGTGCATTTTTGAAAACTAGAGACCTAGGGAAATCCAAGATGGGGTGACTTGTGGGGCTCTGACCAGGTTCTGTTATCCAGAATCCTTTGCAAACCTCAAAATTTGGCTAGAAAAACACGTTTTCCTCACATTTCGGTGACAGAATGTTCTGGAATCTGAGAGAAGCCACAAATTTGTCTCCCACCCAGCGTTCCCCCAAGTCTCCCGATAAAAAGGATACCTCATTTGTGTGCGTAGGCCTAGTGCCTGCGACAGGAAATGCCCCAAAACACAACGTGGACACATCACATTTTTTGACAGAAAGCAGAGGTGTTTTTTGCAAAGTGCCTACCTGCAGATTTTGACCTCTTGCTCAGCTGGCACCTATGGAATCCTACCATAACTGTGCATTTTTGAAAACTATTGACGTAGGGGAATCCAAGATGGGGTGACTTGTGGGGCTCTGATCAGGTTCTGTTACCCAGAATCCTCTGCAAACCTTAAAATGTGGCTAAAAAAACACATTTTCCTCACATTTCGTTGACAGAAAGTTCTGGAATCTGAGAGGAGCCAGAAATTTCCTTCCACTCAGCGTTCCCATAAGTCTCCCAATAAAAATGATACCTCACTTGTGTGGGTAGGCCTAGCGCCCGCGACAGCAAGTGCCCCAAAACACAACGTGGACACATCACATTTTTTTACAGAAAACAGAGGTGTTTTTTGCAAAGTGCCTACCTGGAGATTTTGGCCTCTAGCTCAGCCGGCACCTAGGGAATCCTACGAAACCTGTGCATTTTTTAAAACTAGAGACCTAGGGGAATCCAAGATGGGGTGACTTGTGGGGCTCTGACCAGGTTCTGTTACCCAGAATCCTTTGCAAACCTCAAATTTTGGCTAAAAAAACATGTTTTCCTCACATTTTGGTGACAGAAAGTTCTGGAATCAGAGAGGAGCCACAAATTTCCTTCCATCCAGCATACCCCCAAGTCTCCCAATAAAAATGATACCTCACTTGTGTGGGTATGCCTAGCGCCCACAACAGGAAATGCCCCAAAACGCAACATGGACAATTCACATTTTTTGAAAGAAAACAGAGGTGTTTTTTGCAAAGTGCCTACCTGTAAATTTTGGACTCTAGCTCAGCCGGCACCTAGGGAAACCTAAAAAACCTGTGCATTTTTTAAAACTAGAGACCTAGGGGAATCCAAGTTGGGGTGACTTGTGGGGCTCTGACCAGGTTCTGTTACCCAGAATCCTTTACAAACCTCAACATTTGGCTAACAAAACACATTTTCCTCACATTTTGGTGACAGAAAGTTCTGGAATCAGAGAGGAGGCACAAATTTCCTTCCACCCAGCGTACCCCTCATGTCTCCCGATGAAAATGATACCTCACCACTTGCGTGGGTAGGCCTATCGCCCGCGACAGGAAATGCCCCAAAACGCAACGTGGACAATTCACATTTTTTGACAGAAAACAGAGGAGTTATTTGCTAAGTGCCTACCTGTAGATTTTGGCCTCTAGCTCAGCCAGCACCTAGGGAAACCTACCAAACCTGTGCATTTTTTTAAACTAGAGACCTCGGGGAATCCACGATGGGGTGACCTTGGGGCTCTGACCAGGTTCTGTTACCCAGAATCCTCTGCAAACCTTAAAATGTGGCTAAAAAAACACATTTTCCTCACATTTCGGTGACAGAAAGTTCTGGAATCTGACAGGAGCCACAAATTTCCATCCACCCAGCGTTCCCATAAGTCTCCCAATAAAAATGATACCTCACTTGTGTGGGTAGGCCTAGTGACCGCGACAGCAAATGCCCCAAAACACAACGTGGACACATCACATTTTTTTACAGAAAACAGAGGTGTTTTTTGCAAAGTGCCTACCTGGAGATTTTGGCCTCTAGCTCAGCCGGCACATAGGGAATCCTACCAAACCTGTGCATTTTTGAAAACTAGAGACCTAGGGGAATCCAAGATGGGGTGACTTGTGGGGCTCTGACCAGGTTCTGTTACCCAGAATCCTTTGCAAACCTCAAATTTTGGCTAAAAAAACATGTTTTCCTCACATTTTGGTGACAGAAAGTTCTGGAATCAGAGAGGAGCCACAAATTTCCTTCCATCCAGCATACCCCCAAGTCTCCCAATAAAAATGATACCTCACTTGTGTGGGTAGGCCTAGCGCCCATGACAGGAAATGCCCCAAAACGCAACATGGACAATTCACATTTTTTGAAAGAAAACAGAGGTGTTTTTTGCAAAGTGCCTACCTGTAGATTTTGGCCTCTAGCTCAGCCGGCACCTAGGGAAACCAACCAAACTTGTGCATTTTTGAAAACTAGAGACCTAGGGGAATCCAAGATGGGGTGACTTGTGGGGCGCTGACCAGGTTCTGTTACCCAGAATCCTTTGCAAACCTCAACATTTGGCTAACAAAACACATTTTCCTCACATTTTGGTGACAGAAAGTTCTGGAATCAGAGAGGAGGCACAAATTTCCTTCCACCCAGCGTACCCCTCATGTCTCCCGATGAAAATGATACCTCACCGCTTGCGTGGGTAGGCCTAGCGCCCGCGAAAGGAAATGCCCCTAAACGCAACGTGGACAATTCACATTTTTTGACAGAAAACAGAGGAGTTATTTGCTAAGTGCCTACCTGTAGATTTTAGCCTCTAGCTCAGCCAGCACCTAGGGAAACCTACCAAACCTGTGCATTTTTGAAAACTAGAGACCTAGGGGAATCCAAGATGGGGTGACTTGTGGGGCTCTGACCAGGTTCTGTTACCCAGAATCCTTTGCAAACCTCAAAATTTTGCAAAAAAAACACATTTTCCTCACATTTCGGTGACAGAAAGTTCTGGAATCTGAGAGGAGCCACAAATTTCCTTCCACCCAGCGTTCCCCCAAGTCTCCTGATAAAAATGATACCTCACTTGTGTGGGTAGGCCTAGCGCCCGCGACAGAAAATGCCCCAAAACACAACGTGGACACATCACAATTTTTGACAGAAAACAGAGGTGTTTTTTGCAAAGTGCCTACCTGTAGATTTTGGTCTCTAGCTCAGCCGGCACCTAGGGAAACCTACCAAACCTGTGCATTTTTGAAAACTAGAGACATAGGGAAATCCAAGATGGGATGACTTGTGGGGCTCTGACCAGGTTCTGTTATCCAGAATCCTTTGCAAACCTCAAAATGGGGCTAGAAAAACACGTTTTCCTCACATTTTGGCGGAAGAAAGTTCTGGAATCTGAGAGGAGCCACAAATATCCTTCCACCCAGCGTTCCCCCAAGTCTCCCAATAAAAATGATACCTCACTTGTGTGGGTAGGCCTAGCGCTCGAGACAGGAAATGCCCCAAAACACAACGTGGACACATCACAATTTTTGACAGAAAACAGAGGTATTTTTTGCAAAGTGCCTACCTGGAGATTTTGGCCTCTAGCTCAGCCGGCACCTAGGGAAACCTACCAAACCTGTGCATTTTTTAAAACTAGAGACCTAGGGGAATCCAAGATGGGGTGACTTGTGGGGCTCTGACCAGGTTCTGTTACCCAGAATCCTTTGCAAACCTCAAAATTTGGCTAACAAAACACATTTTCCTCACATTTTGGTGACAGAAAGTTCTGGAATCAGAGAGGAGCCACAAATTTCCTTCCACCCAGCGTACCCCCCTTCTCTCCTGATGAAAATGATACCTCACTTGCATGGGTAGGCCTAGCGCCCACGACAGGAAATGCCCCAAAACGCAACGTGGACAATTAAAATCTTTTGAAAGAAAGCAGAGGTGTTTTTTGCAAAGTGCCTACCTGTAGATTTTGGCCTCTAGCTCAGCCGGCACCTAGGTAAACCTACCAAACCTGTGCATTTTTTAAAACTAGAGACCTAGTGGAATCCAGGATGGGGTGACTTGTGGGGCTCTGACCAGGTTCTGTTACCCAGAATCCTTTGCAAACCTCAAATTTTGGCTAACAAAACACATTTTCCTCACATTTTGGTGACAGAAAGTTCTGGAATCAGAGAAGAGCCACAAATTTCCTTCCACCCAGCGTACCCCCCATGTCTCCCGATGAAAATGATACCTCACCACTTGTGTGGGTAGGCCTAGCGCCCGCGACAGGAAATGCCCCAAAACGCAACGTGGACTATTCACATTTTTTTAAAGAAAGCAGAGGTGTTTTTTGCAAAGTGCCTACCTGTAGATTTTGGCCTCTAGCTCAGCCGGCACCTAGGTAAACCTACCAAACCTGTCCATTTTTGAAAATTAGAGACCTAGGGGAATCCAAGATGGGGTGACTTGTGGGGCTCTGACCAGGTTCTGTTATCCAGATTCCTTTGCAAACCTCAAAATTTGGCTAACAAAACACATTTTCCTCACATTTCCATGACAGAAAGTTCTGGAATCTGAGAGGAGCCACAAATTTCCTTCCACCCAGCGTTCCCCCAAGTCTCCCAATAAAAATGATATCTCACTTGTGTGGGTAGGCCTAGCGCCCGCGACAGCAAATGCCCCAAAACACAACGTGGACACATCACATTTTTTGACGGAAAACAGAGGTGTTTTTTGCAAAGAGCCTACCTGGAGATTTTGGCCTCTAGCTCAGCCGGCACCTAGGGAAACCTACCAAACCTGTGCATTTTTGAAAACTAGAGACCTAGGGGAATGCAAGATTTGGTGACTTGTGGGGCTCTGACCAGGTTCTGTTACCCAGAATCCTTTGCAAACCTCAACATTTGGCTAAAAAAACACATTTTCCTCACATTTCGGTGACAGAAAGTTCTGGAACCTGAGAGGAGCCACAAATTTCCTTCCACCTAGCGTTCCCCCAAGTCTCCCGATAAAAATGATACCTCACTTGTGTGGGTAGGCCTAGCGCCCGCGACAGGAAATGCCCCAAAACACAACGTGGACACATCACAATTTTTGACAGAAAACAGAGGTGTTTTTTGCAAAGTGCCTACCTGTAGATTTTGGTCTCTAGCTCCGCCGGCACCTAGGGAAACTTACCAAACCTGTGCATTTTTAAAAACTAGAGACCTAGGGAAATCCAACATGGGATGACTTGTGGGGCTCTGACCAGGTTCTGTTATCCAGAATCCTTTGCAAACCTCAAAATGTGGATAGAAAACCACGTTTTCCTCACATATCGGTGACAGAAAGTTCTGGAATCTGAGAGGAGCCACAAATTTGCCTTCCACCCAGCGTTCCAACAAGTCTTCCGATAAAAAGGATACCTCACTTGTGTGGGTAGGCCTAGCGCCTGCGACAGGAAATGCCCCAAAACACAACGTGGACACATCACAATTTTTGACAGAAAACAGAGGTGTTTTTTACAAAGTGCCTACCTGTAGATTTTGGCCTCTAGCTCAGCTGGCACCTAAGGAAACCCACCAAACCTGTGCATTTTGAAAACTAAAGACCTAGGGTAATCCAAGATGGGGTGATTTGTGGGGCTCTGACCAGGTTCTGTTACGCAGATTCCTTTGCAAACCTCAAAATTTGGCTAACAAAACACATTTTCCTCACATTTCGGTGACAGAAAGTTCTGTAATCTGAGAGGAGACACAAATTTCCTTCCACCCAGCGTTCCCTCAAGTCTCCCGATAAAAATGATACCTCACTTGTGTGGGTAGGCCTAGCGCCCGCGACAGGAAATGCCCCAAAACACAACGTGGACACTTCACAATTTTTGACAGAAAACAGAGGTGTTTTTTGCAAAGTGCCTACCTGTAGATTTTGGTCTCTAGCTCAGCCGGCACCTAGGGAAACCTACCAAACCTGTGCATTTTTAAAAACTAGAGACCTAGGGAAATCCAACATGGGATGACTTGTGGGGCTCTGACCAGGTTCTGTTACCCAGAATCCTCTGCAAACCTCAAAATGTGGCTAGAAAAACACGTTTTCCTCACATTTCGGTGGAAGAAAGTTCTGGAATCTGAGAGGAGCCACAAATATCCTTCCACCCAGCGTTCCCCCAAGTCTCCCAATAAAAATGATACCTCACTTGTGTGGGTAGGCCTAGCGCTCGAGACAGGAAATGCCCCAAAACACAACGTGGACACATCACAATTTTTGACAGAAAACAGAGGTGTTTTTTGCAAAGTGCCTACCTGTAGATTTTGGCCTCTAGCTCAGCCGGCACCTAGGGAAACCTACCAAACCTGTGCATTTTTTAAAACTAGAGACCTAGGGGAATCCAAGATGGGGTGACTTGTGGGGCTCTGACCAGGTTCTGTTACCCAGAATCCTTTGCAAACCTCAACATTTGGCTAAAAAAACACATTTTCCTCACATTTCGGTGACAGAAAGGTCTGGAATCTGAGAGGAGCCACAAATGTCCTTCCACCCAGCGTTCCCCCAAGTCTCCCGATAAAAATGATACCTCACTTGTGTGGGTAGGCCTAGCGCCCGGGACAGGAAATGCCCCAAAACACAACGTGGACACATCACAATTTTAGACAGAAAACAGAGGTGTTTTTTGCAAAGTGCCTACCTGTAGATTTTGGCCTCTAGCTCAGCCGGCACCTAGGGAATCCTACCAAACCTGTGCATTTTTGAAAACTAATGACCGAGGAGAATCCAAGATGGGGTGACTTGTGGGGCTCTGACCAGGTTCTGTTACCCAGAATCCTTTGCAAACCTCAAAATTTGGCTAAAAAAACACATTTTCCTCACATTTCGGTGAAAGAAAGTTCTGGAATCTGAGAGGAGCCACAAATTTCCTTCCACCCAGCGTTCCCCCAAGTCTCCCAATAAAAATGATACCTCACTTGTGTGGGTAGGCCTAGAGCCCGCGACAGGAAATGCCCCAAAACACAACGTGGACACATCACAATTTTTGACAGAAAACAGAGGTGTTTTTTGCAAAGTGCCTACCTGTAGATTTTGGTCTCTAGCTCAGCCGGCACCTAGGGAAACCTACCAAACCTGTGCATTTTTGAAAACTAGAGACCTAGGGAAATCCAAGATGGTGTGACTTGTGGGGCTCTGACCAGGTTCTGTTATCCAGAATCCTTTGCAAACCTCAAAATTTGGCTAGAAAAACACGTTTTCCTCACATTTCGGTGACAGAATGTTCTGGAATCTGAGAGAAGCCACAAATTTGCCTTCCACCCAGCGTTCCCCCAAGTCTCCCGATAAAAAGGATACGTCACTTGTGTGCGTAGGCCTTTCGCCTGCGACAGGAAATGCCCCAAAACACAACGTGGACACATCACATTTTTTGACAGAAAACAGAGGTGTTTTTTGCAAAGTGCCTCCCTGCAGATTTTGGCCTCTAGCTCAGCCGGCACCTAGGGAATCCTACCATAACTGTGCATTTTTGAAAACTAGTGACCTAGGGGAATCCAAGATGGGGTGACTTGTGGGGCTCTGACCAGGTTCTGTTACCCAGAATCCTCTGCAAACCTTAAAATGTGGCTTAAAAAACACATTTTCCTCACATTTCGGTGACAGAAAGTTCTAGAATCTGAGAGGAGCCACAAATTTCCTTCCACCCAGCGTTCCCATAAGTCTCCCAATAAAAATGATACCTCACTTGTGTGGGTAGGCCTAGCGCCCGCGACAGCAAATGCCCCAAAACACAACGTGGACACATCACAATTTTTGGCAGAAAACAGAGGTGTTTTTTGCAAAGTGCCTACCTGTAGATTTTGGTCTCTAGCTCAGCCGGCACCTAGGGAATCCTACCAAACCTGTGCATTTTTTAAAACTAGAGACCTAGGGGAATCCAAGATGGGATGACTTGTGGGGCTCTGACCAGGTTCTGTTACCCAGAATCCTTTGCAAACCTCAACATTTGGGTAAAAAAACACATTTTCCTCACATTTCGGTGACAGAAAGTTCTGTAATCTGAGAGGAGCCACAAATTTCCTTCCACCCAGCGTTCCCCCAAGTCTCCCGATAAAAATGATACCTCACTTGTGTGGGTAGGCCTAGCGCCCGCGACAGGAAATACCCCAAAACACAACGTGGACACATCACAATTTTTGACAGAAAACAGAGGTGTTTTTTGCAAAGTGCCTACCTGTAGAGTTTGGTCTCTAGCTCAGCCGGCACCTAGGGAAACCTACCAAACCTGTGCATTTTTGAAAACTAGAGACCTAGGGGAATCCAAGATGGGGTGACTTGTGGGGCTCTGACCAGATTCTGTTACCCAGAATCCTTTGCAAACCTCAACATTTGGCTAAAAAAACACATTTTCCTCACATTTCGGTGACAGAAAGTTCTGGAATCTGAGAGGAGCCACAAATTTCCTTCCACCCAGCGTTCCCCCAAGTCTCCCGATAAAAATGATACCTCACTTGTGTGGGTAGGCCTAGCGCCCGCAACAGGAAATGCCCCAAAACACAACGTGGACACATCACAATTTTTGACAGAAAACAGAGGTGTTTTTTGCAAAGTGCCTACCTGTAGATTTTGGTCTCTAGCTCAGCCGGCACCTAGGGAAACCTACCAAACCTGTGCATTTTTGAAAACTAGAGACCTAGGAAAATCCAAGATGGGGTGACTTGTGGGGCTCTGACCAGGTTCTGTTATCCAGAATCCTTTGCAAACCTCAAAATTTGGCTAGTAAAACACGTTTTCCTCACATTTCGGTGACAGAATGTTCTGGAATCTGAGAGAAGCCACAAATTTGCCTTCCACCCAGCGTTCCCCCAAGTCTCCCGATAAAAAAGATACCTCATTTGTGTGCGTAGGCCTAGCGCCTGCGACAGGAAATGCCCCAAAACACAACGTGGACACATCACATTTTTTGACAGAAAACAGAGGTGTTTTTTGCAAAGTGCCTACCTGCAGATTTTGGCCTCTAGCTCAGCCGGCACCTAGGGAATCCTACCATAACTGTGCATTTTTGAAAACTAGAGACGTAGGGGAATCCAAGATGGGGTGACTTGTGGGGCTCTGACCAGGTTCTATTACCAAGAATCCTCTGCAAACCTTAAAATGTGGCTAAAAAAACACATTTTCCTCACATTTCGGTGACAGAAAGTTCTGGAATCTGAGAGGAGCCAGAAATTTCCTTCCACTCAGAGTTCCCATAAGTCTCCCAATAAAAATGATACCTCACTTGTGTGGGTAAGCCTAGCGCCCGCGACAGCAAATGCCCCAAAACACAACGTGGACACATCACATTTTTTTACAGAAAACAGAGGTGTTTTTTGCAAAGTGCCTACCTGGAGATTTTGGCCTCTAGCTCAGCCGGCACCTAGGGAATCCTGTCAAACCTGTGCATTTTTTAAAACTAGAGACCTAGGGGAATCCAAGATGGGGTGACTTGTGGGGCTCTGACCAGGTTCTGTTACCCAGAATCCTTTGCAAACCTCAAATTTTGGCTAAAAAAACATGTTTTCCTCACATTTTGGTGACAGAAAGTTCTGGAATCAGAGAGGAGCCACAAATTTCCTTCCATCCAGCATACCCCCAAGTCTCCCAATAAAAATGATACCTCACTTGTGTGGGTAGGCCTAGCGCCCACGACAGGAAATGCCCCAAAACGCAACATGGACAATTCACATTTTTTGAAAGAAAACAGAGGTGTTTTTTGCAAAGTGCCTACCTGAAGATTTTGGCCTCTAGCTCAGCCGGCACCTAGGGAAACCTAAAAAACCTGTGCATTTTTTAAAACTAGAGACCTAGGGGAATCCAAGATGGGGTGACTTGTGGGGCTCTGACCAGGTTCTGTTACCCAGAATCCTTTGCAAACCTCAACATTTGGCTAACAAAACACATTTTCCTCACATTTTGGTGACAGAAAGTTCTGGAATCAGAGAGGAGGCACAAATTTCCTTCCACCCAGCGTACCCCTCATGTCTCCCGATGAAAATGATACCTCACCACTTGTGTGGGTAGGCCTAGCGCCTGCGACAGGAAATGCCCCAAAAAACAACGTGGACACATCAAATTTTTTGACAGAAAACAAAGCTGTTTTTTGCAAAGTGCCTACCTAAAGATTTTGGCCTCTAGCTCAGCCGGCACCTAGGGAATCCCACCAAACTTGTGCATTTTTGAAAACTAGAGACATAGGGGAATCCAAGATGGGGTGACTTGTGGGGCTCTGACCAGGTTCTGTTACCCAGAATCCTCTGCAAACCTCAAAATGTGGCTAGAAAAACACGTTTTCCTCACATTTCGGTGGAAGAAAGTTCTGGAATCTGAGAGGAGCCACAAATATCCTTCCACCCAGCGTTCCCCCAAGTCTCCCAATAAAAATGATACCTCACTTGTGTGGGTAGGCCTAGCGCTCGAGACAGGAAATGCCCCAAAACACAATGTGGACACATCACAATTTTTGACAGAAAACAGAGGTGTTTTTTGCAAAGTGCCTACCTGTAGATTTTGGCCTCTAGCTCAGCCGGCACCTAGGGAAACCTACCAAACCTGTGCATTTTTTAAAACTAGAGACCTAGGGGAATCCAAGATGGGGTGACTTGTGGGGCTCTGACCAGGTTCTGTTACCCAGAATCCTTTGCAAACCTCAACATTTGGCTAAAAAAACACATTTTCCTCACATTTCGGTGACAGAAAGGTCTGGAATCTGAGAGGAGCCACAAATGTCCTTCCACCCAGCGTTCCCCCAAGTCTCCCGATAAAAATGATACCTCACTTGTGTGGGTAGGCCTAGCGCCCGCGACAGGAAATGCCCCAAAACACAACGTGGACACATCACAATTTTAGACAGAAAACAGAGGTGTTTTTTGCAAAGTGCCTACCTGTAGATTTTGGCCTCTAGCTCAGCCGGCACCTAGGGAATCCTACCAAACCTGTGCATTTTTGAAAACTAATGACCGAGGAGAATCCAAGATGGGGTGACTTGTGGGGCTCTGACCAGGTTCTGTTACCCAGAATCCTTTGCAAACCTCAAAATTTGGCTAAAAAAACACATTTTCCTCACATTTCGGTGAAAGAAAGTTCTGGAATCTGAGAGGAGCCACAAATTTCCTTCCACCCAGCGTTCCCCCAAGTCTCCCAATAAAAATGATACCTCACTTGTGTGGGTAGGCCTAGAGCCCGCGACAGGAAATGCCCCAAAACACAACGTGGACACATCACAATTTTTGACAGAAAACAGAGGTGTTTTTTGCAAAGTGCCTACCTGTAGATTTTGGTCTCTAGCTCAGCCGGCACCTAGGGAAACCTACCAAACCTGTGCATTTTTGAAAACTAGAGACCTAGGGAAATCCAAGATGGTGTGACTTGTGGGGCTCTGACCAGGTTCTGTTATCCAGAATCCTTTGCAAACCTCAAAATTTGGCTAGAAAAACACGTTTTCCTCACATTTCGGTGACAGAATGTTCTGGAATCTGAGAGAAGCCACAAATTTGCCTTCCACCCAGCGTTCCCCCAAGTCTCCCGATAAAAAGGATACGTCACTTGTGTGCGTAGGCCTTTCGCCTGCGACAGGAAATGCCCCAAAACACAACGTGGACACATCACATTTTTTGACAGAAAACAGAGGTGTTTTTTGCAAAGTGCCTCCCTGCAGATTTTGGCCTCTAGCTCAGCCGGCACCTAGGGAATCCTACCATAACTGTGCATTTTTGAAAACTAGTGACCTAGGGGAATCCAAGATGGGGTGACTTGTGGGGCTCTGACCAGGTTCTGTTACCCAGAATCCTCTGCAAACCTTAAAATGTGGCTTAAAAAACACATTTTCCTCACATTTCGGTGACAGAAAGTTCTAGAATCTGAGAGGAGCCACAAATTTCCTTCCACCCAGCGTTCCCATAAGTCTCCCAATAAAAATGATACCTCACTTGTGTGGGTAGGCCTAGCGCCCGCGACAGCAAATGCCCCAAAACACAACGTGGACACATCACAATTTTTGGCAGAAAACAGAGGTGTTTTTTGCAAAGTGCCTACCTGTAGATTTTGGTCTCTAGCTCAGCCGGCACCTAGGGAATCCTACCAAACCTGTGCATTTTTTAAAACTAGAGACCTAGGGGAATCCAAGATGGGATGACTTGTGGGGCTCTGACCAGGTTCTGTTACCCAGAATCCTTTGCAAACCTCAACATTTGGGTAAAAAAACACATTTTCCTCACATTTCGGTGACAGAAAGTTCTGTAATCTGAGAGGAGCCACAAATTTCCTTCCACCCAGCGTTCCCCCAAGTCTCCCGATAAAAATGATACCTCACTTGTGTGGGTAGGCCTAGCGCCCGCGACAGGAAATACCCCAAAACACAACGTGGACACATCACAATTTTTGACAGAAAACAGAGGTGTTTTTTGCAAAGTGCCTACCTGTAGATTTTGGTCTCTAGCTCAGCCGGCACCTAGGGAAACCTACCAAACCTGTGCATTTTTGAAAACTAGAGACCTAGGGGAATCCAAGATGGGGTGACTTGTGGGGCTCTGACCAGATTCTGTTACCCAGAATCCTTTGCAAACCTCAACATTTGGCTAAAAAAACACATTTTCCTCACATTTCGGTGACAGAAAGTTCTGGAATCTGAGAGGAGCCACAAATTTCCTTCCACCCAGCGTTCCCCCAAGTCTCCCGATAAAAATGATACCTCACTTGTGTGGGTAGGCCTAGCGCCCGCAACAGGAAATGCCCCAAAACACAACGTGGACACATCACAATTTTTGACAGAAAACAGAGGTGTTTTTTGCAAAGTGCCTACCTGTAGATTTTGGTCTCTAGCTCAGCCGGCACCTAGGGAAACCTACCAAACCTGTGCATTTTTGAAAACTAGAGACCTAGGAAAATCCAAGATGGGGTGACTTGTGGGGCTCTGACCAGGTTCTGTTATCCAGAATCCTTTGCAAACCTCAAAATTTGGCTAGTAAAACACGTTTTCCTCACATTTCGGTGACAGAATGTTCTGGAATCTGAGAGAAGCCACAAATTTGCCTTCCACCCAGCGTTCCCCCAAGTCTCCCGATAAAAAAGATACCTCATTTGTGTGCGTAGGCCTAGCGCCTGCGACAGGAAATGCCCCAAAACACAACGTGGACACATCACATTTTTTGACAGAAAACAGAGGTGTTTTTTGCAAAGTGCCTACCTGCAGATTTTGGCCTCTAGCTCAGCCGGCACCTAGGGAATCCTACCATAACTGTGCATTTTTGAAAACTAGAGACGTAGGGGAATCCAAGATGGGGTGACTTGTGGGGCTCTGACCAGGTTCTATTACCAAGAATCCTCTGCAAACCTTAAAATGTGGCTAAAAAAACACATTTTCCTCACATTTCGGTGACAGAAAGTTCTGGAATCTGAGAGGAGCCAGAAATTTCCTTCCACTCAGAGTTCCCATAAGTCTCCCAATAAAAATGATACCTCACTTGTGTGGGTAAGCCTAGCGCCCGCGACAGCAAATGCCCCAAAACACAACGTGGACACATCACATTTTTTTACAGAAAACAGAGGTGTTTTTTGCAAAGTGCCTACCTGGAGATTTTGGCCTCTAGCTCAGCCGGCACCTAGGGAATCCTGTCAAACCTGTGCATTTTTTAAAACTAGAGACCTAGGGGAATCCAAGATGGGGTGACTTGTGGGGCTCTGACCAGGTTCTGTTACCCAGAATCCTTTGCAAACCTCAAATTTTGGCTAAAAAAACATGTTTTCCTCACATTTTGGTGACAGAAAGTTCTGGAATCAGAGAGGAGCCACAAATTTCCTTCCATCCAGCATACCCCCAAGTCTCCCAATAAAAATGATACCTCACTTGTGTGGGTAGGCCTAGCGCCCACGACAGGAAATGCCCCAAAACGCAACATGGACAATTCACATTTTTTGAAAGAAAACAGAGGTGTTTTTTGCAAAGTGCCTACCTGTAGATTTTGGCCTCTAGCTCAGCCGGCACCTAGGGAAACCTAAAAAACCTGTGCATTTTTTAAAACTAGAGACCTAGGGGAATCCAAGATGGGGAGACTTGTGGGGCTCTGACCAGGTTCTGTTACCCAGAATCCTTTGCAAACCTCAACATTTGGCTAACAAAACACATTTTCCTCACATTTTGGTGACAGAAAGTTCTGGAATCAGAGAGGAGGCACAAATTTCCTTCCACCCAGCGTACCCCTCATGTCTCCCGATGAAAATGATACCTCACCACTTGAGTGGGTAGGCCTAGCGCCTGCGACAGGAAATGCCCCAAAACACAACGTGGACACATCAAATTTTTTGACAGAAAACAAAGCTGTTTTTTGCAAAGTGCCTACCTAAAGATTTTGGCCTCTAGCTCAGCCGGCACCTAGGGAATCCCACCAAACTTGTGCATTTTTGAAAACTAGAGACGTAGGGGAATCCAAGATGGGGTGACTTGTGGGGCTCTGACCAGGTTCTGTTACCCAGAATCCTCTGCAAACCTCAAAATGTGGCTAGAAAAACACGTTTTCCTCACATTTCGGTGGAAGAAAGTTCTGGAATCTGAGAGGAGCCACAAATATCCTTCCACCCAGCGTTCCCCCAAGTCTCCCAATAAAAATGATACCTCACTTGTGTGGGTAGGCCTAGCGTTCGAGACAGGAAATGCCCCAAAACACAATGTGGACACATCACAATTTTTGACAGAAAACAGAGGTGTTTTTTGCAAAGTGCCTACCTGTAGATTTTGGCCTCTAGCTCAGCCGGCACCTAGTGAAACCTACCAAACCTGTGCATTTTCTTAAAACTAGAGACCTAGGGGAATCCAAGATGGGGTGACTTGTGGGGCTCTGACCAGGTTCTGTTACCCAGAATCCTTTGCAAACCTCAACATTTGGCTAAAAAAACACATTATCCTCACATTTCGGTGACAGAAAGTTCTGGAATCTGAGAGGAGCCACAAATTTCCATCCACCCAGCGTTCCCCCAAGTCTCCCGATAAAAATGATACCTCACTTGTGTGGGTAGGCCTAGCGCCCGCGACAGGAAATGCCCCAAAACACAACGTGGACACATCACAATTTTTGACAGAAAACAGAGGTGTTTTTTGAAAAGTGCCTACCTGTAGATTTTGGCCTCTAGTTCAGCCGGCACCTAGGGAATCCTACCAAACCTGTGCATTTTTGAAAACTAGAGACCGAGGGGAATCCGAGATGGGGTGACTTGTGGGGCTCTGACCAGGTTCTGTTACCCAGAATCCTTTGCAAACCTCAAAATTTGGCTAAAAAAACACATTTTCCTCACATTTCGGTGAAAGAAAGTTCTGGAATCTGAGAGGAGCCACACATTTACTTCCACCCAGCGTTTCCCCAAGTCTCCCAATAAAAATGATACCTCATTTGTGTGCGTAGGCCTAGCGCCTGCGACAGGAAATGCCCCAAAACACAACGTGGACACATCACATTTTTTGACAGAAAACAGAGGTGTTTTTTGCAAAGTGCCTACCTGCAGATTTTGGCCTCTAGCTCAGCCGGCACCTAGGGAATCCTACCATAACTGTGCATTTTTGAAAACTAGAGACGTAGGGGAATCCAAGATGGGGTGACTTGTGGGGCTCTGACCAGGTTCTGTTACCCAGAATCCTCTGCAAACCTTAAAATGTGGCTAAAAAAACACATTTTCCTCACATTTCGGTGACAGAAAGTTCTGGAATCTGAGAGGAGCCAGAAATTTCCTTCCACTCAGAGTTCCCATAAGTCTCCCAATAAAAATGATACCTCACTTGTGTGGGTAAGCCTAGCGCCCGCGACAGCAAATGCCCCAAAACACAACGTGGACACATCACATTTTTTTACAGAAAACAGAGGTGTTTTTTGCAAAGTGCCTACCTGGAGATTTTGGCCTCTAGCTCAGCCGGCACCTAGGGAATCCTGTCAAACCTGTGCATTTTTTAAAACTAGAGACCTAGGGGAATCCAAGATGGGGTGACTTGTGGGGCTCTGACCAGGTTCTGTTACCCAGAATCCTTTGCAAACCTCAAATTTTGGCTAAAAAAACATGTTTTCCTCACATTTTGGTGACAGAAAGTTCTGGAATCAGAGAGGAGCCACAAATTTCCTTCCATCCAGCATACCCCCAAGTCTCCCAATAAAAATGATACCTAACTTGTGTGGGTAGGCCTAGCGCCCACGACAGGAAATGCCCCAAAACGCAACATGGACAATTCACATTTTTTGAAAGAAAACAGAGGTGTTTTTTGCAAAGTGCCTACCTGAAGATTTTGGCCTCTAGCTCAGCCGGCACCTAGGGAAACCTAAAAAACCTGTGCATTTTTTAAAACTAGAGACCTAGGGGAATCCAAGATGGGGTGACTTGTGGGGCTCTGACCAGGTTCTGTTACCCAGAATCCTTTGCAAACCTCAACATTTGGCTAACAAAACACATTTTCCTCACATTTTGGTGACAGAAAGTTCTGGAATCAGAGAGGAGGCACAAATTTCCTTCCACCCAGCGTACCCCTCATGTCTCCCGATGAAAATGATACCTCACCACTTGTGTGGGTAGGCCTAGCGCCTGCGACAGGAAATGCCCCAAAACACAACGTGGACACATCAAATTTTTTGACAGAAAACAAAGCTGTTTTTTGCAAACTGCCTACCTAAAGATTTTGGCCTCTAGCTCAGCCGGCACCTAGGGAATCCCACCAAACTTGTGCATTTTTGAAAACTAGAGACGTAGGGGAATCCAAGATGGGGTGACTTGTGGGGCTCTGACCAGGTTCTGTTACCCAGAATCCTCTGCAAACCTCAAAATGTGGCTAGAAAAACACGTTTTCCTCACATTTCGGTGGAAGAAAGTTCTGGAATCTGAGAGGAGCCACAAATATCCTTCCACCCAGCGTTCCCCCAAGTCTCCCAATAAAAATGATACCTCACTTGTGTGGGTAGGCCTAGCGTTCGAGACAGGAAATGCCCCAAAACACAATGTGGACACATCACAATTTTTGACAGAAAACAGAGGTGTTTTTTGCAAAGTGCCTACCTGTAGATTTTGGCCTCTAGCTCAGCCGGCACCTAGTGAAACCTACCAAACCTGTGCATTTTCTTAAAACTAGAGACCTAGGGGAATCCAAGATGGGGTGACTTGTGGGGCTCTGACCAGGTTCTGTTACCCAGAATCCTTTGCAAACCTCAACATTTGGCTAAAAAAACACATTATCCTCACATTTCGGTGACAGAAAGTTCTGGAATCTGAGAGGAGCCACAAATTTCCATCCACCCAGCGTTCCCCCAAGTCTCCCGATAAAAATGATACCTCACTTGTGTGGGTAGGCCTAGCGCCCGCGACAGGAAATGCCCCAAAACACAACGTGGACACATCACAATTTTTGACAGAAAACAGAGGTGTTTTTTGCAAAGTGCCTACCTGTAGATTTTGGCCTCTAGTTCAGCCGGCACCTAGGGAATCCTACCAAACCTGTGCATTTTTGAAAACTAGAGACCGAGGGGAATCCGAGATGGGGTGACTTGTGGGGCTCTGACCAGGTTCTGTTACCCAGAATCCTTTGCAAACCTCAAAATTTGGCTAAAAAAACACATTTTCCTCACATTTCGGTGAAAGAAAGTTCTGGAATCTGAGAGGAGCCACACATTTACTTCCACCCAGCGTTTCCCCAAGTCTCCCAATAAAAATGATACCTCATTTGTGTGCGTAGGCCTAGCGCCTGCGACAGGAAATGCCCCAAAACACAACGTGGACACATCACATTTTTTGACAGAAAACAGAGGTGTTTTTTGCAAAGTGCCTACCTGCAGATTTTGGCCTCTAGCTCAGCCGGCACCTAGGGAATCCTACCATAACTGTGCATTTTTGAAAACTAGAGACGTAGGGGAATCCAAGATGGGGTGACTTGTGGGGCTCTGACCAGGTTCTGTTACCCAGAATCCTCTGCAAACCTTAAAATGTGGCTAAAAAAACACATTTTCCTCACATTTCGGTGACAGAAAGTTCTGGAATCTGAGAGGAGCCAGAAATTTCCTTCCACTCAGAGTTCCCATAAGTCTCCCAATAAAAATGATACCTCACTTGTGTGGGTAAGCCTAGCGCCCGCGACAGCAAATGCCCCAAAACACAACGTGGACACATCACATTTTTTTACAGAAAACAGAGGTGTTTTTTGCAAAGTGCCTACCTGGAGATTTTGGCCTCTAGCTCAGCCGGCACCTAGGGAATCCTGTCAAACCTGTGCATTTTTTAAAACTAGAGACCTAGGGGAATCCAAGATGGGGTGACTTGTGGGGCTCTGACCAGGTTCTGTTACCCAGAATCCTTTGCAAACCTCAAATTTTGGCTAAAAAAACATGTTTTCCTCACATTTTGGTGACAGAAAGTTCTGGAATCAGAGAGGAGCCACAAATTTCCTTCCATCCAGCATACCCCCAAGTCTCCCAATAAAAATGATACCTCACTTGTGTGGGTAGGCCTAGCGCCCACGACAGGAAATGCCCCAAAACGCAACATGGACAATTCACATTTTTTGAAAGAAAACAGAGGTGTTTTTTGCAAAGTGCCTACCTGAAGATTTTGGCCTCTAGCTCAGCCGGCACCTAGGGAAACCTAAAAAACCTGTGCATTTTTTAAAACTAGAGACCTAGGGGAATCCAAGATGGGGTGACTTGTGGGGCTCTGACCAGGTTCTGTTACCCAGAATCCTTTGCAAACCTCAACATTTGGCTAACAAAACACATTTTCCTCACATTTTGGTGACAGAAAGTTCTGGAATCAGAGAGGAGGCACAAATTTCCTTCCACCCAGCGTACCCCTCATGTCTCCCGATGAAAATGATACCTCACCACTTGTGTGGGTAGGCCTAGCGCCTGCGACAGGAAATGCCCCAAAAAACAACGTGGACACATCAAATTTTTTGACAGAAAACAAAGCTGTTTTTTGCAAAGTGCCTACCTAAAGATTTTGGCCTCTAGCTCAGCCGGCACCTAGGGAATCCCACCAAACTTGTGCATTTTTGAAAACTAGAGACATAGGGGAATCCAAGATGGGGTGACTTGTGGGGCTCTGACCAGGTTCTGTTACCCAGAATCCTCTGCAAACCTCAAAATGTGGCTAGAAAAACACGTTTTCCTCACATTTCGGTGGAAGAAAGTTCTGGAATCTGAGAGGAGCCACAAATATCCTTCCACCCAGCGTTCCCCCAAGTCTCCCAATAAAAATGATACCTCACTTGTGTGGGTAGGCCTAGCGCTCGAGACAGGAAATGCCCCAAAACACAATGTGGACACATCACAATTTTTGACAGAAAACAGAGGTGTTTTTTGCAAAATGCCTACCTGTAGATTTTGGCCTCTAGCTCAGCCGGCACCTAGTGAAACCTACCAAACCTGTGCATTTTCTTAAAACTAGAGACCTAGGGGAATCCAAGATGGGGTGACTTGTGGGGCTCTGACCAGGTTCTGTTACCCAGAATCCTTTGCAAACCTCAACATTTGGCTAAAAAAACACATTATCCTCACATTTCGGTGACAGAAAGTTCTGGAATCTGAGAGGAGCCACAAATTTCCATCCACCCAGCGTTCCCCCAAGTCTCCCGATAAAAATGATACCTCACTTGTGTGGGTAGGCCTAGCGCCCGCGACAGGAAATGCCCCAAAACACAACGTGGACACATCACAATTTTTGACAGAAAACAGAGGTGTTTTTTGCAAAGTGCCTACCTGTAGATTTTGGCCTCTAGTTCAGCCGGCACCTAGGGAATCCTACCAAACCTGTGCATTTTTGAAAACTAGAGACCGAGGGGAATCCAAGATGGGGTCACTTGTGGGGCTCTGACCAGGTTCTGTTACCCAGAATCCTTTGCAAACCTCAAAATTTGGCTAAAAAAACACATTTTCCTCACATTTCGGTGAAAGAAAGTTCTGGAATCTGAGAGGAGCCACACATTTCCTTCCACCCAGCGTTTCCCCAAGTCTCCCAATAAAAATGATACCTCAATTGTGTGGGTAGGCCTAGAGCCCGCGACAGGAAATGACACAAAACACAACGTGGACACATCACAATTTTTGACAGAAAACAGAGGTGTTTTTTGCAAAGTGCCTACCTGTAGATTTTGGCCTCTAGCTCAGCCGGCACCTAGGGAAACCTAACAAACCTGTGCATTTTTTAAAACTAGAGACCTAGGGGAATCCAAGATGGGGTGACTTGTGGGGCTCTGACCAGGTTCTGTTACCCAGAATCCTTTGCAAACCTCAACATTTGGCTAAAAAAACACATTTTCCTCACATTTCGGTGACAGAAAGTTCTGGAATCTGAGAGGAGCCACAAATTTCCTTCCACCCAGCGTTCCCCCAAGTCTCCCGATAAAAATGATACCTCACTTGTGTGGGTAGGCCTAGCGCCCGCGACAGGAAATGCCCCAAAACACAACGTGGACACATCACAATTTTAGACAGAAAACAGAGGTGTTTTTTGCAAAATGCCTACCTGTAGATTTTGGCCTCTAGCTCAGCCGGCACCTAGGGAATCCTACCAAACCTGTGCATTTTTGAAAACTAGAGACCGAGGAGAATCCAAGATGGGGTGACTTGTGGGGCTCTGACCAGGTTCTGTTAAGCAGAATCCTTTGCAAACCTCAACATTTGGCTAAAAAAACACATTTTCCTCACATTTCGGTGAAAGAAAGTTCTGGAATCTGAGAGGAGCCACACATTTCCTTCCATCCAGCGTTCCCCCAAGTCTCCCAATAAAAATGATACCTCACTTTTGTGGTTAGGCCTAGAGCCCGCGACAGGAAATGCCCCAAAACACAACGTGGACACATCACAATTTTTGACAGAAAACAGAGGTGTTTTTTGCAAAGTGCCTACCTGTAGATTTTGGTCTCTAGCTCAGCCGGCACCTAGGGAATCCTACCATAACTGTGCATTTTTGAAAACTAGAGACCTAGGGGAATCCAAGATGGGGTGACTTGTGGGGCTCTGACCAGGTTCTGTTACCCAGAATCCTCTGCAAACCTTAAAATGTGGCTTAAAAAACACATTTTCCTCACATTTCGGTGACAGAAAGTTCTAGAATCTGAGAGGAGCCACAAATTTCCTTCCACCCAGCGTTCCCATTAGTCTCCCAATAAAAATGATACCTCACTTGTGTGGGTAGGCCTAGCGCCCGCGACAGGAAATGCCCCAAAACACAACGTGGACACATCACAATTTTTGGCAGAAAACAGAGGTGTTTTTTGCAAAGTGCCTACCTATAGATTTTGGTCTCTAGCTCAGCCGGCACCTAGGGAATCCTACCAAACCTGTGCATTTTTGAAAACTAGAGACCTAGGGGAATCCAAGATGGGGTGACTTGTGGGGCTCTGACCAGGTTCTGTTACCCAGAATCCTTTGCAAACCTCAACATTTGGCTACAAAAAAACACATTTTCCTCACATTTCGGTGACAGAAAGTTCTGTAATCTGAGAGGAGCCACAAATTTCCTTCCACCCAGCATTCCCTCAAGTCTCCCGATAAAAATGATACCTCACTTGTGTGGGTAGGCTTAGCGCCCGCGACAGGAAATGCCCCAAAACACAACGTGGACACATCACAATTTTTGACAGAAAACAGAGGTGTTTTTGGCAAAGTGCCTACCTGTAGATTTTGGTCTCTAGCTCAGCCGGCACCTAGGGAAACCTACCAAACCTGTGCATTTTTGAAAACTAGAGACCTAGGGGAATCCAAGATGGGGTGACTTGTGGGGCTCTGACCAGGTTCTGTTACCCAGAATCCTTTGCAAACCTCAACATTTGGCTAAAAAAACACATTTTCCTCACATTTCGGTGACAGAAAGTTCTGGAATCTGAGAGGAGCCACAAATTTCCTTCCACCCAGCGTTCCCCCAAGTCTCCCGATAAAAATTATACCTCACTTGTGTGGGTAGGCCTAGCGCCCGCGACAGGAAGTGCCCCAAAACACAACGTGGACACATCACAATTTTTGACAGAAAACAGAGGTGTTTTTTGCAAAGTGCCTACCTGTAGATTTTGGTCTCTAGCTCAGCCGGCACCTAGGGAAACCTACCAAACCTGTGCATTTGTGAAAACTAGAGACCTAGGGAAATCCAAGATGGGGTGACTTGTGGGGCTCTGACCAGGTTCTGTTATCCAGAATCCTTTGCAAACCTCAAAATTTGGCTAGAAAAACACGTTTTCCTCACATTTCGGTGACCGAAAGTTCTGGAATCAGAGAGGAGCCACAAATTTCCTTCCATCCAGCATACCCCCAAGTCTCCCAATAAAAATGATACCTCACTTGTGTGGGTAGGCCTAGCGCCCACAACAGGAAATGCCCCAAAACGCAACATGGACAATTCACATTTTTTGAAAGAAAACAGAGGTGTTTTTTGCAAAGTGCCTACCTGTAGATTTTGGCCTCTAGCTCAGCCTGCACCTAGGGAAACCTACCAAACCTGTGCATTTTTTAAAACTAGAGACCTAGGGGAATCCAAGATGGGGTGACTTGTGGGGCTCTGACCAGGTTCTGTTACCCAGAATCCTTTGCAAACCTCAACATTTGGCTAACAAAACACATTTTCCTCACATTTTGGTGACAGAAAGTTCTGGAATCAGAGAGGAGGCACAAATTTCCTTCCACCCAGCGTACCCCTCATGTCTCCCAATGAAAATGATACCTCACCACTTGCGTGGGTAGGCCTAGTGCCCGCGACAGGAAATGCCCCAAAACGCAACGTGGACAATTCACATTTTTCGACAGAAAACAGAGGAGTTATTTGCTAAGTGCCCACCTGTAGACTTTGGCCTCTAGCTCAGCCAGCACCTAGGGAAACCTACCAAACCTGTGCATTTTTGAAAACTAGAGACCTAGGGGAATCCAAGATGGGGTGACTTGTGGGGCTCTGACCAGGTTCTGTTACCTAGAATCCTTTGCAAACCTCAAAATGTTGCAAAAAAAACACATTTTCCTCACATTTCAGTGAAATAAAGTTCTGGAATCTGAGAGGAGCCACAAATTTCCTTCCACCCAGCGTTCCCCCAAGTCTCCCAATAAAAATTATACCTTACTTGTGTGGGTAGGCCTAGCGCCCGCGACATGAAATGCCCCAAAACACAACGTGGACACATCACAATTTTTGACAGAAAACCGAGGAGTTTTTTGCAAAGTGTCACCTGTAGATTTTGGCCTCTAGCTAAGCCGGCACCTAGGGAAACCTACCAAACCTGTGCATTTTTGAAAACTAGAGACCTAGGGGAATCCAAGATGGGTGACTTGTGGGGCTCTGACCAGGTTCTGTTACCCAGAATCCTTTGCAAACCTCAAAATTTGGCTAGAAAAACAAGTTTTCCTCACATTTCGGTGACAGAATGTTCTGGAATCTGAGAGAAGCCACAAATTTGCCTTCCACCCAGCGTTCCACCAAGTCTCCCGATAAAAAGGATACCTCATTTGTGTGCGTAGGCCTAGCGCCTGCGACAGGAAATGCCCCAAAACACAACGTGGACACATCACATTTTTTTACAGAAAACAGAGGTGTTTTTTGCAAAGTGCCTACCTGCAGATTTTGGCCTCTAGCTCAGCCGGCACCTAGGGAATCCTACCATAACTGTGTATTTTTGAAAACTAGAGACGTAGGGGAATCCAAGATGGGGTGACTTGTGGGGCTCTGACCAGGTTCTGTTACCCAGAATCCTCTGCAAACCTTAAAATGTGGCTAAAAAAACACATTTTCCTCACATTTCGGTGACAGAAAGTTCTGGAATCTGAGAGGAGCCACAAATTTCCTTCCACCCAGCGTTCCCATAAGTCTCCCAATAAAAATGATACCTCACTTGTGTGGGTAGGCATAGCGCCCGCGACAGCAAATGCCCCAAAACACAACGTGGACACATCACATTTTTTTACAGAAAACAGAGGTGTTTTTTGCAAAGTGCCTACCTGTAGATTTTGGCCTCTAGCTCATCCGGCACCTAGGGAATCCTACCAAACCTGTACATTTTTGAAAACTAGAGACCTAGGGGAATCCAAGATGGGGTAACTTGTGGGGCTCTGACCAGGTTCTGTTACCCAGAATCCTTTGCAAACCTAAAAATTTGGCTAGAAAAACACGTTTTCCTCACATTTCGGTGACAGAAAGTTCTGGAATCTGGGAGGAGCCACAAATATCCTTCCACCCAGCGTTCCCCGAGTCTCCCAATAAAAATGATACCTCACTTGTGTGGGTAGGCAAAGCGCCCGCGACAGCAAATGCCCCAAAACACAACGTGGACACATCACATTTTTTTACAGAAAACAGAGGTGTTTTTTGCAAAGTGCCTACCTGGAGATTTTGGCCTCTAGCTCAGCCGGCACCTAGGGAATCCTACCAAACCTGTACATTTTTGAAAACTAGAGACCTAGGGGAATCCAAGATGGGGTGACTTGTGGGGCTCTGACCAGGTTCTGTTACCCAGAATCCTTTGCAAACCTAAAAATTTGGCTAGAAAAACACATTTTCCTCACATTTCGGTGACAGAAAGTTCTGGAATCTGGGAGGAGCCACAAATATCCTTCCACCCAGCATTCCCCGAGTCTCCCAATAAAAATGATACCTCACTTGTGTGGGTAGGACAAGCGCCCGCGACAGCAAATGCCCCAAAACACAACGTGGACACATCACATTTTTTTACAGAAAAGAGAGGTGTTTTTTGCAAAGTGCCTACCTGGAGATTTTGGCCTCTAGCTCAGCCTGCACCTAGGGAAACCTACCAAACCTGTGCATTTTTTAAAACTAGAGACCTAGGGGAATCCAAGATGGGGTGACTTGTGGGGCTCTGACCAGGTTCTGTTACCCAGAATCCTTTGCAAACCTCAACATTTGGCTAACAAAACACATTTTCCTCACATTTTGGTGACAGAAAGTTCTGGAAACAGAGAGGAGGCACAAATTTCCTTCCACCCAGCGTACCCCTCATGTCTCCCAATGAAAATGATACCTCACCACTTGCGTGGGTAGGCCTAGTGCCCGCGACAGGAAATGCCCCAAAACGCAACGTGGACAATTCACATTTTTCGACAGAAAACAGAGGAGTTATTTGCTAAGTGCCTACCTGTAGACTTTGGCCTCTAGCTCAGCCAGCACCTAGGGAAACCTACCAAACCTGTGCATTTTTGAAAACTAGAGACCTAGGGGAATCCAAGATGGGGTGACTTGTGGGGCTCTGACCAGGTTCTGTTACCTAGAATCCTTTGCAAACCTCAAAATTTTGCAAAAAAAACACATTTTCCTCACATTTCAGTGAAATAAAGTTCTGGAATCTGAGAGGAGCCACAAATTTCCTTCCACCCAGCGTTCCCCCAAGTCTCCCAATAAAAATTATACCTTACTTGTGTGGGTAGGCCTAGCGCCCGCGACATGAAATGCCCCAAAACACAACGTGGACACATCACAATTTTTGACAGAAAACCGAGGAGTTTTTTGCAAAGTGTCACCTGTAGATTTTGGCCTCTAGCTAAGCCGGCACCTAGGGAAATCTACCAAACCTGTGCATTTTTGAAAACTAGAGACCTAGGGGAATCCAAGATGGGTGACTTGTGGGGCTCTGACCAGGTTCTGTTACCCAGAATCCTTTGCAAACCTCAAAATTTGGCTAGAAAAACAAGTTTTCCTCACATTTCGGTGACAGAATGTTCTGGAATCTGAGAGAAGCCACAAATTTGCCTTCCACCCAGCGTTCCCCCAAGTCTCCCGATAAAAAGGATACCTCATTTGTGTGCGTAGGCCTAGCGCCTGCGACAGGAAATGCCCCAAAACACAACGTGGACACATCACATTTTTTTACAGAAAACAGAGGTGTTTTTTGCAAAGTGCCTACCTGCAGATTTTGGCCTCTAGCTCAGCCGGCACCTAGGGAATCCTACCATAACTGTGTATTTTTGAAAACTAGAGACGTAGGGGAATCCAAGATGGGGTGACTTGTGGGAGTCTGACCATGTTCTGTTACCCAGAATTCTCTGCAAACCTTAAAATGTGGCTAAAAAAACACATTTTCCTCACATTTCGGTGACAGAAAGTTCTGGAATCTGAGAGGAGCCACAAATATCCTTCCACCCAGCGTTCCCATAAGTCTCCCAATAAAAATGATACCTCACTTGTGTGGGTAGGCATAGCGCCCGCGACAGCAAATGCCCCAAAACACAACGTGGACACATCACATTTTTTTACAGAAAACAGAGGTGTTTTTTGCAAAGTGCCTACCTGTAGATTTTGGCCTCTAGCTCATCCGGCACCTAGGGAATCCTACCAAACCTGTACATTTTTGAAAACTAGAGACCTAGGGGAATCCAAGATGGGGTGACTTGTGGGGCTCTGACCAGGTTCTGTTACCCAGAATCCTTTGCAAACCTAAAAATTTGGCTAGAAAAACACATTTTCCTCACATTTCGGTGACAGAAAGTTCTGGAATCTGGGAGGAGCCACAAATATCCTTCAACCCAGCGTTCCCCGAGTCTCCCAATAAAAATGATACCTCACTTGTGTGGGTAGGACAAGCGCCCGCGACAGCAAATGCCCCAAAACACAACGTGGACACATCACATTTTTTTACAGAAAAGAGGTGTTTTTTGCAAAGTGCCTACCTGGAGATTTTGGCCTCTAGCTCAGCCGGCACCTAGGGAGTCCTACCAAACCTGTGCATTTTTTTAAACTAGAGACCTAGGGGAATCCAAGATGGGCTGACTTGTGGGGCTCTGACCAGGTTCTGTTACCCAGAATCCTTTGCAAACCTCAAAATTTGGCTAAAAAAACACATTTTCCTTACATTTCGGTGAAATAAAGTTCTGGAATCTGAGAGGAGCCACAAATTTCCTTCCACCCAGCGTTCCCATAAGTCTCCCAATAAAAATGATACCTCACTTGTGTGGGTAGGCCTAGCGCCCGCGACAGCAAATGCCCCAAAACACAACGTGGACACATCACATTTTTTTACAGAAAACAGAGGTGTTTTTTGCAAAGTGCCTACCTGGAGATTTTGGCCTCTAGCTCAGACGGCACATAGGGAATCCTACCAAACCTGTGCATTTTTTAAAACTAGAGACCTAGGGGAATCCAAGATGGGGTGACTTGTGGGGCTCTGACCAGGTTCTGTTACCCAGAATCCTTTGCAAACCTCAAAATTTGGCTAAAAAAACATGTTTTCCTCACATTTTGGTGACAGAAAGTTCTGGAATCTGAGAGGAGCCACAAATTTCCTTCCACCCAGCGTTCCCCCAAGTCTCCCAATAAAAATGATACCTCACTTGTGTGGGTAGGCCTAGCGCCCACGACAGGAAATGCCCCAAAACAGAACGTGGACACATCACATTTTTTGACAGAAAACAGAGCTGTTTTTTGCAAAGTGCCTACCTGTAGATTTTGGCCTCTAGCTCAGCCGGCACCTAGGGAATCCTACCAAACCTGTACATTTTTGAAAACTAGAGACCTAGGGGAATCCAAGATGGGGTGACTTGTGGGGCTCTGACCAGGTTCTGTTACCCAGAATCCTTTGCAAACCTCAAGATTTGGCTATAAAAACATGTTTTCCTCACATTTCGGCGACAGAAAGTTCTGGATTCTGGGAGGAGCCACAAATATCCTTCCACCCAGCGTTCCCCAAGTCTACCAATAAAAATGATACCTCACTTGTGTGGGTAGGCCAAGCGCCCACGACAGCAAATGCCCCAAAACACAAGGTGGACACATCACATTTTTTTACAGAAAACAGAGGTGTTTTTTTCAAAGTGCCTACCTGGAGATTTTGGCCTCTAGCTCAGCCGGCACCTAGGGAATCCTACCAAACCTGTGCATTTTTTAAAACTAGAGACCTAGGGGAATCCAAGATGGGGTGATTGTGGGGCTCTGACCAGGTTCTGTTACCCAGAATCCTTTGCAAACCTCAAAATTTGGCTAAAAAAACATGTTTTCCTCACATTTTGGTGACAGAAAGTTCTGGAATCTGAGAGGAGCCACAAATTTCCTTCCACCCAGCTTTTCCCCAAGTCTCCCAATAAAAATGATACCTCACTTGTGTGGGTAGGCCTAGCGCCCACGACAGGAAATGCCCCAAAACAGAACGTGGACACATCACATTTTTTGACAGAAAACAGAGCTGTTTTTTGCAAAGTGCCTACCTGTAGATTTTAGCCTCTAGCTCAGCCGGCACCTAGGGAATCCTACCAAACCTGTACATTTTTGAAAACTAGAGACCTAGGGGAATCCAAGATGGGGTGACTTGTGGGGCTCTGACCAGGTTCTGTTACCCAGAATCCTTTGCAAACCTCAAGATTTGGCTATAAAAACATGTTTTCCTCACATTTCGGCGACAGAAAGTTCTGGATTCTGGGAGGAGCCACAAATATCCTTCCACCCAGCGTTCCCCAAGTCTACCAATAAAAATGATACCTCACTTGTGTGGGTAGGCCTAGCGCCCGCGACAGCAAATGCCCCAAAACACAACGTGGACACATCACATTTTTTTACAGAAAACAGAGGTGTTTTTTGCAAAGTGCCTACCTGGAGATTTTGGCCTCTAGCTCAGACGGCACATAGGGAATCCTACCAAACCTGTGCATTTTTTAAAACTAGAGACCTAGGGGAATCCAAGATGGGGTGACTTGTGGGGCTCTGACCAGGTTCTGTTACCCAGAATCCTTTGCAAACCTCAAAATTTGGCTAGAAAAACACGTTTTCCTCACATCTCGGTGACAGAAAGTTCTGGAATCTGGGAGGAGCCACAAATATCCTTCCACCCAGCGTTCCCCAAGTCTCCCAATAAAAATGATACCTCACTTGTGTGGGTAGGCCAAGCGCCCGCGACAGCAAATGCCCCAAAACACAACGTGGACACATCACATTTTTTTACAGAAAACAGAGGTGTTTTTTGCAAAGTGCCTACCTGGAGATTTTGGCCTCTAGCTCAGCCGGCACCTAGGGAATCCTACCAAACCTGTGCATTTTTTAAAACTAGAGACCTAGGGGAATCCAAGATGGGGTGACTTGTGGGGCTCTGACCAGGTTCTGTTACCCAGAATCCTTTGCAAACCTCAAATTTTGGCTAAAAAAACATGTTTTCCTCACATTTTGGTGACAGAAAGTTCTGGAATCAGAGAGGAGCCACAAATTTCCCTCCATCCAGCATACCCCCAAGTCTCCCAATAAAAATGATATCTCACTTGTGTGGGTAGGCCTAGCGCCCACGACAGGAAATGCCCCAAAACAGAACGTGGACACATCACATTTTTTGACAGAAAACAGACCTGTTTTTTGCAAAGTGCCTACCTGTAGATTTTGGCCTCTAGCTCAGCCGGCACCTAGGGAATCCTACCAAACCTGTACATTTTTGAAAACTAGAGACCTAGGGGAATCCAAGATGGGGTGACTTGTGGGGCTCTGACCAGGTTTTGTTACCCAGAATCCTTTGCAAACCTCAAAATTTGGCTAGAAAAACACGTTTTCCTCACATTTCGGTGACAGAAAGTTCTGGAATCTGAGAGAAGTCACAAATGTCCTTCCACCCAGCGTTCCCCCAAGTCTCCCGATAAAAATGATACCTCACTTGTGTGGGTAGGCCTAGCACCCGCGACAGGAAATGCCCCAAAACACAATGTGGACACATCACATTTTTTGACAGAAAACAGAGGTGTTTTTTGCAAAGTGCCTACCTGTAGATTTTGGCCTCTAGCTCATCCGGCACCTAGGGAATCCTACCAAACCTGTACATTTTTGAAAACTAGAGACCTAGGGGAATCCAAGATGGGGTAACTTGTGGGGCTCTGACCAGGTTCTGTTACCCAGAATCCTTTGCAAACCTAAAAATGTGGCTAGAAAAACACGTTTTCCTCACATTTCGGTGACAGAAAGTTCTGGAATCTGGGAGGAGCCACAAATATCCTTCCACCCAGCGTTCCCCGAGTCTCCCAATAAAAATGATACCTCACTTGTGTGGGTAGGCAAAGCGCCCGCGACAGCAAATGCCCCAAAACACAACGTGGACACATCACATTTTTTTACAGAAAACAGAGGTGTTTTTTGCAAAGTGCCTACCTGGAGATTTTGGCCTCTAGCTCAGCCGGCACCTAGGGAATCCTACCAAACCTGTACATTTTTGAAAACTAGAGACCTAGGGGAATCCAAGATGGGGTGACTTGTGGGGCTCTGACCAGGTTCTGTTACCCAGAATCCTTTGCAAACCTCAAAATTTGGCTAAAAAAACATGTTTTCCTCACATTTCGGTGACAGAAAGTTCTGGAATCTGGGAGGAGCCACAAATATCCTTCAACCCAGCGTTCCCCGAGTCTCCCAATAAAAATGATACCTCACTTGTGTGGGTAGGACAAGCGCCCGCGACAGCAAATGCCCCAAAACACAACGTGGACACATCACATTTTTTTACAGAAAAGAGAGGTGTTTTTTGCAAAGTGCCTACCTGGAGATTTTGGCCTCTAGCTCAGCCGGCACCTAGGGAGTCCTACCAAACCTGTGCATTTTTTTAAACTAGAGACCTAGGGGAATCTAAGATGGGCTGACTTGTGGGGCTCTGACCAGGTTCTGTTACCCAGAATCCTTTGCAAACCTCAAAATTTGGCTAAAAAAACACATTTTCCTTACATTTCGGTGAAATAAAGTTCTGGAATCTGAGAGGAGCCACAAATTTCCTTCCACCCAGCGTTCCCATAAGTCTCCCAATAAAAATGATACCTCACTTGTGTGGGTAGGCCTAGCGCCCGCGACAGCAAATGCCCCAAAACACAACGTGGACACATCACATTTTTTTACAGAAAACAGAGGTGTTTTTTGCAAAGTGCCTACCTGGAGATTTTGGCCTCTAGCTCAGACGGCACATAGGGAATCCTACCAAACCTGTGCATTTTTTAAAACTAGAGACCTAGGGGAATCCAAGATGGGGTGACTTGTGGGGCTCTGACCAGGTTCTGTTACCCAGAATCCTTTGCAAACCTCAAAATTTGGCTAAAAAAACATGTTTTCCTCACATTTTGGTGACAGAAAGTTCTGGAATCTGAGAGGAGCCACAAATTTCCTTCCACCCAGCGTTCCCCCAAGTCTCCCAATAAAAATGATACCTCACTTGTGTGGGTAGGCCTAGCGCCCACGACAGGAAATGCCCCAAAACAGAACGTGGACACATCACATTTTTTGACAGAAAACAGAGCTGTTTTTTGCAAAGTGCCTACCTGTAGATTTTGGCCTCTAGCTCAGCCGGCACCTAGGGAATCCTACCAAACCTGTACATTTTTGAAAACTAGAGACCTAGGGGAATCCAAGATGGGGTGACTTGTGGGGCTCTGACCAGGTTCTGTTACCCAGAATCCTTTGCAAACCTCAAGATTTGGCTATAAAAACATGTTTTCCTCACATTTCGGCGACAGAAAGTTCTGGATTCTGGGAGGAGCCACAAATATCCTTCCACCCAGCGTTCCCCAAGTCTACCAATAAAAATGATACCTCACTTGTGTGGGTAGGCCAAGCGCCCACAACAGCAAATGCCCCAAAACACAAGGTGGACACATCACATTTTTTTACAGAAAACAGAGGTGTTTTTTTCAAAGTGCCTACCTGGAGATTTTGGCCTCTAGCTCAGCCGGCACCTAGGGAATCCTACCAAACCTGTGCATTTTTTAAAACTAGAGACCTAGGGGAATCCAAGATGGGGTGATTGTGGGGCTCTGACCAGGTTCTGTTACCCAGAATCCTTTGCAAACCTCAAAATTTGGCTAAAAAAACATGTTTTCCTCACATTTTGGTGACAGAAAGTTCTGGAATCTGAGAGGAGCCACAAATTTCCTTCCACCCAGCTTTTCCCCAAGTCTCCCAATAAAAATGATACCTCACTTGTGTGGGTAGGCCTAGCGCCCACGACAGGAAATGCCCCAAAACAGAACGTGGACACATCACATTTTTTGACAGAAAACAGAGCTGTTTTTTGCAAAGTGCCTACCTGTAGATTTTAGCCTCTAGCTCAGCCGGCACCTAGGGAATCCTACCAAACCTGTACATTTTTGAAAACTAGAGACCTAGGGGAATCCAAGATGGGGTGACTTGTGGGGCTCTGACCAGGTTCTGTTACCCAGAATCCTTTGCAAACCTCAAAATTTGGCTAGAAAAACACGTTTTCCTCACATCTCGGTGACAGAAAGTTCTGGAATCTGGGAGGAGCCACAAATATCCTTCCACCCAGCGTTCCCCAAGTCTCCCAATAAAAATGATACCTCACTTGTGTGGGTAGGCCAAGCGCCCGCGACAGCAAATGCCCCAAAACACAACGTGGACACATCACATTTTTTTACAGAAAACAGAGGTGTTTTTTGCAAAGTGCCATCCTGGAGATTTTGGCCTCTAGCTCAGCCGGCACCTAGGGAATCCTACCAAACCTGTGCATTTTTTAAAACTAGAGACCTAGGGGAATCCAAGATGGGGTGACTTGTGGGGCTCTGACCAGGTTCTGTTACCCAGAATCCTTTGCAAACCTCAAATTTTGGCTAAAAAAACATGTTTTCCTCACATTTTGGTGACAGAAAGTTCTGGAATCAGAGAGGAGCCACAAATTTCCCTCCATCCAGCATACCCCCAAGTCTCCCAATAAAAATGATATCTCACTTGTGTGGGTAGGCCTAGCGCCCACGACAGGAAATGCCCCAAAACAGAACGTGGACACATCACATTTTTTGACAGAAAACAGACCTGTTTTTTGCAAAGTGCCTACCTGTAGATTTTGGCCTCTAGCTCAGCCGGCACCTAGGGAATCCTACCAAACCTGTACATTTTTGAAAACTAGAGACCTAGGGGAATCCAAGATGGGGTGACTTGTGGGGCTCTGACCAGGTTTTGTTACCCAGAATCCTTTGCAAACCTCAAAATTTGGCTAGAAAAACACGTTTTCCTCACATTTCGGTGACAGAAAGTTCTGGAATCTGGGAGGAGCCACAAATATCCTTCCACCCAGCGTTCCCCAAGTCTCCCAATAAAAATGATACCTCACTTGTGTGGGTAGGCCAAGCGCCCGCGACAGCAAATGCCCCAAAACACAATGTGGACACATCACATTTTTTTACAGAAAACAGAGGTGTTTTTTGCAAAGTGCCTACCTGGAGATTTTGGCCTCTAGCTCAGCCGGCACCTAGGGAATCCTACCAAACCTGTGCATTTTTTAAAACTAGAGACCTAGGGGAATCCAAGATGGGGTGACTTGTGGGGCTCTGACCAGGTTCTGTTACCCAGAATCCTTTGCAAACCTCAACATTTGGCTAACAAAACACATTTTCCTCACATTTTGGTGACAGAAAGTTCTGGAATCAGAGAGAAGGCACAAATTTCCTTCCACCCAGCGTACCCCTCATGTCTCCCGATGAAAATGATACCTCACCACTTGCGTGGGTAGGCCTAGCGCCCGCGACAGGAAATGCCCCAAAACGCAATGTGGACAATTCACATTTTTTGACAGAAAACAGAGGAGTTATTTGCTAAGTGCCTACCTGTAGATTTTGGCCTCTAGCTCAGCCAGCACCTAGGGAAACCTACCAAACCTGTGCATTTATTAAAACTAGAGACCTAGGGGAATCCAAGATGGGGTGACTTGTGGGGCTCTGACCAGGTTCTGTTACCCAGAATTCTTTGCAAACCTCAAAATTTGGCTAAAAAAACATGTTTTCCTCACATTTTGGTGACAGAAAGTTCTGGAATCTGAGAGAAGCCACAAATTTCCTTCCACCCAGCGTTCCCCCAAGTCTCCCAATAAAAATGATACCTCACTTGTGTGGGTAGGCCTAGAGCCCACAACAGGAAATGCCCCAAAACAGAACGTGGACACATCACAATTTTTGACAGAAAACCGAGGAGTTTTTTGCAAAGTGTCACCTGTAGATTTTGGCCTCTAGCCAAGCCGGCACCTAGAGAAACCTACCAAACCTGTGCATTTTTGAAAACTAGAGACCTAGGGGAATCCATGATGGGGTGACTTGTGGGGCTCTGACCAGGTTCTGTTACCCAGAATACTTTGCAAACCTCAAAATTTGGCTAGAAAAACACGTTTTCCTCACATTTCGGTGACAGAAAGTTCTGGAATCTGGGAGGAGCCACAAATATCCTTCCATCCAGCATACCCCCAAGTCTCCCAATAAAAATGATACCTCACTTGTGTGGGTAGACCTAACGCCCACGACAGGAAATGCCCCAAAACGCAACATGGACAATTCACATTTTTTGAAAGAAAACAGAGGTGTTTTTTGCAAAGTGCCTACCTGGAGATTTTGGCCTCTAGCTCAGCCGGCACCTATGGAAACCTACCAAACCTGTGCATTTTTGAAAACTAGAGACCTAGGGTAATCCAAGATGGGGTGACTTGTGGGGCTCTGACCAGGTTCTGTTACCCAGAATCCTTTGCAAACCTCAAAATTTGGCAAAAAAAAAACATTTTCCTCACATTTCGGTGAAAGAAAGTTCTGGAATCTGAGAGGAGCCACAAATTTCCTTCCACCCAGCGTTCCCCCAAGTCTCCCAATAAAAATGATACCTCACTTGTGTGGGTAGGCCTAGCGCCCGCGACATGAAATGCCCCAAAATACAACGTGGACACATCACAATTTTTGACAGAAAACCGAGGAGTTTTTTGCAAAGTGTCACCTGTAGATTTTGTCCTCTAGCTAAGCCGGCACCTAGGGAAACCTACCAAACCTGTGCATTTTTGAAAACTAGAGACCTAAGGGAATTCAAGATGGGGTGACATGTGGTGCTCTGATCAGGTTCTGTTACCCTGAATCCTTTGCAAACCTCAAAATTTGGCTAGAAAAACACGTTTTCCTCACATTTCGGTGACAAAAAGTTCTGGAATCTGGGAGGAGCCACAAATTTCCTTCCACCCAGCGTTCCGCCAAGTCTCCCAATAAAAATGATACCTCACTTGTGTGGGTAGGCCTAGCGCCCGTGACAGGAAATGCCCCAAAACACAACGTGGACACATCACAATTTTTTACAGAAAACAGAGGTGTTTTTTGCAAAGTGCCTACCTGTAGATTTTGGCCTCTAGCTCAGCCGGCACCTAGGGAATCCTACCAAACCTGTGCATTTTTGAAAACTAGAGACCGAGGGGAATCCAAGATGGGGTAACTTGTGGGGCTCTGACCAGGTTCTGTTACCCAGAATCCTTTGCAAACCTAAAAATTTGGCTAGAAAAACACGTTTTCCTCACATTTCGGTGACAGAAAAATCTGGAATCTGGGAGGAGCCACAAATATCCTTCCACCCAGCGTTCCCCGAGTCTCCCAATAAAAATGATACCTCACTTGTGTGGGTAGGCAAAGCGCCCGCGACAGCAAATGCCCCAAAACACAACGTGGACACATCACATTTTTTTACAGAAAACAGAGGTGTTTTTTGCAAAGTGCCTACCTGGAGATTTTGGCCTCTAGCTCAGCCGGCACCTAGGGAATCCTACCAAACCTGTACATTTTTGAAAACTAGAGACCTAGGGGAATCCAAGATGAGGTGACTTGTGGGGCTCTGACCAGGTTCTGTTACCCAGAATCCTTTGCAAACCTAAAAATTTGGCTAGAAAAACACATTTTCCTCACATTTCGGTGACAGAAAGTTCTGGAATCTGGGAGGAGCCACAAATATCCTTCCACCCAGCGTTCCCCGAGTCTCCCAATAAAAATGATACCTCACTTGTGTGGGTAGGACAAGCGCCCGCGACAGCAAATGCCCCAAAACACAACGTGGACACATCACATTTTTTTACAGAAAAGAGAGGTGTTTTTTGCAAAGTGCCTACCTGGAGATTTTGGCCTCTAGCTCAGCCTGCACCTAGGGAAACCTACCAAACCTGTGCATTTTTTAAAACTAGAGACCTAGGGGAATCCAAGATGGGGTGACTTGTGGGGCTCTGACCAGGTTCTGTTACCCAGAATCCTTTGCAAACCTCAACATTTGGCTAACAAAACACATTTTCCTCACATTTTGGTGACAGAAAGTTCTGGAATCAGAGAGGAGGCACAAATTTCCTTCCACCCAGCGTACCCCTCATGTCTCCCAATGAAAATGATACCTCACCACTTGCGTGGGTAGGCCTAGTGCCCGCGACAGGAAATGCCCCAAAACGCAACATGGACAATTCACATTTTTCGACAGAAAACAGAGGAGTTATTTGCTAAGTGCCTACCTGTAGACTTTGGCCTCTAGCTCAGCCAGCACCTAGGGAAACCTACCAAACCTGTGCATTTTTGAAAACTAGAGACCTAGGGGAATCCAAGATGGGGTGACTTGTGGGGCTCTGACCAGGTTCTGTTACCTAGAATCCTTTGCAAACCTCAAAATTTTGCAAAAAAAACACATTTTCCTCACATTTCAGTGAAATAAAGTTCTGGAATCTGAGAGGAGCCACAAATTTCCTTCCACCCAGCGTTCCCCCAAGTCTCCCAATAAAAATTATACCTTACTTGTGTGGGTAGGCCTAGCGCCCGCGACATGAAATGCCCCAAAACACAACGTGGACACATCACAATTTTTGACAGAAAACCGAGGAGTTTTTTGCAAAGTGTCACCTGTAGATTTTGGCCTCTAGCTAAGCCGGCACCTACGGAAACCTACCAAACCTGTGCATTTTTGAAAACTAGAGACCTAGGGGAATCCAAGATGGGTGACTTGTGGGGCTCTGACCAGGTTCTGTTACCCAGAATCCTTTGCAAACCTCAAAATTTGGCTAGAAAAACAAGTTTTCCTCACATTTCGGTGACAGAATGTTCTGGAATCTGAGAGAAGCCACAAATTTGCCTTCCACCCAGCGTTCCCCCAAGTCTCCCGATAAAAAGGATACCTCATTTGTGTGCGTAGGCCTAGCGCCTGCGACAGGAAATGCCCCAAAACACAACGTGGACACATCACATTTTTTTACAGAAAACAGAGGTGTTTTTTGCAAAGTGCCTACCTGCAGATTTTGGCCTCTAGCTCAGCCGGCACCTAGGGAATCCTACCATAACTGTGTATTTTTGAAAACTAGAGACGTAGGGGAATCCAAGATGGGGTGACTTGTGGGGCTCTGACCAGGTTCTGTTACCCAGAATCCTCTGCAAACCTTAAAATGTGGCTAAAAAAACACATTTTCCTCACATTTCGGTGACAGAAAGTTCTGGAATCTGAGAGGAGCCACAAATTTCCTTCCACCCAGCGTTCCCATAAGTCTCCCAATAAAAATGATACCTCACTTGTGTGGGTAGGCATAGCGCCCGCGACAGCAAATGCCCCAAAACACAACGTGGACACATCACATTTTTTTACAGAAAACAGAGGTGTTTTTTGCAAAGTGCCTACCTGTAGATTTTGGCCTCTAGCTCATCCGGCACCTAGGGAATCCTACCAAACCTGTACACTTTTGAAAACTAGAGACCTAGGGGAATCCAAGATGGGGTAACTTGTGGGGCTCTGACCAGGTTCTGTTACCCAGAATCCTTTGCAAACCTAAAAATTTGGCTAGAAAAACACGTTTTCCTCACATTTCGGTGACAGAAAGTTCTGGAATCTGGGAGGAGCCACAAATATCCTTCCACCCAGCGTTCCCCGAGTCTCCCAATAAAAATGATACCTCACTTGTGTGGGTAGGCAAAGCGCCCGCGACAGCAAATGCCCCAAAACACAACGTGGACACATCACATTTTTTTACAGAAAACAGAGGTGTTTTTTGCAAAGTGCCTACCTGGAGATTTTGGCCTCTAGCTCAGCCGGCACCTAGGGAATCCTACCAAACCTGTACATTTTTGAAAACTAGAGACCTAGGGGAATCCAAGATGGGGTGACTTGTGGGGCTCTGACCAGGTTCTGTTACCCAGAATCCTTTGCAAACCTCAAAATTTGGCTAAAAAAACATGTTTTCCTCACATTTCGGTGACAGAAAGTTCTGGAATCTGGGAGGAGCCACAAATATCCTTCAACCCAGCGTTCCCCGAGTCTCCCAATAAAAATGATACCTCACTTGTGTGGGTAGGACAAGCGCCCGCGACAGCAAATGCCCCAAAACACAACGTGGACACATCACATTTTTTTACAGAAAAGAGAGGTGTTTTTTGCAAAGTGCCTACCTGGAGATTTTGGCCTCTAGCTCAGCCGGCACCTAGGGAGTCCTACCAAACCTGTGCATTTTTTTAAACTAGAGACCTAGGGGAATCTAAGATGGGCTGACTTGTGGGGCTCTGACCAGGTTCTGTTACCCAGAATCCTTTGCAAACCTCAAAATTTGGCTAAAAAAACACATTTTCCTTACATTTCGGTGAAATAAAGTTCTGGAATCTGAGAGGAGCCACAAATTTCCTTCCACCCAGCGTTCCCATAAGTCTCCCAATAAAAATGATACCTCACTTGTGTGGGTAGGCCTAGCGCCCGCGACAGCAAATGCCCCAAAACACAACGTGGACACATCACATTTTTTTACAGAAAACAGAGGTGTTTTTTGCAAAGTGCCTACCTGGAGATTTTGGCCTCTAGCTCAGACGGCACATAGGGAATCCTACCAAACCTGTGCATTTTTTAAAACTAGAGACCTAGGGGAATCCAAGATGGGGTGACTTGTGGGGCTCTGACCAGGTTCTGTTACCCAGAATCCTTTGCAAACCTCAAAATTTGGCTAAAAAAACATGTTTTCCTCACATTTTGGTGACAGAAAGTTCTGGAATCTGAGAGGAGCCACAAATTTCCTTCCACCCAGCGTTCCCCCAAGTCTCCCAATAAAAATGATACCTCACTTGTGTGGGTAGGCCTAGCGCCCACGACAGGAAATGCCCCAAAACAGAACGTGGACACATCACATTTTTTGACAGAAAACAGAGCTGTTTTTTGCAAAGTGCCTACCTGTAGATTTTGGCCTCTAGCTCAGCCGGCACCTAGGGAATCCTACCAAACCTGTACATTTTTGAAAACTAGAGACCTAGGGGAATCCAAGATGGGGTGACTTGTGGGGCTCTGACCAGGTTCTGTTACCCAGAATCCTTTGCAAACCTCAAGATTTGGCTATAAAAACATGTTTTCCTCACATTTCGGCGACAGAAAGTTCTGGATTCTGGGAGGAGCCACAAATATCCTTCCACCCAGCGTTCCCCAAGTCTACCAATAAAAATGATACCTCACTTGTGTGGGTAGGCCAAGCGCCCACGACAGCAAATGCCCCAAAACACAAGGTGGACACATCACATTTTTTTACAGAAAACAGAGGTGTTTTTTTCAAAGTGCCTACCTGGAGATTTTGGCCTCTAGCTCAGCCGGCACCTAGGGAATCCTACCAAACCTGTGCATTTTTTAAAACTAGAGACCTAGGGGAATCCAAGATGGGGTGATTGTGGGGCTCTGACCAGGTTCTGTTACCCAGAATCCTTTGCAAACCTCAAAATTTGGCTAAAAAAACATGTTTTCCTCACATTTTGGTGACAGAAAGTTCTGGAATCTGAGAGGAGCCACAAATTTCCTTCCACCCAGCTTTTCCCCAAGTCTCCCAATAAAAATGATACCTCACTTGTGTGGGTAGGCCTAGCGCCCACGACAGGAAATGCCCCAAAACAGAACGTGGACACATCACATTTTTTGACAGAAAACAGAGCTGTTTTTTGCAAAGTGCCTACCTGTAGATTTTAGCCTCTAGCTCAGCCGGCACCTAGGGAATCCTACCAAACCTGTACATTTTTGAAAACTAGAGAACTAGGGGAATCCAAGATGGGGTGACTTGTGGGGCTCTGACCAGGTTCTGTTACCCAGAATCCTTTGCAAACCTCAAAATTTGGCTAGAAAAACACGTTTTCCTCACATCTCGGTGACAGAAAGTTCTGGAATCTGGGAGGAGCCACAAATATCCTTCCACCCAGTGTTCCCCAAGTCTCCCAATAAAAATGATACCTCACTTGTGTGGGTAGGCCAAGCGCCCGCGACAGCAAATGCCCCAAAACACAACGTGGACACATCACATTTTTTTACAGAAAACAGAGGTGTTTTTTGCAAAGTGCCTACCTGGAGATTTTGGCCTCTAGCTCAGCCGGCACCTAGGGAATCCTACCAAACCTGTGCATTTTTTAAAACTAGAGACCTAGGGGAATCCAAGATGGGGTGACTTGTGGGGCTCTGACCAGGTTCTGTTACCCAGAATCCTTTGCAAACCTCAAATTTTGGCTAAAAAAACATGTTTTCCTCACATTTTGGTGACAGAAAGTTCTGGAATCAGAGAGGAGCCACAAATTTCCCTCCATCCAGCATACCCCCAAGTCTCCCAATAAAAATGATATCTCACTTGTGTGGGTAGGCCTAGCGCCCACGACAGGAAATGCCCCAAAACAGAACGTGGACACATCACATTTTTTGACAGAAAACAGACCTGTTTTTTGCAAAGTGCCTACCTGTAGATTTTGGCCTCTAGCTCAGCCGGCACCTAGGGAATCCTACCAAACCTGTACATTTTTTAAAACTAGAGACCTAGGGGAATCCAAGATGGGGTGACTTGTGGGGCTCTGACCAGGTTTTGTTACCCAGAATCCTTTGCAAACCTCAAAATTTGGCTAGAAAAACACGTTTTCCTCACATTTCGGTGACAGAAAGTTCTGGAATCTGGGAGGAGCCACAAATATCCTTCCACCCAGCGTTCCCCAAGTCTCCCAATAAAAATGATACCTCACTTGTGTGGGTAGGCCAAGCGCCCGCGACAGCAAATGCCCCAAAACACAATGTGGACACATCACATTTTTTTACAGAAAACAGAGGTGTTTTTTGCAAAGTGCCTACCTGGAGATTTTGGCCTCTAGCTCAGCCGGCACCTAGGGAGTCCTACCAAACCTGTGCATTTTTTTAAACTAGAGACCTAGGGGAATCTAAGATGGGCTGACTTGTGGGGCTCTGACCAGGTTCTGTTACCCAGAATCCTTTGCAAACCTCAAAATTTGGCTAAAAAAACACATTTTCCTTACATTTCGGTGAAATAAAGTTCTGGAATCTGAGAGGAGCCACAAATTTCCTTCCACCCAGCGTTCCCATAAGTCTCCCAATAAAAATGATACCTCACTTGTGTGGGTAGGCCTAGCGCCCGCGACAGCAAATGCCCCAAAACACAACGTGGACACATCACATTTTTTTACAGAAAACAGAGGTGTTTTTTGCAAAGTGCCTACCTGGAGATTTTGGCCTCTAGCTCAGACGGCACATAGGGAATCCTACCAAACCTGTGCATTTTTTAAAACTAGAGACCTAGGGGAATCCAAGATGGGGTGACTTGTGGGGCTCTGACCAGGTTCTGTTACCCAGAATCCTTTGCAAACCTCAAAATTTGGCTAAAAAAACATGTTTTCCTCACATTTTGGTGACAGAAAGTTCTGGAATCTGAGAGGAGCCACAAATTTCCTTCCACCCAGCGTTCCCCCAAGTCTCCCAATAAAAATGATACCTCACTTGTGTGGGTAGGCCTAGCGCCCACGACAGGAAATGCCCCAAAACAGAACGTGGACACATCACATTTTTTGACAGAAAACAGAGCTGTTTTTTGCAAAGTGCCTACCTGTAGATTTTGGCCTCTAGCTCAGCCGGCACCTAGGGAATCCTACCAAACCTGTACATTTTTGAAAACTAGAGACCTAGGGGAATCCAAGATGGGGTGACTTGTGGGGCTCTGACCAGGTTCTGTTACCCAGAATCCTTTGCAAACCTCAAGATTTGGCTATAAAAACATGTTTTCCTCACATTTCGGCGACAGAAAGTTCTGGATTCTGGGAGGAGCCACAAATATCCTTCCACCCAGCGTTCCCCAAGTCTACCAATAAAAATGATACCTCACTTGTGTGGGTAGGCCAAGCGCCCACGACAGCAAATGCCCCAAAACACAAGGTGGACACATCACATTTTTTTACAGAAAACAGAGGTGTTTTTTTCAAAGTGCCTACCTGGAGATTTTGGCCTCTAGCTCAGCCGGCACCTAGGGAATCCTACCAAACCTGTGCATTTTTTAAAACTAGAGACCTAGGGGAATCCAAGATGGGGTGATTGTGGGGCTCTGACCAGGTTCTGTTACCCAGAATCCTTTGCAAACCTCAAAATTTGGCTAAAAAAACATGTTTTCCTCACATTTTGGTGACAGAAAGTTCTGGAATCTGAGAGGAGCCACAAATTTCCTTCCACCCAGCTTTTCCCCAAGTCTCCCAATAAAAATGATACCTCACTTGTGAGGGTAGGCCTAGCGCCCACGACAGGAAATGCCCCAAAACAGAACGTGGACACATCACATTTTTTGACAGAAAACAGAGCTGTTTTTTGCAAAGTGCCTAACTGTAGATTTTAGCCTCTAGCTCAGCCGGCACCTAGGGAATCCTACCAAACCTGTACATTTTTGAAAACTAGAGAACTAGGGGAATCCAAGATGGGGTGACTTGTGGGGCTCTGACCAGGTTCTGTTACCCAGAATCCTTTGCAAACCTCAAAATTTGGCTAGAAAAACACGTTTTCCTCACATCTCGGTGACAGAAAGTTCTGGAATCTGGGAGGAGCCACAAATATCCTTCCACCCAGTGTTCCCCAAGTCTCCCAATAAAAATGATACCTCACTTGTGTGGGTAGGCCAAGCGCCCGCGACAGCAAATGCCCCAAAACACAACGTGGACACATCACATTTTTTTACAGAAAACAGAGGTGTTTTTTGCAAAGTGCCTACCTGGAGATTTTGGCCTCTAGCTCAGCCGGCACCTAGGGAATCCTACAAAACCTGTGCATTTTTTAAAACTAGAGACCTAGGGGAATCCAAGATGGGGTGACTTGTGGGGCTCTGACCAGGTTCTGTTACCCAGAATCCTTTGCAAACCTCAAATTTTGGCTAAAAAAACATGTTTTCCTCACATTTTGGTGACAGAAAGTTCTGGAATCAGAGAGGAGCCACAAATTTCCCTCCATCCAGCATACCCCCAAGTCTCCCAATAAAAATGATATCTCACTTGTGTGGGTAGGCCTAGCGCCCACGACAGGAAATGCCCCAAAACAGAACGTGGACACATCACATTTTTTGACAGAAAACAGACCTGTTTTTTGCAAAGTGCCTACCTGTAGATTTTGGCCTCTAGCTCAGCCGGCACCTAGGGAATCCTACCAAACCTGTACATTTTTTAAAACTAGAGACCTAGGGGAATCCAAGATGGGGTGACTTGTGGGGCTCTGACCAGGTTTTGTTACCCAGAATCCTTTGCAAACCTCAAAATTTGGCTAGAAAAACACGTTTTCCTCACATTTCGGTGACAGAAAGTTCTGGAATCTGGGAGGAGCCACAAAATATCCTTCCACCCAGCGTTCCCCAAGTCTCCCAATAAAAATGATACCTCACTTGTGTGGGTAGGCCAAGCGCCCGCGACAGCAAATGCCCCAAAACACAATGTGGACACATCACATTTTTTTACAGAAAACAGAGGTGTTTTTTGCAAAGTGCCTACCTGGAGATTTTGGCCTCTAGCTCAGCCGGCACCTAGGGAATCCTACCAAACCTGTGCATTTTTTAAAACTAGAGACCTAGGGGAATCCAAGATGGGGTGACTTGTGGGGCTCTGACCAGGTTCTGTTACCCAGAATCCTTTGCAAACCTCAACATTTGGCTAACAAAACACATTTTCCTCACATTTTGGTGACAGAAAGTTCTGGAATCAGAGAGAAGGCACAAATTTCCTTCCACCCAGCGTACCCCTCATGTCTCCCGATGAAAATGATACCTCACCACTTGCGTGGGTAGGCCTAGCGCCCGCGACAGGAAATGCCCCAAAACGCAATGTGGACAATTCACATTTTTTGACAGAAAACAGAGGAGTTATTTGCTAAGTGCCTACCTGTAGATTTTGGCCTCTAGCTCAGCCAGCACCTAGGGAAACCTACCAAACCTGTGCATTTATTAAAACTAGAGACCTAGGGGAATCCAAGATGGGGTGACTTGTGGGGCTCTGACCAGGTTCTGTTACCCAGAATTCTTTGCAAACCTCAAAATTTGGCTAAAAAAACATGTTTTCCTCACATTTTCGTGACAGAAAGTTCTAGAATCTGAGAGAAGCCACAAATTTCCTTCCACCCAGCGTTCCCCCAAGTCTCCCAATAAAAATGATACCTCACTTGTGTGGGTAGGCCTAGAGCCCACAACAGGAAATGCCCCAAAACAGAACGTGGACACATCACAATTTTTGACAGAAAACCGAGGAGTTTTTTGCAAAGTGTCACCTGTAGATTTTGGCCTCTAGCTAAGCCGGCACCTAGAGAAACCTACCAAACCTGTGCATTTTTGAAAACTAGAGACCTAGGGGAATCCATGATGGGGTGACTTGTGGGGCTCTGACCAGGTTCTGTTACCCAGAATACTTTGCAAACCTCAAAATTTGGCTAGAAAAACACGTTTTCCTCACATTTCGGTGACAGAAAGTTCTGGAATCTGGGAGGAGCCACAAATATCCTTCCATCCAGCATACCCCCAAGTCTCCCAATAAAAATGATACCTCACTTGTGTGGGTAGACCTAACGCCCACGACAGGAAATGCCCCAAAACGCAACATGGACAATTCACATTTTTTGAAAGAAAACAGAGGTGTTTTTTGCAAAGTGCCTACCTGGAGATTTTGGCCTCTAGCTCAGCCGGCACCTATGGAAACCTACCAAACCTGTGCATTTTTGAAAACTAGAGACCAAGGGGAATCCAGGATGGGGTGATTTGTGGGGCTCTGACCAGGTTCTGTTACCCAGATTCCTTTGCAAACCTCAGAATTTGGCTAACAAAACACATTTTCCTCACATTTCGGTGACAGAACGTTCTGGAATCTGAGAGAAGCCACAAATGTCCTTCCACCCAGCGTTCCCCCAAGTCTCCCGATAAAAATGATACCTCACTTGTGTGGGTAGGCCAAGCGCCCGCGACAGCAAATGCCCCAAAACACAATGTGGACACATCACATTTTTTTACAGAAAACAGAGGTGTTTTTTGCAAAGTGCCTACCTGGAGATTTTGGCTCTAGCTCAGCCGGCACCTAGGGAATCCTACCAAACCTGTGCATTTTTTAAAACTAGAGACCTAGGGGAATCCAAGATGGGGTGACTTGTGGGGCTCTGACCAGGTTCTGTTACCCAGAATCCTTTGCAAACCTCTAATTTTGGCTAAAAAAACATGCTTTCTTCAAATTTTGGTGACAGAAAGTTCTAGAATCAGAGAGGAGCCACACATTTCCCTCCATCCAGCATACCCCCAAGTCTCCCAATAAAAATGATACCTCACTTGTGTGGGTAGGCCTAGCGCCCACAACAGGAAATGCCCCAAAACGCAACATGGACAATTCAAATTTTTTGAAAGAAAACAGAGGTGTTTTTTGCAAAGTGCCTACCTGTAGATTTTGGCCTCTAGCTCAGCCGGCACCTAGGGAAACCTACCAAACCTGTGCATTTTTGAAAACTAGAGACCTAGGGGAATCCAAGATGGGGTGACTTGTGGGGCTCTGACCAGGTTCTGTTACCCAGAATCCTTTGCAAACCTCAACATTTGGCTAACAAAACACATTTTCCTCACATTTTGGTGACAGAAAGTTCTGGAATCAGAGAGGAGGCACAAATTTCCTTCCACCCAGCGTACCCCTCATGTCTCCCGATGAAAATGATACCTCACCACTTGCGTGGGTAGGCCTAGCGCCCGCGACAGGAAATGCCCCAAAACGCAATGTGGACAATTCACATTTTTTGACAGAAAACAGAGGAGTTATTTGCTAAGTGCCTACCTGTAGATTTTGGCCTCTAGCTCAGCCAGCACCTAGGGAAACCTACCAAACCTGTGCATTTATTAAAACTAGAGACCTAGGGGAATCCAAGATGGGGTGACTTGTGGGGCTCTGACCAGGTTCTGTTACCCAGAATTCTTTGCAAACCTCAAAATTTGGCTTAAAAAACACATTTTCCTCACATTTCGGTGAAAGAAAGTTCTGGAATCTGAGAGGAGCCACAAATTTCCTTCCACCCAGCGTTCCCATAAGTCTCCCAATAAAAATGATACCTCACTTGTGTGGGTAGGCCTAGCGCCCGCGACAGCAAATGCCCCAAAACACAATGTGGACACATCACATTTTTTTTACAGAAAACAGAGGTGTTTTTTGCAAAGTGCCTACCTGGAGATTTTGGCCTCTAGCTCAGCCGGCACCTAGGGAATCCTACCAAACCTGTGCATTTTTTAAAACTAGAGACCTAGGGGAATCCAAGATGGGGTGACTTGTGGGGCTCTGACCAGGTTCTGTTACCCAGAATTCTTTGCAAACCTCAAAATTTGGCTAAAAAAACATGTTTTCCTCACATTTCGGTGACAGAAAGTTCTGGAATCTGGGAGGAGCCACAAATATCCTTCCATCCAGCATACCCCCAAGTCTCCCAATAAAAATGATACCTCACTTGTGTGGGTAGACCTAACGCCCACGACAGGAAATGCCCCAAAACGCAACATGGACAATTCACATTTTTTGAAAGAAAACAGAGGTGTTTTTTGCAAAGTGCCTACCTGGAGATTTTGGCCTCTAGCTCAGCCGGCACCTAGGGAAACCTACCAAACCTGTGCATTTTTGAAAACTAGAGACCTAGGGGAATCCAGGATGGGGTGATTTGTGGGGCTCTGACCAGGTTCTGTTACCCAGATTCCTTTGCAAACCTCAGAATTTGGCTAACAAAACACATTTTCCTCACATTTCGGTGACAGAACGTTCTGGAATCTGAGAGAAGCCACAAATGTCCTTCCACCCAGCGTTCCCCCAAGTCTCCCGATAAAAATGATACCTCACTTGTGTGGGTAGGCCTAGCACCCGCGACAGGAAATGCACCAAAAACAACGTGGACACATCACATTTTTTGACAGAAAACAGAGGTGTTTTTTGCAAAGTGCCTACCTGGAGATTTTGGCCTCTAGCTCAGCCGGCACCTAGGGAAACCTACCAAACCTGTGCATTTTTGAAAACTAGAGACCTAGGGGAATCCAAGATGGGGTGACTTGTGGGGCTCTGACAATGTTCTGTTACCCAGAATCCTTTGCAAATCTCAACATTTGGCTAACAAAACACATTTTCCTCACATTTTGGTGACAGAAAGTTCTGGAATCAGAGAGGAGGCACAAATTTCCTTCCACCCAGCGTACCCCTCATATCTCCCGATGAAAATGATACCTCACCACTTGCGTGGGTAGGCCTAGCGCCCGCGACAGGAAATGCCCCAAAACGCAACGTGGACACATCACATTTTTTGACGGAAAACAGAGGTGTTTTTTGCAAAGTGCCTACCTGTAGATTTTGGCCTCTAGCTCAGCCAGCACCTAGGGAAACCTACCAAACCTGTGCATTTTTAAAAACTAGAGACCTAGGGGAATCCACGATGGGGTGACTTGTGGGGCTCTGACCAGGTTCTGTTACCCAGAATCCTCTGCAAACCTTAAAATGTGGCTAAAAAAACACATTTTCCTCACATTTCGGTGACAGAAAGTTCTGGAATCTGAGAGGAGCCACAAATTTCCTTCCACCCAGGGTTCCCATAAGTCTCCCAATAAAAATGATATCTCACTTGTGTGGGTAGGCCTAGCGCCCGCGACAGCAAATGCCCCAAAACACAACGTGGACACATCACATTTTTTTACAGAAAACAGAGCTGTTTTTTGCAAAGTGCCTACCTGTAGATTTTGGCCTCTAGCTCAGCCGGCACCTAGGGAATCCTACCAAACCTGTACATTTTTGAAAACTAGAGACCTAGGGGAATCCAAGATGGGGTGACTTGTGGGGCTCTGACCAGGTTCTGTTACCCAGAATCCTTTTCAAACCTCAAAATTTGGCTAAAAAAACATGTTTTCCTCACATTTTGGTGACAGAAAGTTCTGGAATCAGAGAGGAGCCACAAATTTCCCTCCATCCAGCATACCCCCAAGTCTCCCAATAAAAATGATACCTCACTTGTGTGGGTAGGCCTAGCGCCCACAACAGGAAATCCCCAAAACGCAACATGGACAATTCGAATTTTTTGAAAGAAAACAGAGGTGTTTTTTGCAAAGTGCCTACCTGTAGATTTTGGCCTCTAGCTCAGCCGGCACCTAGGGAAACCTACCAAACCTGTGCATTTTTGAAAACTAGAGACCTAGGGGAATCCAAGATGGGGTGACTTGTGGGGCTCTGACCAGGTTCTGTTACCCAGAATCCTTTGCAAACCTCAACATTTGGCTAACAAAACACATTTTCCTCACATTTTGGTGACAGAAAGTTCTGGAATCAGAGAGGAGGCACAAATTTCCTTCCACCCAGCGTACCCCTCATGTCTCCCGATAAAAATTATACCTCACCACTTGCGTGGGTAGGCCTAGCGCCCGCGACAGGAAATGCCCCAAAACGCAATGTGGACAATTCACATTTTTTGACAGAAAACAGAGGAGTTATTTGCTAAGTGCCTAACTGTAGATTTTGGCCTCTAGCTCAGCCAGCACCTAGGGAAACCTACCAAACCTGTGCTTTTTTGAAAACTAGAGACCTAGGGGAATCCAGGATGGGGTGATTTGTGGGGCTCTGACCAGGTTCTGTTACCCAGATTCCTTTGCAAAGCTCAAAATTTGGCAAAAAAAACACATTTTCCTCACATTTCGGTGACAGAAAGTTCTGGAATCTGAGAGAAGCCACAAATGTCCTTCCACCCAGCGTTCCCCCAAGTCTCCCGATAAAAATGATACCTCACTTGTGTGGGTAGGCCTAGCACCCGCGACAGGAAATGCCCCAAAACACAACGTGGACACATCACATTTTTTGACAGAAAACAGAGGTGTTTTTTGCAAAGTGCCTACCTGGAGATTTTGGCCTCTAGCTCAGCCGGCACCTAGGGAAACCTACCAAACCTGTGCATTTTTGAAAACTAGAGACCTAGGGGAATCCAAGATGGGGTGACTTGTGGGGCTCTGACAATGTTCTGTTACCCAGAATCCTTTGCAAATCTCAACATTTGGCTAACAAAACACATTTTCCTCACATTTTGGTGACAGAAAGTTCTGGAATCAGAGAGGAAGCACAAATTTCCTTCCACCCAGCGTACCCCTCATATCTCCCGATGAAAATGATACCTCACCACTTGCGTGGGTAGGCCTAGCGCCCGCGACAGGAAATGCCCCAAAACGCAACGTGGACACATCACATTTTTTGACGGAAAACAGATGTGTTTTTTGCAAAGTGCCTACCTGTAGATTTTGGCCTCTAGCTCATTCAGCACCTAGGGAAACCTACCAAACCTGTGCATTTTTAAAAACTAGAGACCTAGGGGAATCCACGATGGGGTGACTTGTGGGGCTCTGACCAGGTTCTGTTACCCAGAATCCTCTGCAAACCTTAAAATGTGGCTAAAAAAACACATTTTCCTCACATTTCGGTGACAGAAAGTTCTGGAATCTGAGAGGAGCCACAAATTTCCTTCCACCCAGGGTTCCCATAAGTCTCCCAATAAAAATGATATCTCACCTGTGTGGGTAGGCCTAGCGCCCGCGACAGCAAATGCCCCAAAACACAACGTGGACACATCACATTTTTTTACAGAAAACAGAGGTGTTTTTTGCAAAGTGCCTACCTGGAGATTTTGGCCTCTAGCTCAGCCGGCACCTAGGGAATCCTACCAAACCTGTGCATTTTTTAAAACTAGAGACCTAGGGGAATCCAAGATGGGGTGACTTGTGGGGCTCTGACCAGGTTCTGTAACCCAGAATCCTTTGCAAACCTCTAATTTTGGCTAAAAAAACATGTTTTCCTCACATTTTGGTGACAGAAAGTTCTGGAATCAGAGAGGAGCCACAAATTTCCTTCCATCCAGCATACCCCCAAGTCTCCCAATAAAAATGATACCTCACTTGTGTGGGTAGGCCTAGCGCCCACGACAGGAAATGCCCCAAAACGCAACATGGACAATTCAATTTTTTTTAAAGAAAACAGAGGTGTTTTTTGCAAAGTGCCTACCTGTAGATTTTGGCCTCTAGCTCAGCCGGCACCTAGGGAAACCTACCAAACCTGTGCATTTTTGAAAACTAGATACCTAGGGGAATCCAAGATGGGGTGACTTGTGGGGCTCTGACCAGGTTCTGTTACCCAGAATCCTTTGCAAACCTCAACATTTGGCTAACAAAACACATTTTCCTCACATTTTGGTGACAGAAAGTTCTGGAATCTGAGAGGAGGCACAAATTTCCTTCCACCCAGCGTACCCCTCATGTCTCCCGATGAAAATGATACCTCAACACTTGTGTGGGTAGGCCTAGCGCCCGCGCAGGAAATGCCCCAAAACGCAACGTGGACAATTCAAATTTTTGACAGAAAACAGAGGAGTTATTTGCTAAGTGCCTACCTGTAGACTTTGGCCTCTAGCTCAGCCAGCACCTAGGGAAACCTACCAAACCTGTGCATTTTTGAAAACTAGAGACCTAGGGGAATCCAAGATGGGGTGACTTGTGGGGCTCTGACCAGGTTCTGTTACCCAGAATCCTTTGCAAACCTCAAAATGTGGCAAAAAAAAAACATTTTCCTCACATTTCGTTGAAAGAAAGTTCTGGAATCTGAGAGGAGCCACAAATTTCCTTCCACCCAGCGTTCCCCAAAGTCGCCCAATAAAAATGATACCTCACTTGTGTGGGTAGGCCTAGCGCCCGCGACATGAAATGCCCCAAAACACAACGTGGACACATCACAATTTTTGACAGAAAACCGAGGAGTTTTTTGCAAAGTGTCACCTGTAGATTTTGGCCTCTAGCTAAGCCGGCACCTAGGGAAACCTACCAAACCTGTGCATTTTTGAAAACTAGAGACCTAAGGGAATTCAAGATGGGGTGACATGTGGGGCTCTGATCAGGTTCTGTTACCCAGAATCCTTTGCAAACCTCAAAATTTGGCTAGAAAAACACGTTTTCCTCACATTTCGGTGACAAAAAGTTCTGGAATCTGAGAGGAGCCACAAATTTCCTTCCACCCAGCGTTCCGCCAAGTCTCCCAATAAAAATGATACCTCACTTGTGTGGGTAGGCCTAGCGCCCGCGACAGGAAATGCCCCAAAACACAACGTGGACACATCACAATTTTTTACAGAAAACAGAGGTGTTTTTTGCAAAGTGCCTACCTGTAGATTTTGGCCTCTAGCTCAGCCGGCACCTAGGGAATCCTACCAAACCTGTGCATTTTTGAAAACTAGAGACCGAGGGGAATCCAAGATGGGGTGACTTGTGGGGCTCTGACCAGGTTCTGTTACCCAGAATCCTTTGCAAACCTCAAAATTTGGCTAAAAAACCACATTTTCCTCACATTTCGGTGAAAGAAAGTTCTGGAATCTGGGAGGAGCCACACATTTCCTTCCACCCAGCGTTCCCCCAAGTCTCCCAATAAAAATGATACCTCACTTGTGTGGGTAGGCCTAGCGCCCGCGACAGCAAATGCCCCAAAACACAACGTGGACACATCACATTTTTTTACAGAAAACAGAGGTGTTTTTTGCAAAGTGCCTACCTGGAGATTTTGGCTCTAGCTCAGCCGGCACCTAGGGAATCCTACCAAACCTGTGCATTTTTTAAAACTAGAGACCTAGGGGAATCCAAGATTGGGTGACTTGTGGGGCTCTGACCAGGTTCTGTTACCCAGAATCCTTTGCAAACCTCAAAATTTGGCATAAAAAACATGTTTTCCTCACATTTTGGTGACAGAAAGTTCTGGAATCTGAGAGGAGCTACAAATTTCCTTCCACCCAGCGTTCCCCCAAGTCTCCCAATAAAAATGATACCTCACTTGTGTGGGTAGGCCTAGCGCCCACGACAGGAAATGCCCCAAAATAGAACGTGGACATATCACATTTTTTGACAGAAAATAGAGCTGTTTTTTGCAAAGTGCCTACCTGTAGATTTTGGCCTCTAGCTCAGCCGGCACCTAGGGAATCCTACCAAACCTGTACATTTTTGAAAACTAGAGACCTAGGGGAATCCAAGATGGGGTGACTTGTGGGGCTCTGACCAGGTTCTGTTACCCAGAATCCTTTGGAAACCTCAAATTTTGGCTAAAAAAACATGTTTTCCTCACATTTTGGTGACAGAAAGTTCTGGAATCAGAGAGGAGCCACAAATTTCCCTCCATCCAGCATACCCCCAAGTCTCCCAATAAAAATGATACCTCACTTGTGTGGGTAGGCCTAGCGCCCACGACAGGAAATGCCCCAAAACGCAACATGGACAATTCACATTTTTTGAAAGAAAACAGAGGTGTTTTTTGCAAAGTGCCTACCTGTAGATTTTGGCCTCTAGCTCAGCCGGCACCTACGGAAACCTACCAAACCTGTGCATTTTTGAAAACTAGAGACCTAGGGGAATCCAAGATGGGGTGACTTGTGGGGCTCTGACCAGGTTCTGTTACCCAGAATCCTTTGCAAACCTCAAAATTTGGCAAAAAAAAAACATTTTCCTCACATTTCGGAGAAAGAAAGTTCTGGAATCTGAGAGGAGCCACAAATTTCCTTCCACCCAGCGTTCCCCAAAGTCTCCCAATAAAAATGATACCTCACTTGTGTGGGTAGGCCTAGCGCCCGCGACATGAAATGCCCCAAAACACAACGTGGACACATCACAATTTTTGACAGAAAACCGAGGAGTATTTTGCAAAGTGTCACCTGTAGATTTTGGCCTCTAGCTAAGCCGGCACCTAGGGAAACCTACCAAACCTGTACATTTTTGAAAACTAGAGACCTAAGGGAATTCAAGATGGGGTGACATGTGGGTCTCTGATCAGGTTCTGTTACCCAGAATCCTTTGCAAACCTCAAAATTTGGCTAGAAAAACACGTTTTCCTCACATTTCGGTGACAAAAAGTTCTGGAATCTGAGAGGAGCCACAAATTTCCTTCCACCCAGCGTTCCGTCAAGTCTCCCAATAAAAATGATACCTCACTTGTGTGGGTAGGCCTAGCGCCCGCGACAGGAAATGCCCCAAAACACAACGTGGACACATCACAATTTTTTACAGAAAACAGAGGTGTTTTTTGCAAAGTGCCTACCTGTAGATTTTGGCCTCTAGCTCAGCCGGCACCTAGGGAATCCTACCAAACCTGTGCATTTTTGAAAACTAGAGACCGAGGGGAATCCAAGATGGGGTGACTTGTGGGGCTCTGACCAGGTTCTGTTACCCAGAATCCTTTGCAAACCTCAAAATTTGGCTAAAAAAACAAATTTTCCTCACATTTCAGTGAAAGAAAGTTCTGGAATCTGGGAGGAGCCACACATTTCCTTCCACCCAGCGTTCCCCCAAGTCTCCCAATAAAAATGATACCTCACTTGTGTGGGTAGGCCTAGCGCCCGCGACAGCAAATGCCCCAAAACACAACGTGGACACATCACATTTTTTTACAGAAAACAGAGGTGTTTTTTGCAAAGTGCCTACCTGGAGATTTTGGCTCTAGCTCAGCGGGCACCTAGGGAATCCTACTAAACCTGTGCATTTTTTAAAACTAGAGACCTAGGGGAATCCAAGATTGGGTGACTTGTGGGGCTCTGACCAGGTTCTGTTACCCAGAATCCTTTGCAAACCTCAAAATTTGGCTAAAAAAACATGTTTTCCTCACATTTTGGTGACAGAAAGTTCTGGAATCTGAGAGGAGCCACAAATTTCCTTCCACCCAGCGTTCCCCCAAGTCTCCCAATAAAAATGATACCTCACTTGTGTGGGTAGGCCTAGCGCCCACGACAGGAAATGCCCCAAAATAGAACGTGGACATATCACATTTTTTGACAGAAAACAGAGCTGTTTTTTGCAAAGTGCCTACCTGTAGATTTTGGCCTCTAGCTCAGCCGGCACCTAGGGAATCCTACCAAACCTGTACATTTTTGAAAACTAGAGACCTAGGGGAATCCAAGATGGGGTGACTTGTGGGGCTCTGACCAGGTTCTGTTACCCAGAATCCTTTGGAAACCTCAAATTTTGGCTAAAAAAACATGTTTTCCTCACATTTTGGTGACAGAAAGTTCTGGAATCAGAGAGGAGCCACAAATTTCCCTCCATCCAGCATACCCCCAAGTCTCCCAATAAAAATGATACCTCACTTGTGTGGGTAGGCCTAGCGCCCACGACAGGAAATGCCCCAAAACGCAACATGGACAATTCACATTTTTTTAAAGAAAACAGAGGTGTTTTTTGCAAAGTGCCTACCTGTAGATTTTGGCCTCTAGCTCAGCCGGCACCTACGGAAACCTACCAAACCTGTGCATTTTTGAAAACTAGAGACCTAGGGGAATCCAAGATGGGGTGACTTGTGGGGCTCTGACCAGGTTCTGTTACCCAGAATCCTTTGCAAACCTCAAAATTTGGCAAAAAAAAAACATTTTCCTCACATTTCGGAGAAAGAAAGTTCTGGAATCTGAGAGGAGCCACAAATTTCCTTCCACCCAGCGTTCCCCAAAGTCTCCCAATAAAAATGATACCTCACTTGTGTGGGTAGGCCTAGCGCCCGCGACATGAAATGCTCCAAAACACAACGTGGACACATCACAATTTTTGACAGAAAACCGAGGAGTATTTTGCAAAGTGTCACCTGTAGATTTTGGCCTCTAGCTAAGCCAGCACCTAGGGAAACCTACCAAACCTGTACATTTTTGAAAACTAGAGACCTAAGGGAATTCAAGATGGGGTGACATGTGGGTCTCTGATCAGGTTCTGTTACCCAGAATCCTTTGCAAACCTCAAAATTTGGCTAGAAAAACACGTTTTCCTCACATTTCGGTGACAAAAAGTTCTGGAATCTGAGAGGAGCCACAAATTTCCTTCCACCCAGCGTTCCGCCAAGTCTCCCAATAAAAATGATACCTCACTTGTGTGGGTAGGCCTAGCGCCCGCGACAGGAAATGCCCCAAAACACAACGTGGACACATCACAATTTTTTACAGAAAACAGAGGTGTTTTTTGCAAAGTGCCTACCTGTAGATTTTGGCCTCTAGCTCAGCCGGCACCTAGGGAATCCTACCAAACCTGTGCATTTTTGAAAACTAGAGACCGAGGGGAATCCAAGATGGGGTGACTTGTGGGGCTCTGACCAGGTTCTGTTACCCAGAATCCTTTGCAAACCTCAAAATTTGGCTAAAAAAACAAATTTTCCTCACATTTCAGTGAAAGAAAGTTCTGGAATCTGGGAGGAGCCACACATTTCCTTCCACCCAGCGTTCCCCCAAGTCTCCCAATAAAAATGATACCTCACTTGTGTGGGTAGGCCTAGCGCCCGCGACAGCAAATGCCCCAAAACACAACGTGGACACATCACATTTTTTTACAGAAAACAGAGGTGTTTTTTGCAAAGTGCCTACCTGGAGATTTTGGCTCTAGCTCAGCGGGCACCTAGGGAAGCCTACTAAACCTGTGCATTTTTTAAAACTAGAGACCTAGGGGAATCCACGATTGGGTGACTTGTGGGGCTCTGACCAGGTTCTGTTACCCAGAATCCTTTGCAAACCTCAAAATTTGGCTAAAAAAACATGTTTTCCTCACATTTTGGTGACAGAAAGTTCTGGAATCTGAGAGGAGCCACAAATTTCCTTCCACCCAGCGTTCCCCCAAGTCTCCCAATAAAAATGATACCTCACTTGTGTGGGTAGGCCTAGCGCCCACGACAGGAAATGCCCCAAAATAGAACGTGGACATATCACATTTTTTGACAGAAAACAGAGCTGTTTTTTACAAAGTGCCTACCTGTAGATTTTGGCCTCTAGCTCAGCCGGCACCTAGGGAATCCTACCAAACCTGTACATTTTTGAAAACTAGAGACCTAGGGGAATCCAAGATGGGGTGACTTGTGGGGCTCTGACCAGGTTCTGTTACCCAGAATCCTTTGCAAACCTCAAATTTTGGCTAAAAAAACATGTTTTCCTCACATTTTGGTGACAGAAAGTTCTGGAATCAGAGAGGAGCCACAAATTTCCCTCCATCCAGCATACCCCCAAGTCTCCCAATAAAAATGATTCCTCACTTGTGTGGGTAGGCCTAGCGCCCACGACAGGAAATGCCCCAAAACGCAACATGGACAATTCACATTTTTTGAATGAAAACAGAGGTGTTTTTTGCAAAGTGCCTACCTGTAGATTTTGGCCTCTAGCTCAGCCGGCACCTAGAGAAACCTACCAAACCTGTGCATTTTTGAAAACTAGAGACCTAGGGGAATCCAAGATGGGGTGACTTGTGGGGCTCTGACCAGGTTCTGTTACCCAGAATCCTTTGCAAACCTCAACATTTGGCTAACAAAACACATTTTCCTCACATTTCGGTGACAGAAAGTTCTGGAATCTGACAGAAGCCACAAATGTCCTTCCACCCAGCGTTCCCCCAAGTCTCCCGATAAAAATTATACCTCACTTGTGTGGGTAGGCCTAGCACCCGCGACAGGAAATGCCCCAAAACACAACGTGGACACATCACATTTTTTGACAGAAAACAGAGGTGTTTTTTGCAAAGTGCCTACCTGGAGATTTTGGCCTCTAGCTCATCCGGCACCTAGGGAAACCTACCAAACCTGTGCATTTTTGAAAACTAGAGACCTAGGGGAATCCAAGATGGGGTGACTTGTGGGGCTCTGACCAGGTTCTGTTACCCAGAATCCTTTGCAAACCTCAACATTTGGCTAACAAAACACATTTTCCTCACATTTTGGTGACAGAAAGTTCTGGAATCAGAGAGGAGGCACAAATTTCCTTCCACCCAGCGTACCCTTCATGTCTCCCGATGAAAATGATACCTCACCACTTGCGTGGGTAGGCCTAGCGCCCGCGACAGGAAATGCCCCAAAACGCAACGTGGACAATTCACATTTTTTGACAGAAAACAGAGGAGTTATTTGCAAAGTACCTACCTGTAGATTTTGGCCTCTAGCTCAGCCAGCACCTAGGGAAACCTACCAAACCTGTGCATTTTTGAAAACTAGAGACCTAGAGGAATCCAAGATGGGGTGACTTGTGGGGCTCTGACCAGGTTCTGTTACCCAGAATCCTTTGCAAACCTCAAAATTTGGCTAAAAAAACACGTTTTCCTCACATTTCGGTGACAGAAAGTTCTGGAATCCAAGAGGAGCCACAAAAATGTCCTTCCACCCAGTGTTCCCCCAAGTCTCCCGATAAAAATGATACCTCACTTGTGTGGGTAGGCCTATCGCCCGCGACAGGAAATGCCCCAAAACGCAACATGGACAATTCACATTTTTTGAAAGAAAACAGAGGTGTTTTTTGCAAAGTGCCTACCTGTAGATTTCGGCCTCTAACTCAGCCGGCACCTAGGGAAACCTACCAAACCTGTGCATTTTTTAAAACTAGAGACCTACGGGAATCCACGATGGGGTGACTTGTGGGGCTCTGACCAGGTTCTGTTACCCAGAATCCTTTGCAAACCTCAAAATTTGGCTAACAAAACACATTTTCCTCACATTTCGTTGACAGAAAGTTCTGGAATCTGAGAGGAGCCACAAATTTCCTTCCACCCAGCGTTCCCCCAAGTCTCCCGATAAAAATGATACCTCACTTGTGTGGGTAGGCCTAGCGCCCGCGACAGGGAATGCCCCAAAACACAACGTGGACACATCACAATTTTTGGCAGAAAACAGAGTTGTTTTTTGCAAAGTGCCTACCTGTAGATTTTGGTCTCTAGCTCAGCCGGCACCTAGGGAAACCTACCACACCTGTGCATTTTTGAAATCTAGAGACCTAGGGGAATCCAAGATGGGGTGATTTGTGGGGCTCTGACCAGGTTCTGTTATGCAGATTCCTTTGCAAACCTCAAAATTTGGCTAACAAAACAAATTTTCCTCACATTTCGTTGACAGAAAGTTCTGGAATCTGAGAGGAGCCACAAATTTCCTTCCACCCAGCGTTCCCCCAAGTCTCCCGATGAAAATGATACCTCACTTGTGCGGGTAGGCCTAGCGCCCGCAACAGGGAATGCCCCAAAACACAACGTGGACACATCACAATTTTTGGCAGAAAGCAGAGTTGTTTTTTGCAAAGTGCCTACCTGTAGATTTTGGTCTCTAGCTCAGCCGGCACCTAGGGAAACCTACCAAACCTGTGCATTTTTTAAAACTAGAGACCTAGGGAAATCCAAGATGGGGTGACTTGTGGGGCTCTGACCAGGTTCTGTTACCCAGAATCCTTTGCAAACCTCAAAATCTGGGTAGAAAAACACATTTTCATCACATTTCGGTGACAGAAAGTTCTGGAATCTGAGAGAAGCCACAAATTTGCCTTCCACCCAGCGTTCCCCCAAGTCTCCCGATAAAAAGGATACCTCACTTGTGTGGGTAGGCCTAGCGCCTGCGACAGGAAATGCCCCAAAACACAACGTAGACACATCACATTTTTTGTCAGAAAACAGAGCTGTTTTTTGCAAAGTGCCTACCTGGAGATTTTGGCCTCTAGCTCAGCCGGCACCTAGGTAATCCTACCAAACCTGTGCATTTTTTTAAACTAGAGACCTAGGGGAATCCAAGATGGGGTGACTTGTGGGGCTCTGACCAGGTTCTGTTACCCAGAATCCTTTGCAAACCTCAACATTTGGCTAACAAAACACATTTTCCTCACATTTTGGTGACAGAAAGTTCTGGAATCTGAGAGGAGGCACAAATTTCCTTCCACCCAGCGTACCCCTCATGTCTCCCGATGAAAATGATACCTCAACACTTGTGTGGGTAGGCCTAGCGCCCGCGACAGGAAATGCCCCAAAACGCAACGTGGACAATTCAAATTTTTGACAGAAAACAGAGGAGTTATTTGCTAAGTGCCTAACTGTAGACTTTGGCCTCTAGCTCAGCCAGAACCTAGGGAAACCTACCAAACCTGTGCATTTGTGAAAACTAGAGACCTAGGGTAATCCAAGATGGGGTGACTTGTGGGGCTCTGACCAGGTTCTGTTACCCAGAATCCTTTGCAAACCTCAAAATTTGGCAAAAAAAAACCATTTTCCTCACATTTCGGTGAAAGAAAGTTCTGGAATCTGAGAGGAGCCACAAATTTCCTTCCACCCAGCGTTCCCCAAAGTCTCCCAATAAAAATGATACCTCACTTGTGTGGGTAGGCCTAGCGCCCGCGACATGAAATGCCCCAAAACACAACGTGGACACATCACATTTTTTGACAGAAAACAGAGGTGTTTTTTGCAAAGTGCCTACCTGGAGATTTTGGCCTCTAGCTCATCCGGCACCTAGGGAAACCTACCAAACCTGTGCATTTTTGAAAACTAGAGACCTAGGGGAATCCAAGATGGGGTGACTTGTGGGGCTCTGACCAGGTTCTGTTACCCAGAATCCTTTGCAAACCTCAACATTTGGCTAACAAAACACATTTTCCTCACATTTTGGTGACAGAAAGTTCTGGAATCAGAGAGGAGGCACAAATTTCCTTCCACCCAGCGTACCCTTCATGTCTCCCGATGAAAATGATACCTCACCACTTGCGTGGGTAGGCCTAGCGCCCGCGACAGGAAATGCCCCAAAACGCAACGTGGACAATTCACATTTTTTGACAGAAAACAGAGGAGTTATTTGCAAAGTACCTACCTGTAGATTTTGGCCTCTAGCTCAGCCAGCACCTAGGGAAACCTACCAAACCTGTGCATTTTTGAAAACTAGAGACCTAGAGGAATCCAAGATGGGGTGACTTTTGGGCTCTGACCAGGTTCTGTTACCCAGAATCCTTTGCAAACCTCAAAATTTGGCTAAAAAAACACGTTTTCATCACATTTCGGTGACAGAAAGTTCTGGAATCCAAGAGGAGCCACAAAAATGTCCTTCCACCCAGTGTTCCCCCAAGTCTCCCGATAAAAATGATACCTCACTTGTGTGGGTAGGCCTAGCGCCCGCGACAGGAAATGCCCCAAAACGCAACATGGACAATTCACATTTTTTGAAAGAAAACAGAGGTGTTTTTTGCAAAGTGCCTACCTGTAGATTTCGGCCTCTAACTCAGCCGGCACCTAGGGAAACCTACCAAACCTGTGCATTTTTGAAAACTAGAGACCTACGGGAATCCACGATGGGGTGACTTGTGGGGCTCTGACCAGGTTCTGTTACCCAGAATCCTTTGCAAACCTCAAAATTTGGCTAACAAAACACATTTTCCTCACATTTCGTTGACAGAAAGTTCTGGAATCTGAGAGGAGCCACAAATTTCCTTCCACCCAGCGTTCCCCCAAGTCTCCCGATAAAAATGATACCTCACTTGTGTGGGTAGGCCTAGCGCCCGCGACAGGGAATGCCCCAAAACACAACGTGGACACATCACAATTTTTGGCAGAAAACAGAGTTGTTTTTTGCAAAGTGCCTACCTGTAGATTTTGGTCTCTAGCTCAGCCGGCACCTAGGGAAACCTACCACACCTGTGCATTTTTGAAATCTAGAGACCTAGGGGAATCCAAGATGGGGTGATTTGTGGGGCTCTGACCAGGTTCTGTTATGCAGATTCCTTTGCAAACCTCAAAATTTGGCTAACAAAACAAATTTTCCTCACATTTCGTTGACAGAAAGTTCTGGAATCTGAGAGGAGCCACAAATTTCCTTCCACCCAGCGTTCCCCCAAGTCTCCCGATGAAAATGATACCTCACTTGTGCGGGTAGGCCTAGCGCCCGCAACAGGGAATGCCCCAAAACACAACGTGGACACATCACAATTTTTGGCAGAAAGCAGAGTTGTTTTTTGCAAAGTGCCTACCTGTAGATTTTGGTCTCTAGCTCAGCCGGCACCTAGGGAAACCTACCAAACCTGTGCATTTTTTAAAACTAGAGACCTAGGGAAATCCAAGATGGGGTGACTTGTGGGGCTCTGACCAGGTTCTGTTACCCAGAATCCTTTGCAAACCTCAAAATCTGGGTAGAAAAACACATTTTCATCACATTTCGGTGACAGAAAGTTCTGGAATCTGAGAGAAGCCACAAATTTGCCTTCCACCCAGCGTTCCCCCAAGTCTCCCGATAAAAAGGATACCTCACTTGTGTGGGTAGGCCTAGCGCCTGCGACAGGAAATGCCCCAAAACACAACGTAGACACATCACATTTTTTGTCAGAAAACAGAGCTGTTTTTTGCAAAGTGCCTACCTGGAGATTTTGGCCTCTAGCTCAGCCGGCACCTAGGTAATCCTACCAAACCTGTGCATTTTTTTAAACTAGAGACCTAGGGGAATCCAAGATGGGGTGACTTGTGGGGCTCTGACCAGGTTCTGTTACCCAGAATCCTTTGCAAACCTCAACATTTGGCTAACAAAACACATTTTCCTCACATTTTGGTGACAGAAAGTTCTGGAATCTGAGAGGAGGCACAAATTTCCTTCCACCCAGCGTACCCCTCATGTCTCCCGATGAAAATGATACCTCAACACTTGTGTGGGTAGGCCTAGCGCCCGCGACAGGAAATGCCCCAAAACGCAACGTGGACAATTCAAATTTTTGACAGAAAACAGAGGAGTTATTTGCTAAGTGCCTAACTGTAGACTTTGGCCTCTAGCTCAGCCAGAACCTAGGGAAACCTACCAAACCTGTGCATTTGTGAAAACTAGAGACCTAGGGTAATCCAAGATGGGGTGACTTGTGGGGCTCTGACCAGGTTCTGTTACCCAGAATCCTTTGCAAACCTCAAAATTTGGCAAAAAAAAACCATTTTCCTCACATTTCGGTGAAAGAAAGTTCTGGAATCTGAGAGGAGCCACAAATTTCCTTCCACCCAGCGTTCCCCAAAGTCTCCCAATAAAAATGATACCTCACTTGTGTTTGTAGGCCTAGCGCCCGCGACATGAAATGCCCCAAAACACAACGTGGACACATCACATTTTTTGACAGAAAACAGAGGTGTTTTTTGCAAAGTGCCTACCTGGAGATTTTGGCCTCTAGCTCATCCGGCACCTAGGGAAACCTACCAAACCTGTGCATTTTTGAAAACTAGAGACCTAGGGGAATCCAAGATGGGGTGACTTGTGGGGCTCTGACCAGGTTCTGTTACCCAGAATCCTTTGCAAACCTCAACATTTGGCTAACAAAACACATTTTCCTCACATTTTGGTGACAGAAAGTTCTGGAATCAGAGAGGAGGCACAAATTTCCTTCCACCCAGCGTACCCTTCATGTCTCCCGATGAAAATGATACCTCACCACTTGCGTGGGTAGGCCTAGCGCCCGCGACAGGAAATGCCCCAAAACGCAACGTGGACAATTCACATTTTTTGACAGAAAACAGAGGAGTTATTTCCAAAGTACCTACCTGTAGATTTTGGCCTCTAGCTCAGCCAGCACCTAGGGAAACCTACCAAACCTGTGCATTTTTGAAAACTAGAGACCTAGAGGAATCCAAGATGGGGTGACTTGTGGGGCTCTGACCAGGTTCTGTTACCCAGAATCCTTTGCAAACCTCAAAATTTGGCTAAAAAAACACGTTTTCCTCACATTTCGGTGACAGAAAGTTCTGGAATCCAAGAGGAGCCACAAAAATGTCCTTCCACCCAGTGTTCCCCCAAGTCTCCCGATAAAAATAATACCTCACTTGTGTGGGTAGGCCTAGCGCCCGCGACAGGAAATGCCCCAAAACGCAACATGGACAATTCACATTTTTTGAAAGAAAACAGAGGTGTTTTTTGCAAAGTGCCTACCTGTAGATTTCGGCCTCTAACTCAGCCGGCACCTAGGGAAACCTACCAAACCTGTGCATTTTTGAAAACTAGAGACCTACGGGAATCCACGATGGGGTGACTTGTGGGGCTCTGACCAGGTTCTGTTACCCAGAATCCTTTGCAAACCTCAAAATTTGGCTAACAAAACACATTTTCCTCACATTTCGTTGACAGAAAGTTCTGGAATCTGAGAGGAGCCACAAATTTCCTTCCACCCAGCGTTCCCCCAAGTCTCCCGATAAAAATGATACCTCACTTGTGTGGGTAGGCCTAGCGCCCGCGACAGGGAATGCCCCAAAACACAACGTGGACACATCACAATTTTTGGCAGAAAACAGAGTTGTTTTTTGCAAAGTGCCTACCTGTAGATTTTGGTCTCTAGCTCAGCCGGCACCTAGGGAAACCTACCACACCTGTGCATTTTTGAAATCTAGAGACCTAGGGGAATCCAAGATGGGGTGATTTGTGGGGCTCTGACCAGGTTCTGTTATGCAGATTCCTTTGCAAACCTCAAAATTTGGCTAACAAAACAAATTTTCCTCACATTTCGTTGACAGAAAGTTCTGGAATCTGAGAGGAGCCACAAATTTCCTTCCACCCAGCGTTCCCCCAAGTCTCCCGATGAAAATGATACCTCACTTGTGCGGGTAGGCCTAGCGCCCGCAACAGGGAATGCCCCAAAACACAACGTGGACACATCACAATTTTTGGCAGAAAGCAGAGTTGTTTTTTGCAAAGTGCCTACCTGTAGATTTTGGTCTCTAGCTCAGCCGGCACCTAGGGAAACCTACCAAACCTGTGCATTTTTTAAAACTAGAGACCTAGGGAAATCCAAGATGGGGTGACTTGTGGGGCTCTGACCAGGTTCTGTTACCCAGAATCCTTTGCAAACCTCAAAATCTGGGTAGAAAAACACATTTTCATCACATTTCGGTGACAGAAAGTTCTGGAATCTGAGAGAAGCCACAAATTTGCCTTCCACCCAGCGTTCCCCCAAGTCTCCCGATAAAAAGGATACCTCACTTGTGTGGGTAGGCCTAGCGCCTGCGACAGGAAATGCCCCAAAACACAACGTAGACACATCACATTTTTTGTCAGAAAACAGAGCTGTTTTTTGCAAAGTGCCTACCTGGAGATTTTGGCCTCTAGCTCAGCCGGCACCTAGGTAATCCTACCAAACCTGTGCATTTTTTTAAACTAGAGACCTAGGGGAATCCAAGATGGGGTGACTTGTGGGGCTCTGACCAGGTTCTGTTACCCAGAATCCTTTGCAAACCTCAACATTTGGCTAACAAAACACATTTTCCTCACATTTTGGTGACAGAAAGTTCTGGAATCTGAGAGGAGGCACAAATTTCCTTCCACCCAGCGTACCCCTCATGTCTCCCGATGAAAATGATACCTCAACACTTGTGTGGGTAGGCCTAGCGCCCGCGACAGGAAATGCCCCAAAACGCAACGTGGACAATTCAAATTTTTGACGGAAAACAGAGGAGTTATTTGCTAAGTGCCTAACTGTAGACTTTGGCCTCTAGCTCAGCCAGAACCTAGGGAAACCTACCAAACCTGTGCATTTGTGAAAACTAGAGACCTAGGGTAATCCAAGATGGGGTGACTTGTGGGGCTCTGACCAGGTTCTGTTACCCAGAATCCTTTGCAAACCTCAAAATTTGGCAAAAAAAAACCATTTTCCTCACATTTCGGTGAAAGAAAGTTCTGGAATCTGAGAGGAGCCACAAATTTCCTTCCACCCAGCGTTCCCCAAAGTCTCCCAATAAAAATGATACCTCACTTGTGTGGGTAGGCCTAGCGCCCGCGACATGAAATGCCCCAAAACACAACGTGGACACATCACAATTTTTGACAGAAAACCGAGGAGTTTTTTGCAAAGTGTCACCTGTAGATTTTGGCCTCTAGCTAAGCCGGCACCTAGGGAAACCTACCAAACCTGTGCATTTTTGAAAACTAGAGACCTAAGGGAATTCAAGATGGGGTGACATGTGGGGCTCTGATCAGGTTCTGTTACCCAGAATCCTTTGCAAACCTCAAAATTTGGCTAGAAAAACACATTTTCCTCACATTTCGGTGACAAAAAGTTCTGGAATCTGAGAGGAGCAACAAATTTCCTTCCACCCACCGTTCCGCCAAGTCTCCCAATAAAAATGATACCTCAGTTGTGTGGGTAGGCCTAGCGCCCGCGACAGGAAATGCCCCAAAACACAACGTGGACACATCACAATTTTTTACAGAAAACAGAGGTGTTTTTTGCAAAGTGCCTACCTGTAGATTTTGGCCTCTAGCTCAGCCGGCACCTAGGGAATCCTACCAAACCTGTGCATTTCTGAAAACTAGAGACCGAGGGGAATCCAAGATGGGGTGACTTGTGGGGCTCTGACCAGGTTCTGTTACCCAGAATCCTTTGCAAACCTCAAAATTTGGCTAAAAAAACACATTTTCCTCACATTTCGGTGAAAGAAAGTTCTGGAATCTGGGAGGAGCCACACATTTCCTTCCACCCAGCGTTCCCCCAAGTCTCCCAATAAAAATGATACCTCACTTGTGTGGGTAGGCCTAGCGCCCGCGACAGCAAATGCCCCAAAACACAACGTGGACACATCACATTTTTTTACAGAAAACAGAGGTGTTTTTTGCAAAGTGCCTACCTGGAGATTTTGGCTCTAGCTCAGCGGGCACCTAGGGAATCCTACCAAACCTGTGCATTTTTTAAAACTAGAGACCTAGGGGAATCCAAGATTGGGTGACTTGTGGGGCTCTGACCAGGTTCTGTTACCCAGAATCGTTTGCAAACCTCAAAATTTGGCTAAAAAAACATGTTTTCCTCACATTTTGGTGACAGAAAGTTCTGGAATCTGAGAGGAGCCACAAATTTCCTTCCACCCAGCGTTCCCCCAAGTCTCCCAATAAAAATGATACCTCACTTGTGTGGGTAGGCCTAGCGCCCACGACAGGAAATGCTCCAAAATAGAACGTGGACATATCACATTTTTTGACAGAAAACAGAGCTGTTTTTTGCAAAGTGCCTACCTGTAGATTTTGGCCTCTAGCTCAGCCAGCACCTAGGGAAACCTACCAAACCTGTGCATTTTTGAAAACTAGAGACCTAGGGGAATCCAAGATGGGGTGACTTGTGGGGCTCTGACCAGGTTCTGATACCCAGAATCCTTTGCAAACCTCAAAATTTGGCAAAAAAAAACATTTTCCTCACATTTCGGTGAAAGAAAGTTCTGGAATCTGAGAGGAGCCACAAATTTCCTTCCACCCAGCGTTCCCCAAAGTCTCCCAATAAAAATGATACCTCACTTGTGTGGGTAGGCCTAGCGCCCGCGACATGAAATGCCCCAAAACACAACGTGGACACATCACAATTTTTGACAGAAAACCGAGGAGTTTTTTGCAAAGTGTCACCTGTAGATTTTGGCCTCTAGCTAAGCCGGCACCTAGGGAAACCTACCAAACCTGTACATTTTTGAAAACTAGAGACCTAAGGGAATTCAAGATGGGGTGACATGTGGGGCTCTGATCAGGTTCTGTTACCCAGAATCCTTTGCAAACCTCAAAATTTGGCTAGAAAAACACGTTTTCCTCACATTTCGGTGAAAAAAAGTTCTGGAATCTGAGAGGAGCCACAAATTTCCTTCCACCCAGCGTTCCGCCAAGTCTCCCAATAAAAATGATACCTCACTTGTGTGGGTAGGCCTAGCGCCCGCGACAGGAAATGCCCCAAAACACAACGTGGACACATCACAATTTTTTACAGAAAACAGAGGTGTTTTTTGCAAAGTGCCTACCTGTAGATTTTGGCCTCTAGCTCAGCCGGCACTTAGGGAATCCTACCAAACCTGTGCATTTTTGAAAACTAGAGACCGAGGGGAATCCATGATGGGGTGACTTGTGGGGCTCTGACCAGGTTCTGTTACCCAGAATCGTTTGCAAACCTCAAAATTTGGCTAAAAAAACACATTTTCCTCACATTTCGGTGAAAGAAAGTTCTGGAATCTGGGAGGAGCCACACATTTCCTTCCACCCAGCGTTCCCCCAAGTCTCCCAATAAAAATGATACCTCACTTGTGTGGGTAGGCCTAGCGCCCGCGACAGCAAATGCCCCAAAACACAACGTGGACACATCACATTTTTTTACAGAAAACAGAGGTGTTTTTTGCAAAGTGCCTACCTGGAGATTTTGGCTCTAGCTCAGCCGGCACCTAGGGAATCCTACCAAACCTGTGCATTTTTTAAAACTAGAGACCTAGGGGAATCCAAGATTGGGTGACTTGTGGGGCTCTGACCAGGTTCTGTTACCCAGAATCCTTTGCAAACCTCAAAATTTGGCTACAAAAACATGTTTTCCTCACATTTTGGTGACAGAAAGTTCTGGAATCAGAGAGGAGCCACAAATTTCCCTCCATCCAGCATACCCCCAAGTCTCCCAATAAAAATGATACCTCACTTGTGTGGGTAGGCCTAGCGCCCGCGACAGGAAATGCCCCAAAACGCAACGTGGACAATTCAAATTTTTGACAGAAAACAGAGGAGTTATTTGCTAAGTGCCTACCTGTAGACTTTGGCCTCTAGCTCAGACACCACCTAGGGAAACCTACCAAACCTGTGCATTTTTGAAAACTAGAGACCTAGGGTAATCCAAGATGGGGTGACTTGTGGGGCTCTGACCAGGTTCTGTTACCCAGAATCCTTTGCAAACCTCAAAATTTGGCTAAAAAAACACATTTTCCTCACATTTCGGTGAAAGAAAGTTCTGGAATCTGGGAGGAGCCACAAATTTCCTTCCACCCAGCGTTCCCCCAAGTCTCCCAATAAAAATGATACCTCAGTTGTGTGGGTAGGCCTAGCGCCCACGACAGGAAATGCCCCAAAATAGAACGTGGACATATCACATTTTTTGACAGAAAACAGAGCTGTTTTTTGCAAAGTGCCTACCTGTAGATTTTGGCCTCTAGCTCAGCCGGCACCTAGGGAATCCTACCAAACCTGTACATTTTTGAAAACTAGAGACCTAGGGGAATCCAAAATGGGGTGACTTGTGGGGCTCTGACCAGGTTCTGTTACCAAGAATCCTTTGCAAACCTCAAATTTTGGCTAAAAAAACATGTTTTCCTCACATTTTGGTGACAGAAAGTTCTGGAATCAGAGAGGAGCCACAAATTTCCCTCCATCCAGCATACCCCCAAGTCTCCCAATAAAAATGATACCTCACTTGTGTGGGTAGGCCTAGCGCCCACGACAGGAAATGCCCCAAAACGCAACATGGACAATTCACATTTTTTGAAAGAAAACAGAGGTGTTTTTTGCAAAGTGCCTACCTGTAGATTTTGGCCTCTAGCTCAGCCGGCACCTAGGGAAACCTACCAAATCTGTGCATTTTTGAAAACTAGAGACCTAGGGGAATCCAAGATGGGGTGACTTGTGGGGCTCTGACCAGGTTCTGTTACCCAGAATCCTTTGCAAACCTCAACATTTGGCTAACAAAACACATTTTCCTCACATTTCGGTGACAGAAAGTTCTGGAATCTGAGAGAAGCCACAAATGTCCTTCCACCCAGCGTTCCCCCAAGTCTCCCGATAAAAATGATACCTCACTTGTGTGGGTAGGCCTAGCACCCGCGACAGGAAATGCCCCAAAACACAACGTGGACACATCACATTTTTTGACAGAAAACAGAGGTGTTTTTTGCAAAGTGCCTACCTGGAGATTTTGGCCTCTAGCTCAGCCGGCACCTAGGGAAACCTACCAAACCTGGGCATTTTTTAAAACTAGAGACCTAGGGGAATCCAAGATGGGGTGACTTGTGGGGCTCTGACCAGGTTCTGTTACCCAGAATCCTTTGCAAACCTCAACATTTGGCTAACAAAACACATTTTCCTCACATTTTGGTGAAAGAAAGTTCTGGAATCTGGGAGGAGGCACAAATTTCCTTCCACCCAGCGTACCCCTCATGTCTCCCGATGAAAATGATACCTCACCACTTGCGTGGGTAGGCCTAGCGCCCGCGACAGGAAATGCCCCAAAACGCAACGTGGACAATTCACATTTTTTGACAGAAAACAGAGGAGTTATTTGCAAAGTACCTACCTGTAGATTTTGGCCTCTAGCTCAGCCAGCACCTAGGGAAACCTACCAAACCTGTGCATTTTTGAAAACTAGAGACCTAGGGGAATCCAAGATGGGGTGACTTGTGGGGCTCTGACCAGGTTCTGTTACCCAGAATCCTTTGCAAACCTCAAAATTTGGCTAAAAAAACACGTTTTCCTCACATTTCGGTGACAGAAAGTTCTGGAATCCAAGAGGAGCCACAAAAATGTCCTTCCACCCAGTGTTCCCCCAAGTCTCCCGATAAAAATGATACCTCACTTGTGTGGGTAGGCCTAGCGCCCGCGACAGGAAATGCCCCAAAACGCAACATGGACAATTCACATTTTTTGAAAGAAAACAGAGGTGTTTTTTGCAAAGTGCCTACCTGTATATTTTGGCCTCTAGCTCAGCCGGCACCTAGGGAAACCTACCAAACCTGTGCATTTTTTAAAACTAGAGACCTAGGGGAATCCAAGATGGGGTGACTTGTGGGGCTCTGACCAGGTTCTGTTACCCAGAATCCTTTGCAAACCTCAAAATTTGGCTAACAAAACACATTTTACTCACATTTCGTTGACAGAAAGTTCTGGAATCTGAGAGGAGTCACAAATTTCCTTCCACCCAGCGTTCCCCCAAGTCTCCCGATAAAAATGATCCCTCACTATTGTGGGTAGGCCTAGCGCCCGCGACAGGGAATGCCCCAAAACACAACGTGGACACATCACAATTTTTGGCAGAAAACAGAGTTGTTTTTTGCAAAGTGCCTACCTGTAGATTTTGGTCTCTAGCTCAGCCGGCACCTAGAGAAACCTACCAAACCTGTGCATTTTTGAAAACTAGAGACCTAGGGGAATCCAAGATGGTGTGATTTGTGGGGCTCTGACAGGGTTCTGTTATGCAGATTCCTTTGCAAACCTCAAAATTTGGCTAACAAAACAAATTTTCCTCACATTTCGTTGACAGAAAGTTCTGGAATCTGAGAGGAGCCACAAATTTCCTTCCATCCAGCGTTCCCCCAAGTCTCCCGATAAAAATGATACTTCACTTGTGTGGGTAGGCCTAGCGCCCGCGACAGGGAATGCCCCAAAACACAACGTGGACACATCACAATTTTTGGCAGAAAACAGAGTTGTTTTTTGCAAAGTGCCTACCTGTAGATTTTGGTCTCTAGCTCAGCCGGCACCTAGGGAATCCTACCAAACCTGTGCATTTTTGAAAACTAGAGACCTAGGGGAATCCAAGATGGTGTGATTTGTGGGGCTCTGACCAGGTTCTGTTATGCAGATTCCTTTGCAAACCTCAAAATTTGGCTAACAAAACAAATTTTCCTCACATTTCGTTGACAGAAAGTTCTGGAATCTGAGAGGAGCCACAAATTTCCTTCCATCCAGCGTTCCCCCAAGTCTCCCGATAAAAATGATACCTCACTTGTGTGGGTAGGCCTAGCGCCCGCAACAGGGAATGCCCCAAAACACAACGTGGACACATCACAATTTTTGGCAGAAAACAGAGTTGTTTTTTGCAAAGTGCCTACCTGTAGATTTTGGTCTCTAGCTCAGCCACCACCTAGGGAAACCTACCAAACCTGTGCATTTTTGAAAACTAGAGATCTAGGGTAATCCAAGATGGGGTGACTTGTGGGGCTCTGACCAGGTTCTGTTACCCAGAATCCTTTGCAAACCTCAAAATTTGGCTAACAAAACACATTTTTCTCACATTTCGTTGACAGAAAGTTCTGGAATCTGAGAGGAGCCACAAATTTCCTTCCACCCAGCGTTCCCCCAAGTCTCCCGATAAAAATGATCCCTCACTTGTGTGGGTAGGCCTAGCGCCCGCGACAGGGAATGCCCCAAAACACAACGTGGACACATCACAATTTTTGGCAGAAAACAGAGTTGTTTTTTGCAAAGTGCCTACCTGTAGATTTTGGTCTCTAGCTCAGCCGGCACCTAGGGAAACCTACCAAACCTGTGCATTTTTGAAAACTAGAGACCTAGGGGAATCCAAGATGGTGTGATTTGTGGGGCTCTGACAGGGTTCTGTTATGCAGATTCCTTTGCAAACCTCAAAATTTGGCTAACAAAACAAATTTTCCTCACATTTCGTTGACAGAAAGTTCTGGAATCTGAGAGGAGCCACAAATTTCCTTCCATCCAGCGTTCCCCCAAGTCTCCCGATAAAAATGATACCTCACTTGTGTGGGTAGGCCTAGCGCCCGCGACAGGGAATGCCCCAAAACACAACGTGGACACATCACAATTTTTGGCAGAAAACAGAGTTGTTTTTTGCAAAGTGCCTACCTGTAGATTTTGGTCTCTAGCTCAGCCGGCACCTAGGGAAACCTACCAAACCTGTGCATTTTTGAAAACTAGAGACCTAGGGGAATCCAAGATGGTGTGATTTGTGGGGCTCTGACCAGGTTCTGTTATGCAGATTCCTTTGCAAACCTCAAAATTTGGCTAACAAAACAAATTTTCCTCACATTTCGTTGACAGAAAGTTCTGGAATCTGAGAGGAGCCACAAATTTCCTTCCATCCAGCGTTCCCCCAAGTCTCCCGATAAAAATGATACCTCACTTGTGTGGGTAGGCCTAGCGCCCGCAACAGGGAATGCCCCAAAACACAACGTGGACACATCACAATTTTTGGCAGAAAACAGAGTTGTTTTTTGCAAAGTGCCTACCTGTAGATTTTGGTCTCTAGCTCAGCCACCACCTAGGGAAACCTACCAAACCTGTGCATTTTTGAAAACTAGAGACCTAGGGTAATCCAAGATGGGGTGACTTGTGGGGCTCTGACCAGGTTCTGTTACCCAGAATCCTTTGCAAACCTCAAAATTTGGCTAACGAAACACATTTTCCTCACATTTCGTTGACAGAAAGTTCTGGAATCTGAGAGGAGCCACAAATTTCCTTCCACCCAGCGTTCCCCCAAGTCTCCCGATAAAAATGATCCCTCACTTGTGTGGGTAGGCCTAGCGCCCGCGACAGGGAATGCCCCAAAACACAACGTGGACACATCACAATTTTTGGCAGAAAACAGAGTTGTTTTTTGCAAAGTGCCTACCTGTAGATTTTGGTCTCTAGCTCAGCCGGCACCTAGGGAAACCTACCAAACCTGTGCATTTTTGAAAACTAGAGACCTAGGGGAATCCAAGATGGTGTGATTTGTGGGGCTCTGACAGGGTTCTGTTATGCAGATTCCTTTGCAAACCTCAAAATTTGGCTAACAAAACAAATTTTCCTCACATTTCGTTGACAGAAAGTTCTGGAATCTGAGAGGAGCCACAAATTTCCTTCCATCCAGAGTTCCCCCAAGTCTCCCGATAAAAATGATACCTCACTTGTGTGGGTAGGCCTAGCGCCCGCGACAGGGAATGCCCCAAAACACAATGTGGACACATCACAATTTTTGGCAGAAAACAGAGTTGTTTTTTGCAAAGTGCCTACCTGTAGATTTTGGTCTCTAGCTCAGCCGGCACCTAGGGAAACCTACGAAACCTGTGCATTTTTGAAAACTAGAGACCTAGGGTAATCCAAGATGGGGTGACTTGTGGGGCTCTGACCAGGTTCTGTTACCCAGAATCCTTTGCAAACCTCAAAATTTGGCTAACAAAACACATTTTCCTCACATTTCGTTGACAGAAAGTTCTGGAATCTGAGAGGAGCCACAAATTTCCTTCCACCCAGCGTTCCCCCAAGTCTCCCGATAAAAATGATCCCTCACTTGTGTGGGTAGGCCTAGCGCCCGCGACAGGGAATGCCCCAAAACACAACGTGGACACATCACAATTTTTGGCAGAAAACAGAGTTGTTTTTTGCAAAGTGCCTACCTGTAGATTTTGGTCTCTAGCTCAGCCGGCACCTAGGGAAACCTACCAAACCTGTGCATTTTTGAAAACTAGAGACCTAGGGGAATCCAAGATGGTGTGATTTGTGGGGCTCTGACAGGGTTCTGTTATGCAGATTCCTTTGCAAACCTCAAAATTTGGCTAACAAAACAAATTTTCCTCACATTTCGTTGACAGAAAGTTCTGGAATCTGAGAGGAGCCACAAATTTCCTTCCATCCAGCGTTCCCCCAAGTCTCCCGATAAAAATGATACCTCACTTGTGTGGGTAGGCCTAGCGCCCGCGACAGGGAATGCCCCAAAACACAACGTGGACACATCACAATTTTTGGCAGAAAACAGAGTTGTTTTTTGCAAAGTGCCTACCTGTAGATTTTGGTCTCTAGCTCAGCCGGCACCTAGGGAAACCTACCAAACCTGTGCATTTTTGAAAACTAGAGACCTAGGGGAATCCAAGATGGTGTGATTTGTGGGGCTCTGACAGGGTTCTGTTATGCAGATTCCTTTGCAAACCTCAACATTTGGCTAACAAAACAAATTTTCCTCACATTTCGTTGACAGAAAGTTCTGGAATCTGAGAGGAGCCACAAATTTCCTTCCATCCAGCGTTCCCCCAAGTCTCCCGATAAAAATGATACCTCACTTGTGTGGGTAGGCCTAGCGCCCGCGACATGAAATGCCCCAAAACACAACGTGGACACATCACAATTTTTGACAGAAAACCGAGGAGTTTTTTGCAAAGTGTCACCTGTAGATTTTGGCCTCTAGCTAAGCCGGCACCTAGGGAAACCTACCAAACCTGTACATTTTTGAAAACTAGAGACCTAAGGGAATTCAAGATGGGGTGACATGTGGGGCTCTGATCAGGTTCTGTTACCCAGAATCCTTTGCAAACCTCAAAATTTGGCTAGAAAAACACGTTTTCCTCACATTTCGGTGAAAAAAAGTTCTGGAATCTGAGAGGAGCCACAAATTTCCTTCCACCCAGCGTTCCGCCAAGTCTCCCAATAAAAATGATACCTCACTTGTGTGGGTAGGCCTAGCGCCCGCGACAGGAAATGCCCCAAAACACAACGTGGACACATCACAATTTTTTACAGAAAACAGAGGTGTTTTTTGCAAAGTGCCTACCTGTAGATTTTGGCCTCTAGCTCAGCCGGCACTTAGGGAATCCTACCAAACCTGTGCATTTTTGAAAACTAGAGACCGAGGGGAATCCATGATGGGGTGACTTGTGGGGCTCTGACCAGGTTCTGTTACCCAGAATCGTTTGCAAACCTCAAAATTTGGCTAAAAAAACACATTTTCCTCACATTTCGGTGAAAGAAAGTTCTGGAATCTGGGAGGAGCCACACATTTCCTTCCACCCAGCGTTCCCCCAAGTCTCCCAATAAAAATGATACCTCACTTGTGTGGGTAGGCCTAGCGCCCGCGACAGCAAATGCCCCAAAACACAACGTGGACACATCACATTTTTTTACAGAAAACAGAGGTGTTTTTTGCAAAGTGCCTACCTGGAGATTTTGGCTCTAGCTCAGCCGGCACCTAGGGAATCCTACCAAACCTGTGCATTTTTTAAAACTAGAGACCTAGGGGAATCCAAGATTGGGTGACTTGTGGGGCTCTGACCAGGTTCTGTTACCCAGAATCCTTTGCAAACCTCAAAATTTGGCTACAAAAACATGTTTTCCTCACATTTTGGTGACAGAAAGTTCTGGAATCAGAGAGGAGCCACAAATTTCCCTCCATCCAGCATACCCCCAAGTCTCCCAATAAAAATGATACCTCACTTGTGTGGGTAGGCCTAGCGCCCGTGACAGGAAATGCCCCAAAACGCAACGTGGACAATTCAAATTTTTGACAGAAAACAGAGGAGTTATTTGCTAAGTGCCTACCTGTAGACTTTGGCCTCTAGCTCAGACACCACCTAGGGAAACCTACCAAACCTGTGCATTTTTGAAAACTAGAGACCTAGGGTAATCCAAGATGGGGTGACTTGTGGGGCTCTGACCAGGTTCTGTTACCCAGAATCCTTTGCAAACCTCAAAATTTGGCTAAAAAAACACATTTTCCTCACATTTCGGTGAAAGAAAGTTCTGGAATCTGGGAGGAGCCACAAATTTCCTTCCACCCAGCGTTCCCCCAAGTCTCCCAATAAAAATGATACCTCAGTTGTGTGGGTAGGCCTAGCGCCCACGACAGGAAATGCCCCAAAATAGAACGTGGACATATCACATTTTTTGACAGAAAACAGAGCTGTTTTTTGCAAAGTGCCTACCTGTAGATTTTGGCCTCTAGCTCAGCCGGCACCTAGGGAATCCTACCAAACCTGTACATTTTTTAAAACTAGAGACCTAGGGGAATCCAAAATGGGGTGACTTGTGGGGCTCTGACCAGGTTCTGTTACCAAGAATCCTTTGCAAACCTCAAATTTTGGCTAAAAAAACATGTTTTCCTCACATTTTGGTGACAGAAAGTTCTGGAATCAGAGAGGAGCCACAAATTTCCCTCCATCCAGCATACCCCCAAGTCTCCCAATAAAAATGATACCTCACTTGTGTGGGTAGGCCTAGCGCCCACGACAGGAAATGCCCCAAAACGCAACATGGACAATTCACATTTTTTGAAAGAAAACAGAGGTGTTTTTTGCAAAGTGCCTACCTGTAGATTTTGGCCTCTAGCTCAGCCGGCACCTAGGGAAACCTACCAAATCTGTGCATTTTTGAAAACTAGAGACCTAGGGGAATCCAAGATGGGGTGACTTGTGGGGCTCTGACCAGGTTCTGTTACCCAGAATCCTTTGCAAACCTCAACATTTGGCTAACAAAACACATTTTCCTCACATTTCGGTGACAGAAAGTTCTGGAATCTGAGAGAAGCCACAAATGTCCTTCCACCCAGCGTTCCCCCAAGTCTCCCGATAAAAATGATACCTCACTTGTGTGGGTAGGCCTAGCACCCGCGACAGGAAATGCCCCAAAACACAACGTGGACACATCACATTTTTTGACAGAAAACAGAGGTGTTTTTTGCAAAGTGCCTACCTGGAGATTTTGGCCTCTAGCTCAGCCGGCACCTAGGGAAACCTACCAAACCTGGGCATTTTTTAAAACTAGAGACCTAGGGGAATCCAAGATGGGGTGACTTGTGGGGCTCTGACCAGGTTCTGTTACCCAGAATCCTTTGCAAACCTCAACATTTGGCTAACAAAACACATTTTCCTCACATTTTGGTGAAAGAAAGTTCTGGAATCTGGGAGGAGGCACAAATTTCCTTCCACCCAGCGTACCCCTCATGTCTCCCGATGAAAATGATACCTCACCACTTGCGTGGGTAGGCCTAGCGCCCGCGACAGGAAATGCCCCAAAACGCAACGTGGACAATTCACATTTTTTGACAGAAAACAGAGGAGTTATTTGCAAAGTACCTACCTGTAAATTTTGGCCTCTAGCTCAGCCAGCACCTAGGGAAACCTACCAAACCTGTGCATTTTTGAAAACTAGAGACCTAGGGGAATCCAAGATGGGGTGACTTGTGGGGCTCTGACCAGGTTCTGTTACCCAGAATCCTTTGCAAACCTCAAAATTTGGCTAAAAAAACACGTTTTCCTCACATTTCGGTGACAGAAAGTTCTGGAATCCAAGAGGAGCCACAAAAATGTCCTTCCACCCAGTGTTCCCCCAAGTCTCCCGATAAAAATGATACCTCACTTGTGTGGGTAGGCCTAGCGCCCGCGACAGGAAATGCCCCAAAACGCAACATGGACAATTCACATTTTTTGAAAGAAAACAGAGGTGTTTTTTGCAAAGTGCCTACCTGTATATTTTGGCCTCTAGCTCAGCCGGCACCTAGGGAAACCTACCAAACCTGTGCATTTTTTAAAACTAGAGACCTAGGGGAATCCAAGATGGGGTGACTTGTGGGGCTCTGACCAGGTTCTGTTACCCAGAATCCTTTGCAAACCTCAAAATTTGGCTAACAAAACACATTTTACTCACATTTCGTTGACAGAAAGTTCTGGAATCTGAGAGGAGTCACAAATTTCCTTCCACCCAGCGTTCCCCCAAGTCTCCCGATAAAAATGATCCCTCACTATTGTGGGTAGGCCTAGCGCCCGCGACAGGGAATGCCCCAAAACACAACGTGGACACATCACAATTTTTGGCAGAAAACAGAGTTGTTTTTTGCAAAGTGCCTACCTGTAGATTTTGGTCTCTAGCTCAGCCGGCACCTAGAGAAACCTACCAAACCTGTGCATTTTTGAAAACTAGAGACCTAGGGGAATCCAAGATGGTGTGATTTGTGGGGCTCTGACAGGGTTCTGTTATGCAGATTCCTTTGCAAACCTCAAAATTTGGCTAACAAAACAAATTTTCCTCACATTTCGTTGACAGAAAGTTCTGGAATCTGAGAGGAGCCACAAATTTCCTTCCATCCAGCGTTCCCCCAAGTCTCCCGATAAAAATGATACTTCACTTGTGTGGGTAGGCCTAGCGCCCGCGACAGGGAATGCCCCAAAACACAACGTGGACACATCACAATTTTTGGCAGAAAACAGAGTTGTTTTTTGCAAAGTGCCTACCTGTAGATTTTGGTCTCTAGCTCAGCCGGCACCTAGGGAAACCTACCAAACCTGTGCATTTTTGAAAACTAGAGACCTAGGGGAATCCAAGATGGTGTGATTTGTGGGGCTCTGACCAGGTTCTGTTATGCAGATTCCTTTGCAAACCTCAAAATTTGGCTAACAAAACAAATTTTCCTCACATTTCGTTGACAGAAAGTTCTGGAATCTGAGAGGAGCCACAAATTTCCTTCCATCCAGCGTTCCCCCAAGTCTCCCGATAAAAATGATACCTCACTTGTGTGGGTAGGCCTAGCGCCCGCAACAGGGAATGCCCCAAAACACAACGTGGACACATCACAATTTTTGGCAGAAAACAGAGTTGTTTTTTGCAAAGTGCCTACCTGTAGATTTTGGTCTCTAGCTCAGCCACCACCTAGGGAAACCTACCAAACCTGTGCATTTTTGAAAACTAGAGATCTAGGGTAATCCAAGATGGGGTGACTTGTGGGGCTCTGACCAGGTTCTGTTACCCAGAATCCTTTGCAAACCTCAAAATTTGGCTAACAAAACACATTTTTCTCACATTTCGTTGACAGAAAGTTCTGGAATCTGAGAGGAGCCACAAATTTCCTTCCACCCAGCGTTCCCCCAAGTCTCCCGATAAAAATGATCCCTCACTTGTGTGGGTAGGCCTAGCGCCCGCGACAGGGAATGCCCCAAAACACAACGTGGACACATCACAATTTTTGGCAGAAAACAGAGTTGTTTTTTGCAAAGTGCCTACCTGTAGATTTTGGTCTCTAGCTCAGCCGGCACCTAGGGAAACCTACCAAACCTGTGCATTTTTGAAAACTAGAGACCTAGGGGAATCCAAGATGGTGTGATTTGTGGGGCTCTGACAGGGTTCTGTTATGCAGATTCCTTTGCAAACCTCAAAATTTGGCTAACAAAACAAATTTTCCTCACATTTCGTTGACAGAAAGTTCTGGAATCTGAGAGGAGCCACAAATTTCCTTCCATCCAGCGTTCCCCCAAGTCTCCCGATAAAAATGATACCTCACTTGTGTGGGTAGGCCTAGCGCCCGCGACAGGGAATGCCCCAAAACACAACGTGGACACATCACAATTTTTGGCAGAAAACAGAGTTGTTTTTTGCAAAGTGCCTACCTGTAGATTTTGGTCTCTAGCTCAGCCGGCACCTAGGGAAACCTACCAAACCTGTGCATTTTTGAAAACTAGAGACCTAGGGGAATCCAAGATGGTGTGATTTGTGGGGCTCTGACCAGGTTCTGTTATGCAGATTCCTTTGCAAACCTCAAAATTTGGCTAACAAAACAAATTTTCCTCACATTTCGTTGACAGAAAGTTCTGGAATCTGAGAGGAGCCACAAATTTCCTTCCATCCAGCGTTCCCCCAAGTCTCCCGATAAAAATGATACCTCACTTGTGTGGGTAGGCCTAGCGCCCGCAACAGGGAATGCCCCAAAACACAACGTGGACACATCACAATTTTTGGCAGAAAACAGAGTTGTTTTTTGCAAAGTGCCTACCTGTAGATTTTGGTCTCTAGCTCAGCCACCACCTAGGGAAACCTACCAAACCTGTGCATTTGTGAAAACTAGAGACCTAGGGTAATCCAAGATGGGGTGACTTGTGGGGCTCTGACCAGGTTCTGTTACCCAGAATCCTTTGCAAACCTCAAAATTTGGCTAACGAAACACATTTTCCTCACATTTCGTTGACAGAAAGTTCTGGAATCTGAGAGGAGCCACAAATTTCCTTCCACCCAGCGTTCCCCCAAGTCTCCCGATAAAAATGATCCCTCACTTGTGTGGGTAGGCCTAGCGCCCGCGACAGGGAATGCCCCAAAACACAACGTGGACACATCACAATTTTTGGCAGAAAACAGAGTTGTTTTTTGCAAAGTGCCTACCTGTAGATTTTGGTCTCTAGCTCAGCCGGCACCTAGGGAAACCTACCAAACCTGTGCATTTTTGAAAACTAGAGACCTAGGGGAATCCAAGATGGTGTGATTTGTGGGGCTCTGACAGGGTTCTGTTATGCAGATTCCTTTGCAAACCTCAAAATTTGGCTAACAAAACAAATTTTCCTCACATTTCGTTGACAGAAAGTTCTGGAATCTGAGAGGAGCCACAAATTTCCTTCCATCCAGAGTTCCCCCAAGTCTCCCGATAAAAATGATACCTCACTTGTGTGGGTAGGCCTAGCGCCCGCGACAGGGAATGCCCCAAAACACAATGTGGACACATCACAATTTTTGGCAGAAAACAGATTTGTTTTTTGCAAAGTGCCTACCTGTAGATTTTGGTCTCTAGCTCAGCCGGCACCTAGGGAAACCTACCAAACCTGTGCATTTTTGAAAACTAGAGACCTAGGGTAATCCAAGATGGGGTGACTTGTGGGGCTCTGACCAGGTTCTGTTACCCAGAATCCTTTGCAAACCTCAAAATTTGGCTAACAAAACACATTTTCCTCACATTTCGTTGACAGAAAGTTCTGGAATCTGAGAGGAGCCACAAATTTCCTTCCACCCAGCGTTCCCCCAAGTCTCCCGATAAAAATGATCCCTCACTTGTGTGGGTAGGCCTAGCGCCCGCGACAGGGAATGCCCCAAAACACAACGTGGACACATCACAATTTTTGGCAGAAAACAGAGTTGTTTTTTGCAAAGTGCCTACCTGTAGATTTTGGTCTCTAGCTCAGCCGGCACCTAGGGAAACCTACCAAACCTGTGCATTTTTGAAAACTAGAGACCTAGGGGAATCCAAGATGGTGTGATTTGTGGGGCTCTGACAGGGTTCTGTTATGCAGATTCCTTTGCAAACCTCAAAATTTGGCTAACAAAACAAATTTTCCTCACATTTCGTTGACAGAAAGTTCTGGAATCTGAGAGGAGCCACAAATTTCCTTCCATCCAGCGTTCCCCCAAGTCTCCCGATAAAAATGATACCTCACTTGTGTGGGTAGGCCTAGCGCCCGCGACAGGGAATGCCCCAAAACACAACGTGGACACATCACAATTTTTGGCAGAAAACAGAGTTGTTTTTTGCAAAGTGCCTACCTGTAGATTTTGGTCTCTAGCTCAGCCGGCACCTAGGGAAACCTACCAAACCTGTGCATTTTTGAAAACTAGAGACCTAGGGGAATCCAAGATGGTGTGATTTGTGGGGCTCTGACCAGGTTCTGTTATGCAGATTCCTTTGCAAACCTCAAAATTTGGCTAACAAAACAAATTTTCCTCACATTTCGTTGACAGAAAGTTCTGGAATCTGAGAGGAGCCACAAATTTCCTTCCATCCAGCGTTCCCCCAAGTCTCCCGATAAAAATGATACCTCACTTGTGTGGGTAGGCCTAGCGCCCGCAACAGGGAATGCCCCAAAACACAACGTGGACACATCACAATTTTTGGCAGAAAACAGAGTTGTTTTTTGCAAAGTGCCTACCTGTAGATTTTGGTCTCTAGCTCAGCCACCACCTAGGGAAACCTACCAAACCTGTGCATTTTTGAAAACTAGAGACCTAGGGTAATCCAAGATGGGGTGACTTGTGGGGCTCTGACCAGGTTCTGTTACCCAGAATCCTTTGCAAACCTCAAAATTTGGCAAAAAAAAAACATTTTCCTCACATTTCGGTGAAAGAAAGTTCTGGAATCTGAGAGGAGCCACAAATTTCCTTCCACCCAGCGTTCCCCAAAGTCTACCAATAAAAATGATACCTCACTTGTGTGGGTAGGCCTAGCGCCCGCGACATGAAATGCCCCAAAACACAACGTGGACACATCACAATTTTTGACAGAAAACCGAGGAGTTTTTTGCAAAGTGTCACCTGTAGATTTTGGCCTCTAGCTAAGCCGGCACCTAGGGAAACCTACCAAACCTGTGCATTTTTGAAAACTAGAGACCTAAGGGAATTCAAGATGGGGTGACATGTGGGGCTCTGATCAGGTTCTGTTACCCAGAATCCTTTGCAAACCTCAAAATTTGGCTAGAAAAACACGTTTTCCTCACATTTCGGTGACAAAAAGTTCTGGAATCTGAGAGGAGCCCCAAATTTCCTTCCACCCAGCGTTCCGCCAAGTCTCCCAATAAAAATGATACCTCACTTGTGTGGGTAGGCCTAGCGCCCGCAACAGGAAATGCCCCAAAACACAACGTGGACACATCACAATTTTTTACAGAAAACAGAGGTGTTTTTTGCAAAGTGCCTACCTGTAGATTTTGGCCTCTAGCTCAGCCGGCACCTAGGGAATCCTACCAAACCTGTACATTTTTTAAAACTAGAGACCGAGGGGAATCCAAGATGGTGTGATTTGTGGGGCTCTGACCAGGTTCTGTTATGCAGATTCCTTTGCAAACCTCAAAATTTGGCTAACAAAACAAATTTTCCTCACATTTCGTTGACAGAAAGTTCTGGAATCTGAGAGGAGCCACAAATTTCCTTTCACCCAGCGTTCCCCCAAGTGTCCCGATGAAAATGATACCTCACTTGTGCGGGTAGGCCTAGCGCCCGCAACAGGGAATGCCCCAAAACACAACGTGGACACATCACAATTTTTGGCAGAAAGCAGAGTTGTTTTTTGAAAAGTGCCTACCTGTAGATTTTGGTCTCTAGCTCAGCCGGCACCTAGGGAAACCTACCAAACCTGTGCATTTTTTAAAACTAGAGACCTAGGGAAATCCAAGATGGGGTGACTTGTGGGGCTCTGACCAGGTTCTGTTACCCAGAATCCTTTGCAAACCTCAAAATGTGGGTAGAAAAACACATTTTCCTCACATTTCGGTGACAGAAAGTTCTGGAATCTGAGAGAAGCCACAAATTTGCCTTCCACCCAGTGTTCCCATAAGTCTCCCGATAAAAATGATACCTCACTTGTGTGGGTAGGCCTAGCGCCTGCGACAGGAAATGCCCCAAAACACAACGTGGACACATCACATTTTTTGACGGAAAACAGAGGTGTTTTTTTCAAAGTGCCTACCTGGAGATTTTGGCCTCTAGCTCAGCCCGCACCTAGGGAAACCTACCAAACCTGTGCATTTTTGAAAACTAGAGACCTAGGGGAATCCAAGATGGGGTGACTTGTGGGGCTCTGACCAGGTTCTGTTACCCAGAATCCTTTGCAAACCTGAAAATCTGGCTAGAAAAACACGTTTTCCTCACATTTCGGTGACAGAAAGTTCTGGAATCTGGGAGGAGCCACAAATATCCTTCCACCCAGCGTTCCCCCAAGTCTCCCAATAAAAATGATACCTCACTTGTGTGGGTAGGCCTAGCGCCCGCAACAGGAAATGCCCCAAAACGCAACGTAGACACATCACAATTTTTTACAGAAAGCAGAGGTGTTTTTTGCAAAGTGCCTACCTGTAGATTTTGGCCTCTAGCTCAGCCGGCACTTAGGGAAACCTACCAAACCTGTGCATTTTGAAAACTAGAGACCTAGGGGAATCCAAGATAGGGTGACTTGTGGGGCTCTGACCAGGTTCTGTTACCCAGAATCCTTTGCAAACCTGAAAATCTGGCTAGAAAAACACGTTTTCCTCACATTTCGGTGACAGAAAGTTCTGGAATCTGGGAGGAGCCACAAATATCCTTCCACCCAGCGTTCCCCCAAGTCTCCCAATAAAAATGATACCTCACTTGTGTGGGTAGGCCTAGCGCCCGCAACAGGAAATGCCCCAAAACGCAACGTAGACACATCACAATTTTTTACAGAAAGCAGAGGTGTTTTTTGCAAAGTGCCTACCTGTAGATTTTGGCCTCTAGCTCAGCCGGCACCTAGGGAAACCTACCAAACCTGTGCATTTTGAAAACTAGAGACCTAGGGGAATCCAAGATGGGGTGATTTGTGGGGCTCTGACCAGGTTCTGTTATGCAGATTCCTTTGCAAACCTCAAAATTTGGCTAACAAAACAAATTTTGCTCACATTTCGTTGACAGAAAGTTCTGGAATCTGAGAGGAGCCACAAATTTTCTTCCACCCAGCGTTCCCCCAAGTCTCCCGATGAAAATGATACCTCACTTGTGCGGGTAGGCCTAGCGCCCGCAAGAGGGAATGCCCCAAAACACAACGTGGACACATCACAATTTTCGGCAGAAAGCAGAGTTGTTTTTTGCAAAGTGCCTACCTGTAGATTTTGGTCTCTAGCTCAGCCGGCACCTAGGGAAACCTACAAAACCTGTCCATTTTTTAAAACTAGAGACCTAGGGAAATCCAAGATGGGGTGTCTTGTGGGGCTCTGACCAGGTTCTGTTACCCAGAATCCTTTCCAAACCTCAAAATCTGGGTAGAAAAACACATTTTCCTCACATTTCGGTGACAGAAAGTTCTGGAATCTGAGAGAAGCCACAAATTTGCCTTCCACCCAGCGTTCCCCCAAGTCTCCCGATAAAAAGGATACCTCACTTGTGTGGGTAGGCCTAGCGCCTGCGACAGGAAATGCCCCAAAACACAACGTAGACACATCACATTTTTTGTCAGAAAACAGAGCTGTTTTTTGCAAAGTGCCTACCTGGAGATTTTGGCCTCTAGCTCAGCCGGCACCTAGGGAATCCTACCAAACCTGTGCATTTTTTAAAACTAGAGACCTAGGGGAATCCAAGATGGGGTGACTTGTGGGGCTCTGACCAGGTTCTGTTACCCAGAATCCTTTGCAAACCTCAAATTTTGGCTAAAAAAACATGTTTTCCTCACATTTTGGTGACAGAAAGTTCTGGAATCAGAGAGGAGCCACAAATTTCCCTCCATCCAGCATACCCCCAAGTCTCCCAATAAAAATGATACCTCACTTGTGTGGGTAGGTCTAGCGCCCACGACAGGAAATGCCCCAAAACGCAACATGGACAATTCACATTTTTTGAAAGAAAACAGAGGTGTTTTTTGCAAAGTGCCTACCTGTAGATTTTGGCCTCTAGCTCAGCCGGCACCTAGGGAAACCTACCAAACCTGTGCATTTTTGAAAACTAGAGACCTAGGGGAATCCAAGATGGGGTGACTTGTGGGGCTCTGACCAGGTTCTGTTACCCAGAATCCTTTGCAAACCTCAACATTTGGCTAACAAAACACATTTTCCTCACATTTTGGTGACAGAAAGTTCTGGAAGCAGAGAGGAGGCACAAATTTCCTTCCACCCAGCGTACCCCTCATGTCTCCCGATGAAAATGATACCTCACCACTTGCGTGGGTAGGCCTAGCGCCCGCGACAGGAAATACCCCAAAACGCAACGTGGACAATTCACATTTTTTGACAGAAAACAGAGGAGTTATTTGCAAAGTACCTACCTGTAGATTTTGGCCTCTAGCTCAGCCAGCACCTAGGGAAACCTACCAAACCTGTGCATTTTTTAAAACTAGAGACCTAGGGGAATCCAAGATGCGGTGACTTGTGGGGCTCTGACCAGGTTCTGTTACCCAGAATCCTTTGCAAACCTCAAAATTTGGCTAAAAAAACACGTTTTCCCCACATTTCGGTGACAGAAAGTTCTGGAATCCAAGAGGAGCCACAAAAATGTCCTTCCACCCAGTGTTCCCCCAAGTCTCCCGATAAAAATGATACCTCACTTGTGTGGGTAGGCCTAGCGCCCGCGACAGGAAATGCCCCAAAACGCAACATGGACAATTCACATTTTTTGAAAGAAAACAGAGGTGTTTTTTGCAAAGTGCCTACCTGTAGATTTTGGCCTCTAACTCAGCCGGCACCTATGGAAACCTACCAAACCTGTGCATTTTTGAAAACTACAGACCTAGGGGAATCCAAGATGGGGTGACTTGTGGGGCTCTGACCAGGTTCTGTTACCCAGAATCCTTTGCAAACCTCAAAATTTGGCTAACAAAACACATTTTCCTCACATTTCGTTGACAGAAAGTTCTGGAATCTGAGAGGAGCCACAAATTTCCTTCCACCCAGCGTTCCCCCAAGTCTCCTGATAAAAATGATACCTCACTTGTGAGGGTAGGCCTAGCGCCCGCGACAGGGAATGCCCCAAAACACAACGTGGACACATCACAATTTTTGGCAGAAAACAGAGTTGTTTTTTGCAAAGTGCCTACCTGTAGATTTTGGTCTCTAGCTCAGCCGGCACCTAGGGAAACCTACCAAACCTGTGCATTTTTGAAAACTAGAGACCTAGGGGAATCCAAGATAGTGTGATTTGTGGGGCTCTGACCAGGTTCTGTTATTCAGATTCCTTTGCAAACCTCAAAATTTGGCTAACAAAACAAATTTTCCTCACATTTCGTTGACAGAAAGTTCTGGAATCTGAGAGGAGCCACAAATTTCCTTCCATCCAGCGTTCCCCCAAGTCTCCCGATAAAAATGATACCTCACTTGTGTGGGTAGGCCTAGCGCCCGCAACAGGGAATGCCCCAAAACACAACGTGGACACATCACAATTTTTGGCAGAAAACAGAGTTGTTTTTTGCAAAGTGCCTACCTGTAGATTTTGGTCTCTAGCTCAGCCGGCACCTAGGGAAACCTACCACACCTGTGCATTTTCTAAAACTAGAGACCTAGGGGAATCCAAGATGGGGTGATTTGTGGGGCTCTGACCAGGTTCTGTTATGCAGATTCCTTTGCAAACCTCAAAATTTGGCTAACAAAACAAATTTTCCTCACATTTCGTTGACAGAAAGTTCTGGAATCTGAGAGGAGCCACAAATTTCCTTCCACCCAGCGTTCCCCCAAGTCTCCCGATGAAAATGATACCTCACTTGTGCGGGTAGGCCTAGCGCCCGCAACAGGGAATGCCCCAAAACACAATGTGGACACATCACAATTTTTGGCAGAAAGTAGAGTTGTTTTTTGCAAAGTGCCTACCTGTAGATTTTGGTCTCTAGCTCAGCCGGCACCTAGGGAAACCTACCAAACCTGTGCGTTTTTTAAAACTAGAGACCTAGGGAAATCCAAGATGGGGTGACTTGTGGGGCTCTGACCAGGTTCTGTTACCCAGAATCCTTTGCAAACCTCAAAATCTGGGTAGAAAAACACATTTTCCTCACATTTCGGTGACAGAAAGTTCTGGAATCTGAGAGAAGCCACAAATTTGCCTTCCACCCAGCGTTCCCCCAAGTCTCCCGATAAAAAGGATACCTCACTTGTGTGGGTAGGCCTAGCGCCTGCGACAGGAAATGCCCCAAAACACAACATAGACACATCACATTTTTTGTCAGAAAACAGAGCTGTTTTTTGCAAAGTGCCTACCTGGAGATTTTGGCCTCTAGCTCAGCCGGCACCTAGGGAATCCTACCAAACCTGTGCATTTTTTAAAACTAGAGACCTAGGGGAATCCAAGATGGGGTGACTTGTGGGGCTCTGACCAGGTTCTGTTACCCAGAATCCTTTGCAAACCTCAACATTTGGCTAACAAAACACATTTTCCTCACATTTTGGTGACAGAAAGTTCTGGAATCTGAGAGGAGGCACAAATTTCCTTCCACCCAGCGTACCCCTCATGTCTCCCGATGAAAATGATACCTCAACACTTGTGTGGGTAGGCCTAGCGCCCGCGACAGGAAATGCCCCAAAACGCAACGTGGACAATTCAAATTTTTGACAGAAAACAGAGGAGTTATTTGCTAAGTGCCTACCTGTAGACTTTGGCCTCTAGCTCAGCCACCACCTAGGGAAAACTACCAAACCTGTGCATTTTTGAAAACTAGAGACCTAGGGTAATCCAAGATGGGGTGACTTGTGGGGCTCTGACCAGGTTCTGTTACCCAGAATCCTTTGCAAACCTCAAAATTTGGCAAAAAAAAAACATTTTCCTCACATTTCGGTGAAAGAAAGTTCTGGAATCTGAGAAGAGCCACAAATTTCCTTCCACCCAGCGTTCCCCAAAGTCTCCCAATAAAAATTATACCTCACTTGTGTGGGTAGGCCTAGCGCCCGCGACATGAAATGCCCCAAAACACAACGTGGACACATCACAATTTTTGACATAAAACCGAGGAGTTTTTTGCAAAGTGTCACCTGTAGATTTTGGCCTCTAGCTAAGCCGGCACCTAGGGAAACCTACCAAACCTGTGCATTTTTGAAAACTAGAGACCTAAGGGAATTCAAGATGGGGTGACATGTGGGGCTCTGATCAGGTTCTGTTACCCAGAATCCTTTGCAAACCTCAAAATTTGGCTAGAAAAACACGTTTTCCTCACATTTCGGTGACAAAAAGTTCTGAAATCTGAGAGGAGCCACAAATTTCCTTCCACCCAGCGTTCCGCCAAGTCTCCCAATAAAAATGATATCTCACTTGTGTGGGTAGGCCTAGCGCCCGCGACAGGAAATGCCCCAAAACACAACGTGGACACATCACAATTTTTTACAGAAAACAGAGGTGTTTTTTGCAAAGTGCCTACCTGTAGATTTTGGCCTCTAGCTCAGCCGGCACCTAGGGAATCCTACCAAACCTGTACATTTTTGAAAACTAGAGACCGAGGGGAATCCAAGATGGTGTGATTTGTGGGGCTCTGACCAGGTTCTGTTATGCAGATTCCATTGCAAACCTCAAAATTTGGCTAATAAAACAAATTTTCCTCACATTTCGTTGACAGAAAGTTCTGGAATCTGAGAGGAGCCACAAATTTTCTTCCATCCAGCGTTCCCCCAAGTCTCCCGATAAAAATGATACCTCACTTGTGTGGGTAGGCCTAGCGCCCGCAACAGGGAATGCCCCAAAACACAACGTGGACACATCACAATTTTTGGCAGAAAACAGAGTTGTTTTTTGCAAAGTGCCTACCTGTAGATTTTGGTCTCTAGATCAGCCGGCACCTAGGGAAACCTACCACACCTGTGCATTTTTGAAAACTAGAGACCTAGGGGAATCCAAGATGGGGTGATTTGTGGGGCTCTGACCAGGTTCTGTTATGCAGATTCCTTTGCAAACCTCAAAATTTGGCTAACAAAACAAATTTTCCTCACATTTCGTTGACAGAAAGTTCCGGAATCTGAGAGGAGCCACAAATTTCCTTCCACCCAGCGTTCCCCCAAGTCTCCCGATGAAAATGATACCTCACTTGTGCGTGTAGGCCTAGCGCCCGCAACAGGGAATGCCCCAAAACACAACGTGGACACATCACAATTTTTGGCAGAAAGCAGAGTTGTTTTTTGCAAAGTGCCTACCTGTAGATTTTGGTCTCTAGCTCAGCCGGCACCTAGGGAAACCTACCAAACCTGTGCATTTTTTAAAACTAGAGACCTAGGGAAATCCAAGATGGGGTGACTTGTGGGGCTCTGACCAGGTTCTGTTACCCAGAATCCTTTGCAAACCTCAAAATCTGGGTAGAAAAACACATTTTCCTCACATTTCGGTGACAGAAAGTTCTGGAGTCTGAGAAAAGCCACAAATTTGCCTTCCACCCAGTGTTCCCATAAGTCTCCCGATAAAAATGATACCTCACTTGTGTGGGTAGGCCTAGCGCCTGCGACAGGAAATGCCCCAAAACACAACGTGGACACATCACATTTTTTGACGGAAAACAGAGGTGTTTTTTGCAAAGTGCCTACCTGGAGATTTTGGCCTCTAGCTCAGCCGGCACCTAGGGAAACCTACCAAACCTGTGCATTTTTGAAAACTAGAGACCTAGGGGAATCCAAGATAGGGTGACTTGTGGGCCTCTGACCAGGTTCTGTTACCCAGAATCCTTTGCAAACCTGAAAATCTGGCTAGAAAAACACGTTTTCCTCACATTTCGGTGACAGAAAGTTCTGGAATCTGGGAGGAGCCACAAATATCCTTCCACCCAGCGTTCCCCCAAGTCTCCCAATAAAAATGATACCTCACTTGTGTGGGTAGGCCTAGCGCCCGCAACAGGAAATGCCCCAAAACGCAACATAGACACATCACAATTTTTTACAGAAAGCAGAGGTGTTTTTGCAAAGTGCCTACCTGTAGATTTTGGCCTCTAGCTCAGCCGGCACCTAGGGAAACCTACCAAACCTGTGCATTTTGAAAACTAGAGACCTAGGGGAATCCAAGATGGGGTGATTTGTGGGGCTCTGACCAGGTTCTGTTATGCAGATTCCTTTGCAAACCTCAAAATTTGGCTAACAAAACAAATTTTCCTCACATTTCGTTGACAGAAAGTTCTGGAATCTGAGAGGAGCCACAAATTTCCTTCCACCCAGCGTTCCCCCAAGTCTCCCGATGAAAATGATACCTCACTTGTGCGGGTAGGCCTAGCGCCCGCAACAGGGAATGCCCCAAAACACAACGTGGACACATCTCAATTTTTGGCAGAAAGCAGAGTTGTTTTTTGCAAAGTGCCTACCTGTAGATTTTGGTCTCTAGCTCAGCCGGCACCTAGGGAAACCTACCAAACCTGTGCATTTTTTAAAACTAGAGACCTAGGGAAATCCAAGATGGGGTGACTTGTGGGGCTCTGACCAGGTTCTGTTACCCAGAATCCTTTGCAAACCTCAAAATCTGGGTAGAAAAACACATTTTCCTCACATTTCGGTGACAGAAAGTTCTGGAATCTGAGAGAAGCCACAAATTTGCCTTCCACCCAGCGTTCCCCCAAGTCTCCCGATAAAAAGGATACCTCACTTGTGTGGGTAGGCCTAGCGCCTGCGACAGGAAATGCCCCAAAACACAACGTAGACACATCACATTTTTTGTCAGAAAACAGAGCTGTTTTTTGCAAAGTGCCTACCTGGAGATTTTGGCCTCTAGCTCAGCCGGCACCTAGGGAATCCTACCAAACCTGTGCATTTTTTAAAACTAGAGACCTAGCGGAATCCAAGATGGGGTGACTTGTGGGGCTCTGACCAGGTTCTGTTACCCAGAATCCTTTGCAAACCTCAAATTTTGGCTAAAAAAACATGTTTTCCTCACATTTTGGTGACAGAAAGTTCTGGAATCAGAGAGGAGCCACAAATTTCCCTCCATCCAGCATACCCCCAAGTCTCCCAATAAAAATGATACCTCACTTGTGTGGGTAGGCCTAGCGCCCACAACAGGAAATGCCCCAAAACGCAACATGGACAATTCACATTTTTTGAAGGAAAACAGAGGTGTTTTTTGCAAAGTGCCTACCTGTAGATTTTGGCCTCTAGCTCAGCCGGCACCTAGGGAAACCTACCAAACCTGTGCATTTTTTAAAACTAGAGACCTAGGGGAATCCAAGATGGGGTGACTTGTGGGGCTCTGACCAGGTTCTGTTACCCAGAATCCTTTGCAAACCTCAACATTTGGCTAACAAAACAGATTTTCCTCACATTTTGGTGACAGAAAGTTCTGGAATCAGAGAGGAGGCACAAATTTCCTTCCACCCAGCGTACCCCTCATGTCTCCCGATGAAAATGATACCTCACCACTTGCCTGGGTAGGCCTAGCGCCCGCGACAGGAAATGCCCCAAAACGCAACGTGGACAATTCACATTTTTTGACAGAAAACAGAGGAGTTATTTGCAAAGTACCTACCTGTAGATTTTGGCCTCTAGCTCAGCCAGCACCTAGGGAAACCAACCAAACCTGTGCATTTTTGAAAACTAGAGACCTAGGGGAATCCAAGATGGGGTGACTTGTGGGGCTCTGACCAGGTTCTGTTACCCAGAATCCTTTGCAAACCTCAAAATTTGGCTAAAAAAACACGTTTTCCTCACATTTCGGTGACAGAAAGTTCTGGAATCCAAGAGGAGCCACAAAAATGTCCTTCCACCCAGTGTTCCCCCAAGTCTCCCGATAAAAATGATACCTCACTTGTGTGGGTAGGCCTAGCGCCCGCGACAGGAAATGCCCCAAAACGCAACATGGACAATTCACATTTTTTGAAAGAAAACAGAGGTGTTTTTTGCAAAGTGCCTACCTGTAGATTTTGGCCTCTAGCTCAGCCGGCACCCAGGGAAACCTACCAAACCTGTGCATTTTTGAAAACTAGAGACCTAGGGGAATCCAAGATGGGGTGACTTGTGGGGCTCTGACCAGGTTCTGTTACCCAGAATCCTTTGCAAACCTCAAAATTTGGCTAACAAAACACATTTTCCTCACATTTCGTTGACAGAAAGTTCTGGAATCTGAGAGGAGCCACAAATTTCCTTCCACCCAGCGTTCCCCCAAGTCTCCCGATAAAAATGATACCTCACTTGTGTGGGTAGGCCTAGCGCCCGCGACAGGGAATGCCCCAAAACACAACGTGGACACATCACAATTTTTGGCAGAAAACAGAGTTGTTTTTTGCAAAGTGCCTACCTGTAGATTTTGGTCTCTAGCTCAGCCGGCACCTAGGGAAACCTACCAAACCTGTGCATTTTTGAAAACTAGAGACCTAGGGGAATCCAAGATGGTGTGATTTGTGGGGCTCTGACCAGGTTCTGTTATGCAGATTCCTTTGCAAACCTCAAAATTTGGCTAACAAAACAAATTTTCCTCACATTTCGTTGACAGAAAGTTCTGGAATCTGAGAGGAGCCACAAATTTCCTTCCATCCAGCGTTCCCCCAAGTCTCCCGATAAAAATGATACCTCACTTGTGTGGGTAGGCCTAGCGCCCGCAACAGGGAATGCCCCAAAACACAACGTGGACACATCACAATTTTTGGCAGAAAACAGAGTTGTTTTTTGCAAAGTGCCTACCTGTAGATTTTGGTCTCTAGCTCAGCCGGCACCTAGGGAAACCTACCAAACCTGTGCATTTTTTAAAACTAGAGACCTAGGGAAATCCAAGATGGGGTGACTTGTGGGGCTCTGACCAGGTTCTGTTACCCAGAATCCTTTGCAAACCTCAAAATCTGGGTAAAAAAACTCATTTTCCTCACATTTCGGTGACAGAAAGTTCTGGAATCTGGGAGGAGCCACAAATATCCTTCCACCCAGCTTTCCCCCAAGTCTCCCGATAAAAATGATACCTCACTTGTGTGGGTAGGCCTAGCGCCCGCGACAGGAAATGCCCCAAAACACAACGTGGACACATCACAATTTTTGACAGAAAACAGAGGTGTTTTTTGCAAAGTGCCTACCTGGAGATTTTGGTCTCTAGCTCAGCCGGCACCTAGGGAAACCTACCAAACCTGTGCATTTTTGAAAACTAGAGACCTAGGGAAATCCAAGATGGGGTGACTTGTGGGGCTCTGACCAGGTTCTGTTATCCAGAATCCTTTGCAAACCTCAAAATTTGGCTAGAAAGACACGTTTTCCTCACATTTCGGTGACAGAAAGTTCTGGAATCTGAGAGGAGCCACAAATTTGCCTTCCACCCAGCGTTCCCCCAAGTCTCCCGATAAAAAGGATACCTCACTTGTGTGGGTAGGCCTAGCGCCTGCGACAGGAAATGCCCCAAAACACAACGTGGACATATCACATTTTTTGACAGAAAACAGAGCTATTTTTTGCATAGTGCCTACCTGGAGATTTTGGCCTCTAGCTCAGCCGGCACCTAGGGAATCCTACCAAACCTGTGCATTTTTTAAAACTAGAGACGTAGGGGAACCCAAGATGGGGTGACTTGTGGGGCTCTGACCAGGTTCTGTTACCCAGAATTCTCTGCAAACCTCAAAATGTGGCTAAAAAAACCACATTTTCCTCACATTTCGGTGACAGAAAGTTCTGGAATCTGAGAGGAGCCACAAAAATGTCCTTCCACCCAGTGTTCCCATAAGTCTCCCGATAAAAATGATACCTCACTTGTGTGGGTAGGCCTAGCGCCCGCGACAGGAAATGCCCCAAAACACAACGTGGACACATCACATTTCTTGACGGAAAACAGAGGTGTTTTTTGCAAAGTGCCTACCTGGAGATTTTGGCCTCTAGCTCAGCCGGCACCTAGGGAAACCTACCAAACCTGTGCATTTTTGAAAACTAGAGACCTAGGGGAATCCAAGATGGGGTGACTTGTGGGGCTCTGACCAGGTTCTGTTACCCAGAATCCTTTGCAAACCTGAAAATCTGGCTAGAAAAACACGTTTTCCTCACATTTCGGTGACAGAAAGTTCTGGAATCTGGGAGGAGCCACAAATATCCTTCCACCCAGCGTTCCCCCAAGTCTCCCAATAAAAATGATACCTCACTTGTGTGGGTAGGCCTAGCGCCCGCAACAGGAAATGCCCCAAAACGCAACGTAGACACATCACAATTTTTTACAGAAAGCAGAGGTGTTTTTTGCAAAGTGCCTACCTGTAGATTTTGGCCTCTAGCTCAGCCGGCACCTAGGGAAACCTACCAAACCTGTGCATTTTGAAAACTAGAGACCTAGGGGAATCCAAGATGGGGTGATTTGTGGGGCTCTGACCAGGTTCTGTTACGCAGATTCCTTTGCAAACCTCAAAATTTGGCTAACAAAACACATTTTCCTCACATTTCGGTGACAGAAAGTTCTGGACTCTGAGAGGAGCCACAAATTTTCTTCCACCCAGCGTTCCCCCAAGTCTCCCGATAAAAATGATACCTCACTTTTGTGGGTAGGCCTAGCGCCCGCGACAGGAAATGCCCCAAAACACAACGTGGACACATCACAATTTTTGACAGAAAACAGAGGTGTTTTTTGCAAAGTGCCTACCTGTAGATTTTGGTCTCTAGCTCAGCCGGCACCTAGGGAAACCTACCAAACCTGTGCATTTTTGAAAACTAGAGACCTAGGGGAATCCAAGATGGGGTGACTTGTGGGGCTCGGACCAGGTTCTGTTACGCAGATTCCTTTGCAAACCTCAAAATATGGATAACAAAACACATTTTCCTCACATTTCGGTGAGAGAAAGTTCTGGAATCTGAGAGGAGCCACAAATTTCCTTCCACCCAGCGTTCCCCCAAGTCTCCCGATAAAAATGATACCTCACTTGTGTGGGTAGGCCTAGCACCCGCGACAGGAAATGCCCCAAAACACAACGTGGACACATCACATTTTTTGACAGAAAACAGAGGTGTTTTTTGCAAAGTGACTACCTGGAGATTTTGGCCTCTAGCTCAGCCGGCACCTAGGGAAACCTACCAAACCTGTGCATTTTTGAAAACTAGAGACCTAGGGAAATCCAAGATGGGGTGACTTGTGGGGCTCTGACCAGGTTCTGTTATCCAGAATCCTTTGCAAACCTCAAAATTTGGCTAGAAAGACACGTTTTCCTCACATTTCGGTGACAGAAAGTTCTGGAATCTGAGAGGAGCCACAAATTTGCCTTCCACCCAGCGTTCCCCCAAGTCTCCCGATAAAAAGGATACCTCACTTGTGTGGGTAGGCCTAGCGCCTGCGACAGGAAATGCCCCAAAACACAACGTGGACACATCACATTTTTTGAAAGAAAACAGAGCTATTTTTTGCATAGTGCCTACCTGGAGATTTTGGCCTCTAGCTCAGCCGGCACTTAGGGAATCCTACCAAACCTGTGCATTTTTTAAAACTAGAGACGTAGGGGAATCCAAGATGGGGTGACTTGTGGGGCTCTGACCAGGTTCTGTTACCCAGAATCCTCTGCAAACCTCAAAATGTGGCTAAAAAAACCACATTTTCCTCACATTTCGGTGACAGAAAGTTCTGGAATCTGAGAGGAGCCACAAAAATGTCCTTCCACCCAGTGTTCCCATAAGTCTCCCGATAAAAATGATACCTCACTTGTGTGGGTAGGCCTAGCGCCCGCGACAGGAAATGCCCCAAAACACAACGTGGACACATCACATTTCTTGACGGAAAACAGAAGTGTTTTTTGCAAAGTGCCTACCTGGAGATTTTGGCCTCTAGCTCAGCCGGCACCTAGGGAAACCTACCAAACCTGTGCATTTTTGAAAACTAGAGACCTAGGGGAATCCAAGATAGGGTGACTTGTGGGGCTCTGACCAGGTTCTGTTACCCAGAATCCTTTGCAAACCTGAAAATCTGGCTAGAAAAACACGTTTTCCTCACATTTCGGTGACAGAAAGTTCTGGAATCTGGGAGGAGCCACAAATATCCTTCCACCCAGCGTTCCCCCAAGTCTCCCAATAAAAATGATACCTCACTTGTGTGGGTAGGCCTAGCGCCCGCAACAGGAAATGCCCCAAAACGCAACGTAGACACATCACAATTTTTTACAGAAAGCAGAGGTGTTTTTTGCAAAGTGCCTACCTGTAGATTTTGGCCTCTAGCTCAGCCGGCACCTAGGGAAACCTACCAAACCTGTGCATTTTGAAAACTAGAGACCTAGGGGAATCCAAGATGGGGTGATTTGTGGGGCTCTGACCAGGTTCTGTTACGCAGATTCCTTTGCAAACCTCAAAATTTGGCTAACAAAACACATTTTCCTCACATTTCGGTGACAGAAAGTTCTGGACTCTGAGAGGAGCCACAAATTTTCTTCCACCCAGCGTTCCCCCAAGTCTCCCGATAAAAATGATACCTCACTTTTGTGGGTAGGCCTAGCGCCCGCGACAGGAAATGCCCCAAAACACAACGTGGACACATCACAATTTTTGACAGAAAACAGAGGTGTTTTTTGCAAAGTGCCTACCTGTAGATTTTGGTCTCTAGCTCAGCCGGCACCTAGGGAAACCTACCAAACCTGTGCATTTTTGAAAACTAGAGACCTAGGGGAATCCAAGATGGGGTGACTTGTGGGGCTCGGACCAGGTTCTGTTACGCAGATTCCTTTGCAAACCTCAAAATATGGATAACAAAACACATTTTCCTCACATTTCGGTGAGAGAAAGTTCTGGAATCTGAGAGGAGCCACAAATTTCCTTCCACCCAGCGTTCCCCCAAGTCTCCCGATAAAAATGATACCTCACTTGTGTGGGTAGGCCTAGCGCCCGCGACAGGAAATGCCCCAAAACAGAACGTGGACACATCACAATTTTTGACAGAAAACCGAGGAGTTTTTTGCAAAGTGTCACCTGTAGATTTTGGCCTCTAGCTAAGCCGGCACCTAGGGAATCCTACCAAACCTGTGCATTTTTTAAAACTAGAGACCTAGGGGAATCCAAGATGGGGTGTCTTGTGGGGCTCTGACCAGGTTCTGTTACCCAGAATCCTTTGCAAACCTCAAATTTTGGCTAAAAAAACATGTTTTCCTCACATTTTGGTGACAGAAAGTTCTGGAATCAGAGAGGAGCCACAAATTTCCTTCCATCCAGCATACCCCCAAGTCTCCCGATAAAAATGATACCTCACTTGTGTGGGTAGGCCTAGCGCCCACAACAGGAAATGCCCCAAAACGCAACATGGACAATTCACATTTTTTGAAAGAAAACAGAGGTGTTTTTTGCAAAGTGCCTACCTGTAGATTTTGGCCTCTTGCTCAGCCGGCACCTAGGGAAACCTACCAAACCTGTGCATTTTTTAAAACTAGAGACCTAGGGGAATCCAAGATGGGGTGACTTGTGGGGCTCTGACCAGGTTCTGTTACCCAGATTCCTTTGCAAACCTCAAAATTTGGCTAACAAAACACATTTTCCTCACATTTCGGTGACAGAAAGTTCTGGAATCTGAGAGAAGCCACAAATGTCCTTCCACCCAGCGTTCCCCCAATTCTCCCGATAAAAATGATACCTCACTTGTGTGGGTAGGCCTAGCACCCGCGACAGGAAATGCCCCAAAACACAACGTGGACACATCACATTTTTTGACAGAAAACAGAGGTGTTTTTTGCAAAGTGCCAACCTGGAGATTTTGGCCTTTAGCTCAGCCGGCACCTAGGGAAACCTACCAAACCTGTGCATTTTTGAAAACTAGAGACCTAGGGGAATCCAAGATGGGGTGACTTGTGGGGCTCTGACCAGGTTCTGTTACCCAGAATCCTTTGCAAACCTCAAAATTTGGCTAACAAAACACATTTTCCTCACATTTCGTTGACAGAAAGTTCTGGAATCTGAGAGAAGCCACAAATTTCCTTCCACCCAGCGTTCCCCCAAGTCTCCCGATAAAAATGATACCTCACTTGTGTGGGTAGGCCTAGCGCCCACGACAGGGAATGCCCCAAAACGCAACGTGGACACATCACAATTTTTGGCAGAAAACAGAGTTGTTTTTTGCAAAGTGCCTACCTGTAGATTTTGGTCTCTAGCTCAGTTGGCACCTAGGGAAACCTACCAAACCTGTGCATTTTTGAAAACTAGAGACCTAGGGGAATCCAAGATGGGGTGATTTGTGGGGCTCTGACCAGGTTCTGTTACGCAGATTCCTTTGCAAACCTCAAAATTTGGCTAACAAAACAAATTTTCCTCACATTTCGTTGACAGAAAGTTCTGGAATCTGAGAGGAGCCACAAATGTCCTTCCACCCAGCGTTCCCCCAAGTCTCCCGATAAAAATGATACCTCACTTGTGTGGGTAGGCCTAGCGCCCGCAACAGGGAATGCCCCAAAACACAACGTGGACACATCACAATTTTTGGCAGAAAACAGAGTTGTTTTTTGCAAAGTGCCTACCTGTAGATTTTGGTCTCTAGCTCATCCGGCACCTAGGGAAACCTACCAAACCTGTGCATTTTTTAAAACTAGAGACCTAGGGAAATCCAAGATGGGGTGACTTGTGGGGCTCTGACCAGATTCTGTTACCCAGAATCCTTTGCAAACCTCAAAATCTGGGTAGAAAAACAAATTTTCCTCACATTTCGGTGACAGAAAGTTCTGGAATCTGGGAGGAGCCACAAATATCCTTCCACCCAGCGTTCCCCCAAGTCTCCCGATAAAAATGATACCTCACTTGTGTGGGTAGGCCTAGCGCCCGCGACAGGAAATGCCCCAAAACACAACGTGGACACATCACAATTTGTGACAGAAAACAGAGGTGTTTTTTGCAAAGTGCCTACCTGGAGATTTTGGTCTCTAGCTCAGCCGGCACCTAGGGAAACCTACCAAACCTGTGCATTTTTGAAAACTAGAGACCTAGGGAAATCCAAGATGGGGTGACTTGTGGGGCTCTGACCAGGTTCTGTTATCCAGAATCCTTTGCAAACCTCACAATTTGGCTAGAAAAACACGTTTTCCTCACATTTCGGTGACAGAAAGTTCTGGAATCTGAGAGGAGCCACAAATTTGCCTTCCACCCAGCGTTCCCCCAAGTATCCCGATAAAAAGGATACCTCACTTGTGTGGGTAGGCCTAGCGCCTGCGACAGGAAATGCCCCAAAACACAACGTGGAAACATCACATTTTTTGACAGAAAACAGAGCTATTTTTTGCATAGTGCCTACCTGGAGTTTTTGGCCTCTAGCTCAGCCGGCACCTAGGGAATCCTACCAAACCTGTGCATTTTTTAAAACTAGAGACGTAGGGGAATCCAAGATGGGGTGACTTGTGGGGCTCTGACCAGGTTCTGTTACCCAGAATCCTCTGCAAACCTCAAAATGTCACTAAAAAAAACACATTTTCCTCACATTTCGGTGACAGAAAGTTCTGGAATCTGAGAGGAGCCACAAAAATGTCCTTCCACCCAGTGTTCCAATATGTCTCCCGATAAAAATGATACCTCACTTGTGTGGGTAGGCCTAGCGCCCGCGACAGGAAATGCCCCAAAACACAACGTGGACACATCACATTTTTTGACGGAAAACAGAGGTGTTTTTTGCAAAGTGCCTACCTGGAGATTTTGGCCTCTAGCTCAGCCAGCACCTAGGGAAACCTACCAAACCTCTGCATTTTTGAAAACTAGAGACCTAGGGGAATCCAAGATAGGGTGACTTGTGGGGCTCTGACCAGGTTCTGTTACCCAGAATCCTTTGCAAACCTGAATATCTGGCTAGAAAAACACGTTTTCCTCACATTTCGGTGACAGAAAGTTCTGGAATCTGGGAGGAGCCACAAATATCCTTCCACCCAGCGTTCCCCTAAGTCTCCCAATAAAAATTATACCTCACTTGTGTGGGTAGGCCTAGCGCCCGCAACAGGAAATGCCCCAAAACGCAACGTAGACACATCACAATTTTTTACAGAAAGCAGAGGTGTTTTTTGCAAAGTGCCTACCTGTAGATTTTGGCCTCTAGCTCAGCCGGCACCTAGGGAAACCTACCAAACCTGTGCATTTTGAAAACTAGAGACCTAGGGGAATCCAAGATAGGGTGACTTGTGGGGCTCTGACCAGGTTCTGTTACCCAGAATCCTTTGCAAACCTGAAAATCTGGCTAGAAAAACACGTTTTCCTCACATTTCGGTGACAGAAAGTTCTGGAATCTGGGAGGAGCCACAAATATCCTTCCACCCAGCGTTCCCCCAAGTCTCCCAATAAAAATGATACCTCACTTGTGTGGGTAGGCCTAGCGCCCGCAACAGGAAATGCCCCAAAACGCAACGTAGACACATCACAATTTTTTACAGAAAGCAGAGGTGTTTTTTGCAAAGTGCCTACCTGTAGATTTTGGCCTCTAGCTCAGCCGGCACCTAGGGAAACCTACCAAACCTGTGCATTTTGAAAACTAGAGACCTAGGGGAATCCAAGATGGGGTGATTTGTGGGGCTCTGACCAGGTTCTGTTACGCAGATTCCTTTGCAAACCTCAAAATTTGGCTAACAAAACACATTTTCCTCACGTTTCGGTGACAGAAAGTTCTGGAATCTGAGAGGAGCCACAAATTTCCTTCCACCCAGCGTTCCCCCAAGTCTCCCGATAAAAATGATACCTCACTTTTGTGGGTAGGCCTAGCGCCCGCGACAGGAAATGCCCCAAAACACAACGTGGACACATCACAATTTTTGACAGAAAACAGAGGTGTTTTTTGCAAAGTGCCTACCTGTAGATTTTGGTCTCTAGCTCAGCCGGCACCTAGGGAAACCTACCAAACCTGTGCATTTTTGAAAACTAGAGACCTAGGGAAATCCAAGATGGGGTGACTTCTGGGGCTCTGACCAGGTTCTGTTACCCAGAATCCTTTGCAAACCTGAAAATCTGGCTAGAAAAACACGTTTTCCTCACATTTCGGTGACAGAAAGTTCTGGAATCTGGGAGGAGCCACAAATATCCTTCCACCCAGCGTTCCCCCAAGTCTCCCAATAAAAATGATACCTCACTTGTGTGGGTAGGCCTAGCGCCCGCAACAGGAAATGCCCCAAAACGCAACGTAGACACATCACAATTTTTTACAGAAAGCAGAGGTGTTTTTTGCAAAGTGCCTACCTGTAGATTTTGGCCTCTAGCTCAGCCGGCACCTAGGGAAACCTACCAAACCTGTGCATTTTGAAAACTAGAGACCTAGGGGAATCCAAGATGGGGTGATTTGTGGGGCTCTGACCAGGTTCTGTTACGCAGATTCCTTTGCAAACCTCAAAATTTGGCTAACAAAACACATTTTCCTCACATTTCGGTGACAGAAAGTTCTGGACTCTGAGAGGAGCCACAAATTTTCTTCCACCCAGCGTTCCCCCAAGTCTCCCGATAAAAATGATACCTCACTTTTGTGGGTAGGCCTAGCGCCCGCGACAGGAAATGCCCCAAAACACAACGTGGACACATCACAATTTTTGACAGAAAACAGAGGTGTTTTTTGCAAAGTGCCTACCTGTAGATTTTGGTCTCTAGCTCAGCCGGCACCTAGGGAAACCTACCAAACCTGTGCATTTTTGAAAACTAGAGACCTAGGGGAATCCAAGATGGGGTGACTTGTGGGGCTCGGACCAGGTTCTGTTACGCAGATTCCTTTGCAAACCTCAAAATATGGATAACAAAACACATTTTCCTCACATTTCGGTGAGAGAAAGTTCTTGAATCTGAGAGGAGCCACAAATTTCCTTCCACCCAGCGTTCCCCCAAGTCTCCCGATAAAAATGATACCTCACTTGTGTGGGTAGGCCTAGCGCCCGCGACAGGAAATGCCCCAAAACAGAACGTGGACACATCACAATTTTTGACAGAAAACCGAGTAGTTTTTTGCAAAGTGTCACCTGTAGATTTTGGCCTCTAGCTAAGCCGGCACCTAGGGAATCCTACCAAACCTGTGCATTTTTTAAAACTAGAGACCTAGGGGAATCCAAGATGGGGTGTCTTGTGGGGCTCTGACCAGGTTCTGTTACCCAGAATCCTTTGCAAACCTCAAATTTTGGCTAAAAAAACATGTTTTCCTCACATTTTGGTGACAGAAAGTTCTGGAATCAGAGAGGAGCCACAAATTTCCTTCCATCCAGCATACCCCCAAGTCTCCCGATAAAAATGATACCTCACTTGTGTGGGTAGGCCTAGCGCCCACAACAGGAAATGCCCCAAAACGCAACATGGACAATTCACATTTTTTGAAAGAAAACAGAGGTGTTTTTTGCAAAGTGCCTACCTGTAGATTTTGGCCTCTTGCTCAGCCGGCACCTAGGGAAACCTACCAAACCTGTGCATTTTTTAAAACTAGAGACCTAGGGGAATCCAAGATGGGGTGACTTGTGGGGCTCTGACCAGGTTCTGTTACCCAGATTCCTTTGCAAACCTCAAAATTTGGCTAACAAAACACATTTTCCTCACATTTCGGTGACAGAAAGTTCTGGAATCTGAGAGAAGCCACAAATGTCCTTCCACCCAGCGTTCCCCCAAGTCTCCCGATAAAAATGATACCTCACTTGTGTGGGTAGGCCTAGCACCCGCGACAGGAAATGCCCCAAAACACAACGTGGACACATCACATTTTTTGACAGAAAACAGAGGTGTTTTTTGCAAAGTGCCAACCTGGAGATTTTGGCCTCTAGCTCAGCCGGCACCTAGGGAAACCTACCAAACCTGTGCATTTTTGAAAACTAGAGACCTAGGGGAATCCAAGATGGGGTGACTTGTGGGGCTCTGACCAGGTTCTGTTACCCAGAATCCTTTGCAAACCTCAAAATTTGGCTAACAAAACACATTTTCCTCACATTTCGTTGACAGAAAGTTCTGGAATCTGAGAGAAGCCACAAATTTCCTTCCACCCAGCGTTCCCCCAAGTCTCCCGATAAAAATGATACCTCACTTGTGTGGGTAGGCCTAGCGCCCGCGACAGGGAATGCCCCAAAACGCAACGTGGACACATCACAATTTTTGGCAGAAAACAGAGTTGTTTTTTGCAAAGTGCCTACCTGTAGATTTTGGTCTCTAGCTCAGTTGGCACCTAGGGAAACCTACCAAACCTGTGCATTTTTGAAAACTAGAGACCTAGGGGAATCCAAGATGGGGTGATTTGTGGGGCTCTGACCAGGTTCTGTTACGCAGATTCCTTTGCAAACCTCAAAATTTGGCTAACAAAACAAATTTTCCTCACATTTCGTTGACAGAAAGTTCTGGAATCTGAGAGGAGCCACAAATGTCCTTCCACCCAGCGTTCCCCCAAGTCTCCCGATAAAAATGATACCTCACTTGTGTGGGTAGGCCTAGCGCCCGCAACAGGGAATGCCCCAAAACACAACGTGGACACATCACAATTTTTGGCAGAAAACAGAGTTGTTTTTTGCAAAGTGCCTACCTGTAGATTTTGGTCTCTAGCTCATCCGGCACCTAGGGAAACCTACCAAACCTGTGCATTTTTTAAAACTAGAGACCTAGGGAAATCCAAGATGGGGTGACTTGTGGGGCTCTGACCAGGTTCTGTTACCCAGAATCCTTTGCAAACCTCAAAATCTGGGTAGAAAAACAAATTTTCCTCACATTTCGGTGACAGAAAGTTCTGGAATCTGGGAGGAGCCACAAATATCCTTCCACCCAGCGTTCCCCCAAGTCTCCCGATAAAAATGATACCTCACTTGTGTGGGTAGGCCTAGCGCCCGCGACAGGAAATGCCCCAAAACACAACGTGGACACATCACAATTTGTGACAGAAAACAGAGGTGTTTTTTGCAAAGTGCCTACCTGGAGATTTTGGTCTCTAGCTCAGCCGGCACCTAGGGAAACCTACCAAACCTGTGCATTTTTGAAAACTAGAGACCTAGGGAAATCCAAGATGGGGTGACTTGTGGGGCTCTGACCAGGTTCTGTTATCCAGAATCCTTTGCAAACCTCACAATTTGGCTAGAAAAACACGTTTTCCTCACATTTCGGTGACAGAAAGTTCTGGAATCTGAGAGGAGCCACAAATTTGCCTTCCACCCAGCGTTCCCCCAAGTATCCAAATAAAAAGGATACCTCACTTGTGTGGGTAGGCCTAGCGCCTGCGACAGGAAATGCCCCAAAACACAACGTGGAAACATCACATTTTTTGACAGAAAACAGAGCTATTTTTTGCATAGTGCCTACCTGGAGTTTTTGGCCTCTAGCTCAGCCGGCACCTAGGGAATCCTACCAAACCTGTGCATTTTTTAAAACTAGAGACGTAGGGGAATCCAAGATGGGGTGACTTGTGGGGCTCTGACCAGGTTCTGTTACCCAGAATCCTCTGCAAACCTCAAAATGTCACTAAAAAAAACAAATTTTCCTCACATTTCGGTGACAGAAAGTTCTGGAATCTGAGAGGAGCCACAAAAATGTCCTTCCACCCAGTGTTCCAATATGTCTCCCGATAAAAATGATACCTCACTTGTGTGGGTAGGCCTAGCGCCCGCGACAGGAAATGCCCCAAAACACAACGTGGACACATCACATTTTTTGACGGAAAACAGAGGTGTTTTTTGCAAAGTGCCTACCTGGAGATTTTGGCCTCTAGCTCAGCCAGCACCTAGGGAAACCTACCAAACCTCTGCATTTTTGAAAACTAGAGACCTAGGGGAATCCAAGATAGGGTGACTTGTGGGGCTCTGACCAGGTTCTGTTACCCAGAATCCTTTGCAAACCTGAATATCTGGCTAGAAAAACACGTTTTCCTCACATTTCGGTGACAGAAAGTTCTGGAATCTGGGAGGAGCCACAAATATCCTTCCACCCAGCGTTCCCCCAAGTCTCCCAATAAAAATTATACCTCACTTGTGTGGGTAGGCCTAGCGCCCGCAACAGGAAATGCCCCAAAACGCAACGTAGACACATCACAATTTTTTACAGAAAGCAGAGGTGTTTTTTGCAAAGTGCCTACCTGTAGATTTTGGCCTCTAGCTCAGCCGGCACCTAGGGAAACCTACCAAACCTGTGCATTTTGAAAACTAGAGACCTAGGGGAATCCAAGATAGGGTGACTTGTGGGGCTCTGACCAGGTTCTGTTACCCAGAATCCTTTGCAAACCTGAAAATCTGGCTAGAAAAACACGTTTTCCTCACATTTCGGTGACAGAAAGTTCTGGAATCTGGGAGGAGCCACAAATATCCTTCCACCCAGCGTTCCCCCAAGTCTCCCAATAAAAATGATACCTCACTTGTGTGGGTAGGCCTAGCGCCCGCAACAGGAAATGCCCCAAAACGCAACGTAGACACATCACAATTTTTTACAGAAAGCAGAGGTGTTTTTTGCAAAGTGCCTACCTGTAGATTTTGGCCTCTAGCTCAGCCGGCACCTAGGGAAACCTACCAAACCTGTGCATTTTGAAAACTAGAGACCTAGGGGAATCCAAGATGGGGTGATTTGTGGGGCTCTGACCAGGTTCTGTTACGCAGATTCCTTTGCAAACCTCAAAATTTGGCTAACAAAACACATTTTCCTCACGTTTCGGTGACAGAAAGTTCTGGAATCTGAGAGGAGCCACAAATTTCCTTCCACCCAGCGTTCCCCCAAGTCTCCCGATAAAAATGATACCTCACTTTTGTGGGTAGGCCTAGCGCCCGCGACAGGAAATGCCCCAAAACACAACGTGGACACATCACAATTTTTGACAGAAAACAGAGGTGTTTTTTGCAAAGTGCCTACCTGTAGATTTTGGTCTCTAGCTCAGCCGGCACCTAGGGAAACCTACCAAACCTGTGCATTTTTTAAAACTAGAGACCTAGGGAAATCCAAGATGGGGTGACTTCTGGGGCTCTGACCAGGTTCTGTTATACAGAATCCTTTGCAAACCTCAAAATGTGGCTAAAAAAAACAAATTTTCCTCACATTTCGGTGACAGAAAGTTCTGGAATCTGAGAGGAGCCACAAATTTCCTTCCACCCAGCGTTCCCCCAAGTCTCCAGATAAAAATGATACCTCACTTGTGTGGGTAGGCCTAGCACCCGCGACAGGAAATGCCCCAAAACACAACGTGGACACATCACATTTTTTGACAGAAAACAGAGGTGTTTTTTGCAAAGTGCCTACCTGGAGATTTTGGCCTCTAGCTCAGCCGCACCTAGGGAAACCTACCAAACCTGTGCATTTTTGAAAACTAGAGACCTAGGGGAATCCAAGATGGGGTGACTTGTGGGGCTCGGACCAGGTTCTGTTACGCAGATTCCTTTGCAAACTTCAAAATATGGCTAACAAAACACATTTTCCTCACATTTCGGTGAGAGAAAGTTCTGGAATCTGAGAGGAGACACAAATTTCCTTCCACCCAGCGTTCCCTCAAGTCTCCCGATAAAAATGATACCTCACTTGTGTGGGTAGGCCTAGCGCCCGCGACAGGAAATGCCCCAAAACACAACGTGGACACATCACAATTTTTGACAGAAAACAGAGTTGTTTTTTGCAAAGTGCCTACCTGTAGATTTTGGTCTCAAGCTCAGCCGGCACCTAGGGAAACCTACCAAACCTGTGCATTTTTTAAAAATAGAGACCTAGGGAAATCCAAGATGGGGTGACTTGTGGGGCTCTGACCAGGTTCTGTTATCCAGAATCCTTTGCAAACCTCAACATTTGTCTAGAAAAACACGTTTTCCTCACATTTCGGTGACAGAAAGTTCTGGAATCTGAGAGGAGCCACAAATTTGCCTTCCACCCAGCGTTCCCCCAAGTCTCCCGATAAAAAGGATACCTCACTTGTGTGGGTAGGCCTAGCGCCTGCGACAGGAAATGCCCCAAAACACAACGTGGACACCACATTTTTTGACAGAAAACAGAGCTGTTTTTTGCAAAGTGCCTACCTGGAGATTTTGGCCTGTAACTCAGCCGGCACCTAGGGAACCCTACCAAACCTGTGCATTTTTTAAAACTAGAGACGTAGGGGAATCCAAGATGGGGTGACTTGTGGGGCTCTGACCAGGTTCTGTTATCCAGAATCCTTTGCAAACCTCACAATTTGGCTAGAAAAACATGTTTTCCTCACATTTCGGTGACAGAAAGTTCTGGAATCTGGGAGGAGCCACAAATATCCTTCCACCCAGCGTTCCCCCAAGTCTCCCGATAAAAATGATACCTCACTTGTGTGGGTAGGCCTAGCGCCCGCGACAGGAAATGCCCCAAAACACAACGTGGACACATCACAATTTGTGACAGAAAACAGAGGTGTTTTTTGCAAAGTGCCTACCTGGAGATTTTGGTCTCTAGCTCAGCCGGCACCTAGGGAAACCTACCAAACCTGTGCATTTTTTAAAACTAGAGACCTAGGGAAATCCAAGATGGGGTGACTTGTGGGGCTCTGACCAGGTTCTGTTATCCAGAATCCTTTGCAAACCTCACAATTTGGCTAGAAAAACACGTTTTCCTCACATTTCGGTGACAGAAAGTTCTGGAATCTGAGAGGAGCCACAAATTTCTTTCCACCCAGCGTTCCCCCAAGTCTCCAGATAAAAATTATACCTCACTTGTGTGGGTAGGCCTAGTGCCCGCGACAGGAAATGCCCCAAAACACAACATGGACACATCACAATTTTTGACAGAAAACAGAGGTGTTTTTTGCAAAGTGCCTACCTGTAGATTTTGGTCTCTAGCTCAGCCGGCACCTAGGGAAACCTACCAAACCTGTGCATTTTTGAAAACTAGAGACCTAGGGAAATCCAAGATGGGGTGACTTCTGGGGCTCTGACCAGGTTCTGTTATACAGAATCCTTTGCAAACCTCAAAATGTGGCTAAAAAAAACAAATTTTCCTCACATTTCGGTGACAGAAAGTTCTGGAATCTGAGAGGAGCCACAAATTTCCTTCCACCCAGCGTTCCCCCAAGTCTCCAGATAAAAATGATACCTCACTTGTGTGGGTAGGCCTAGCACCCGCGACAGGAAATGCCCCAAAACACAACGTGGACACATCACATTTTTTGACAGAAAACAGAGGTGTTTTTTCAAAGTGCCTACCTGGAGATTTTGGCCTCTAGCTCAGCCGCACCTAGGGAAACCTACCAAACCTGTGCATTTTTGAAAACTAGAGACCTAGGGGAATCCAAGATGGGGTGACTTGTGGGGCTCGGACCAGGTTCTGTTACGCAGATTCCTTTGCAAACTTCAAAATATGGCTAACAAAACACATTTTCCTCACATTTCGGTGAGAGAAAGTTCTGGAATCTGAGAGGAGACACAAATTTCCTTCCACCCAGCGTTCCCTCAAGTCTCCCGATAAAAATGATACCTCACTTGTGTGGGTAGGCCTAGCGCCCGCGACAGGAAATGCCCCAAAACACAACGTGGACACATCACAATTTTTGACAGAAAACAGAGTTGTTTTTTGCAAAGTGCCTACCTGTAGATTTTGGTCTCAAGCTCAGCCGGCACCTAGGGAAACCTACCAAACCTGTGCATTTTTTAAAAATAGAGACCTAGGGAAATCCAAGATGGGGTGACTTGTGGGGCTCTGACCAGGTTCTGTTATCCAGAATCCTTTGCAAACCTCAACATTTGTCTAGAAAAACACGTTTTCCTCACATTTCGGTGACAGAAAGTTCTGGAATCTGAGAGGAGCCACAAATTTGCCTTCCACCCAGCGTTCCCCCAAGTCTCCCGATAAAAAGGATACCTCACTTGTGTGGGTAGGCCTAGCGCCTGCGACAGGAAATGCCCCAAAACACAACGTGGACACCACATTTTTTGACAGAAAACAGAGCTGTTTTTTGCAAAGTGCCTACCTGGAGATTTTGGCCTGTAGCTCAGCCGGCACCTAGGGAACCCTACCAAACCTGTGCATTTTTTAAAACTAGAGACAGAGGGGAATCCAAGATGGGGTGACTTGTGGGGCTCTGACCAGGTTCTGTTATCCAGAATCCTTTGCAAACCTCACAATTTGGCTAGAAAAACACGTTTTCCTCACATTTCGGTGACAGAAAGTTCTGGAATCTGGGAGGAGCCACAAATATCCTTCCACCCAGCGTTCCCCCAAGTCTCCCGATAAAAATGATACCTCACTTGTGTGGGTAGGCCTAGCGCCCGCGACAGGAAATGCCCCAAAACACAACGTGGACACATCACAATTTGTGACAGAAAACAGAGGTGTTTTTTGCAAAGTGCCTACCTGGAGATTTTGGTCTCTAGCTCAGCCGGCACCTAGGGAAACCTACCAAACCTGTGCATTTTTTAAAACTAGAGACCTAGGGAAATCCAAGATGGGGTGACTTGTGGGGCTCTGACCAGGTTCTGTTATCCAGAATCCTTTGCAAACCTCACAATTTGGCTAGAAAAACACGTTTTCCTCACATTTCGGTGACAGAAAGTTCTGGAATCTGAGAGGAGCCACAAATTTCCTTCCACCCAGCGTTCCCCCAAGTCTCCAGATAAAAATGATACCTCACTTGTGTGGGTAGGCCTAGTGCCCGCGACAGGAAATGCCCCAAAACACAACATGGACACATCACAATTTTTGACAGAAAACAGAGGTGTTTTTTGCAAAGTGCCTACCTGTAGATTTTGGTCTCAAGCTCAGCCGGCACCTAGGGAAACCTACCAAACCTGTGCATTTTTGAAAACTAGAGACCTAGGGAAATCCAAGATGGGGTGACTTGTGGGGCTCTGACCAGGTTCTGTTATCCAGAATCCTTTGCAAACCTCAAAATTTGGCTAGAAAAACACGTTTTCCTCACATTTCGGTGACAGAAAGTTCTGGAATCTGAGAGAAGCCACAAATTTGCTTCCACCCAGCGTTCCCCCAAGTCTCCCGATAAAAAGGATACCTCACTTGTGTGGGTAGGCCTAGCGCCTGCGACAGGAAATGCCCCAAAACACAACGTAGACACATCACATTTTTTGTCAGAAAACAGACCTGTTTTTTGCAAAGTGCCTACCTGGAGATTTTGACCTCTAGCTCAGCCGGCACCTAGGGAATCCTACCAAACCTGTGCATTTTTGAAAACTAGAGACGTAGGGGAATCCAAGATGGGGTGACTTGTGGGGCTCTGACCAGGTTCTGTTACCCAGAATCCTCTGCAAACCTCACAATGTGGCTAAAAAAACACATTTTCCTCACATTTCGGTGACAGAAAGTTCTGGAATCTGAGAGGAGCCACAAATTTCCTTCCACCCAGCGTTCCCATAAGTCTCCCAATAAAAATGATACCTCACTTGTGTGGGTAGGCCTAGCGGCCCCGACAGCAAATGCCCCAAAGCACAACGTGGACACATCACATTTTTTGACAGAAAACAGAGGTGTTTTTTGCAAAGTGCTTACCTGTAAATTTCGGCCTCTAGCTCAGCCGGCACCTAGGGAAACCTACCAAACCTGTGCATTTTTTAAAACTAGAGACCTCGGAGAATCCAAGATGGGGTGACTTTTGGGGCTCTGACCAGGTTCTGTTACCCAGAATCCTTTGCAAACCTCAAAATTTGGCTAAAAAAACACATTTTCCTCACATTTCGGTGATAGAAAGTTCTAGAATCTGAGAGGACCCACAAATTTCCTTCCACCCAGCGTTCCCCCAAGCCTCCCGATAAAAATGGCATCTCACTTGTGTGGGTAGGCCTAGCGCCCATGAAAGGAAATGCCCCAAAACACAACGTGGACATATCACATTTTTGCACAGAAAACAGTACCTACCTTTGGATTTTGGCCTCTAGCTCAGCCGGCACCTGGCGAAACCTAGAAAACCAGTGCATTTTTGAAAACTAGAAACCTAGGGGAATCAAGAATGGGGTGACTTGTGGGGCTCTGACCAGGTTCTGTTACCCAGAATCCTTGGCAAACCTCAAAATTTGGCCAAAAAAACACTTTTTCCTCTCATTTAGGTGACAGAAAGTTCTGGAATCTGAGAGGAGCCACAAATGTCCTTCTATCCAGCGTTCCCCCAAGTCTCCCGATAAAAATGGTACCTCACTTGTGTGGGTAGGCCTAGCGCCCACGAAACAAAATGGCCCAAAACACATCGTGGACACATCACATTTTTTCACAGAAAACAGAGGTGTTTTTTGCAAAGTGCCTACCTGTTGATTTTGGCCTCTAGCTCAGCTGGCCCCAGGGTGGGCTGAAATAGCCTAAAATAAATATGCCCACCCACTCCTCCAACCCCCTCTGGGAGCGACCCTTGCCTACGGGGTCGCTCCCCCTACGTGACATTGGCTCAAAAAAAAAAATACCCGGTGCCTAGTGGTTTCTGTCCCCTTGGGGGCAGATTGACCTAAAATCGGCCGATCTGCCCCTCAGGGGGGCAAAAATGGTCTAAATACAATTTGCCTCCCAGAGGAGCGACCCTTGCCTAATGGGTCGCTCCCCATCTCTAAAAAAACAAACAAACAAAAAAAAAAACACAAGAAAAATTGTTCTGGAGCCTGGAGGTTTCTGCCCCCCCTGGGGGCAGATAGGCCTAATAACAATAGGCTGATCTGCCCCCGGGGGGGCACAAATGGTCTAAATACAATTTGCCCCCCAGGGGAACGACCCTTGCCTAATGGGTCGCTCCCCATCTCTAAAAAAAACAAACAAAAAAACAAAAAAAAAGAATGTGCCCTGGCGCCTACAGGTTTCTGCCCCCCCGGGGGCAGATCGGCCTATTAACGATAGGCCGATCAGTCCCCGGGGGGCTGAAATGGCCTCAAATAAATTTGCCCCCCCACTCCCACAACCCCCCCACCCCCCGAAGCGAACCTTGCCTACGGGGTCGCTCCCCTTGCGTGACATTGGTGCAAAAAAAAATCCCCGGTGCCTAGTGGTTTCTGATTGACCTAAAATCGGCTGATCTGCTGAAATGGTCTAAATACAATTTGCCCCTCATGGGAGCGACCCTTGCCTAATGGGTCGCTTCCCTTCTCAAAAAAAACAAACAAAAAAAAAAATCACCAAAAAGCAATTTGCCCTGGCGCCTAGAGGTTTCTGCCCCTCCTGGCGGCAGATCGGCCTAATAACAATAGGCTGATCTGCACCCGGGGGGGGGGGGCAGAAATGCCCTAAAATACATTTCCCCAGTGCCTAGTGGTTTCTGCCCCCTTGGGGGCAGATTGGCTTACCAAAAATCTGCTGATCTGCCCCCAAATGGCCTATATACAATTTTCCCCTCCAGGGGAGCAACCCTTGCCCAAGGGGTCGCTCCCCATCTGTAAAACAAAACAACAACAAAATCTCTGGTGCCTAGTGGTTTCTGCCCCCCTTGGGGGCAGATCAGCCTAACTAAAATAGGCTGATCTGCCCCCCACGGGGCAGAAATGGCCTAAAATAAATTTGCCCCCCAGGGGAGCAACCCTTGCCTAAGGGGTCGCTCCCCTTTCGTGAAATTCACGTAAAAAAAAAAAAAAACTCCCTGGTGTCTAGTGGTTTCTGTCCCCCTTGGGGGCAGATTGGCCTCATAAAAAAGGGGGCAGAAATGGCCTAAATGTAATTTGCCCCCTATTCCCCCCTGGATTCCCCTTCCATCCACGACCGGGGTGGGTGGGGAGCCCATGGGGGGAGCGCTAGCGCTCGCCCAGTTCCCGGGTGCAGGACGAGGTGATCTTGTCCAAGGCACCCGGGAACCAGGGCACCGTAGCGTTTAAATCTGTGCCACCCATCAATACACTCTCACACTCCAAAACTTAGACTCATCCTTTCACATTGTCACACCTCTTGTAAACCCGAGTCACAACTTCCAAACACAAAAACACAACAGGAATACCTCTTATCTGTTGTGGTGTCCAGGTGCATTTTGTATTTGTTATATAGTATTTTTGTTTTTATAAAACTCAACATGTAAAATGTACTGGTGGTTCACAGAAGGATTGCACTGACATATGAAAAAATGAATTGATATATCATGGAAAAAGAATGAAATATAACAGAATCACATTTTTTTAAAGTTATCAGAAAATAAAATTCACACACAATAAGGTTTCACATGTTAGAATTGTTATTGGTCAGACCATAGGGAATTAAGTTCATATTTGAAGAAATATAGTTCAAGTGGGATGTTGTGCTATTTTTAGTTTTTAGCGTGAAACCTGATTTCTTCCTTTCAATTAAAAATGCTTGAGTGGAAACAGAGAGATCCTTCTTAGTGGAAATCAATGTGAGATGTTCTTAATTTGTAAAGAGATCACTTTGCCTGGAGAGTGCAAAGAATCCATGGCTAACTTACTAGGTTATTTGAAGGCAATTCTCCTGTTAATGGATAAGCCAGTGAGAGTTATTTGATTCTGAATGACCAAGGTTGTTGTAGCATGAATCCAGGTATCCATTATATTAAAATTTCTACCAAGGCCATGACTCGCTGTATGAATATCTCATACCCACCCACACACATGACCGAGGAAATAACCTTATGGCCAAAAGTCCCTGTTTCTAAAATTAACTCCTTCAATGCGGGCGTCGGCCTCTGGCCGACGCCTGCACTACCTCCCTGGTGCGGGTCACGACCAGTGGCCGACACCAGGGAGGGGGTTAATAAATCCTCGGGTGCGATTTATTTATTTTTTGGTCCTAGGGAGACACGGAAGCTCTTCCGTGTCTCCCCCTGCCCCCACCCGCCCCTTTGTGACGTCACGTAACAATGTTGATTTCCCCATCGGAGCAGGAAGCAGCCTTGCGGCCGCTTCCTGCTCTGATAGGGAAAACGGCCTTCCCCACGGTCGGGAAGGCCTCGTAAGAAAGGGGAGAGTCTCCCCTTTCTTACGAGGCCTTCCTGAAAGTGTTTCCTGGCCCCTGATTGCAGCACAGCTGCGATCAGGGGCCAGGAAACACCACTAGACGCCAGGGATTTCACTTGGGTGGGTCGGCCCCCTCGGAAAACGGGCCGCCCCCCCGGGGGCATATATATATATTTTTTAAAAGGTAGGTGCCCCGGGGGGGCCTCAATCGCGCGCCCCCTCTCCCCCCCCCGAGGGGAAACTTATTATTTTTTTTAAATGAAAATAAATAAAATACATGGACAGGGGGTCGCCCGTGGGCAGGGCGACCCCCTGTGGGGGCAATATTTTTTTTAGTTGTTGTAGTGTTTCCCTGGGGGTCATTTTGGCCCCCAAGGAAACCCTACAACAACAACAAAAAAAAAAATATATATATATATATATATATATATAGATATATATCTATGTAGATATATCTATGTACATGGATATATCTATAGATATATATAGATATATGTATATATAGACATATCTATAAATATATCTATGTAGATATATATATATATATAGAGATAGATCTATATATATATATATATATATATATATATATATATACACATATATATATATATATATATATCACTTTTGTCAATATGTGTGTGGTTTCCCCAGGAAAACCAGACCCACATATAAAAGTGATATATATATATATATATATATATATATATATAGATTTGCCACCAGTTGTCTTGCAGTTGCAGCTTGGTCTTCAAAGCAATGCACATACTTCAACTGACGCTTTTCAACTGTAGCTTTTAGGCAGCAATAAAAAAGTCAAGTAAGTATTGTGATTATGTTTCTGCTACAAAACGGTCAGACTTGTCTAGTGGCAGTTTTAGTGCCATAAAGAAGCGCAGAAGGCTTATATGCCTACTGCAAAAATCAAATCTGTATTTTATGTAAATAGCTGAGTACATTAGTAAAGTCAGCCATTACCTGCGCTGTAATACAAATGAAATGTAAGCGCGGGGTGGAGGGCGGCTATGGAGAGATGAAGGGCACTTTTGCTGGATGGTAATGAGGGAATCCGAGGAGGAGGGAGTGGGAGCACCAATAATGATTGTTGGACTGGGCCCAGGAGGTGTAAAGACTGTGATGAATGGTATGTGACAAGGTGTTTTTTGAGTGTCTTGAAAGAATGTGCTGATTGAGGGAAGAAGCGCAGGTAAGGTGGCCTCTACTATTGCACGTATCTCACACACACCATCGATTTTGTGACTGTCTACGTAGGCTAGTGTTTTAGAACAACAGTTTAGCCAATAGCAGAGATGGCATCTTGATGGATGACTGCTGCCGGCACTCGGGTTATAGAGGACAGCTCTGACATAGGATCAGAGACTGAGACATCAGATACTGAGACAGCATCTGAGGGATAGGACAATGGCGCAGACTCTGGGAGTGATTTTTCAGTCGGAGGAGTCCCATTTGATAACTCCTCTTCCAGTACATTATGAGGGAGGTGATGAGGACAGTCTCGCTGTCCCTTCGCAAGCAGTCTGTGCAACTGGGTAATAGTGGGTTAGCCCAACCCAGAGAGCAGGTGAATGCGGCGGCAAGCAGAGAGAGAGAGTGTTCTCTTGGGAGCTCCCCAATTTAGTTCAGCCCCAAATTCCACCCCCCAAATCGTATTGTGGAGATATCAAAATTATCTATTGCAAAACTAACTGGTTTTGTAAGGCAGGCACCTGTGTTTTTGGTCCTGGGTTCGGCGGCCATATAGAGAAACACACTAAACCCAAACATTTCTAGAAACTAGACTTTCGGGGAGTCCACAGAGGTGTGACTTGTGTGGATTCCCCAAAGTTTTCTTACCAAGAATACCCTGCAAAGCTGAAATGTTGAATAAAAACTCTATTTTTCTTGCATTTCTGTCACATAAACTACAGGAATATGCTGGGATCTACAAAATTCCTACCACCAAGTGATTCCTCACCTGTCCTGATAAAAACACTACCCCACTTGAGTGCCTACACCTAGTGCCTGCGTCAGGAAAGGATCACCCCAGGGTCAACAGCTGCCTCATGTAAGGACCAACATTGACCGTTGTGTGATCTATTCCTGTTGCGGGCACCAGGCCTACCCACACAAGTGAGGTTCCATTTTTATTGGGAGACTTGGGGGAATGCTGGGTGGAAGGAAATTTGTGGCTCCTCTCAGATTCCAGAACTTTCTGTCACCGAAATGAGAGGAAAAAGTGTTTTTTTGGCCAAATGTTGATGTTTGCATTCTGGGTAACAGAACCTGGTCAGAGCCCCACAAGTCACTCCATCTTGGATTCCCCTAGGTCTCTAGTTTTCAAAAATGCACAGGTTTGGTAGGTTTCCCTAGGTCTCGTCTGAGCTAGAGGCTAAAATCTACAGGTAGGCACTTTGCTAAAAACAGCTCTGTTTTCTGTCTAAAAATGGGATGTGTCCACGTTGTGTTTTGGGGCATTGCCTGTCGCGGGCGCTAGGCCTACCCACACAAGTGAAGTATCATTTTTATCGGGAGACTTGGGGGAACGCTGGGTTGAAGGAAATTTGTGGCTCCTCTCAGATTCCAGAAGTTTCTGTCACTGAAATGTGAGGAAAATGTGTTTTTTTAGCCACGTTTTGAGGTTTGCAAAGGATTCTGGATAACAGAACCTGGTCAGAGCCCCACAAGTCACCCCATCTTGGATTCCCCTAGGTCTCTAGTTTTCAAACATGCACAGGTTTGGTAGGTTTCCCTATGTGCCAGCTGAGCTAGAGGCTAAAATCTACAGGTAGGCACTTTGCAAAAAACAGCTCTGTTTTCTGTCAAAAAATGGGATGTGTCCACGTTGTGTTTTGGGGCATTTCCTGTCGCGGGCCCTAGGCCTACCCACACAAGTGAGGTATCATTTTTATCGGGAGACTTGGGGGAATGCTAGGTGGAAGGAAATTTGTGGCTCCTCTCAGATTCCAGAACTTTCTGTCACTGAAATGTGAGGAAAATGTGTTTTTTTAGCCACGTTTTGAGGTTTGCAAAGGATTCTGGGTAACAGAACCTGGTCAGAGCACCACAAGTCACCCCATATTGGATTCCCCTAGGTCTCTAGTTTTAAAAAATGCACAGGTTTGGTAGGTTTCCCTATGTGCCGGCTGAGCTAGAGGCCAAAAGCTACAGCTAGGCACTTTGCAAAAAACAGCTCTGTTTTCTGTCAAAAAAATGTGATGTGTCCACGTTGTGTTTTGGGGCATTTCCAGTCACGGGCGCTAGGCCTAGCCACACAAGTGAGGTATCATTTTTATCGGGAGACTTGGGGGAATATAGAATAGCAAAACAAGTGTTATTGCCCCTTTTCTTTATCTACATGTTTTCCTTCCAAATATAAAAGAGTGTGTAAAAAAAGACGTCTATTTGAGAAATGCCCTACAATTCACATGCTAGTATGGGCACCCCGGAATTCAGAGATGTGCAAATGACCACTGCTCCTCAAAACCTTATCTTGAGCCCATTTTGGAAATGCAAAGGTTTTCTTGATACCTATTTTTCACTCTTCATATTTCAGCAAATTAATTGCTGTATACCCAGTATAGAATGAAAACCAACTGCAGGGTGCAGCTCATTTATTGGCTCTGGGCACCTAGGGTTCTTGATGAACCTACAAGCCCTTTATATCCCCGCAACCAGAAGAGTCCAGCAGACATAATGGTATATTGCTTTCAAAAATCTGACATCGCAGGAAAAAGTTACAGAGCAAAACAGAAAGAAAAATGGCTGTTGTTTTCAGCTCAATTTCAATATTTTTTTATTTCAGCTGTTATTTTCTGTAGGAAAACCTTGTAGGATCTACACAAATGACCCCTTGCTCAATTCAGAATTTTTTCAAATTTTCAGAAATGTTTGGCTCTCCGGGATCCAGCATTGGTTTCATACCTGTTCCTGTCACTAACTGGAAGGAGGCTGAAAGCACCAAAAATAGTAAAAATGGGGTATGTCCCAGTAAAATGCCATATTTGTGTTGAAAAATGTGGTTTTCTGATTCAAGTCTGCCCGTTCCTGAAAGGTGGGAAGATGGTGATTTTACCACCAGAAACCATTTGTTGATGGTATTTTCAGGGAAAAAAACACAAGCCTTCTTCTGCAGCCCTTTTTCCCCATTTTTTGGGAAAAAACAAATTTGTCACTGTATTTTGGCTAATTTCTTGGTCTCCTCCAGGGGAAACAACAAACTCTGGGTACCATTAGAATCCCTACGATGTTGGAAAAAAAGGACGCAAATTTGGCATGGATAGCTTATGTGGACAAAAAGTTCTGAAGGCCTAAGCGCGAACCACCCCAAATAGAAAAAAAAGGGCTCAGCACTGGGGGGGGAAAGGCCCAGCAGCTAAGAGGTGAACTTTGATAAAATGTTATGGCTGAAAGGCTTGTTGTTTAAAAAAATGTGGCACTAACATCTGCCAGAGAAAAATTTGATTGTCAAGTGGCCCGATCTTGCTCAGAAGCATAAACACGCCAGTGCACTAATTTGCTGCTGCATTTTGGTGAACTTGTGCTCTGAATTTGTAGTGCATTTTTAATGATTATAATACCACTTAAGTAGCATATTTTTTTTAAACTAATTGGATCTGGAATTGTTTCTGAATTTCAGACTGTACTTGTGTTGCTCGAATGGGAATTTATGTTGAAAAAACAAAAGACAAGAGGCGTTTGACAAAACAGTTGGTTTAATGAAACACTATGGCCTGTAGAACAGTTACAGAAACAGGGCCTTACAACTGTCTTAAAGTACAATTGATCTGATAAGTGTTCTATACATTTCTCTGGGCGCAACCAAAGAACCTCAGCCTTCCTTTTTACATGAAGAATGGGGGCCATTGTCTTGGAGTCATAAATAAGGTCCCTGATAACAAATGCAGGTGGGCCTCGACCTCGCATGGACAGAACAAGTGCCAGTGAGGAACGTGTCCAGATGTCAGGGATAAGGGGCACGTGATCACTGCGTGTTACTGTGTGTGTCATGTTCTGATTGGCTTAGTGTTCCTACATTAATGTGTCATCTGATTTATGGTGTTTTAGAACATGTACACCCCTCCGGTCATGTGTACTTTTTTGGAATCAATCTCTTGGGACCATTTGGTGTTGCTGCACCTATCTGTGAGAGTGATCTGAATTTCTTTTGAGTGTTTGTCTACCGGCAAAGTGCCAACCCACAAGTGATCTGTCAATCAGTAACTGAAGGCCTATGTCTTAGAGATTGCCCGACCACATCTTTCTGAGTCAGGGTCGATGGAGAGTTCATGATGGGTGAATTTGATAATACTGATGCAATTTCATTTTTATATGTGAGTTTATTATTGTGCACATCAACATCAACTTTTTCAATGATAACATTCACCCCTCTAGGTGAATTTTCATCTACATTATCTAACACTTACTTCATGACAGACAAATTATTGGTGGCTTGTTCTTCAGGTTTGACTATTACTGCTTCGCTAGTTACTGGCATTCTACCCAATTTGAGGACTGTGTTTTTACAGCAGGAAATCCCCACTTGCAGAAAACCACACAAAAACAATAATAATATGAAAACTAACACACTGATGTGCACAGACCAGTCAGCCACAGGGGAAGCCAGAAGAACCACTTCATGAACCACTCCTCCTCAGGGGCACCTCCCTCCTCATGCATGTCTCCTTGTAAATGGTGATTGTAAATGGTGCAATGCTTGGATAGCAAGAGTCCGACTCTTCCTATACATGTTATTGATGGGGGTAAACAGGCAGCAGGATGCACTGATTTTGGCAACAAAAAAAAAAACTGTAAACTTTGCGCTTGTATAGCGCACTACTCACCCGTTAGGGTCTCAAGGTGCTGTACTCATACCGCTATGGAACCCCTCCTGGCTTTTCCCTGTGAGGTGCCCACTCCTGGGCACCCCCAGGGTGAAGCCAAGCATCCAAGCGCTGTTGGGGCCATTGTGGAGATTAAGCAAGCTATTGCCCAGAGTTGCAGAGTGGGACTCATTAATTAGATTAGGAACCGAGGCAAGAATTATCTGGTCCAAGGGAATTGAGCCCAAGACCTGCCGAAGCGGTACTTGAACCCTGGTCTTGAGCCAGAGCTCTGCTTCAGGGTCTGCCGCTCTAACCATTGTGCCACACCTCTCCACAGGTACACACCTTGCCCTCCATTGATTGATTGCGGTCATTAAGTCTAACACATACTGATGTTGCATCACCATGAAACAGATGGCTCTCAGTTCTTCCTTGATCACATTAAGGCCAAGCTCAGTGCGAGAGGACTTTCGCTTTTGTCTGCACAGGGATGCAGGGTATAGACCCTTCTGCTGATATTTGTGCATCAGAGAACAGTCTGAATTCTGGAATGTTCTTATACTGAGCCCAGCCAAAATATTCAGCAGTTTTGTTCTCAATCCTGATGCAACAGAGTCATCTTCTTTAGTGAGAGTTGGTACAGCTCTGACTGATCTTCTTTGGGAATGACCAGGTTTGGGGTGGATGGTGATTAGGGAGCAAAGGCCATGCCTTCCAGGGATGAGCTGAGTATAGGCAAAATTGTCGTTTTGCCAGTAAGTATCCATCAGTAAGGAGGTCCAGAATGTCCAGAATGTCCAGAATGTGCATGAATGTGCCACAGTTTTATTTGTTCCCAGTGGAATTATTCCTTTACTTCTGAAACACAAGTAATACAGTGTATGTGTCCATACAATTAGGGGTTGCCCCTTCCTTTGAAACCACATATATCAATCCACCTTAACTTCCCAGATTTTCTGGCATGGGGTATTGATGATGTTATTCAACCCTGCCCTACGAGACTCATTTCTCTTCGTATCATTGAGGTGGATAGCCTTGCACTTGAACTCCATGTCTGGGGTCCATTTACTGTTTAAGAAGATAGCTGCACATATGCTAAGGTCCACCCTGGTACCACAGATGGAAGTGGGAGCGGCCGTGTAAGGGTTTGGTGGTCTCGGGGCCAAACAGTATCCTCCCCCATGGTGCACCTCCTGGACATCCTATCTAACTCAGTTTGAATATTGCTGAAAAGGTACAGTGCTGTGGGATGGGTTTTGTATCCCGTCAGATTCACTACTAATCTATGGTGTTCTAACCTATTGGGTTGTATCTTGACCCTATTTGACCCTAATCCTATATAGGTATAGGTGGAGAAGGCGTTTTGCTTTTTTAGTGGCTACCTCTTGGGACAAGTAAAGCCTGTCTTTGTCTACAGCATGGGGTTTCAGTAAACTAATATTACCTGGCTGATTAATTGGAACCCATGGCGGTCATGTGCTGATGCCATTTGTTGTATAAGAGGGCGCTGTGTAGTATGCGTGGAATGCTGGTGATGGGTGCGGCATAATTATAAGAGACATGTGAGCGATCCCAACACAAGTGCTGTGACAATTTCTGGGTGACTACGCAGTTCTTTGCCAATGAATGGATACAACAGCACCCATAGTAAACAGAGGGTATACAAATTTTCAACAATACATAACTTGGTGAGCATTGCAGGTCTTGGGATGGATCCAGGGGAGACTTATGTAGTCCTTTGATGATTGGGGTTTCTTAGTTTTAAAAGTTCAAAAGAGAAGTTTGCAGTGCAGTTTCCAGATCTTGATCCTGTTGGGATTACTCATGCTGTCACAGAAAAGGTGATGGCCCACTGTGGAGGTAGTGCACTTAAAGGATTGGTTGCAGAACTGTTGGATAAGAGCTAGGTTTGGTTTGTTACTTTTGAAAACATCGCATCCTCGCATGAATTGTTGCTAATCAGTTCTTACGGGTTCCTGTGCTTTTCTTTGAGGGTGTGCTTCTTCCATACTTCATTCACACAATTTTTGTGATGCACCAAAAATATATTTAAAAAAAAGTAGCTTATCATTCATGGAAGCATTGATTTTTATAGGTCGTTGGGCCTCTCCCTTCTGTGACTTATTGGGTGTACGGCAGTAAAGCATCTTTTACGGGGTGATCTTGTGAGCATTTGGGTGATATCAGTTATTAACTTGCGATCTGTGGGTGTTGCCAGCCCTCCAGTGTCCTATCCCTCCCAGTGTGTGCATGGATGTGCAATTGGTGCAGGTGGTGTCTTTCTGTCTTTCCTTGCACATGTGTGTGGTGATGTACAAAGAGGAGGTCTGTTGCAACTGAACGTTGTTTGGTGAATGCAACATATCCTAACATCACTTGTATACCCTTCTAGTCCCAGCATGTGACACGCTACGTGGCCCTTCCTAGTGGTGCCAGGTGTCTTGAATATGCCTTTTTGTAGAGACTTCTTTTGGGCTAGCTTTGGGCTTCTTTTTAATGGTCTTTGGGTGCTTCCCTAGATCTTCACATGATCTGTTATCTCAATTGATCAATTGTCATGAACCAGAGGGGGTTGGAGAGTTGTTCTGCAGCCCTCATGTGCCTCTGATATTGCGGTATCTAAGATTGGGAATATTGCTTCCTCCAGAAGGTGTGTGTAAGGTCTTGACTGTTGGCTGATTGCTGCGCCTGATGCGGGGGTAAACATATTTCTACGTTCTATTTGTGCTCGGAGGTGTAACGGATCCTTTTAGACTCCTTTTTTTCTGGCACCCTCTCTCCTTTCGATCATATATTTCCCAGGATAGCTGGATCTGAGGTTCCCGGCTGTGGCCAGGGACTTCTAACTAACAACATGCTTCTTTCATTATTTTTAAGGGGCATGACCTAGCAAGCAGGCGTATGTTTACTTGGAAATCTTTGAGGGAAAGGAGGAGGCAGAATATATCACTGCATGGAGAGTCAAGTACAAGGCTAAGAACTCGTAAAAATTTGCCAAACGATAATATTGGACTGGGACGGCTGGTTGTTTTGGTGAACCCCATCTACTGACTCGGCACCATGAAATATTTTGCAATCTGACAGACTTTGGGGGTCATTCTGACCCTGGCGGCCGGTGACCGCCAGGGTCACCGACCACGGGAGCACCGCCAACAGGCTGGCGGTGCTCCCTCGAGCATTCTGACCGCGGCGGTTCAGCCGCGGTCAGAAGCGGAAAGTCGGCGGTCTCCCGCCGACTTTCCGCTGCTCGGGGGAATCCTCCATGGCGGCGGAGCGCGCTCCGCCGCCATGGGGATTCTGACACCCCCTACCGCCATCCTGTTCCTGGCGGGTCTCCCGCCAGGAACAGGATGGCGGTAGGGGGTGCCGCGGGGCCCCCGTAAGAGGGCCCCGCATAGTATTTCAGTGTCTGCAAAGCAGACACTGAAATATGCGACGGGCGCAGCTGCACCCGTCGCACCCCTGCAACTCCGCCGGTTCCATTCGGAGCCGGCATCCTCGTTGCAGGGGCATTTCCGCTGGGCCGGCGGGTGCTCTTTTGGAGAGCGCCCGCCGGCCCAGCGGAAATGTGAGAATGGCCGCCGCGGTCTTTTGACCGCGGTGCGGTCATTTGTCGGCGGGACTGTGGCGGGCGGCCTCCGCCACCCGCCACAGTCAGAATCAGCCCCTTTGTGTGTGTGCTGTGGAGGTTATGGGGTCTTCACTACCCCAAGCATATGGGAAACCTGGCTCCAAACACTGGAGAGCGGATTGATTTTGGAACTAAAAGGGGGACAGTCCATTTGGATGCCGGCTGCTAGCTTTCTGGGGGCATTGTTGGGGCCTCACACCACAAAAGGAATTTTGGTCGAGGGCTGGGTGCCTGAAAATTGGGCCCTTCTTACTTGAAGTTTGGAACCTGTCCTAATTGTATGTCGTTGCTGGTGTCACATGTTTGTCCAACTACCTGACCGCTGTTGTGACGGTGCAGCAGTGGACTGACAACCCTGTGGATCAATGTTAGGTACATTTTGGTTTTCCTGGGCTTGGTTTTGTGGATAGAGCTTTTTCAGGGACTGGCCCAGGCTAGTTTATGATATGGTTTTAGCTGCCATGTGTCTGTCATGTAGCCCATTCTGTGGCAATAGTGACATTCTCTAAGGACTGGCTGTTACCAACCTCCCTGGTTCTCTGCCCTTGTTGCTAGGTTGAAATCCTCCTGGGTTTTGCATTGGTGCTCCCTTCATAACTGTTGCCATTTGCTTGCTCGTGGCCAATGTGGCCCCTTCAACGGTGGTCTTTTAAAATATTTGTTAGCAGCCCAGAGAGATGTGTCTCTCTGTGTTTGCTCCTGTCTTTCCTTGTCCTTTTCTGTTTTTTTGGTGATAGTGTAATATGTGAGCTTGTATCCCTTGCCAGTGTTTGGCACCCGGCCCCACTTCGCTGTCCAACCCACTTTGTATTTTGGTAGACAGCCCCTTTTTGAGGATATCATAAAAGAATGTGACCTGGAGGCTGTTCCGTCTCTTGTCCCATAGTTCCCTCATCCTATCCAAAAAATAGGTTAAGGTCTCCTCAGGTTTCATAGTTACTGCCATTAGCCCTCCTGCATCTGGGAAGTCAGGTAACATTTCCCTCGGAGCTATCCATATTTGATGCCTGTACAAATTGAATGTGGCCCAATCATGCTTGGTGCTTGTCAGCGTGATTAATACGATATGGGTTCAGGCGAACACTATGTTAGTCTGCTCTCTGATAAGACTACTTAGCAGACTTTTGGCATTGCCTATTGCTAGGTTTAGTCCTGTGGTGTTCTTCTTAAAACATGAGATCCATTTCCCCGCCCATCCCTCAACGGTGTCAATTTGGTCCTTGGCCTTTTTTATCCCTCTAAGCCCTTGACACATAGATAGTTCCTGAGGTACTGTTCTGAAGTAGCTGGTACATGTTGGCTGTGGTTAGTTCCATTGGTTTCTCCCTAACATAGCGTTCCCATCTTCTTAGACAATCCTGCATGGAGGAGAAGTTCAACTTGGGATCTCCTTTTCCGTGCCGGATGCAGTCTTCCACAACGGCCATGTCCTCTGGTTCGAAGGATCCCTCCTCCAGCCAGCGTCTATCATATTGGTCTCTTTCCTAAGACCAGGGCCTGCCATGTCGCAAAATGGGTGTTCTCTCAGGCCATTAACTCTCTTGGGTCAGTTTGACTGTATTGCACATTTGGGAGGAGCTGCAGACATCTTCATCACTGCTCCCCTTGTGCACACGCAAAGGTGCCATCTCAGTTCTCCTTCATCTAAGTTGAGTTTGCACCAGGCTACTTTGGTCTCTTATTTTCTGATCAGCCCATCTCCTACATTGATGATCTGGTGAGGCTCAGATGCCAGCCAAAAGCCTGTCCTCGAGTTCTGCCTCAGACTCTTTCCCAAACAGAGCTCTGCACCTATCTCCACTCTCTTCAGGTGAAGGGTGCTTTGCTCTACTTTCTCTTTGTGCTTTAAGGGTGCAAGATCTCTCTCTCTCTCCTTAGTTCACAACTTTTCTCTAAATCCTACCTAGGTTGCCTCCTTCGTTCTGAGCTATGTGCTTTTCTTTTTGGTTGGGACTTTCCCTCAAATTTGCTTTCTGTTGTTTCTTTGGCTACCTGAGCTAACGCTGTGGCTCCCCCTCCTGTCATCAGATCTCAAGGACTGGAACCCCTTTTCTCAACCCCATGAGTTGTGTCACTGTTCATAACTGCTACGAGTCTTCCTGTCACTTGAGTGTGTTCAACAGAACCAGTGGGAGTGTATGTTACCCATGCTGTGGGGTTAGATGGGCTGAATGGAATGGACAGGAGGATGGAACTTCAGGGAGCGCTAGCTCTGGACTGTGGCTGGTGCCTGGATTGCCTGGTCCTGCTGGCCTTTTAGAGTGTCATGCCTGGACCTAACAGTTTGTTGCTCATTAGGACACCTTCCAGCTCCCTCAAACATCAAATCAATATGACCTAATGCGGGGATAGCAGTCATCAGGGAGAGCATTTCCATTCTTGCTTGTGGCAGAGGAGCTATGAACACTTTTCTTGCTGACTTTGGGATAGGATTATCAGTCTGTCCTCCTCAAAATTAGCCCATAATTCTTCTCTTCTTTCATTATTTTGCCCTACGTATTTGGTCCATATGTGTGTTGTCATTTGTTTGATTATGTTAGTGTCAAAGGTTCCCTCCATTGGCCAGGGAAATGCATGTGCCTCAGTGTGTGTGTGCCATTCATGGCAAAACTTATTACATTTTTTAGCTTGTGTGGAGAACTTGGTTTGCAAGTGTTTTACTGGGGGTAACTCCATGATTAGTTGGGCATTTCTTTTATTTTTTTAGGGGACAGATATGCTGCTAGCCTTTACGGTTTGAGGGAACCTTAAGTTCTACTCTGGTTGTGGGGAAGTATAGACACCAGGATTGTTAGTTTTAACTGCTTTACTATGAGCTCAGTGTTATTTACAGATGCATCAGCATGAACATTTCACAAACAAAAATAGAAATGCATATGAAGGGTCACAAACTTGAAGAAAATGTGTAAATTCAAATGCCATGAAATTTGACATCAAATAGTAAACTTTACTTTGGTATTAAATAGCAATTGTGAGAAATGGCAACACCTTCATCTAGCACATTGAGCCATCAAAAAACACAATTGTCAAGACAAATTACAGTTGTATTAATTTATCAGCACCACAACATCAGTTTTCAACCTTCATAATGAAAAAAACTGAAAGAGTGACAAAATGACTTTGTCAAAGTACCCTAGCCTACTCCTAGCACATGCTGTTCTGCGACCACGGGAAGCCCTGTATGGTACACCTGACTAAGGCTCTGCTTTAACAAAAGTAGAGCTGCACCCAGTGCAGTGCCAATTTTCTTGCACCCCTTAGCGCCTCCATAATGCTACTATGTGCGTGCTGTATCTAAAATATGGCGCACCATGGCAGTAGTTAGGGGAACTAGCATCAACATTTTTGACGCTAGTTCAGAGCTTTGCAGGATTAGCATAAAAAATGTTAATGCTAATCCTGCAAAGCCCATGGAGGCCCATTGAAATCAATGGCATGCATCCTTTTAATGCCTGCTCTGAGCAGATTTTAAAAGTGGTGAAATAAATGACGCAAATAAATCTTTTAGATTTCACACATGATTCACTACTTTGGAGTGTCCTTATTACAGGAACAGAACCAGAATTGATTTTGTCTTTCCGGCAGGTATGATTGCAGCGTGCACAGCCAGTATTTCATTGTTTGTGGTGCTATTTCACATGTGGGCTGACTTATGCCTTGCTACACATTGGTGCTTACTACATACATTGATCTGTTAGTGTATCCATTACCAGAAACACCCTCTCACACATGACAACCAGAGAGGCCATGGACAGCTTCCACTGAGCACTGCCAAAGGGCTGTGCACAGCATAGGGTTGGGTAGTTAGAGGGTTGGCTGCAGGGTCTGGCTGCAGACCAGATCTTGCAGGAAACCTCTGCCGTTCACAGGCAAAGGCCATGCATGGTGCAAGGTTGGGTGCTTATAAAGGATTGGCCTCAGGGCCCGGCCCAGGCCAGCGGCTGTGGCCAACCGCTACCACGCATGGTCGAAGGCAGTGTGTCGCGGTGGCTGGATTAACGTGTAGTAATAAAAATAACTACGTTACAAGAACCATAAAACTTCACTGAAAGAAAACAAAGGTTACAGTGATGTTATAGTTGGGAAAGAGAATGAAAAAAACATAGAAATTCACTTTAAAAGCCAAAGGTTACAGAGACATTATAGTTAGACTCACATTTTAAATGTGCAAAACCATAGAAATTCACCAGTTCTAGTTAGTATTACCTCAAGTAACTAAAACTTGTGCCCTAAGGTAACTATAATTTGCACCCTCACCCTGCGCTGCTAATTACCCCCAAATTACAGCACTTGATAACATCATTGATTAAGTCACTGTGAGAATTGCAGTAAAATTATTGATCACATACCTGTGCATGGTGGAGGCATGAGTTATAGTTACCTTAGGGCACAGTGAATATATATATACACAGCGGCACAAGAACAGATGGCTTCTGGTCCAGTTTGAAACATCAGGCAAATTTGTATTATTGTTCTTCTTTCGGCATGATAATATTAGGCTAGACAAAGTGCAAAACACATTTTAAAAGAAAATAAGCGGCCTACACATTGTCGCTACGCCTTCAACTATATATATATATATATATATATCTGCTAATGGAAGTTCCTTTGGGAGCACTGTCGATGGATTTATAGGATGAAAGCCACCTTTCACGATCTATGCAACAGTTCAGTGCAAGAGTTCGGCAGCCTAAAGGTGGCACTTGTGATGGAATGGTATTATGAGGTAAGCTAGAACCACCGCAGCCAAGAAGGGAGAACTGCAGCTGCTCACACTAAGTCAACATTACTATAATGGATTGCGCTCGTTACTTAACTTGAGCCTGCAGATGCGAGAGACTGGACATGGCATTTGCGGTATGAACGAGGGTAACAAAGGTCAATTTGTATTAAAATGAAACTGCTACATGATGCTAAAATGTTTAACTCATCAGCCACATTGTTGATTATATGCACCATGTGGCCTGTACTAACTTTGGGTTCAATACCTACTATAGCTTTGAAAATGGCCAAGGGTGCAGTGAGTGGAATGACTTACAGTCTTTAAATCATGCTAAAATGGTGGCAGGATGATAAGGAACTTAGGCGGTCATTACAACATTGGCGGTAAAAGGCACTTACCGTCGTGCAGAAGACTGCCAACACACCGCTGCGGCAGCGGAATTCTGCCACAGCTATTATGACCCACATCTCGGAATCCGCCAAAAGTCAGACACCCACACAATGCCGCCACACCAAAGGTCAGTGATAAACTGGCGAAAACAAAACCGACACCGTCACGCCAACAGAAATACGCCCACACTATCACGACACACGAATCCACGCGGCGGTCTTTCAACTGCAGTATTCCATTGGCGGTACACACCGCCGCGCTCAAAATACACACACTCTTACAAAACACAGCCACATTGAACAATTTGAAATACAAACACCTGATACACACACCACTCCCATACACCCAATACAATATAAAACACACACCCACATCACCCACAAACCCCCATGACAAAAATTTCCAAAAGAAGGCCAGAGAGAGACACCACCAGCAAGAACAACATCATCCACAGGCACACAACACCATCACCCACACAACTTCCACACACCTCACACAACACCCCACTAATATCAGCACACTTATCACCACACACATCACCTACACCACCCCATGGCACGGCAAAGACACCCCAGGTTCTCGGAGGAGGAGCTCAGGGTCATGGTGGAGGAAATCATCCGGGTAGAGCCACAGCTACTCGGAGCACAGGTGTAGCACAACTCCATAGCTAGGAAGATTAAGCTATGGCAAAGAATAGTGGACAGGGTCAACGCAGTGGGACAACACCCAAGAAATCGGGAGGACATCAGGAAGAGGTGGAATGACCTACAGTGGAAGGTGCGTTCTGTGGTCTCAAGACACCACCTGGCGGTTCAGCGGACTGGCGGCGGTCCCCTACCTCCTCCCCCACAACTAACAACATGGGAGGAGCAGGTCTTGGCGATTCCGCATCCTGAGGGCCTCGCAGGAGTAGGTGGAGGAACGGACTCTGGTAAGACAAAGCTTTACTATTACATCCCCCACCCTACCTGCATGCTATCACATACCCCCACCCTCACCCTCACCCCAGCACCCCAACTCCTCACATATTTCCCAACATCACAAACCACACATCCCAACACCAAGCCCTGCATGCAACAACAAAGCATGGACACCCATCACCAAAGCATGGCCACTGCACATACCCATACACCCCCCTAAACCATCATCACACAAGCTCCCACACAGGAATGTAAGCACTGGGGTACACGGTCACCCACCCATTGCACACCATTAGACACACAGATTTAATAAACATCCTTTTATACCCCTGCAGGACCCCTACCCAACATCACCTGACAGGAGGGTCCACACATGTCCACACCACCAACAGAAGAGGCCCACAGTGATGACAGCACCTCTGTCCAACTGGATCTAGATGACCAGCCCGGACCATTGGGGACCTCTGACAGTTGGTTCCCCTCACACAGGCACAGGCCACCACAGACCTTCCCCCCTCTAGAAACACCAGCACAGCACCCACCCAGCGGGCCCATACCTCCGTCCCCAGGACACGTCAATCAGCTGTGTGTCCACCACTACAGGGAACCCAGGATAACCCACCACCCCAAAAACAACACAGTCCAGGGGACGAAGGCCCAGGAACACAGGGGAACTGGGAGGGCTGCTGTGCGGCAGGGGGCGGACAGGCCAAGGGAACCCACTCTCCACAAGGCCCTCTCCTCCATCATGGGAGCATACCACCACTCCCAGGAGACGATGGCAACGGTACTGGCCAAGTTTCAGGAGACCCAGCGCATGCAGGAGGAACAGTATACGGGTTTCAGGGAGGAACTCAGAACCATCAGCTCCACCCTGGGCACCATCGTAGGGGTGCTGAAGAACTACTCAACACCAGGAGGGACACTGTAACACTACAAGGGGCCCCTGACACAAGCATGGACGATGAACTGCCCACCACATCCGCCGGCGCTAGTGGACAGGACGCCCCGCCACAGGACCACCACACCAGTACCCCACCCACTGCAGACGGAGAACCACCCCGCAAACGGTCCGTGAGATCCAGGAACAAGACAGAGAACGATGCCAAGACCCCCGCCAAGAAATGAGACCACCCTGATTGTCATCCTACTGTCCCACTTTGTCACCCTGTCCATAATTATACTGCCCCAGCTCCACTTCCTATGCCCATATGGGCAATGCACCTGTGAGACTAATAGACTGGACTCTGCCATGGACACTCCTCCGCCATCACCACTCACCATTTTACTACTCCCTCCAATATTGAGCACTTAAATAAACACATCTAAAGCACAAAATGATCTGGAGTATGTCTGTGATTTTGAAATAGTGTATTAGCAATTACAGTACTAAAATGTTTTTTAAATAGCAATGTCAACATACCTATGTCACACACCTCTAGTCCATGAGGAATCTAAGCAGATGTCACACAGTGGGACCCACATCTGTGAAATCGTAAGGGAAAGTGACAACTCAGTGACCATACACTGGGTGAAAACGACAGACAGGAGAGAGGTAGTAGTGTCAAAGTACACGTAGTAAGCAGTTTTGGATTTCTACCTGTGTCTCACTGGAAATATTGCAGGATCACTGAGTCCCTGTTGTGCATGTCTTCTTCCTCTGCTTCCTCCTCATCACTGTCCACAGGCTCCACAGCTGCAACAACACCGCCATCTGGACCATCCTCCTGCAGAAAAGACACCTGGCATCGCAAAGCCAAGTTGTGAAGCATACAGCAGGCCACAATGATCTGGCACACCTTCTTTGGTGAGTAGAATAGAGATCCGCCTGTCATATGGAGGCACCTGAACCTAGCCTTCAGGAGGCCGAAGGTCCGCTCGATCACCCTCCTAGTTCACCCATGGGCCTCATTGTAGCATTCCTCTGCCCTGGTCCTGCGATTCCTGACTGGGGTCAGTAGCCATGACAGGTTGGGGTAACCAGAGTCACCTGCAAATGGCGAGGGACAACTGTTAGACACACACTAACCTGGAGGGACAACCCCAGACCAGACAACCATTCCCATTGATTTGCATCCAGGTGCTCACCTAATAGCCACACTAGTCTGGAGTTGACCCATCACATAAGGGATGCTGCTATTCCGCAGGATGTAGGCGTCATGCACGGAGCCAGGGAACATGGCATTCACATGGGAGATGTACTGGTCTGCCAAACATACCATCTGTACATTCATAGAAAGATAACTCTTCCGGTTTCTGTACACCTGTTCACTCATGTGGGGGGGACCAAAGCCACATGGGTCCCATCAATGGCACCTATGATGTTGGGGATATGTCCCTGGGCATAGAAATCACCTTTCACTGTAGGCAAATCCTCCACCTGAGGGAAAACGATGTAGCTCCGCATGTGTTTCAGAAGGGCAGACAACACTCTGGACAATACGTTGGAAAACATAGGCTGGGACATCCCTGATGCCATGGCCACAGTTGTTTGAAAGGAGCCACTTGCAAGGAAATGGAGCACTGACAGCACCTGCACTTGAGGGGGGATTCCTGTGGGATGGCGGATTGCTGACATCAGGTCTAGCTCCAACTGGATACACAGTTCCTGGATTGTGGCACGGTCAAGCCTGTAGATGATTATAAATGTCGCTCCTCCATTGTCGACAGGTCCACCAACGGTCGGTACACCGGAGGATGCCGCCATCTCCTCACATGTCCCAGCGGACGGTGCCTATGAAGGAAAACAGCGAGCACAGAGTCAAACAACTCAGAGGTACGTACCCACAGTTTACACAGAACACCATCCATACAAAAAAGGTGGCCAGTATGTGTGTTGAGTCTAGGCCTAGGTATGTATGACGCAGTTGAAAATGAAGCCATGTGGGCCCCTGAATTGGCGGCTGCCTGACCTCTAAAGTGGGACAATGGGATGTGAGGTAACTGTGCTGGAGTTGTACACTGTCGCGGTAGGCGGTCGAAGACCACGGCGCAATGCTACATTGGTTAACATTGGACCCAATGGGTCCCAGGAGCCAATGACGATGTACGCACCGCCGTGGACGTGACCGCCATTTTCTATCTGTTTAATCACTCGATACCTGATCTTCGACAGGAGAGGACCTACACTGCAAGTGCTGCTGTGACCTCGGTCTGGAAGAGACAATGGCTCGTGCGTATGGGGAAAGGGTCCCTGCCTTCACATAGGAGGAGTTGGAGAAACTGGTAGATGGGGTCCTCCCCCAGTACAACCTACTCTACGGTCCTCCAGATAAACAGGTAAGTACACAGGGAGCATGTTGAATCCGCTAGGCCTGTGTGGAGATGGCTGGATGTAAGAAGGAAGGGGGCAGAGTGCTGCGTGCATGAAAGACGGTGAATGCATGTGCCACATGGCAAGGATAGGGATGGGGGCCAATCAATTTGACGGTGCAGTTGGTAATGACTTCTCTTCTTCCCCTGTACATTTCATGTAGGTCAGCACCCACCAGAAGAAAGATATTTGGCGTGCCATCGCCAAGGACGTCCGGACCCTGGGGGTCTACCACAGACGGAGCACCCACTGCCGGAAAAGATGGGAGGACATTCGCCGCTGGAGCAAGAAGACAGCTGAAGCTCAGCTGGAGATGGCCTCCCAACGTGGGAGGGGTGCCCGTCGCACCATGACCCCCCTGATGTTCAGGATCCTGGCGGTGGCCTACCCGGAGTTGGATGGGTGCTTGAGGACATCACAGCAGACACAAGGGGGTGAGTACACTCTCATTCTGCTGACTTTGCGCACAGTGGAGTTGTCTTTGTGGGGGAGGAGGGCTGTGGGTTTCCGTAGGCCAGGGTGAGTTCCGTAGGCAAGGCCCCTCCGTAAGGCCGGCCATGTGGCACCCCAGCTCACCTCTGTAGAGTGCCAAGTACACCTATTCATGCCCCTGTGTCATCTATGTGTGCAGATGTCGTCCATAGCCTTGTAGGCCATTTCCCAGGAATTGAACAGTGGAGCCCAAGAGCGCGGCGTAGTGCAGGGGGCTTCTGTGTCTGTCTTGTCTGCCAACGGTAGCAGTAATCCATGCACTCAACATGTCTTTCTTCTGTCTCCCCCCCTTTTTGTGGTCTCCCTGTTCTTGTGTGCATTAGCATCATTAGGCGGAGGAGCAGTGGCACCGGAGCAGGAGGGAGCTGCATCCCACGTCTCTGGAGGGCGAGACTACGGACTCGGAATTCACCAGTGGGATGGAGGGCGAGGGGAGCTCCACGGCGGGGACAGGAGCTGACACCAGCGACACAGACTCGTCCTCTGATGGGAGCTCCCTTGTGGTGGCGGCAACATCTGTGCCCCCCCACATCTACAGGTACAGCTGCCACCCCCCCTATCAGCACCGCCCTCCCAGCAGCCCCTCAGCCTTCGCCCCGTGCCCGCTCACCCAGGAGGGTGGGCATCACTTTCGCCCCAGGCGACTCAGGCCCTGCCCCACTCACCCCTGCTGCCCTCAGTGAGGAGGCCATTCACCTCCTCAGGTCCCTCACTGTTGGGCAGTCTACCATTTTGAATGCCATCCAGGGTGTAGAAAGGCAGTTGCAACAAACAAATGCATTCCTGAAGGGCATTCATTCTGGTCAGGCGGCCCTTCACCGAGCTTTTCAGACTCTGGCCTCAGCACTGATGGCAGCCATTGTCCCCGTCTCTAGCCTCACCCCTCTAGCTTCCTCCACCCAAACCCAATCCCCTGTACCTCTGCCTATCCCAAGCACACCATCAGACCAGCCTGCACACACCTCAACACACAAGGGAAGCTCAGGCAAACATAAGCACCACACATCCCACAGGCACTGACGCAAGCAACACACCCAGTGTGCACAAATGGAAGACCTTTTCATTTACAAACCAGCAGTGAGAAAGGCAGTGTTTGCCGAAACGCGTTTGCCTGGGTTTGGATAAATTTAAATTTTCAAACTCATGAGTGCTAATGGAAGTTCCTTTGTGCGCATCGTCGATGGATATATATATATATATCTATCTATCTATCTAGATAGATAGATAGATAGATAGATAGATAGATAGATAGATAGATAGATAGATATACAAGTATGTATATGTGTGTGTACTCACTGAAAAAAAGCAAAGGTTACAGGGACGTTATAGTTAGGCTCACATTTCATTTGCACAAAACCAGTTAAACTCAGCAGCTATGGTTACCTGATCTAGCTATCCAAGACATGGTCAGTGACATCACTGGTGACATCACTGATGACATCTCAAATGACATCACTGATGACATCATCCAGTGAGTGTGAGGGATTTATGAGAATGTTTAAGGTGGTCATTACAACCCTGGCGGTCGGTGTTAAAGCGGCGGTAAAACCGCCAACAGGCCGGCGGTAAAAAAATTGAATTACGACTGTGGTGGAAACCGCCAACATTGACAGCCACTTTAACACTCTGACCGCCACTGCGGTACAAACAAACACTGCGGCGGTAACCACCAACAGACAGGAGGAAGACAATGTACCGCCCACAGAATTACAAGCCACCAATCCGCCACCTTTCCGGTGCGGATTCGCCGCAAACAAAAACACGGCGGAAACAGGACTTCAAAGGGAAAACGCTCACCTCTACACACCCCACAAGGAACCAGGACGCCAGGGAACCGGAACTCCATATTCTCCCAGCCTTTATCTTCCTGCCCCTCTACCAGGAGCATGAACGCCGGCGGTGAAGACCACGGTGAGTACTGCACCTACGACACAGGGGAGTGGGGAGGGAAAAAACAGTGACACACACACGCAATACGCAACACCCCAACCCCCACCCTCACCCCCGACAACACACACACCAATACATATTGATACATCACAGTTACACCCCCCAACACCCACCCTGGAAGAATGCAAGGACAAAAGGAAATAAGTTGAACGATTGTAATATATTCAAATACAGTAATCAAAAATATTTACATATATACACATCTACACTATGAACAATTACATACACCAAGAACACAAGTCCAAGGGATTCCACCCTCATAGTCCATGGACCACTGGGCTCAAAAGGCATGGGCGAGGCCCACACTCAATACCCGAACAAGATGGAGAGAACACTACAGGGACATCAGATAGAAATATAACAGGCACCTCAGGGGGAAGAGAATAGGGGGGCACCTCAGCCGGATGAGTGCACGACGCCAGATCCACGAGGGGGCTCCAAGCCCATTGATTTATCCTGGGGAGTACAAAGCCACAGTCTCTCAAGTCTCTACAGTTGGTGGGTTGCCCACTGTTCAATCCTGGGGAGTGCAAAGCCACAGTCTCTCATGTCGATACAGTGGGTGGGTTGCCCACTGTTGAATCCTGAGGAGTGCAAAGCCACAGTCTCTCAAGTCGATAACAGTGGGTGGGTTGCCCACTGTTCAATCCTGGGGAGTGCAAAGCCACAGTCTCTCAAGTCTCTACAGTGAGTGGGTTGCCCACTGTTCAATCCTGGGGACTGCAAAGCCACAGTCCCTCAGGTGGATAACAGTCTCCACTGGTTCTGGAGGGGGCTTGGTGCCCAGAGTGCTTCATCCTGCCAAGGACTGAGGTAGTGGATGCTTTTCTCCACTGGTTCTGAAGGGGGCTTGGTGCCCAGAGTGATTCATCCTGCCCGTGATGGCCTCAGTAGCGTAGTAATCATTGGTACTCACTGTCCTGCGGTGGTGCTGGCGGTCTAGTCCTGGGCAGCGGGGCTGCTGCTGGCGGTCCTGTCTTGGGCAGCGGGGCTGCTGGTGGTCCTGTCTTGGGCAGCGGGGCTGCTGGCGGTCTTGTCCTGGGCAGCGGGGCTGCTGCTGGCGGTCCTGTCTTGGGCAGCGGGGCTGCTGCTGGCGGTCCTGTCCTGGGCAGCGGGGCTGCTGCTGGCGGTCCTGTCCTTGGCAGCGGGGCGGCTGCTGGCGGTCTTGTCTTGGGCAGCGGGGCTGCTGGCGGTCTTGTCCTGGGCAGTGGGGCTGCTGCTGACGGTCTTGCCTTGGGCAGCGTGGCTGCTGGCGGTCCTGTCTTGGGCAGCGGGGCTGCTGGCGGTCTTGTCCTGGGCAGCGGGGCTGCTGCTGGTGGTCCTGTTTTGGGCAGCGGGGCTTCTGCTGGCGGTCCTGTCTTGGGCAGCAGGGCTGCTGGCGGTCCTGTCTTGGGCAGCGGGCTGCTGGCAGTCCTGTCTTGGTCAGCGGGGCTGCTGGCAGTCTTGTCCGCCGTGCTGATCTTCCCAGACTTGCCGGTTTTAATGTGCCCCTTCCCCAGCTTGGATGAGGTCCACACTCCCAACTGTACCCCTGGTAGCTGCTTTGGTGGCTGATTTCCTTCCCCTCTCCTGCCGGGCACTGGCCAACTTTTGATGCTCGACAGATGGGGGATTGTCCATACTCTGGCTCCTTCCCACACTGGCTGCCTTGCTGCCTGGTGCACTCCATAATCCGGTGACTACTGGCACCACTGGTCCTGCCAATGTCGTGGCTGAGGTGCTAGGTTGGGACCTGGAGAGTTGGGCCCTAGGAGACTGAAGAGGTGGGGGAGGTGAGGGAAAGAGGTCAAGGTTGGCCAGGAAAAGTTTCTTCGGAACACTGGGATGTGTAGCTGCAGGGGGTTTGGGAGTGGAGGAAGAGGTAGTGGTTGTAGGAGGTATACGTTTGCTGACTTTGGGTGAAGGTGCATGAGCTGGAGGCTGTCGTGAGGTGGATGGCTGTTGGGTGGGTGTGTGGCTGTGTTTGTGTACCTTGGGAGGTGGCCTCACAGACACACTGGGAGAGGACACAGGAGATGGGTGAATGGTAGTGGGGGTGGTGACTGCACGTGAGCGGGGTGTGGTGGTGGGTGTGCTGGTGATGGACGTAGTGGCTGAGGATGTAGTGCATGCAGGTGTGAGTGGAGACGAGACAGGGAGGGAGGAGGGAGACGAGGAGGAGGGGGACACAGTGGAGGCAGTGGATGTTGGTGTGTCTGCATGGGACTGATGCTTGCGTGAGTGCCTGTGGGATGTGTGGTGCTTATGTTTGCCTGAGCTTCCCTTGTGTGTTGAGGTGTGTGCATGCTGGTCTGATGGTGAGCTTGGGATAGGCTGAGGTACAGGGGTGTGGGCCTGGGTGGAGGAAGTTGGAGGGGGAGGCTAGAGACAGGGACAATGGCTGCCATCAGTGCTGAGGCCAGAGTCTTAAATGCTCGCTGAAGGGCTGCCTGACCAGAGTGAATGCCCTCCAGGTATGCATTGGTTTGTGGAAACTGCCTCTCTACACCCTGCATGTCATTCAAAATGGTAGACTGCCCAACAGTGAGGGACCTGAGGAGGTCAATGGCCTCCTCACTGAGGGCAGCAGGGGTGACTGGGGCAGGGCCTGAGGTTCTTGGGATGAAAGTGATGCCCACCCTCCTGGGTGAGTGGGCACGGGGCAAAAGCTGAGGGGCTGCTGGGAGGGCGGTGCTAGTAGGGGGGGGGTGGTTGTACCTGTAGATGCGGGGGCACAGATGGGCCTGACACCGCAAGGGAGTTCCCATCAGAGGAGGAGTCCATATCACTGGTGTCAGCTCCTGTTCCCGCCGTGGAGATCCCCTCGCCTTCTGTCCCAGTGGTGAATTCAGACTCCGTAGTTTCGCCCTCCAGGGCCATGTGGGATGCAGCTCCCTCCTGCTCCGGTGCCAATGCTCCTCCGCCTGATGATGCTAATGCACACAAGAACAGGGAGACTACAAAAAAGTGGGGGGAGACAGAAGAAAGACATGTTGAGTGCATGCAATACCGCTACCGTTGGCAGACACCACAGACACAGAAGCCCCCTGCACTACGCCGTGCACTTGGAGTCCACTATTCAATCCCAGGGACATGGGTTACAAGGCTATGGCCGATTTCTGCAAACATGGTTGTCACAGGAGCCTGACTAGGTGTAGTTGACACTGTACACAGATGGGGTGGGGTGCCACAGGGCCTGGCTTAAGTACAGTCCTTGCCTACTAAACTCACCCTGGCCTGGGGGAACCCACAGTCCACCTTCCCCAACCAGACACTTACAATGCGTGCTGAATCAGCAGAATGAGAGTGTACTCACCCCCTTGTTGCTGCTATGATGCCCTCAAGCGCCCATCCAACTCCGGTTAAGCCACCGTCAGGATCCTGAACATCAGGGGGGTCATGTTGCGACGGGCACCCCTCCCACGTTGGGAGGCCATCCCCAGCTGGGCCTCCAACATCTTCTTGCTCCAGCGGCGAATGTCCTCCCATCTTTTCCGGCAGTGGGTGCTCCGTCTGTGGTAGACCCCCAGGGTCCAGACTTCCTTGGCGATGGCACCCAAATGTCCTTCTTCTGGTGAGCGCTGACCTACAGGAATAGTACAGGGGAAAAGGAGAAGATGTTACTGCCCGCACCGTCACTGGCCCCCATCCCTACCCTTGCCATGACGCACATGCACTCACCGTCTTTTCATGCACGCCTCATTCTCACCCGCCCCTATCTTTCATCCGCCCCACTCCACACAGGCATTGCCCATATAGCATGCTCACAGTGTACTTACCTGTTTATCTGGAGGACCGTAGAGTAGCGTGTACTGGGGGAGAAGCCCATACACAAGTTTCTCTAACTCCTCCGTGCTGAAGGCAGGGGCGCTTTGCCCAGACGCACAAGCCATTGTCTCTTCCAGACTGAGGTCACAGCAGCACTTGCAGTGTAGGTCCTCTCCTGTCGAAGATCAGGTATCAAGTGATTAAACAGAGAGAAAATGGCGGTCATGTCCGCGGCGGTGCGTACCGTCACCGCCGGCGTACATCGTCATTGGCTCCTGGGACCCATAGGGTCCAATGTTAACCAATGCAGGATTGCGCCGCGGTCTTCGACCGCCTACCGCGACGGTTTACAACGCCAGCACAGTTACCTCATATGCCCTTGTCCCACTTTACAGGTAAGGCAGCCGCCATTTCATGGGCCCATATGGCATTATTTTTGACTGCGTCACACATATGTAGGCCTTGCCTAAACACTCATAGAGGCTAATTTCAAATTGCTATTATTTTCAGAGTAAGCTGTGTTTATGTACCTCAGAGTTGGTTGACTCTCTGCTCGCTGTTCTCCTCCATAGGCACCGTCCGCTGGGGCATGCGAGGAGATGGCGGCATCCTCCGGTGTACAGACCGCTGGTGGACCTGTCGACAATGGAGGAACGACATGTGATCATCACCTACAGGCTTGATCGTGCCACAATCCAGGAACCGTCCCACAGGAATCCCCCCTCAAGTGCAGGTGCTGTCAGTACTCCATTTCCTAGCAAGTGGGTCTTTTCAAACTACAGTGGCCATAGCATCATGGATGTCGCAGCCTATGTTTTCCAAGGTGTTGTCCAGAGTGTTGTCTGCCCTGCTGAAGCACATGCGGAGCTACATCGTTTTCTCTCAGGTGGAGGATTTGCCTACAGTGAAAGATGATTTCTATGCCCTGGGACATATCCCCAACATCATAGGTGCCATTGATGGGACACATGTGGCCTTGGTCCCCCCCGCAGAAGTGAACAGTGTACAGAAACCGGAAGAGTTACCATTCCATGAATGTGCAAATGGTGTGTTTGCAGACCAGTACATCTCCCAGGTTAATGCCGAATTCCCTGGCTCAGTGCATGACTCTTACATCCTGCGGAATAGCAGCATCCCTTATGTGATGGGGCAACTCCAGAGGCACCGGGTGTGGCTATTAGGTGAGCACATGGACCCAATACAGTGGGAACAGTTGTCTGGGTCTGTGGATGTCCCTAGGAGTTTGTGTGTGTTTAACAGTTGTCCCTCGCCATTTGCAGGTGGCTCTGGTTACCCCAACCTGTCATGGCTACTGACCCCAGTGAGGAATCCCAGGACAAGGGCGGAGGAATGCTACAATGAGGCCCATGGGTGGACTAGGAGGATTATAGATCGGACCTTCAGCCTCCTGAAGGCCAGGTTCCGGTGCCTCCATATGACAGGTGGATCCCTATTCTACTCACCAAAGAAGGTATGCCACATCATCGTGGCCTGCTGTATGCTTCACAACTTGGCTTTGCGATGACAGGTGCCTTTTCTGCAGGAGGATGGTCCAGATGGAGGTCTTGTGGCAGCTGTGGACCCTGTGGGCAGTGAAGACGAGGAAGCAGAAGAAGAGGACATCGACAACAGGAACACGGTGATCCTGCAATACTTTCAGTGAGACACAGGTAAGAAGACAACACTGCCTGCTACATCTGCATTTAAATGTTCTACCTCTCTACTGTCTGTCATTTTCACAACAGTGTATGGTCACTGAGTTGACACTTTCCCTTACGATTTCAGAGATGTGGGTCCCACTGTGTGACATCTGCTTTGTTTCCTCATGGACTATAGCTGTGTGACATAGGTATGTTGACATTACATTTGAATGAGCATTTTGCCACTGTAATTGCTGATACACTATTTCAAAATCACAGACAGACTCCTGATTGTTTTGTGATTTAAGGGTGTTTATTTAAGTGCTCAATATTGGAGGGTGTTGTAAAATGGTGAGGGGTGATAATGGAGGAATGTTCACGGCAGAGTCCAGTTATTTGTCTCACAGGTGCATTGTCCAAAGGGGCATAGGAAGTGGAGCTGGGGCAGTTTAAGAATGGACAGGGTGACAAGGTGGGACAAAAGTATGACAATCAGGGTGGTCTCATTTCTTTCGGGGGTCTTGACATTGTTCTCTGTCTTTGTACTGGATCTCAGGGACCGTTTGCGGGGTGGTTCTCCCACTGCCGGGGGTGGGGTGCTGGTGTGGTGGTCCTGTGGCGGTGCCTCCTGTCCACTAGCTCCGGCAGAGATGGTGGGCAGTTCATCGTCCAGGCTAGTGTCAGGGCCCCTTGTTGTGCCACAGTGTCCCTCTTGGTGTTGACGAGTTCCTTCAGCACCCCTACAATGGTGCCCAGGGTGGAATTGATGGATTTGAGTTCCTCCTGGAAGCCCAAATACTGTTCCTCCTGCAGCCGCTGGGTCTCCTGAAACTTGGCAAGTACTGTTGCCATCGTCTCCTGTGAATGGTGGTAGGCTCCCATGATGTTGGAGAGGGCCTCATAGAGAGTAGGTTCCCGGGGCCTGTCCTCCCCCTGTCGCCCAGCAGCCCTCCCAGTTCCCCTGTGTGCCTGTGCCTCTGTCCCCTGAACCATGTGCCCAGAGCCACTGCCCCTAGGTCCCTGGTGTTGTTGGGGTGGTGGGTTAGCCTGGGTTCCCTGAAGTGAAAGACACACTACTGCTTAACGTGTCCTGGTGACAGAGGAATGGGGCCTCTGGGTGGGTGCTGTGCTGGTGTTTCCAGAGGGGGGAAGGTCTGTAGTGGCTTGTGCCAGTGTGAGGGGAACCGACTGTCCAGAGGTCCCAGATGGGTCGGGCTGGTCATCTAGATCCAGTTGGACAGAGCTGCTGTCATCACTGTGGGCCTTTTATGTGGGGGGAGGGGGCATATCTGAACCTACAGGGGTGTAAAAGCATGATTATTGCATCGGTGTGTGCCATGGTGTGCAATGGGTGGATGACCGTGCACCCCAGTGCTTGCATTCCTGTGTAGGACCTTGTGTGATAATGGTTTAGGGGGGTGTATGGTTATGTGCAGTGGCCATGGTTTTGTGATGGGTGTCCATGCTTTGGTGTTGCATGCTGGGCTTGGCTTTGGGATGTGTAGTTTGTGATATTGGGACATGTGTGAGGAGTTGGAGTGATGGGGGTGAAGGCGAGGGTGGGGGTATGTGATGGCATGCAGGTAGGGTGGGGGATGAAGTAGTAAAGATTTGTCTTACCAGAGTCCATTCCTCCAGCTACTCCTGCGAGGCCCTCAGGATGCAGTATAGCCAAGACCTGCTCCTCCCATGTTGTTAGTTGTGGGGGAGGAGGTGGTGATCCGCCGCCAGTCCTCTGTACCGCGATGTCGTGTCTTGAGACCATGGAACACACCTTCCCCCGTAGGTCGTTCCACCTCTTCCTGATGTCATCCCTAGTTCTTGGGTGCTGTCCCACTGTGTTGACCCTGTCCACGATTCTTTGCCATAGCTCCAGCTTCCTAGCTATGGAGGTGTGCTGCACCTGTGATCCGAATAGCTGTGGCTCTACCCGGATGATTTCCTCCACCATGACCCTGAGCTCCTCCTCAGAAAACCTGGGGTGTCTTTGCGGTGCCATGGGGTGGTGTGGGTGATGAGTGGTGTGATGTCTGGGGTGATATTTAGAGGTGTGTTGTGTGAGGTGTGTTGATGTTATGTGGGTGATGGTGTTGAGTGCCTGTGGATGCGAGTTTGTAAATTGTGGTGTCTCTCTCTGGCCTTCTGTCGCAATTGTGGTCATAGGGGATTGTGGGTGATGTGGGTGTGTGTTTTATATTGTAATGGGTGTGTGGGAGTGGTGTGTGTATGTGTATCAGGTGTGTGTATTTCAAATTGTCCAATGTGGTAGTGTTTTGTAAGTGTGTGTGCATTTTGAGAGCGGCGGTGTGTACCACCAATGGATTACCACGGTTGAATGACCGCCGCGTGGATTCGTGGGTCGTGATAGTGTGGGCGCATTCCTGTTGGCGTGACAGTGGAGGTTTTGTTATCGCCAGTTTATCACTGACCTTTGGTGTGGCGGACTTGTGTGGGTGTCTAGATTTTGGCGGATTCCGGGCTTTGGGTCATAATGACCGAGGTGGAATTCCGCAGCCGTGGCGGTGTGTTGGCGTTCTTCTGCACGGCGGTAAGCGGCTTTTACCGCCAATGTTGTAATGACCCCCTAAATATTAAGCATATATGCCAAGGTACCACAAAAGTTAAAACAGTATACTTTCTGTACTACTAATGAGTGATACTATTTCTAACATTTTATGTGAGTGGCTGTTTGAGTGGCTGTGTGGGTGTACATGTAGGTATGTGGTAGCTGAGTGGGTGAGTGAGTGGCTGTGTGACTGACTGTATTAGTGAGTGAGTGTGTCAGTGGCTATATGGGAGAATGAGTGGCTGTATGAGTGGCTGTATTGTGGGTGTGTGAGTGACTATGGGTGAGTGAGTGGGTTGCTGAATGGCTGATGAGTGAATGACTGGCTGTGTAAGTGGTTCTATGGGTGAGTGAGTAGCTGTTTGAGTGGCTGTTTGGTTAAGTGGGTTTCTGTGTGAGTGGCTTCATTGTAGAGTATGTTTATGTGTCAATGGATGAATGTGTGAGTGAGCAGATGTGTGAGTGCTTGCATGGATGTGTGAATGGGTATGTAACTTGTTGTATGGGTGTCTGTGTGAGTGTGTGAGTGTTTGTATTGGTGAGTGACTGGCTGTGTTGAGAGGCTGTATGGGTGAGTGTGTGGGTGTGTGAGTTGCTGTAAAGCTGAGTACGTTGGTGTGTAAGTAACTGTATGGGCTCCATGAGTGGCTGTATAGGTGAGTAAGTTGGTGTGTATGTAACTGCATGTGTGAGTGAGTGGGTGTGTGAGTGGCTCTATGAATGAGTGAATGATTGTGTGAGTATTTGTATCAGTTTGTGAATGGGTATATGAGTGGTTGTGTGGGTGCATCAGTGGGTGTATGAGGTTGTATGGGGTGTGAGTGGGTGTGTGTGAGTGCCTCTGTGGATGATATCATCAGTGATGTCATTTGAAATGTCATCAGTGGTGTCACTGACCATTTCATGAGTGATGTAATATGTGAAATCATAAGCAGTGCATTGTGGTGGTGTAAGTTATAGTTATCTCAGGTAACTATGACTGCTGAATTTCACTGTTTTTGTTCAAGTGAAATGTGAGCCTAACTATAATGCCCCTTTAACCTTAGGTTTTTTCAGTGAATTTCTAAGGTTTTCTTTTTTTTATGTTTCTTAACTGCAACATCCCTGTAATATTTGGGTTTTTAAGTGGATTTTTAAGTTTTTCTTTTTTTTAATTTCATTTCCATACTGTAACTTTTAACCTTTGACAGTGAGTGTATGAGTGAGTGCATAAGTGTCTCAGTAGGTCTGTGAGAAGGTGTAAGAGTGTATGAATGGGCCTGTCAGTGGGTGTGTGAATGTATGAGTAGGTCTGTGAGTGGGTGCGTCAGTCTGTGAGTGGGTCTGTGTGTGGGTGGGTGATTGTTTAAGTGAATCTGTGAGTGAGTGCATGAGTTTCTGAGTGGGTCTGTGAGTGACTGCATGAGCTCAGAGTGGGTCGGTGAGTAGGTGCCTGAGCCTGAGTGCGTCTGTGAGTAAATGCATGAATGTTTCAGAGGGTCTGTGAGTGAGTACATGATTGTCTCAGTGGGTATGTGAGTGGGTACATGATTGTCTGAGTGGGCATGTAAGTGGGTGCCTGAGTGTCTAAGTGGGACGATGAGTGGCTGTGTGAGCGTTTAAGTGGGTCTCTGGTTAGCTGCAAGAGTTTCTCTCAGTGAGCAACAATTGGTCTTATTACCTTCAGGCTTACACGCCTACACTAAGGACCTAGACCCCCTCTATTTTCTTTCCCTCACTTCTTCCCACTCCCTCAGCAATATGGCAGAGGGTCTTACCTTCGATGATGAGGAAGTAACAGCAGTTCTGTCAGCTCCCTCACTCCTTGGCAATACAGCCCTTTCTAAAAGTCCGTCCCAGCTGGGAGACTGGGACACACTAGTGGAACTAAAACGGTCACATATAAAGACCATCCTCCACGGAGCCGTCCTAACGGAGTACCTCCGTAGCAATGCAGCACCTAATGGGCTATTAGTAACCAATGATCTAGAATTTAGAAAAGATTGGGCATTAATAGCATGGAAATGTACGCAGGATTGGCTCATGCTCATTATAAAAACAGCTACGAGGTTATCTGAGGCCCTTCTAATTCAGAATAAAACAAGTGAGAATAACCTGAAATCAGGGTTGAGTATTCTCTCCTTTAAAAAGAAACTAGAGGATATCAACAAGAACATGAACGAGTATAAAGAATACCTTACCCAACAAAAGATCTCAAAATTTCAGAATGACATCAGCCGGTTTTCTAATGAGAAAGTGTACCCCTACACTAAACCTGATTATGTGGCCAAAGCTAGCAATATGTCTGATACTTCGTCTGGTAATAACACCAGCTCAGATAATGACCAGCTGACAAAGCCGGAGCAACGGTAATCTTACCGCAAAAAATGTACAGAGACGAATGTGAGCATTTGCTGGGTAACACCCAACATTATAAACGCCTGTCCTGAGAACCCACATCTGACATCCAAGAGGAAATCTCCTTCCTTGTGACGAAAGGCATCTAGAACAGCTGGCTCACCCAACATGAAGCAGCTTTCCTGGTACAAGCAAACCTAAGAATTCCTTATTTCTACATTCTTCCAAAGGTGCACAAAGCAAAGATCCCTCCTCCAGGCAGACGAATAGTATCCGGTATTGGCTCGGTATTAGAGCCTCTCTCTGAGTTTGTGAATTTCTTCCTACAGCCATTAGTGAAAAAAAATCCAACTTATCTCAAGGACACCACTGATATGCTGGTAATGCTAGATTCTGTGTCCTTTGACAGAACCAAAGAACTCTTGATCACATTGGATGTGGAATCCCTATACACTAATATCCCCCAGGAGGCCACGCTGGAGGTTGTCAGTAATCTTCTCGAAACCAATAGAGGAGAGTCACGTACGCCTCCCGATTTTATACTGGATCTGGCACACTTGGCACTCACGAGGAACTATTTCAAATTTGAAGAAAGTTTCTTCTTACAGATACAAGGAACATCGAGGGGCAGCACTTTTGCCCCTAGTCTGGCATGCCTCTATGTCAACAACTTTGAGAGACAGGTGGTGCTTCATGAAGATAACCCGTTCCTCAAGCAGATCAAGCTTTGGAAACAATATATAGATGACATCCTATTGGTCTGGACAGGAACTAAAGAAGAGGCTCTCACCTTCTCTAATTGGCTTCATACAGCCAATCCTTTCCTGAACTTCACCATGACAATAGGTGACAACTGGTTGCCATTCCTGGACCTACTCATTTATGAAAATGACAGAGCCCTGGCCACAGAGGTGTATTACAAACCGACGGACCGCAACAACTTGTTACAGTTTCAGAGCTTCCATCCACGGGCCCTGAAGGAGAGCCTCCCTGTGGGACATATTTCTACGTCTATGACGGAACTGCTCAACTTTAACAGACTATCGCAAGCATGCTGATTAACTGGCCACCAAGCTACAAGCTAAGGACTATCCAACACATCTGGTCAGAAGAGCCTGCAAAACAGCACGCAATAACAATAGGGACCAACTACTGTAACCACGTGCAACCAAACCTAACATGGAACAAATAGTGTGGGTTACCACCTTTAACCCACTATTTAACAGGATCCAGAGAATCATTAAAGAAGATTGGAAGATCCTCACGTCCGGAGGCCTACCTTTATAGCAGCCGTTACATACCTACAAGAGAGCCACGAATATACGTGATATGGTGGTCCATACAAGACCTAAAGAAAAATCCCACACCAGACAAACTACACTTTTACCCCCACCAAAAGGCCACCATCCCTGTGGCAACTGTAGTGTCTGTCGGTTGACTCACAAATCTACAACGATAAACCTAGACCTGAAGACACCATGGGTACAAAAATCACTTACTAACTGCAATAGTAAGAACGTTATTTATCTGATTAAATGTCCCTGCCAACTCAAATATGTGGGAATGACCACCAGGAAGGTCAGCACAAGGATCTGTGAGCATAGGAGCACGATCCGTTGCAAACGTGATGCTACCAAGCTGACTAACCATTTCCTCTCGAACAACCATTCTCCAGATTACTTATCCTGGACTGTCCTAGAGCAACTGCCTCCAACGACTATCAACATGACGCAGAAGCTGTTCTTGGTTGAACAGCGCTGGGTCTGGAGATTACACTCAGACATTGACGGTCTGAACGACGAGATCCGGTGGTTCTCACTCAACAAATGAGTTCTCTCTGCTTTTTGCCACACTGGCCTTTCCCGTTCCTCCATCTGTGTTCTTGTTTCTTTTTTCCCCCCCTCCTTTCGCCTTCTCCACTGGTTTGGTTGCTTCCGTCCCCCCCCTTCTTTTACCCACTCCCCCTTTTTCCTTCTATGTCCTTGGCGCCTTCCATTCTGCCATCTCCCTTCTTTCTTTCCTCCTCTTCTTTTTTTCCACCATCCTTTCCCTTTCACCTTTTTTGAATTTTCAAGTTTCAGCTTAGTTTGTCTTTTGTTTGTTTCTTAATTTTTTAATGTTGTTTTTCACTTTGTATTCTATTTTTATTTTTCTACAATTCCTTGCCCCCCTTTGTTTTTCTTTGTTTTTTCTTTTCCCTCCTCCCCTTCCCTTCTTCCCCACACTCCCCCATCCCACTCATTTCTTCCCCCTCCACTACTCTCCATCTAACTTTCTCCTTGCTTCCCCCCCTTTTTTTCTCTCCCCCCTTTTTCTTCTTTCCCCTGGGGTACCCCTTTTCTCCTGTTTCTCCCCCTCTGAGCCTTTCTATATATCCCGTTTAGGTCTAAGGAGAGGACGGCATAGGCGCACAGTGAGCGCCCTCTTTGACGCAGTGAGTGACTGATCGGACTTCATGCAGCACAGATAAGATATTGCTCTTCTTTTTTCCTTGTGTTCGTTCTTGCACTTTCCTTTTATTAGTCCTACTAATTACTTTCTTCTGGCTTAGACCTTGCAACCAGCCCCGCCTTCCCAGATAATGTTGGTAACCTGCTGGGCTCCTTTCTGTTCAGTTTTTTTCTTCTACAGACACTGACATAACCTTGGGTTATCTTCCCATTGAAGTGTGTAGCCCCTTACCTTGCTTCTTTTCTTTTCTTTTATGTTAACCTTAGTGTTTGACAATAAGGGGACACTCCCCCTCCTGGATACCAGAGGCGACTAGCCTCTAGGGATAGGGTAAGATTTTCTACTCCCCTTCAGTGGTAGTAGTGCCTACCATGTATGTATTTATTCTGTGCATGAGTACATTTCCATGTCATGTGTGTGGTTGGTTTGCTGTGCAGTGTTGTGTTTCACCAATGCTTTAATTGCCTTTTTGTTGTTTTGCATCCCTCAGGCCACCTCAAGGTAATCCCTTGGGTAAGGTAGGCCATTTACTTTACATCTTACACTTTTCACTAATTGAGAAGAGTTTCTTTAACTCTTATTTTGAGTCTTAGGGATCCGAGGCCCTGATGAATGCCCAGAGACCTTCCTTTGCTCACTATTAAGGGCAGAAACATGTTGGCTACCGTTTTTTAGATAGGTGACCCTGTGAGTCCTTGTTCTCACGGAGGTGTCCCACTTTATGTTTTTAACCACACCAAACAGACACCATTATTAAACTGTAACTTCATACAGGTGGCTGGTTAGGTATTTTTATTTCCCCTAGATTAGCTGGATCCCGATCTTTCCAGACCAAGAATTTATTTACGCACTCCCTCCTGTTCTTTTAATAGTGAGGTTGAGTCCGCCCAGGTGGCACGCTCCTACCTGGGTGGGACTAGGTGATCAAATGATGAAGCATGACTCTATATAGAGTGTGAGACCACCTAGTCCGTAAAGGGAATTCCCCCGTGTCCTTCCAATACTCCACAGCAATTCACTGACCTCATACTGACCTTATCGTTCTAATAAGGATCTCAAGTAATCGAGGGCACAAATTGCACCCCTAACGTTTACTCTTTGATTTATTAGAGAACCCTGTACTCCTTTGTGTGATTTATGGTCTTTGTTTGAGTACAAGAGTCTCTGAGTGGGCATGTGAGTTGGTGCATGAGTGTCTAAGTGAGTGTCTGAGTGTGTCTGTGAGTGGGTGTCTGAGTGTCTGTTTGGTTATATCAGTAGCTGCATGAGTGACTTGGCCAAAAAGGAACCGCGCCTGACCATTTATCCAACAAGAGTCCACAGCTTTGCACAAAATGTCTACCCAACTGAAGTATTTTCTACTGGTTTGTTAGTTAGTGCTACTTTGTTGGGTAAATATCCAGTGTGTATTCTACATACAGCTGGTTAATGGACCACAAGGAAATGTCTCCTGCAACCTTGTGTGCTTTTGGCACAATGACACAACAAAGACATAAATCTCCACCAAACCAGGGTCCTTTCTCTTAGCTATATTACATATATGCTTCCTTGTGATATCCTCATATTTCTTGGCATCAAGATTGAACCACCATAATTTGCTGAAAATGCACTGGGGCCCTTTGGTAAGTTGTCCACAATCCTGGCAAAAGGCAGGAAGACCTTTGCATAATACTAAGGTGGACGGTGCGGGGCCAAGCGGGCAGAGCCTCCAAGTGATTTACACATTTGCATACTCATAGCCATTTAAAAGGAGAACCATGGACTCTGCTCTCCCAAAGAGAAGACAAGAAAGAACCCACTCATCACAGTGACATACAGATTGCCCTTCCATTGATGAAAGATGCACTCACCTCCACAAAGGATTGCAGATCTTTTTCAATATAGAATTACTGACTAAACACACTGGTTTTGCCTATGCCTAACCCAGGAGTTAGGATTATTTATCCTTCCCTTAAATGGAGCTTCAACTGAGGTACCTGCTACATTTATATTTGCAAATCCTTTCTTTTGAGGTTTAATTGCTGTGAAATGAGCATCATTGCCAGAACGGAAGCTTGCCTATACCTTTATCCAACAAGAGCCCACAGTTTTGCACAAAATGTCTATCCAACTGGTGTTCTTTTTACTGGTTAGCTACTAAGTGCGAATTAATTGGGTATATGGCCAGTGTCTAGGAGGAGGGCCATGCAGCGTAACTATAACGTGAGGCCTAATGTAACTAAAACTCATGCCCCCACCATGCACTGTTTGTTCTTCAATATTTTCACTTCCAATGTTTCACTGATATTTTAATTGACGTTATAGAAGTTGTCATGAATGCTGTATTATCTGGGGTAATTAGCAGTGCATAGCGAGGGCGTGAGTTATAGTTACCTTAGGGTGCGAATTATAGTGAATTGTAATAACTCTAACTATAACTGCTGAATTTCTCTGGTTTTGTGCAAGTAAATTCAGAACCTAACTATAACATCCCTGTAACCTTTGTTTTTTTAAGTGAAAATATGTGTGTGTGTTTGAGTGTGTGTGTATATATATATATATATATATATATATATGTAAATAGATAGACACACATACATGTACATATGAGACTTCATCTAGTACAGTTTCATATCTTCTGATTATTTAGGATATGTGTATCGTGTTAAAATCCCTAAGTATGCATGTCTTTTATGACACTATAAATCTATATATTTATAAATTTCCCTCCCACTGCAGGGGGAGAATATGAAAAAAAACTTTTTTTTAAAGTAAACATCAAAAGCCTTTGTTTGTAATATAAGTATCCATACATGCACATTTGGGACATTATCTAGCACAATTTTTATATTGCCTGATTATTTTGCATATGTAAATCTCTATGTATGTATACCTTCAAGGTTTATCTATGAATCTACATATTTATATATTTTTCTCCCACTGCAGAGAAAAAATAAACATTGTCCACAAACCGCTACTATATGGCACATTCTATTTCTCTTTTAAAATGACCCCTACCTCTGCTCTGTGACTCATCCCAAACCTCCTTTACTACTATAAACTGCCAAACAACCCTTTTTAAAGTCTTCCTTCCTCTAACCATCCTTTATCCTATTCAACCAACTGATTGGCTCTCTGACTCATTCCAAACCTCTTTTACTACCATAAACCCCCAATAACCTTTTCTAAAAACTTCCCTACTCTACCCTTACTTTATATATGTTCAGTCAACTAAAAGGTTCACATGTCCGCCACTTCCACTAACAACTTATATTTCCCTCTACTAATATTTCACTAATCCATCTTGGGTTCCAGAGTAGCGTGCATTTGGAGAGAAGCGTTTTAACGCCTTTTCAGGGAGGGTAATTGCTATATAAATATGATTACATGCTGAAATGGGATTGTCATTTTTGGGCTGCTGGGACAGAATGGAGGAAGTGATACATGAGTAGGCACTGGGTGCTGCACCTTTTCTTCTACCAATTCAATGGTAGAAATGATGAGACAGAAACATAGGAGGATGGATAATTTATAAAACAATTGCTAATGGGGTATTGGAATGTGGATTATTGGTAAGGGCAGGTAAGTACCCACACTTAGCAATAGGCTGCAATCCCCCACTAGGTCCAGTCAAAGTCTCAATAAATGAAGTCAAACAATCGGGGGGCAGAGAGTTTAACGAGGTCCAGTGTACAGCCTCCCTAACTATAACGGAAAACAATAAGGTACACTGTTCCTAAAAGAAGGAAAAGCAAGAACACAGGTCCTCAAGACACTTCTAAAATTAGAAGCAAGAGCCCTCACACATCCAATGGATGTCATGCTTCATCATAGGGCTAGCTCCTCATCAGATTGGCACGGCAATGTCTGTCGGGTCCAACAAGGGGGCTCTTTGCCAGAGATCCTGAATTTAAAGTGTGTGCTGTGACAGGTACAGTAGGAGTAAAGTAAATCTAATGTTAGAGAAAAGCAGGAGAGAGAGAGAGAATAGAATAAAATTGTCTCAAGGACCTCATCAAAAATTGTTTAATTTAAACTTTGAGGATCTTGGTAAAGATTAAAAACCATATGAGAGTGAGTAAGGAATAATGCTCCTCAACTCTAATCGTCCAAAGAAGGAGAAGCTAACAAGGACACTTCCCCTCTAACTACAATATAAGGGTCAACAAGTTTTGTGCCTCAAAGGTCCAGGCGGATCACATGGCGCTTCATCAGGACCAAAACACATAACTCCTAAGCTCTATTACTAGCCCTAAACTAAATTTAAATGGGCAAAGGTAACTTACCTCAAAAGCTACACAACTCAAGGCCTAAATAGGCGAGAACCTGTGAACAGTAAAGATACAAAGACAAAAGATATAAAATATCTCTATAGTATGAGACTTTGGTCTCCAACCCGGCGGCTGTCACAATCCCACCCTCTGGCTTACGACCCGGCCTACTGCCATGGTTTTCGTGCCAAACTTACCGCCCTGAAAACCATGGTGGTAGGCACTATCAGTGGTCATGATACGGTCTACTGTGTTTTGCTGGCGTGGCGGTGCTGCTGTCAGCAGCGCCGCCTTACCGCCAACCGCCGCCATGACTGTCGGCGGTGTTCCGCCAGCATTCTGGCGGCATACCATCGTTGGTCATGATACGCATAGATGGCTGGTAGCCACGGCGGCGGTATGTTGGCGGCCGTCGCCGTGGCGGTAGGCGGTAGTTACCACCGATGTTGTAATGAGGGCCTTTGTGTTAATGTGCTGCCATGCTAGGTGAATCAAAACTCACAATATAAATTCTTTACCCTCATGAGTTTAGGACCGGGTTCATCTGGAAAAATGAAGGCCACGGAACTAACGTCGCTCTTTGTGGATGATAGAAGTAGCAGTGGTTATAATGCACAGAGAGGTAACAAGAAAAAAAAAAAGGTATTCATTTTTCATAATATATAACTGATAGTAGATTTTTAAAAAAAATAAAATACACCCATTCAGAAAACGGTCAAAAGGAATGCGGAGCACTAACAACGAATTAACAAAAACAAAACCAATTGTCTAGATTATACAGCAGAGGTCATTGACTATTAGTCATAAAAATATATATCTCAGAACAATGGTGGCAATGGAGCAATCCACCAACAAACATATCCAGCATTTGAGTAAAAGATCACACCATGTACATACGGCAACGGAGTAAAACTCCGTACATTTAAACGCCACCCCATGCTAGAATCTCAGCTCTAGGTGGACGCTACCCAAAGTTTTGATAATGTTCTGGTATGGACAGCTAATGTTTAGTACATAAAAAGTATGCCAAAGGGAAAAAAAAGGCTGGAATGAATGTTAACCAGCCTAGAGACCATTAAGCGAGCATACTTACATACTTTGCGTGGTCCGACTCTGGAGACCTACCCGATGGCGGCACTCCCGGAAGTGACGGGATGGTGGCGGTCGTTGGGTAAATAGGTCTTCACAACAGGGGTTGGCCAATCAAGGTGTCAAATCAGGGTACGTAAAAAAAAAATCAGTTCCGCCCCTAAATATTCAATCAAGGAGAATCATAGTGTGTGTCAAGAAGAAACGTCAAGGGCTGAAAAAACGCCAGTACCCCTCGTCATGTAGGCGAAAGTACAGAAGTCAATATTACAGCTTATGGCAGAAGGGGTAGAGTTACAAATTGCGGTTCGATGTCAACACTATCAGAAGTGTCAAAAATGAAAGTCGTGTCAAAGGTACTATCGGTAAAAAAGTTTTGACGAATAGGTCAAAAAGAAACAAGCAGAGTGAGCTGGTATTAAAAGGAAAAAAATAAATAAATACAAAGATGATTGTCAATGCTCATCCCAAGTATGTCATTATATTATAGCCCCTTAATGTATAATTTAGATAAATGAAGAAGCAAGCAGAGTGGGTGGGTATAAAAGAGAAAATACCATGAAGCCATTAAAGAAGTTCATCCATGGTATATCATCATTTAGCCCCTTTGTATGGGTCTCTAAATTGAAAACCCATCATTGCTCTCTATCAAATAAACTTTTACAGCCATTCGATAGGCGATCTGGGGCCTCAAGTATCACCCACCATAAGTCATTGGGACTATGTTTGGTTTCAAGAAAGAGGACGCCCAATTTAGTTGTTGACCTGCCACATCTGATATTACTACGATGCCCATTGATTCTGATCTTGACTGGTCATGTGGTCATTCCTATATAACACAACTGGCAAGGACATGTATTGATATAAATGCAATTGTGTGTGTTACAATTGGTACGTTTGAAAAGACGCCACCTGCCAAAAGGGTGTAAATCCAGGGATTCTATACGAGTAGTCGGTGAACATAAGTTACAGTTTACACATGGGTAGTGACCTTGTACCGGTGGGAGTTCCCACAATTTCGTCTGCTTAGATTCTGGTATAGACGTCCTGGGGTAGGTGTGGACTACTATGTCCCTAATATTCTTTGGCATTTTGAGGTTTTGGGATTACCTCACCACCACTGCATATAATAGACTACAGTTTATTAATCAATCTTTTAATGGTATTAGACAGGGGGGTGTAGGTAGATACACATGTCAGTCGGGAGTCCGAGTTGTTAGGTACTGTTGTCAGGAGTGCCTCTCTGCTATTATTGCTGGCATGTTTGCGGGCCAAATTGATGATCTGGCATGGATAATGTCTGTTAAGTAACTTAACAGTTAGATCTTCCGCTCGTGATGCAAAAGAGGAATTGTCACAACAATTGTAGCGAAGACGTAGGAATTGACCATAAGGTAAATTATTCCGCAATGCTTTTGGATGGTGGCTTTCATATAAAAGAAGATTGTTAGGTCAGTTCTCTTGTAGAAAGTCCTAGTCTCTAACTTGCCATGATTGGTTGTAATCAAAAGATCAAGGAACAAAAGTTGAGTGGTAGAAACAGTGGAGGAAAACCTCAAAAAAGGATGCAGTCCAATAATCCATGTGGTAAATGAACCAACTACTTGGGTTGGGCTATGCCACACTATCAAGATGTTTTCAATGTATCTACGCCACATCTTTATGTTAGCCTTAAAGGGATTAGAATCTTTGAGTATAAATTGTTCCTCAAAATGGTATATATAGAGGCCGGCCAAGCTGGGAGCAAAAGTTCTTCCCATCGATGTCCCGCATATTTGGCGTTAGAGTTGTTCATCAAACTTGATATAATTCTCAGTCAAGGCCTTGGCTGAACACTGTATGATGAAAGAAATAGGGGTAGTAGACTCCCATGTATTGTGGGCAAGTGTATCTTCAACAACCTGAAGAGTTGCCTCCTGGGGTATCTTTGTATATAAGAACTCCACATCCAGACTGACCAGGGCATGTACCAGTTCAGACGCAATAATTTTATCAATAGGGTTCAGGACTTCTTTGGTGTCCTTCAAAAAGGTAGATGTCTTCTGCACTAACGGTTGGTCATAAAACTTGGAAAGTGGTTCAAGAATCGAGCCAATACCCAAGACTATAGGTAAACCAAGAGAAAGTAGTCTATACTTGTGAATTTTAGGGAGGCAGTAGAAGTAAGGTATTTGTGGATCAGGAGTATCGAGAAATTCCACCTCTTTATGGGAGATCCAGGCATTATTATTTTAAAATAAAGTCCCTCCATGTTAGTCTATGGAGCCCATTCGCTATGATGGGGAAAACAAATTTCGCCATTTTTCCCCCACCAGAGCTTATAAAACATATTTTATAAAGTCCATCCTTACTTATATTTACACTGCACCCATCCCTGGAGGCACTTAGTGCACACCTTAGGGGTGACTTAAATGTAAAGCTTAGGGTTTTAGAATTACTTTCAATTGACAAGTTGAATTTGGGGTTAAATTTAACTTAAACATAGCCAGCAAGGCAGGCCTGTATTTCAAATGATACTAGGCACCACAGCAGTGCACTTATAGGTGGCCTACCTATGCCGGGTTCCTAAACATGCATGCCCCACCATGTACTAGGGACTTAATGGGAAGTTTGTACGGTCAATTATAATAAGCCTAATTTGCATACACCATTTCAATCAGAGCACAGGCCCTGGACTGTTTATCAGTGCCCAGAGCACTATCAGAGTCAGAAAAACACCAGTATGAGTGAAAAATGGGATATAAAAGTGGGGGGGGCTTTTACAATTAGCCCAGTTTTCCCATACTGGGCTTGAAAGAAAAAAAGGGATATCTTTACAAGTGCAGCAGTTGTCACTGAGAAAGGAAAGTGAATTACCATCTTTCCCAGCAGCCACTGCATTACTTTCCAAAGGATGGTCCTTTCCCTACTCATCAGAAGCATTCAGCATTTCTGGGCCTACAGAAAAACATAACACACATATTTAGAAATCTGTAACCACCAAATAATTTTGGAGAAGCTGTAAAAACAATACCTCACTAAGGTTTGAAAGGTTTATATGACATTTTAAAAACTAAGTAGTCAATGAAAGGGTGGACATGAATTTAAATTATATGTGTTATTAGTTTCTTGTCATGTAGCACTGTTATGACATAATGGGACCTTGTATGACCTCGTATGACCTTCTTTTTGAAAACATGGTGACTCTCATTGTTCCTGTGCTATTGACTGTTTGCTCAGTAAAACCTTCTGTTAATCTAGATGTTGTGTAGACCTAAGCCTGTGTCCATCTCTACTTTAGATCTCTGTAACATAAAATAACACAAACATGTTAAAGTGTGGAGAGATAAGCTGCTAAAATGGAGGGAAAAAACAGATGGACAGGACACAGGACAGGATTAAGTAAGCTGCAGAATTTGAGGGAATAGAATAGATAACACAAGAAGGCAGGTATGTGTGTTTGAAATGGACAATTTAGTAGATGGGTTTAATTGTTTAGAATGGAAAATATAGAACATAATAATGGATACTAGGATACTAGGAAATATTAAACATGATTCTTCAACATCACAGCAGGATCGGCTGCATTGTGTCCATGAGCTGAGGGGGTGGTAGTTGCGGTGGGTATACTTTTGCCTAAGCTATGACTTTGGTGTAGCTCTACATTATGTGCTTTCCCACCCACAGGTGACATAGGTGAACTTGGTTCAATGCACAAGTGATGAATGTGAAAGACAGGTTATTGCAGGACCAGAGAACACTAGTCAAGATGTAACTGTAATGGAAGTATTGCTTTTGGGTTACTAGCAATCTCATAGAAGGATCAGGGAACCCGGGTAACAGTAGCAGACCATACTTCATTATCCACAGTATCACACAATGTACTGAGAAGAATTTAAACTTTTAACTTAAAAGTATTTATTACAAAAGGAATAATCAGATTCTCAGGTCATCTAAAACAACTGCCCAGAATAAGAAAAAAAGCATCAACAACACATGTTATAAATAACTAAAATAAAATTAACATGTTTAACATGGTTAAAATGTTATCTAGAACATCACATCCTAACTCCTATGTCTAGGGGTTACATTAAGAGAGCATAGAATGGTGAGTAGCTTGCCATCCAGAATTTCTTAGGAAGAAGAGATGCACTGCATACCTTAATTATCAGCAGAGATGTTAAGACAGTGTTCTTCCACCAAGGGCAATCACACGCTGTGATAACACTTTTCTTGAGTCCAGGACTCAACTTTATTGTAGTCAAGTGAAATGTAGCATCTGTGGATTGAAAGTGTGCCAGCACTAGTTGAGACCATCTCTGGCAGAATCTAGGGTGATAATCTGGGAGAAGGACCATCCTGACAATAGTCTTTATATACAAAGGCCCAGATTTAAGAGTGCCTAGCGCCTCCTTGCACCACTGTAGTGTGGTCAGTTTTACGTATCCTTTGCGCATTAGCTTCAGGCTTTAGGCCTATGTGCATTTTGCCCTGGATGTATTTTATTCCTTTGCTTGCAGCTTAGAGCCTCTGTGCACTTTGCTATAAATGCTTTTATTCGGCTTCGTACTGTTATTTTTCAAATAGCCAGTTCTACGGTCTTGTTTTATTTTTTTTATCACACTGTTTAGCCTACTTCAGCACTGGAGTTCTCCATAACACATTCCTTTTCACTCTGTGCTTCAGTCAAGGATACAGTCTGGTACATTGCCGAAAGACGTGGTAGGAGTTTAGTCTTTGGCATTCCTGCGTAGGGACATTTGTGATCACTCTGACATGTTAGTTATAAAAACACTTCCTTGTCCCAATACATGCAAGAGGGAGATTCCGACCAGGGAACCACAACTAGACGCTGACTGCCTCGTTGCAGATGCTAAACCAGATCACAGGCTTTGCTCAGGTATGAGGGCTGATGTCTCCCCAGGGATTCAGAAAGGCAAGTTAGAAGCTTAACATGCTGTGCTCGAAATAGAACTAGCTGAGAGAGAGTAGAAATTGTTAAACACCATGATAGCGTAATTCTTATGTTTCACTCTCCTCGTGACTATTTCAATCCTACTGTGTTGTATGGTTCTGGTTATTGCGGCTCACGCCTTAATATCTAAAATGCAGTTGTTTTATTAAAACATTATATAAAACTTATACTGCCTTTGTCATTTGTATATGAGATCATATTGTAAATGAGAGAGTTGGTTTGGATCTGAGTGACCACGACTTCCCTGAGAAGTTCCAAAGATGTCATGGGCTCGGCTGCCCAATCATCTCTTCCCCTTTGGAGAAATGAGGCACTGCTAGTTAGCCGAAGCAAAACCGGGTTTAGGGTGACAGAGGTCCTTCCAAGTGGGTCCGACTCAGTCCCCCACACCGTGAACGATCCTGCTGCCTAGAAATCCAGTAGTATCATTTAGGATAATGAGAGCCCACGCAACACCACATTAGTATACATTTTTTATGCCCTTAAATGTTTTTATATTTTTTGCTCCATTTTTTTGTGCATTTGTAACACCTGCATGGAGCAGGAGTTAAAAGGGGGCACACCATTATTTATATTGGACCCCTATGCTCTGCTTAGGGTTAGCTCCAAAATGCTGGTGGTAACCCTGAATAGTACATCAATAGCATGAAAAAATGTTGATGTTATTGTCCCCTACCTTGCGCCATGGCGCGCCATATTTTAAATACAGTGCACACAAGGTGGCAGTAGGGAGAGCTCAGGGGCACAGAAAAAGTGCCACTCTTCTTAAATCTGCCCCTAAATTGAAATTTCTTAAATACTTTTATAAATGCCTGACTTAGATTATGTCCCTCAAGATGTGCATCCTAGATGTTTCATTATGAACATATAGAGTAAAAGGAAATAATTTCAGACTACAATATTTTAGCTATATGTCTGTTTGTGTTCCTAGTTATGGTGAAAAGTAGACATTTGACCTAGACGAATGTCTGCCCTTCATGTCTGTATCTGGAATCCATCCTTTGCACCAGGGTTATAGCCACGAAGGGCGTGGGGGGCATCTGAGGGCAGGTTAAGGCCATTAAAATATTTGCCCCTCTCCTCAAAAGGCTGAGGGAGCTGCCAGTGTATAGCGCTGTGGGAGTTCAAAAGGTGAATGAAATGATTTAAATGTTGCATTTATTTTGTCACATTTGCTGATGTTCCTAAACAGCTCAAAAGTCAGACTATGGGCATCATTATGAGTTTGGAGGTCTGACTGCCAGACCGCCGTGGTGGCAGCCGCCAAAAGACCACCAACACAGCCAAGCCTGCCAAAATCTAGCAAAAATCCCAACACCGGCAGTACTCTGGATGGCAGGAAAGAGGCGGTCTAATCACTGGTACCGCCAGCCCACCAACCAAGCACACAACCTATTACAAGTCAAAAATTGCCATGGCAGTCTTCCGATGGTGGTGAAAATCGCAGCGGTTGGCTGTCTTCCCATTAATACATGACCCCACTGTGGATAGATTTGAAAACAATACTGCTGACACACATTTACACACCCTATACACCTACCAACCACACTACAAAATGCACCCCTTTACATACCACAATCCTTTGCATCTACAATACCACACACAGCAACAGCAGTGTAAGGTTTAGAATAGGCACCATTCCACCTCACAGAAGCCATACATCTCACATCCTCACTACACCCCCAAACACATATTTGCACCCTATCACAACATTCACTGCATGTCACCCACTCATCACACAGCACCTACATTTTTTTTCTTATTTCCCCACCTTTTTTCCATCATCATCTCACCACAAATACACCCATGATTCACAGATGAGGAGTTAAGGGTCATGTTGGATTAAATCATTAGAGTAGAGCTACATCTATTTGGAGCCCAAGGCCAGCAGACTACTATCGATAGGAAAATGGATATGGGCCAAAGAATAGTTGAGAGAGTGAATTTTGTAGGCAGCTATCTGTACACAAGGGACAACATCAGGAAGGGTTGGAATTACCTGAGAGGAAGGTCCGTTCCATGGCTACCAGGCACCAGCAGGTGGTACACAAGAATGGCTGTGGTCTTCCACCTCCTCCCACACAGGTCACATAATGGGAGGAGAAGGTCTTCTCCATCCTGCATCCTGAGGGCTTGATAGTAATCTCTGGGGGAGTGGAGTCTGGTAAGTCATAACTACAAAATTAGCTCACCAAAATGTATTGGCATGCATGCTCACTGATCACCTTTACCCACCCACAATCACACCCCACTCAACAGCCTAGTGTCCACCTGTCCATAGGCCCCTCTCTGGCCTCTAACATGTCAAGTACACTCATCTGGGAGAACAACATCTCTGTATACTCGGTGTACTTCAGAGATTGACAACACTACAAGTCCCAGCTAGCACTGTTGCACTATCACTAATACCAGAACAGTGTATCCTACTAGAAATTACCTCCGTTGACAGCTCCACACTGGAGTATACCAACCTGATGGGCATTTAAATGTATATTGTGTGGGTAGGACAGGCAAAGACTGCAATGCTAAGGAAAGCAGGCACAGGTTATGTCACTCCACTCAGCCACAACTGTGGTCTCTCCTACTATGATCAATCTCCCTCTAATCAGCCATTGGACTGTACACACCTGAGGTGATATCCAATGTAAAGTGTGTGGAAAGGACATGCAATGACAGCAATGATATGGCCAACAGGCACTGGTAATGTCACTCCACTCTGCCACAACTGTGTTCTCTCCTACTATGACCATTCTCCCTCTAATCAGCCATTCAACTGTACCCACCTAAGGGGATTTCCAATATATAGCAGTGAAGACAGGCAATAATAAGGCCAACAGGCACTGGTAATGTAACTCCACTCAGTCACAACTGTGTTCTTTCCTACTATGACCATTCTCCCTCTAATCAGCCATTCGACTGTACTCACCTGAGGGGATTTCCAATGTATAGTATGTGGGGAGGACAGGCAAAGACAGCAATGATAAGGCACTCAGGCACTGGGACCCTCACTACACTTTGCCAATACAGTGTATTGTGGCACTACGACCAGAGTACCTCTACTCAGCTATTCAGCTGTACTCCCCTGAGGAGATCCCAACTATATAGTATGTGAGGAGGACAGCCTCTGACAGCAATGCTAAATGTCAGCAGGCCCTGTCTACACAATGCAAAACACCTGTCCACTGTGCATCTGTTTAAACATCCTCCAACATCACTTTACAATGAAAGTCTACTCACCTGTGAGGCTGGCATATGCATGCTGTGTGTAGTACTTGGTGTAACAGTACTGTAAGTACCAGGAGGAACATACCCTTTGACTACAATAACCAGGACACTGTCTACATGACAGTGTGCTGCTATCTGTTAATTCACCAATACAGTTTACACACCTGGAAGGGAGCAAGAAACACACCATGCTACACTCTGTGATGTGCACAATCAACTAGATCCATCATGAACTGCTAAGCCAAGATGTAAATGGTGTGGACAGGAAGGACAGCCCAACCTGTGTGCAAAATCAATGATAGACAAACAAGGTTACCAAGATACCTCATCTAAATGCATGTGGCATTATACAAATTCACAATGCGCTGACCACTTGTTGACAACTAACATATGCAGCTACATGGTTTTGGGTCTGCATGCATGACTGTCTACTAGGTCTCAAGATGTCGTAAGGCACATCAAGCCCAGCAACTGTTTTGACTGCACTGCTGGAATCATAGGAGTGCATGAACAGTCGTCCAAGTACCAAGCTACTCACACAACCTGTAGCAAGGTGGCTTGAAATATAATTGCTCATTACCCTAGTCGTCAGGTGCATACAGTTGACAGCAGTTGTGCCAAACACATAAATGGAAAAATGCAAAGCCAAAGTATACTTGGACATAAGCAAATGTCACTGTAAAGTGCTGGAAGTATATGTCACAATGCAACCTGTAACATACTGTCTCTCACTTCAACATGTCTATCTCCCACTGGGAATATGGCGATCCCTCAAGAGACTGCCACTCCCTCCATGGATGAAACCCTCAGTGAGGATACAGCTCCTGGACATGTGGACGTTGAAGACATTGGTGGCCTATCAGGGGAGCCTTGTCAGACGGCATTGGTCAGCCTCACCATTACACATCGACTCCTCCCAGCTCCATTGCGACAACATCTCAGGCAACCAGTCGCCCCTAAACCTGTGTTCGGAGGACAGATTCCACCATTTCTCCCCTCAGTCCATGTACTGGAGTTTCATCTAGCTACCTCGGACAATGATGGACCTGTGGGGCCAAACTGTGCCAAGGGGGCAGGCACGTGGGGGTACAGTGTATGGGAGGGATGGTGTGGGCCAGTGGCATAAGGCTGCTGGGGATGGGTCTGGCCAGGACACCCTCACCCAAGTCTTAGGAGCCTATCAGCAGTCCCAAAACATGATGGGCCAGGTACTCACTGAACTCAGGGAGGTAATCAATCAATCAATCAATCAAAAAATGTATTAAGCGCACTACTCACCAGTTAGGGTCTCAAGGCGCTGTGGGGAGGGGAAGGGGGGAAAGGGTTGCCGTTTACTGCTCAAAAAGCCATGTCTTGAGGTGCTTTCTGAAAATTAGGAGGTCCTGGGTCTTGTGAAGGTTGGTGGGGAGGGAGTTCCAGGTCTTGGAGGCGAGGTGGGAGAAGGATCTGCTGCCAGAGGTGGTGCGTTGGATGCGGGACTGTGGCGAGGGGGAGGTCAGCGGAGCGGAGAAGTCGAGTAGGTGCATGGAAGTTAACTCGTTCATTGAGGTAGGCTGCTCCATTGTTGTGAAGGGATTTGTGATTGTGGATATGGACTTTGAAGATGATCCTTTTGCTGATGGGCAGCCAATAAAGGGATCTGAGGTGAGTGGAGATGTGTTCGTGGTGGGGGAGGTTGAGGATGAGACGTGCGGCTGCGTTCTGGATTCGCTGGAGTTTTTGCTGAAGTTTGGCTGTGGTACCACCATAGAGGGCGTTGCCGTAGTCCCGTCTGCTGCTGATGAGTGCATGGGTGACTGTTTGTCTGGTTTCTAAGGGAATCCATTTGAAGGTCTTCCGTAGCATGCAAAGGGTGTTGAAACAGAAGGACAATATGGTGTAGGTTTGCTGGGCCATGGAGAGAGATGATGCTGAGGTTGCGTGCATGGGTGGAGGGTGTTGGGGGTGGTCCTATGGCGGTGGGCCACCAGGAGTCGTCCCATTCTATCTTGTTGGGGCAGAAGATAATGATTTCTGTTTTGTTGGAGTTCAGTTTGAGGTGGCTTGCTGTCATCCATTTGGTGATGTCGAGGAGTTCGGTGTGGAGGTTTGTCTTGGCGGTGAAAGCGTTCCTGGTGAGGGAGCTGATGAGCTGGGTGTCGTCTGTGTACGAGATGATGGTGATTCCATGGGGGCAGAGAATGTTGGCGAGCAGGGCCATGTAAATGTTGAAGAGGGTAGGGCTGAAAGGAGGATCCTTGGGGAACCCTGCAGATGATCTTGGTTGCTGGGGACTGGAAGGGAGGGAGGCAAACTCTTTGGGTTCTTCTGGTGAGGAAGGAGGTGAGCCGGTCTAGGACCTTGTGTCGGATTCCTGCATCAAAAAGGCGTGCGCGGAGGATTTGGTGGCATACAGTGTCAAAAGCTGCAGAGAGGTCCAGAAGGATGCGAGTGAAGGTCTCGCCCTTGTCCACTCTGGTTCTGCTGTCGTCTGTGCTGGTGATGAGGGTGTCTCAGTGCTGTGATTCTTGCGGAATCCAGACTGGGAAGCGTCAAGTGCATTGTTTTCCTCTAGGAATTGAGACAGTCGGGCGTTCACTATCTTCTCAGCGACCTTGGCGGGGAAGGGGAGAAGAGAGATGGGGCGGTAGTTCGTGAGGTCTTCTGGGTCTTCTTTGGGTTTTTTGACTTCGGCGTGCTTGCAGGTGTCTGGGAAGGTTGTGGCGTCGAAGGAGCTGTTGATTACAGCGCAGAGCTGGGGAGTGATAATCTGTCTGGCCTTGTTGAATATGTGGTGGGGGCAGGGGTCTGTGGGGGAGCCTGCGTGGATGGGGTTCATGTTTCTTTCGGTTTCTTCATCGTTGGTTGTGGTCCAGGTGTGGAGTTGGCTGGTGTGGGGGGACGTTGTGCTGTTGGTCATGTCGGTGGTGTCAGTGGTGGTGACGGTGGATGCGGATGCTGTGAAACTGTTGTGCATGTCTAAGATTTTGAGGTGAAAGTAGTTGGAGAGGGAGTTGCCAAGGTTTTGGGTGAGAGGGGGGTCGATGGTGCTGAATTTGGGTTTGGTGAGCTCTTTGACGATGGTAAACAGTTCCTTGCCGTTGTGTGAGTTATTATCTATGCGTTCTTTGTAGAATGACCGTTTGGTGGTCCGGATGAGTTGGTGGTGTTTGCGTATGGTTGTTTTGAGGGTGGAGAAATTGCTCATAGAGGGCTCTTGGTGCCGTGCTTTCTCAATTTTGCGGAATTCACATTTGGAGACTTGGAGTTCTGTGGTGAACCAGGGGGCGGTTTTGATGGTGCGGGTGTTGTTGTTACTTTTCAGTAGGGCGAGGGAGTCTGCGCAAGTTGTTAACCATTGTGAGAGGTTGTGGGCAGCAATGTTGGGGTCGTTGGTGATGGGGGTGGAGCTTGTGAGAGTTTGGTGTTCAGGTGTTCTATGGGGACATTGTCCCACATTCGCTAGGGTGTCGTGTGTTGTCGGTGGTGGGTGGGGGGTTTCATGAAGGAGAAGTGGACGCAGTGGTAGTTAGTCCAGTGCAGTTCGGTGGTGTGGGTAAAAGTGACGTGGTTGCTGGAGGTGAAAATTGCATCAAGCGTGAGTGAGTGGGTGAGGTGACCAGTTGCTTGAGTCCAAGGTTCATGAGGTTGTTTAGCAGGGTTGTGGAGTTGGGGTCGTGGATGCTTTACAGGTGAAAGTTGAGGTCACCAAGGAGTATGTAGTCTGTGGAGGAGAGGGCATGGGAGCTGATAGTATCAGTGATGGCATCGCAAAAAGGGGGGCGGGTTCCTGGTGGTCTGTAAATGAGGGTTCCTCTATGGGTGGTGTTGGCGTTTATGTGGATTAGGAAGTGTAGGTGTTCTGCGCTGTCTAGGGTGTCGTGGGAGTTGGTGGAGATTTTGATGGTATTTTTGTGTATGATGGCAATGCCTCCTCCTGGCTTGTTTATGCAGTCTCTACGGGAGATTTTGTAGCCTTCTGGGATGGCTATGGCTATGTTGGGTTCTGATGAGGAGTTTATCCATGTTTCTGTGAGGAAGGCTATGTCAGGGTAGTGTGTTGTGATCAGGTCCCAGAGCTCTATGGCGTGATTATGGATGGAGCGGGTGTTTAGGAGTATGCAGTTAAGGTGGTTGCGGGGTTGTTGTTGTTGTGGTGCGCGTTGGTGTTGTTGTGGTGCGGGTTGGTGCTGTTGTGGTGCCTGTGAGTGTTGTTATGCTGCATGTTAGAGTTGTTGTGGTGCGTGTTAGAGTTGTTGTGGTGCGTGTTGGTGTTGTTGGTGTGTGTGTGAGTGCAGGAAAAACGGCATGAGTGACATGTGAAAGGTCCATGTGTGTGCTTGGGGTTGGCCTGTGCACAGGCGGGGTGCTGTCTTGGGTTTAGGGCGTGGAGTTTGGTGGAGGAGTAATGGTGCCTCGGGGGGTCGGAGCAACAAGAGCCAGGGGGACCGGCGCTGGGCACGGTCCAGGCGCGGACATGTGCAGACGGGCTTGCCTCTGGCGCACCTCCGGTGTGCCCGCTGTGCGGCCGCCATTAAGAGTTGGATGTGGGAGGGAGGAGCAGCTGGGAGGCAGGAGGGAAGGGCCAATGGGGGTGCAAGGGGGTGGGGCAGCAGGGGACGCAGTGGCAGGGATCAGGAGACCGGCGAAAGCCGGCTGAAAATGGACGAGCACACTATAAGGGCAGAAAACAAAGCAGAATACAAAAAGGGCACAGGGGCTGATAACAACAGTACAGAAAACAAAAAAATGATTTACAAAAAACGATATAAACGAAATGCAACAAATCAGAGTACAACAAGATATGCCTGCCACTAGGCACCAGGGATGAAGCGCAGGCGGGTGCCTTCGGGTGGTGGAGTGCCTTGAGCTTTTATTCCTGGCAGCAGACTGTGGGGTCAGGGGCACGGAGTCAGGTTGGTGGAGCCAAGTGGACTCCTGGCCAGAACCAGGTAAGGGGGTCACACAGGGCTCCGCGCAGCGGGCGCCATTAAGAGAGGGAGGTGGGAGGGAGAAGCAGCGGGGAGGTGGGAGGGAAGGGCCAATGGGGGCATGAGGGGGGAGGTGCAGCAGGTGACACAGCAGCAGGGATCAGGAGACAGGCAAGAGCCAGCTGAAAACAGGCAAGCACACAATAAGGGCAGAAAAGGAAGCAGAATACAAAAGGGCACAGGGGCAGATAAAAACAGTACAGAAAATGAAAAAAAAACTAATTGAAAAAACGAAATGCAACAAATCAGAGTACAACAAGATATGCCTACCACTAGGCACCAGGAATGAGGGGCAGGCGGATGCCTGTGGATGGTGGAGGGCCTGGAACTTCTATTCCTGGCAGCAGACGGCATGGTCAGGGGCACGTAGGCAGGCTGGTGGAGCCAAGTGGACTCCTGGCCAGAACCAGGTCAGGGGGTCACACAAAACAGCTGCAGCGGGATTGCCACCAGGAAATCTTGCAACAGTAGGAAGCCGAGAATGCCACCTAGGCCTCCCTAATAGGAGACATCAGCACCACCCTTAGCAGGGATAAAGGACAACACCTCACCCCTTCCACTGGCCCCTAACATCAGCCCCTTCAACATCTGTGGCAGTCAGTGGAAGGGAGACCCTGCCTTAAGATTCCCCTCTGCAGCTGAACCCCCTCCCCCCACAAGCAGTGATGTCCACCCAAACATTCAGGAGGTGCAGATTCCAAGACCTCAAACACTGCCAGGATGTGACCTCTTTCTTATAGAACTCCTTTGTGTGCCACAGATTCACTCTGTTGACTGTTCTTCAACCACTTACCATTTACTGGAATAATAGGACACTGGACTTCAAATGTTGAGGCAACTACTCTGATGATTACATACATCATGACTGATCCCTTCACTGTTTTTCCTTTTTTTCCTTAATTTATACCTTGAAGTTAAAAGCACCTGTAAATAAACACAACAACCACTCAATCTATGTCTAATAGTGTTTTCTTTTTATTATTTTGGATGTATGATGTGAAAATCATGTTATGCAAATGAGGTACAAATGAGAATGTCAATGTAAGGAGGGATATATCACAGGCTGTGTCAGACTGACGATCACTACCAACACAGTAACACAAGTGGTCAGTCATACCAAACTGTTTATTTACATTGTACAGGCTGTAAAAATCTTTGGACTGTCATAGCCAAAAATGGCTGAACATTGATGCTCTTGTATAGATATCCCAAAGTACTATCCACCTGACCATAGAAAAAAGGGCTATGTCAGACCCCGTACCATAGGACAGGCAAACAGATAGGTGGATATTGTTCTGAGCTTGACCCTTATCCCATCCCAAAACCACGTCTATTCAACTTGACATGCTCCATAACACAGACAGAGGACAGTACAATGGTCCCTAGTCTGATGCCCATCCTACTACAATGGTTAGGCATCCACTACCTGCCATGTTATACACCTATTTCAGTGTTGTGGCACAGACACAGCAGCCTGCAATGAGGAAAAACATTGACAGCTACATACAGGACATATAGGAACCCTGTCAACACAAGGTAAAGGTAGAATGCATGGATTGGCCGCAATGATATTTTACAAGGGCATATGACCAAACACATGAGACCATTGGACCAATGTAGCAGGTGAAACAGGTCCATTATATAGCTAAGGTAACTCCCTTCCCACTCTCCAGGCAGCCTCGGCACGGTACCTACACAAACCAAACTTGTAACAAACAGTACCTGGATCCATTTTGTGTCCCATTCACATGTCAGATCAGCTACTTCCACCTGGCAATGACACAACTCTGAAATGTCCACTTGAGGATAGCATGGTGATGAGACCTGGATGAAAAAAGTAACATCCAAGGAGTTTAGCCAGGTAAAGGCATACATGAGACACAAAAGTCATTTCAAACTTCTGTTGTTCCACTGACAGTGCAATATGACTGCATAAATCAATGAAGACGATCAAGAGAGGTACATCTCCAAGTCCCATAAAGCCAGGAAATCTTGGCAGTGTGATGAATTACATTAAATGCCCTGCCTCACAGTAAGAGACATACCTTTCTCAAAATATCATGACACCTACAGTGCCTGGTGCAGTCTGAGTAATCACCGAACATCACACTCTTATACTCAGGTGAAGTACTAATTTATGAGATCTGCCCGCATGTCTCCACCTTCATCCTCATCACTGTCATCCTCATTTGACACTTCAGGATTCTTACCTGGTGGCACTGCCAGCTTCCCCATATCAGTAATGTATGGGATGTTTCTCCTCAGGGCAATGTTGTGGAGCATGCATCAGGCCACGATGATCTTACACTCTTTTCCGGGTGAGTAGAGGAGGGTCCACCTGTCTTTTCAATGCTCCGGAATCTTGCATTCGGATCCCAAAAGCCCACTCCACAGCATGGTGTGTTCTTCCATGTGCCTAATTGAAGCACACTTTCCCTGACTTATTTGGGTTCCTCACTGGTGTCAACAGCCAGAGACGATTTGGGTAGCCAGAATCCCCTGTAAGGCAATGGGACATGTGTTCAACTATGAGTACAGAGCAAAGTTTCACTAGCAGCAGACATAACATACATACACACATGATATAAGTCACTTACCAACCAGCCAGGTCCTCTTTGGGTACAGTTGTGTCATCAGCTGTGGAATAACACTGTTCCGCATGATGAAGGCATCATGGACTGAACCCGGGTACCAAGCATTGCCTTGGGAAATGTAGAGGTCCACCAAGAACATTACTTGGACATTGATAGAATAGAAGTTTTTCCTGTTCTGATTGACCTCTTCAGTGCCAAGCGATGGACCAAGGCTACATGGGTACCACCAGTGGCTCCAACAACATGTGGAATTTGTGCCAAACCATAGAAATCTGCTTTCACATTGGCACAATCAGTACATTGAGGAAACCGGATGTAGCTGCCCAGGTGTTTCAACAGTGTTGAGAGGACATCCTTCAACACCAAACTGAGCATAGGCTGGAACAGCCCAACAGATAGGGCCACTGTATTCTGGAAGGACCCTGTGGCCAGGAAGTGCAACACGGACATGACTTGTAATGTGGGTGGTATGCTATTTGGATGACAGATGGCTGGCATCAGATCTGGCTCCAACTGACGACAGAGATCCATGATTGTCTGCCTATACAGGTGGTAGATCTTAATCACTAATCTCTCCTCCCTGGTCTGCAAGTCAGCTAGTGGACAGTACACAGGAGGGTGTCTGATTCGTCTCCTCCTAGGGTAACTAGTGGGTCAAAAGACAAAAAAGGCAGTCACTCAATGTGTCCCTTGCATTTTACATACCACATGTCTGATTCGAAAGGTTACATGCTATGTTTGTCACTGTAAACATGATACACAACACACACCAGGGCTAAGCTTTGCAATTCTTAGAACGTTAATGCCTTCCCCTTATACATATGTGTACCAATTAGCTATATGGACAGTAACCTCATGTCCAATTAACTTCATGAACTGTCTGTGATTCACTGCACAAAATCCTACCTCACACGTTCTGTCACATGTGCATGACAACATATCAATATGGTCGAAAAGAATTGACCTACATGAACGGACTAGGCCAGCACTCAATATTCTCCAGAACATCTTTTTTGATTTGTGACACACCAAATATATTGTGTAAATGCATTCTATGGCTCTATAATTGTGGTTTTCTGACCTACTCTACTGGACATTGAGAACCGCCCCTGACTGCTGGCAGAAGTCGTCATGGCGATAGGTGGATGGTACCACAGCGGACACTGCCATAGTATTACATTACTGCCTGTGGTTGTATTGGGCCAATGGCAGTGTCCGCCAGTGGTGACGGTCGTCTACGTGGCAGACTTCACCATTTCCTGCAGATTTTTTCTCTTGACTCCTGACACTGCTGCCAGCAAGACCTCCACGACCTGGGCTGCTGTGTACCGCCTCTTGGAACAATCATGCCAGATTCAGCAGGTGATAGGGCCCCTGTCTTCCCACTAGAAGAGCTGGAGAAACTAGTGGAGGCGGTCCTTTCCCTGTATGGACAGCTCTATGGTGCACCAGAGGAGCAGAAAAGTGCACCATGTAGACACTTTCTTAGTTAGCCTGTGCTTAAGCCCAGTTTGTCAACTGGTTTCTGCCAAGTCCATTTTTGTGCAGTAAGTGAGTATGAATAGTTGGTTGAATGGGAATGTCTCCATGTTAAGTGAAAGATCTGAAGTTGTGAGAAAGTGTGGTGAGTTTGAATTGAGTTTTCCTTGACCCACTTACGTTAGATGCACATGGCTAGGTGAGGTGTCATGACAGCTATCCCCAGGTAAATGTTGGCAGAAAATGTTTGTAAAGTGTAGTCACATGTGGTTGCATGATAGCAAGAGGGCTTATGGCATGTCATATGTGTAGGTTGACCCCCATTTGTGTTCTTTCACTGTTTACACATAAGTATGTGACCACATCTGGCCTTGTTGGACTGTTGCACTGAAGCCAGGTAATGACTCAATATGCCCCTCAGATCTGGACATAGGCACCCATTGTAAAATGGCTGGGAACTACACAAGGCACTCTGATTGCACATGATTAGTAGGAAATGATATGATGTGTAGTTCTGTCTGCTCAGCCTGCCAAGAAGGGTGCATGTGTATGTTTGCTTACTGCAAAACTGGACATCTGTCCTGGTATCAATTCACATTTGATTTGCATTGGGGACAGGCTCATTGTAGGTGCTTGATATGCTCATATCATCTCATGCAATGTGTGTCACAGAGCCATGACAGATCCCTTGATCACTCAGCCCTCTTGTCTCTATTATACACCTCTGATGTGTCCAGTGCATGCACCTTTTAATTAGGACATTGCATATCTGCAAGTATTGTCCTATTGTGTATTGTGCAATGTTAGCGGAGTCTATGTTTATGGGTTTGAAGCTAAACTTGTAAAATGCTGAGCCAGGTATTTTCCTATAGTGTCACAGTTTCTATGTACACACATGTGGATATATGTACCCACTGGTTGATGTAGCACTGAAACCCTCACCCCCTGAAGTAGCATGTGTCTGCATCTGTCTCAGCCAACCTGTACACATGGACAGGATTGCCTCTATGTGCGCTCCACATGTCATTTCCTTCCATGTGGTTAAAGCATAATGGTTCTGTCAGTAGGCTTGTTGTTACATCTCATGGCTATTCTCAGTGTGTGATATTTGGAGGTATTGTAGCTTTTTTTGCATTGTTTGGAATGAGGTTTAGCTGTCACTTGCCACTTTGTGGGATGTGTTCCATTGTGCACCTAATCTATGTCATGTGATCTTGTCATGTTCCACAAAAGTCACTGTATTTCCAACTGGTCAGTGGAGGGCCTGAGCTGTGGGGTGTGTAGTGCACCCTATTGGGGAGTGCTTGCAGTCATTTCCTTGTGTACAATGACTGCTATGTGCCGCAGGTAGACAGGAAGGTTAAGACAGGATATTCTAGGCTTGGAACACTGACATGTATGTGACTCTGCCATTTGTTCATTGGACTTGTGGACATGATTTCTTGTCTTGTTTTTATGCATCCATGCAGGTAAACGCACATCAGAAGAAGGGGATATGGAGAGCCATTGCCAAGAAAGTGCAGACCATGGGGTCTACAGCCCACAAAACGCCCACTGTCAGAAGAGGTGGGAGGACCTGAGATGCTGGGCCCAGAAGACCACGGATGCCCAGCTGGGGATGTCCTCCCAAGGAGGACGGGGTGACTGTTGGACCATGACCTCCCTAATGGCCCACATTTTGGCAGTGGTCTATCTGGCTTTGGATGGGCATTTGAACGTAGCATAGCAGCCACAACAGGGTGAGTACATATATATGTGAGACATGCTTGACCCTTTGCCAGGTGATTGAGTGAAGGACAGACTGTTCCCTCTGTCTATGTAGCACGTGTCATGTGTCACAAATTTTCTGACATCAAAGTGGTGTAGATAGGCCATGTATTCCCAACTGGTGTGCTTATTCTTTTGGAGCTGGAATCCAGGACTAAACAATGGTGAATCCTCAGTATAATTGTCCAGCATGGAGCACATATAACTGTTTAGTGTCTATATATTTTTTTAACGACCATGGTGGTTTTAAGGTTTTAACAACAGATCACTCCTGACAAATGTTTCAGTCCAAAGGTAAGTAGGATGTGGGCCTTTGTCCTCTGTCATGTGTCTGGGGGAATATGTGTGGCTTGACATCCGCAACCAGGGACAAGTGTTCTCCATTGTATGTTGGGTCCTTATGTCGCAAAGCAGTATGGAAAGCATAGGTGTCCATCATACATGTGACATGACTTACATGGCCAAAGTCTTTGCAGCAAGGTACTTCCCCTTGGTAAGTGGGGAATGTGGATTGTCATGGACAATATGTCATCAGTGTAGCCAAGATTCCTTGTACCTGCAAGTCTGCATTTGCTCCATTTCAAATAAGCAATAAACTTATGCATGATACGTAGGAATGTGATAACCATGCAGATGGTGTGATGTCTCAAATCTCTCACATATATGTTCATGGAGTCTGGTTGTTGCTATGATACACCTGCTATGGTTGTCAATTTACTGTAATGCCCCAGACAGGACTGTCTCACCATCATATGTAGTCAGACAGATACATTCATGCCTCATAGTATGTTGTTAGTCATGTGTAACAGCAGTAGCCATAATGGACATTGCAGGTAGGGGAAGGGTGTTTATCCACTTGATAATGATGTATACCCTTTATGTGGTATGATGGTTGTGGGTCCACAGAATGTGTGTGTTGATTGGGAATTGTGCTCTGACTGTATGGATGCATCAGTGATTGACTTGTAGTGATGTGTGCATGACATGTGTTTGGGGTCAGGGATTCCTTCACAGACAGATGCCATGCTTATCATGTCTGTGATGTGGGTAGTGATGTTGTTTTTCAGAGTAAAACAATATGGTATCCTCCTGAGAGTGATTGCAAGGTCTGTGTGTCTCCTTCCTGCATGGTACAGTTGTCTACTACAAGCACACTCAGATGTAAATATGAACATGGGTGTGAGACATTGATGGGAGCTATCCTAAGCCTTACTAGACCATCCTATTCAGGAGACATCTGTCCATGAGGTTTGTGACATGACTTCCATGTAGTTTCTTGAAATATAAGATGTGTGGCACATCTGAGTGAGCCTTGCGACAACCAGCCTTGAGTCATTTTGGTAAGGTGTGACTTGTGGAGATATACACTGTTGTGTTGTGTCCCTAGTGAAATTGATGTTTCCATGTCACCAAATCCAGGCATGGCATGATTTTAGCATTGTTGTTTGCCTTTTCTTAGTACCATCAATTGTCGTTCAGACATCATATCAGTGCAATTTAGATGTGTGTACTTGCTTGTGTCAGTGTAATTGTTAGGGTACCTTACAAAGGGATCCATAGTTTGGTTACTAGTTCCATGTGGTGTGCTGCATGTTGCACAAGTTTGATATGGAGTGGTCACCTATTTGTGGTATGGTTAGTGTGCTAGCTAGACTTCATCCATGCTATTGTAGCTATGCAAGACCAAGATTTGCTCATGTTTTACCTTTGTGAATCCAGATGGCATGCATGGTTTAGTATTGGCAGATGATGGTGGCGCTTTGGTGTCACTTTATGCGGGGGGCCAGTTGAAATTATGGTATCTTTTGCCTCTCTGATTTGTAATTGCACCATCATCATGTAGATGTCATGACTTTACTTTTCTTCCTTTTTGTGGCATCAGCACCTGCAGGTGAAGGAGATGGGGCCGAGCCAAATGGAGAGGCATTTGGCCACTGGACCTCAGGTCACGAGAACACTGACGGAGAGGGACTCAATGGCCCGGAGGGTGAGGGGAGTGCCAGGGGGGAGACAGGATCAACATCGTCATCTACGGATTCTTCCCAGTGGCCACTCCCTAGAGGTGTCATACCCATTGGGTACTACCCCTGTATCATGTTTGTCTGCCACCCCGATTCTATCACTGCCCTCCCTTTTGCTCCCCACCCAGTTGGTCGTGCTAGCTCACCCAAGAGGGTGGACATCTCCTTTGCTGCAGGCACCTCTGCCACAGTTCCTGTTAGCCCTGCTGCTCTTAGTGAGGAGGCTATTGATCTCCTGAGGTTCATCTCTGTGGATCAGACAGCCATCATGAATGCCATCCAGGGACTAGCAAGTCAGATCCAACAGAGCAATGCATTCCTGGAGGGCATTCACAGTGCAATCTCCCACCTACAGAGATCATTAAGGCTTTAGCCTCCACAATGACAGCAGCCAATCACTCCTTGTCTTCCGCTCCTCCTCTACCTTCCTCTTCCCAGTCCAAAACTCCTCCGTCCCCAACCAAACCTAGGCACACAGACAGACTCACAATCATCTATCTCAACAGACAAGGGTTGCACACACAAACACAAGCACCACAAGACACACCACCAGCATGCACACACTCTCTACCAACAGACACATCAACAGTCACAACTTCCCCTGACACCCCCATACCTCCAGCATCACACACATGACATCTGACACACCTTCAGACACTGCGTCAACAGTCACTGTTCCAGTCACAACACCTATCATGCCCTTAGACACCCCGGCCATAGAGACACCTACATCCACCATACCTACAGTCACCACTCCAACAGACAACAACGGCATCCCCCAGCACCTTCACACCCTCAACTCCAAACACATAAATGCCCTCGTTCACCCATCCAATAGACACCCACCACACACATGCACACCTCTCACAAACAGGAACCCAAAACCTCCACACCTACATGTCATACAACCACTGCCTCAACCTCCAAATCCTAGCCCCTTTTGATGATCGTCCCCATGTGTATAAAAATGTTTTTGTCTGTGACTTTGACCTTACCCCTGTTCTTCCACCATACCACCCCAAACATTCTGTTTCCCTCTCCAAGGCCATCCCTTCCACCTTCAAGTCCTCCCCTTCCCATGTGCAAACACATATACCCCTGCCCCTGCCAAGAAGAAGTCTACCCCTCCGAAGAAGGTCCCTCCCAAGCCAAAACCCCCCTCCCAAGCCCAAATCCAAGCCCGCCGACCCACAAAAAACCCCTCGTCCGATAATCCTGGAGGTGCCTGCCTGCCCCCTTTATGCCCCTATCTGTGGAGGTTCTTTGGCAGTTACGAGTAGAATCCTGGGGCCTGGATTGGGCCTGTGTGAAATGGACTGGCCTATGGCCTTGGAATCGTCTATTCATATTTTATAATTTTATAATAAACACAATCTGTTCTTGGTGTTTTTGTTAAACCTTTGTCCTGAATTTCCTTCCCTAGGTTTCTATTGCTCCTGGCTGACATTGTTTGTATGCGTGTAGTTGTGTGTGTTTGTGCTCCTTGCTGCTCCATGTTATGTTTTTGGTAGTCTGTGAGTTTGTGTACAATGCTTTTGTCTCCCAATGGTAGGGTGTGTGTTATGTGATGGTTATGTGTATGTAGTTGAAATGTTGGTATTGTGGCATTGTGGTGTGTTTGTTTTGGTATGTGTTTTTATTTTGTGGTGTGTGATGTGGGCATGTATGGTGTATGACTTGTCCCCTGATATGGGTATTGTGTACATGTGCTGTGTGTGTTCTGGATTTGTGTCAGTGCATACCTTGAGTGTGTTGAGTTGTAGTAGTTTGTTTTGCATTTGCGTGTGCAAGTGTCCATTTACGTGTGTCCCTGGCAGCTGTTTGGTGTAGGAGTATGTCCCATGGAGTGTACGTTTTTTGTGCTTTGTAGCATTGGCCTTCCCCATCTGTGTGACTGTTTTTGAAAATTAGTGTTGGTATTGTCCATGAGATCTGATTGCGGGAAATTTCAGTGTTCATTTTGTTTGGCGCCTTGTTGAATGTGATATGTGTCACAATGCAGCCTCCTCCCAAGTATGGTCAAGCTGTTCCCATCGCAGCTGTGCAGGTGTTGTTGTTGTGGTTCGCTTTGTGTCTTTTGTATGTTTGTGTCAGTATGCATTGTGCATGGTATTGTTGAGCCATTGTTTTATGTATGCGTGTGATGTGTGTGTCCAATGCAGTATTGATTGATGTTAGTGTTGTGTGTGTGCCATAGCATATGTGTGTATATGTGTGTTGTTTGTGTGGCCAGTCCCTGGTCAGTGTTGTGTGTGAGTGTGTGGGATGTGTCTATATATGTGCATTATTTGTGTTGTTGTTGCTGTGTTGTGTATGTTGTGTGACCTTTGGTGTCCCTGATCCAGTGTTGTGCAGCCGTACTTATATGAATGATATTGCCATGCAGTGTGTGTGCTGGCTTAACTGTGTTTTGTGGCGTAACAGGTATATCCACAGAACCATTGTGTATAGTCTGCAATTCCCCATCGTCATCCTCCTCCTCTATGTGCCCCCATCTTCCTTGGCTGTCACACAGGCTCTCAGTGCCTTTTGCAGCTCCTCCTTCCTGGTGGAGCTCTTAATGGCACAGGCAAGATCCTTACAGAACTGTCTCAGTTGAGGAACTGTGTAACCTTTCAGTTTCCATAACTCAAATACAGCTCCAACTGGTGCATCTCCAGATTGAGACATGATGGTGAACAAGTGCAAAGTTCCAAGGCGGAAAAAGAGTTCCAAAAGAGAAATTCAAGAGTCAATAAAAAGATCACCAAAAATATGGAAGCAGGAAAAAAGTCCAAAGTCGAGCAAAAGCAAAAAAACCTGCATGGGGTCATGTAATAGTTCTAGGAGGAGGTGTCTTTTTGCATGGTTAGACCCCACTTTTTGCCTGATGTTGATGTGTTCTAGAAGTTGGTAGTGCCCAGGGCCCCTGCTAACCAGGTTCCATGTGCCAGAGCTCTTTCCCCAAATCAGTTGTGATGCTTGGCGCAATCGGATACACTCTTACATATCAGATCCTAGTAAATGGGAACCCCAGTACCCAGGGCATGGGATAGTCTGAGTAGGCCCCTGAGGGCAGCAGAACTAATTATGCCACCCTCTAGGGGCCTGCACCCAGATTCACCCAGCACTGCCAGTGCAGGCTCAGTGTACTGGGGCAAACCTAACAAGCCAAACTCAATGGCACACTCCATGTGTGCCCTGTCCACCCTACACTGCATATGATAGGGGTAAGTCACCCCTCTGGTAGGCCTTACAGCCCTAAGGCAGGGTGCACCATACTATATGTGAGGGCAAAATGGCATGAGCAATATGCCCCCACTCTGTCCTTGCCAAACCTGGGACATAGTGAGTGAACAGAGCAGCCATTTTAAGAACATGTACTGGACACTGGTAAAACACGAGTTCCCCAGTTACATGATAGACACTCTGTACCCTGGGTTGTTTGGTATCAAACAACTCAGAAAATTAAATCCAAACTTGTACCAGTATTGGATTTAACCCTAAATGTACTCAGAGGTCACCTCAGAAGTGCCCCCTGAAAAAGCTAACCTAACTGGCATAGTTGCTGTCTGGTTCCATCCAGCCTGCCACTTCCTGACAGCCAATATATAAACCAGGGGGAAAGCCATGGATCTCTGGTTTGTAAAACAATGCCCTTCCTGGGTGGAAGAGCTAACAACCCCACTCTCAGGAATGTGCAACATCCTGGCAATGAGCTTTAAAGGGCTACTGCCCCTGAAACTCGAGCCTCCAAGATTGCTGCTAGCAGCAGACGGCTTCCCCCTTTGCAAGCCCCACTTTTGGTGGGAATAAAGGTGGGAAACCAGACAAAAGGTAGGAGGAGTGGCCTCACTGAGCATGCGGCACCCCTAGGGGCTTGCAGGCATTATGGACCGCCATCTCATTTTCCTTCATGTTGGATGGTAGAAAAATAGCCAATGAGGTTTAGGGAAGTGACCCTTCCCACAGGAAGTAGTCACTGCAGTGGGTATAGCCACCCAAGGGTAGGTGTCTCATTGGACATTACCAGGGTCCCCCTTAAATGCCCACTAAATTCAGTATTTAGTGGGCTTCCCTAGACCAAAAATTTAGATTCATCTGGATGAAAAGAAGACAGCACCAAAGAACCCGCCAGGACCAGAACTGAAGACCTGCTGCAGCAGAAGAGGCTCCAAGACCCCTGCTTGCTGCACCAGAGTCCCGACAATCACAGCTGCGGAGAAGCTGACAGCTCGACCAACCTCAAAAGACCCTGATGACCTACAGGCCTAGCAAATAGCCCCAGAACTCCCTCCTGAGTGGAGGCGGCACTGAATAAACCAAACAACCTTGCAAACTGGTGAGGGACACCACCGACTGGACGATATCTTCGCAACCAGAAGCCGCAGCTGGACCTGCGGGAACACCAATGACAGCCCAGAAGAGGCCTTCAAGTGTGCCAATGTTGGTGGCACAGCACCCTTCTGTGGCCCAGTAGTACCAATACCAGAGTACTGGTCAGTGTACATTGGAAAACCCCCAAAACAGCTCCCCCAGAGCTGCAATTGGACCAGGAGGAAGCCCTAGTCAAGGGACTTAAGTGATACCCTGGACCTCCCACCAGAGTGCCCACGACACCCTGCAAGACCCCAAGAAGACTTACCTCCAGCTCCATAGGATCCCTTTGTGCTAAGCATCCAAGACCTCTGAAATGCCCTGCGCCTGGCCGCCCTGAGCCTTGCATCATAGGATCTGGTGTGTGCCCCAAGTCCCCAAACCTTTGCGACCTCAACAGCCCAAGAGGATCCCCAGGCACCATTTTTAAATCTGCAAACTAGCTCATTTTCCGAGTGAACCCTTCAGGTGGCATTGTGCCAAGAGACTTTTCAACGCTGTCGGAACCGGGAGCCACCTGAGACTCTCCAGCTAGCACAAGGTGCCCACCAACTGCTGCAAACATCCTGCAAAAAGAAGAGACTGGTAACTCAACTGTACAATTTTTTATGTATTTTTAAATGTGACTGTGCATCTATCCCAATGGTACGTAATTACGCACAGAAATACTAACTTTATCAAAACTTTGAAAAGACATAACTTGAAAAAGTACTCGATGTATTCTAAAGATCTCAGTCTTAAAATGTATATAAAAGTCTGAAGTATTTGTATAAAATCTGGTCTTGAGTTGTTCACTGAGTGTGTGGTGCATGATTGGATTTGTGGGTACAGCAAATACTTAGCGCATCTCCTGGATTAGCCTAACTGCTCAACTAGCTACCTTCAAAATTGGAGCATTAGGTGGTCTAATTTTTACCTCTGGAAACCAACATGTGGTTGTCTGGACCCCCTGCATAGTGTGCATGGTCTTGCGCACTACATAGAGGGCCAGTATCTAACATTTTGTGTATCAGCAGTGGGATAAAGACTTTTGTGTTTGCTGATACCACTTTCTCAATTGCGTGAACACACACATAACTTTCTAAATTGTCTTTAGATAACTTTTTTTATTTGCTAATTGGCTAACAATTTTTTTATAACATTTCTAAAAGAAATTGTTAAGCAACTAGTTAGGTCCCTACAGTCTTTGCTTTAGTTGCTTGTACAAAAACGGGAGTTTCTAAATTCCAAACAGGTCCCAATTTTAGTGGGATAAAAATGTTCAGAACCCAGGAGCTCAACCTGGAACCTTATGAGGCACATACCTATGACCAATCAAGAGGACTCTGCAGACTGTGCAAGATTCAAACTGGAAAAAGCCGAAAAACAGAGAAACATAGGTTTCTGGTGGCCCAGTATGAAAAAGATCATCCCTCAGCTGATAACGATGATGCATCTGAGGAGGATGAAGATCCCATGGAGAATGGGGATGAGGGTAGCTCCTCTTCCCACTCACTCTAAAGCACACAGCTCACACAGACCTGCAATTTATCAGGCTGACCAAAAGACTGGCTTTAGAAAGACAGCTTTTGGGAATAGAAAAATAAAGAAAAGAGTTAGGCTTGCACCCATCTCTTGTGGCAGCATACAAATGTTGAAGAAAAAGCTTTGAACATCAAACTCCCAAAAGGAGTTGTCCCTCCCTTCACTGAAGTGGATGATATAGTGAAATGGTTTTCTGCCTTTGAAAGAGCATACATTGGGTGGGAAATTGAAAAGTAAAACTGTGGTACACTGTTATGGGAGTTATTCTCAGGAAAGTGCCAGGACAGGCTCCTGACACTGAATGAGGCAGATTCTAAATCCTATGAACTCTTGAAGGGTACCCTGATTGAGGGCTTTGGATTTACAACTGAAGAGTACTGGATAAAGTTCAGGGAGGCTTGAAAATACCAGAGCCACACCTGGGTTGACTTTGTGGACTATTCAGTAAAAATGCTGGGTGGTTGGTTAGCTGGGAACAGGGTACAAGATTAGGATGAGCTGTGTAATTGATTTATGAAAGAATTGAGTAATTGTTCCAGTGATAGGCTACATCAACATCTGGTAGACCTGGCTCCACTTTTACCTCAAGAATTGGGAGGAAGGCAGACCACTGGGTCAAGTCAAGGGAGACCAAAAATGCTACTGATGGGGGGGATCAAAAGAAAGAGGCCAAAAAGCCCGCCCACACCCCCAAGGGAAAGATGGGAGCCAGGGTAAAAACAACAAAGAGCCTTCGCAAGGCCCCCAAAAACCTGCACAGTAGGGTGGGCACCGAGACCCCTCAAAGTCCAGGTGAGGGTAGAAAGGTAAACACTTTGACCCCAACAAGGCTTAGTGCCATGACTGTAAAACAAAAGGACATCAAACTGGAGACTCTGGCTGTAAAAACAAGACAAATGCATCTAGTCAACATGCAGTAAATGCAGTTGTCAACATCCAGATGTTGTCAGAGGTGTGGTCTGACCATATCAGTGTTTCCACAGAGGCAACATTAGTCACTAAGGGTGGGGTAGATTTATCCTGTGCTGGTTGGCCAAGTAACATGGAAAAATACAGACGGAACCCTCTGATTCACGGGGAAAAACAGAAGCTTTGAGGGATACAGGGGCTAGTACCACCGTGGTATCTCAGCACCTAGTTTCCTCAACTCAGTTCCTGGTAGGGATTTCTTATTCTGTCACTAATGCTGGTAATGAGACCGAGTTCCACTCCATGACTATGGTAAACCTTGAATGGGAGGAGAAACAGAGCAAAAAAAGTGGATTGGGTCCTCATCCATCCCTGTAGATTGTCTACTTGGTAATGATCTGGAACATTCCCCATGGGCTGAGGTAGAGCTAACAACTCATGCAGCAATGCTTGGGATCCCTGAGTGTACTTGTGTCAAGATTAGGGCACAGAGTAAACTTCAGAGAGAAAATTCTCAGGAGGATGAGTCACCCATCTTAGAGGGAACTGAGCCTAAAGAGCTTGGCCCTTATCACCCAGAGATCTTGGGCCCGGGGGTCCCTCTAGGGAGGACCTGTGCCAGGGAGAAAGGGAATGTCCCACTCTTGAAGGCCTGAGACAGTAACTTTCTCAGCGGGAGCTTGGAAATGTCCATGGTACCCACAGGGTCTATTAGGAGGAGGGGCTCAAGGTTCACTGCAGCCAGAGACCTCAAGCCGCATGCAACCAGGAGGTTTGTAGTGCCCTAGAAGCTCAGAGAGTTTCTCTTCACTCTAACCACTTCTATTGGCCAGGGATGTGCCAAAAAGTGAAGGACTTTTTTCAGTCCTATCCCACCTGTCAGGCCAGTGGCAAAGCAGGTGGGCACTTAACGTTCCCCTTAGTACCATTGCTTTTTGGTTGGGGTTCCCTTTGAAAGGGTGGGGGTGGACATTGTTGGCCCCCTTGACCCTCCAATAGTATTAGGACACAGGTCCATTTTAGTGATAGTGTTGTGTAGGCTCTCATTATTCTAATGAGACTACTGGATTTTAAGCAGCAGGTTCGTCTGCGGTGTGGGAGACTGAGTCTAACCCACTGCAGGTAACACCTGTCACTCTAAATCCGGGTTTTGATCTGGCTAAGTAGCAGTGCCTCATCCCTACCATAGGACAGTGATGATTAGGCAGCCGAGAGCATGACATACTAGGCTTCTCAGGGAAGTTGTGGCCACTCAGGTCGCATCCGGTTCTCTCATTTACAATTCAGTCTCATTTACAATTCAGTCTCATATATAAATGACAAACAGAAGCAGTATATGTTTCAATGATTAGTTTAACAAAACGACTGCATCTTAGGTAGCAAAGCGTGAGTTGCAATAACCAGGACGACACAACATGACAGTATTAAAATGGTGACGAGAAGAGTGCAGCATAAAAACAAAGCTATCATATTCTCACTATAACCAAGGGTCTATTTCCTATCTAGGTTATAATTTGAACATAGCATGTTAAGCTCTAATTCTGCCTTTCAGGTTCACCCTGGGTAGACCTCAAACCCCATATCTCAGCAAAGGCCTGTGGTCTGCGTTAGCATCTGTAGCAAAGCATTCAGAAATCAGCATACAGTTGTGGTTCCCTGGCTGGAATCTCCCTCTGTAAGGGACAAGGAAGTGTTTATATAACAACACAGCTGATATTCTGAGAAAATGTCCCTACGTAAGGATGTTTATTTTCTGCGAATGTTGGAGACTAAACGTCTACCACGTTCACCAGCAATGTACCGAACTATAGCCTTGAATGAAGCACAGAGTGATCAAGAATGTCTTGTTTGAGAACCCAGTGGTAGGCTAGGCGAAAACAGTTAGATAGATGAAAATAGAACAAGACCGTAAAAATGGTTATTGTAAAAATAACAATGCAAAGCCGAATAAAATATATCTAGGATAAAGTGCACAGCAGCCTAGTGTGTTAGAATAACGTGCATGGAGCTGTAACTAAAATGGCTGCACAACAATAGTGGATCATGCCACTAGGCTATCCTGAGGCTATTCCCCTTAGGACAATCACTACACCTGCAGTTTCCAAGGCCCTCCTGGGTATCTTTACCAGGGTTGTGTTCCCTAATGAGGTAGTATCAGATAGATGGTCCAACTTCATGTCTGCATACTTAAAACACGTGTGGCAGGAATGTGGAGTGACCTATAAGTTTACTACCCCAACCCATCCACGAACCAATGGGATGGTAAAAAGATTCAACCAGACCCTAAAGGGCATGATTGGTGGGCTCCCTGAAAAACACAGAAAGAGATGGGATGGCCTTCTATCTTGCCTGCTGTTTGCCTTCAGGGAAGTGCCACAGAAAGGAGTGGCATTACACCTTATGGGCTTTTGTTTGGGCACCATGTTAGGGGAGCACTGAGTCTTGTAAGGAAAGGCTGGGAGAGACCACTTCAAAAGCCCAGACAAGACATTGTGGACTATGTGCTTGTCCTACGTTCTAGAATGGCTGAGTAGATGGAGAACGCCAGCCAAAATGTTCAGGCCAGCCAAGAGCTTTAAAAGCTTTGATGTGATCATTAAGCTGCTTTGCTGGAGTCCAACCAGAGCAGAAGGTTTGGGTGTTGGAGCCTAATGTCTAAGGACCCTCCAAGACAAATGGTCTGGGCCCTATCCCATCCTTGAAAAGAGAGGGGAGGTCAATTTTCTAGTTGACCTAGGCAGTCACAAAAACCCTTAAAGAATTATTAATGTCAACCGTCTAAAACCCTTTTATGATAGAGCCGATGTGCCCATGCTCATGGCTACAGATGAGGGACAGGAGGATGAGAGTGAACCTCTCCCTGATCTCCTCTCCAGCAAGATGGTTCTGTGGATGGAGTGGTCTTGTCAGTCACCCTCACAGAAAAAGAGAGGACTGATTGCAGGAAAGTCCTCAAAATGTATGCTGAGCTATTTTCTCTGACCCCTGGGAAGACAAACTGGTGTACCCATGATGTGAACACTGGTGACAGCCTGCCTGTCAAAAACAAGTTTTACAGACAGTCTGAACATGTCAGATAAAGCATAGAAGCTGAAGACAAGAAAATATTGGATTTGGGTATCATTGAACCTTCAGAGAACCACTGGGCTAGCCCAGTAGTGTTAGTCTCCAAACCTCACTCCGAAGGTGTCAAGAAAGAAATGAGGTTCTGTGTGGACTACAGGGGTCTCAACTCAGTAACCAAAACAGATGTACACCCAATCCCAAGAGCTGATGAGCTCATTGACAGATTAGGGGCAGTCAAGTATCTGGGTACTTTTGATTTAACACCAGGGTACTGGCAGATTGGCCTGACCCAAGGAGCAAAAGAGACATCAGCATTTCCTACTCTTAGTGGGCATTATCAGTTCACTGTTATGCCCTTTGGACACGAAATTGCACCTGCCACCTTCTAAAGGTTGGTGAACCAAGTCCTTGCTAGACTGGAATCTTTTAGGGCAGCTTATCTAGATGATATAGCTGTCTAAAGTTCCACCTGGTAGGATCAGCTGATCTTCCTTGGCAAGGTCCTGGAGGCTCTGCAGAAAGCAGGCCTCACTATCAAGGCTAATAAGTGCTAGATAGGGCAGGGAAAGTTGTGTACCTTGCCCACTTAGTTGGTAGAGGCCAAGCAAAACCTCTAAAACCCAATATTCAGGCTATTCTGGCTTGGGAAGCTCCCACAACCAAGGCGCAAGTCAGTGCATTCCTTGGCTTAACCGGATATTACAGCAGGTTTGTGAAGAATTATGGGACAATACTTGCCCCTCTCACAGAACTCACCTCTAAAACGATGCCCAGAAAGATATACTGGAGAGTAGAGTGTGTTGTCAAGAGGCCTTTGACACTCTGAAGAAAGCTATGTGCTCTGCTCCAGTACTTCAATCACCAGACTACTCAAGAGAATTCATAGTCCAGATAGATGCTTCAGAGATGGGGTAGGGGCCATCCTCTCCCAAAGGAATGATGATGGACATGACCAGTCAGTTGCTTTTATTAGCAAAAAGCTACTCCCTGTGGAACAGGAATGGAGTGCCATAGTGAGAGAAGCCTTTGCTATGGTTTGGGCTCTGTAAAAGTTGGGGCCATACTTGTTTGGCTCTCTCTTCACTGTTCAAACTGACCACAAGCCTCTCAGATGGCTACAACAAATGAAAGGTGAGAAATCCAAACTGCTTAGGTGGTTCATTTCTCTACAGGGGATGGACTTTAATGTGTAACATAGACCTGGGATTGCCCACAGCAATGCAGATGGCCTCTCCAGGTTCTTCCACTTAGAAAATGAAGACTCACTAGGGAAGGGGTAGTCAAATCCTCTTTCGTTTGGGAGGATGGTAGTGTGAGAGGAGGCCTCTTTGTGCATGGTTAGCCTCCACTTTTTGCCTGATGTTAATGTGTTCTAGAAGTTAGTAGTACCCAGGGCCTCTGCTAACCAGGTTCCCTGGGCCAGAACTCTTTCCCCAAATTGGTTGTAATGCTTGCACAATTGGATACACTCTTCCATGTTACTGAAAGACCCTAGTAAATGGTACCCCAGTAGACAGGGCACGGGATGGTAGGAGTAGGCCCCTGAGGGCAGCAGCACTGATTGTGTCAACTTCGAGGGCCCTGCACCCAAATACACCCACCACTTCCAGTGCAGGCTGAGTGTACTGGAGCAAACCTAAAAAGGGAATCTCAACATGGCACACTCCCTGTGCGCCCTGTCTACCTTACACTGCATATGATATAGGTAAGTCATCGTCTGGTAGGCTTAACAGCCCTAAGGCAAGGTGCACCATAATATATGTGAGGGCATAATTGCATTAGTAATATGCTTCCTCTGTGTCCTTGCCAAACTTGGGATATAGTGAGTGAACAGAGCAGCCATTTTAAGTACATGTACTGGACACTGATCAAACATGAGTTCTCCAGTTACATGATGGCCACTTTGTACCCTGGGTTGTTTGGTATCAAACAACTCAGAATATTAAATCCAAACTAGTATCAGTATTGGATTTAACACAAAATGTACCCAGGGGTAACCTTAGAGGTGCCCCCTGCAAAAGCTAACCTAACTGGCATAGTTGCTGACTGGCCCCATCCAGCCTGCCACTTCCAGACATCCAAAATACAAACCGGGGGCGAGCCATGGCTCAGAGGTTTTTAAAACAATGCGTTTCCTTGGTGGAAGAGCTAACACCCCCTCCCTCAGGAAAATGAAACACCCTGGCGGTGAGCTTCAAAGAGCTACTGCCCCTGAAACCCAAGCCTCCAGGCCTGCTGCTAGCAGCAGATGGCTTCCTCCTTTGCATACCCACACTTTTGGAGGAAATAAAGGGAGGAAACCAGACAAAGGGTAGGAGGAGTGGTCTCACTGAGAATGCACCACCCCTAGGGGCTTGCAGGAAAGTGGACCCTCCATCGCATTTGCCTCCATGTTGGATGGTAGGAAAATAGTCAATTAGGTTTAGGGAAGTTACCCTCTTTACAGGGTCACTGTAGTAGGTGTAGTCACCCAAGGGCAGGTATCCAATTGGACACTACCAGGTTCTCCCTAAAATGCCCACTAAAGTCAATATTTAGTGGTCTCCCCTGGACCAAGAATCTCGATTCATCTGGAAGAAAAAAAGACTGCACAAAAGAACCCGCCGGGATGAAAACAGAGGACCTGCTGCACCAGAAGAGACTCCAAGACCCCTACTTTCTGCACCAGAGTCCCAACAATCTCAGCTGCAGAGGAGCTGACCATTGGACCGACCTCAAAAGACCCCGAGGACCTCCAGGATTCACAAACAGCCCAAGAAGTCCCTCCTCGGTGGAGGCATCACTCAAGAAATCAAAGGAACCTGCAAACTGGTGAGGGACACTTCACCGACTGGACGATATCTCCATAACCAGAAGCTGAGTCTGTGCCCGCTGACACACCAATGACAACCCAGATGAGACCTGCAAGTGTACCAACTTTGGTGGCACAGCACATCCCCATGGCTGAGTTGTGCCAATATCCTGAGAAGTGGTCAGTGCATATTGGACAACCCCAAAAACTGCTCCCCCTGAGCTGCAACTGGACCAGGAGGAAGCCCTAATCAAGTGAGTTCAGTGACATCTGGGACCTTTAGCCAGAGCGCCCGCGACGTCTTGCAAGACCCCAAGAAGAAGACTTACCTCCAGCTCCAAAGGGTCCCTTTGAACACAGCATCCAAGACCTCCAAAATGCCCTGTACCTGGCCCCCCTGAGCCTTGCATCACAGGATCTGCTGTGTGCCCCAGATCCCCAATCCTTGCCATCTCAACAGCCGAAGGGGACTCCCAGGCACCATCTTGCAAACCAGCTCCTTTTCCAAGTGGCCCCTCCAGGTGGCCCTGTGCCAAGAGAATTTCCAACAATGTTCCTACTGGAACCGGGAGCCTCCAGAGGCTCTCCAGTTGGCATAAGGTGCCCACCGACTGCTGAGACCACCCTGCAAAGGAAGAGACTGGTAACTCAACTGTACAATTTTTAATGCATTTTTAAAGGTGACTGTGCATTGATTTCAGTGGTGCGTAGTTACGCAGTGAAAGACTAACTTTATCAAAACTTTGAAAAGATGTAACTCAAAAAGTACTTAACGTATTCTAAAGATCTTGGTCTTAAAATTTATATAAAAGTATAAAGTATTGTTATAAAATCTGGTCTCAAGTTAATCATTGAGTGTGTGTGGTGCATGATTGGATTTGTGAGCACAGCAAATACTTAGCACATCTCCTGGTCAAGCTAACTGTTCGACCAGCTACCTTAAAAATTCGAGCATTAGGTGGTCTAATTTTTACCTGGAAAACAACGTGTGGTTACCTGGATCCCCTGCATAGTGTGCCTAGTTTTGTGCACTGCATAGAGGGCCAGCCTCCTACAATGGTCTGCACTGGAAACTGTAGTGTACACTTAATCACTGTATGTGAAGTACAAATACAAGTTCAAATCCCACCACTGCCACCAATGTTAGAAATAGGGTCTTTGGTTGGCAGTCAGTTTACCCCCCCTGTCCATGCAAGGGCCCTCAGTCTAGTCAGGGTAAAGGAGAATCACACTCATTTAACCCCCGCTCACACCCTTTGGTAGCTTGGCTTGAGCAGGCAGGCTTAGCTTCAGAGCCAACATGCACTACAAAATGACACAACACAGGTTTAGAAAAATAGTAAATATTTTATCTAAGTAAACAGATGAAATATGATAAAACATCCACAATATATAGTTAAAAATATGAATATACCATTTAAAAGCAAGAAAACAGTGCCTTGAGGCACAAATCTGCAAGTTGATATTATGTGGCATTGTGACGGAGTCGTTTCCTACAATGCAATGCCAATGGTACAGTTTACGAGTCGTTCAACCCCAAGGTACAGTACCTTAGGAGCTAAGTAGAAAACAGTCCATGCACGGAGTTGGGGAGAGCGGCTTTGCTGGGTCCAATGCGGCATTGGTTCCGGTGTCACGAGGCAGAAGGACTGCGACGTCGCTCAGTTGCATCAGGTCCTCACTACAGGGCAGGGGAGATGAAGTGGCTTCGGTTGCAAAGTCGGTCCCTTGGTTCCGGCAGATGCAGAGTCCAGCAGAGTCACAATGCTGCAGGGCAACCTCACGGGGTCGGAATGACCTCACAGGGCCACAGTCACTGCAATGGTGTTGGATCGTCACGGATGTTGGACTTATGACACACAGGTGTCAGCAAAGTTTAGCGGGATCATCGACTGCAGCGATGCGAGGCCTAAAGGGTCATCTGACTTCTATGAGGTCCAAGGCCTCGGGCCGGTTGCATCGTGGTTCTGGGGTAGCAGCGTCAGCTCACAGGGTCATCGGACTCGTCGCACTCAGCGGGGACCATGGCCTCAGGGGAAGCGGCATCACAATTCTGGGCAGTGGCATCCTTTGCAAAGTCACACGGCATAGTCCGGCGTTGTTAGACTTTTTTCTTCTCCAGAAATTCACTTTCAGGGATCCAGGAACTGGAATGGCAACCTCTGGCAAGCTAGAGTCCACAGCAAGTAGACTCAGGTCTGATTGATGAAGCCTTTGCTGTCCCTGAGGCTTCAAAATAGGAAGCAAGCTCTGCTCGAAGCCCTTGGAGTCACTTCTCAAGCAGGAATGCAACAAAGTCCAGTCTCTGTCCCCTTGAACAGCCAACAGCCAGGCGGAAGACAATGGACCACCTACCGTATAGTGACAGACCAATCCGCCACCTTTTTGGGGGTGGTACCAATAACATCAAAAGCCTGGTGGAAACTGTGCACAGATGGGAAAAAACTCACCTCTGGATACTCAAGGGAGAACCACGCCGCCATGGAGCCCGAGTTGCATGTCTTGCCCATGTTCTTCTACCATCTGCTCCACTATGGACACTAACGCCGGCGAAGACGACCACGGTGAGTACAGCCGCCTAGCACACAAGGGAGGGGGAGGAAACAGAGAGTGACCCACTCACACGCAACACCCCCACCCCTAACACCATAAACACAAGCAGATGCAGTGAGAAAACATATTCACCCCATAACCCTCAGGAATAATGCAAGGACAACTACTATAGTGTAAAAAGGCTGTAATCAAATAAATATAATTGAAATTTGTGCATCCAAATAAAACAGTATATACATATTTACAATGCAAGGGAGACTGCCCAGTCATCAATGTCCCTGGGTCACAGGGCCACATCACAAAGTGCAAGGGCCAACCTCATTCCTGCAACAACACGGAGAGAACACTGCAGGGGGACGGGGAATGGGGGGGTACCCCAGCCGGAAGATGAAACACCACTGGTCCTGGAGGGGGCAACATGGCCTGTGCTTGGTCCTGGGGAGTACAAGACCACAGTCTCTCAAGTGGGTGATTTGCCCATTTTTTGTTCCAGGGGAGTGCAAGGCCACAGTCTCTCCAGTGGGTGATTTGCCCACATGCTCTAGAGGAGGCAACATGCCCTGTGCTTGGTCCTGGGGAGTGCAAGGCCACAGTCTCTCAAGTGGGTGACTTGCTCACTGACTTGTCCTGGGGAGTGCAAGGCCACAGTCTCTCTAGTGGTTACTACTTCCACTGGTTCTGGAGGGGGCATTGTGCCCAGTGAGCTTCATCCTGGGAACGATGGGGTGAGTGAATGGCTTCTCCACTCATTCTAGCTTCATCCTTGGAAGGATAGGGTGAGTGGATGGCTTCTCTGGAGGGGGCATTGTGCCAGTGAGCTTCATCCTGGGGTGGATGGGAGGAGTGGGTGGCTTCTTCCACTAGTTCTGGAGGGGGCATTGCGCCCAGTGAGCTTCATCCTGGGAAGGATAGGGTGAGTGGATGGCTTCTCTGGAGGGGGCATTGTGCCCAGTGAGCTTCATCCTGGGAAGGATGGGGTGAGTGGATGGCTTCTTCCACTGGTTCTGGAGGGGGCATTGTGCCCTGTGATGCAGATCTTGGGGAGTGCAGGGTCACAGTCTCTCACCTGGGTGTCAGACCCCCAGGATTTTCAGGGGCCTGGCCTCACAACAATTCATGGATGCAAGACTACACACTGTCCACCGGCGATAACGGCTGCTCAGTGGTGGCAGTGGTGGTGCTAGTGTTGGCAGTGGTGGGGGGGGACCAGCCCTTCCCCTGCAGCCTCGGACGGCTGCCCACTGGGGCTGCTGCTGCTGGCAGTGGTGCTGGTGGCGGTGCTGGTAACGGTGCTGGCAGTGGTGGGGGGAGGCTCCAGCCCTTCACCTACAGCCTTGGACGGCTGTCCACTGGGGCAGCTGCTGCTGGCAGTGGTGCTTGTGGCAGTGCTGGTGGCAATACTGGTGGCGGTGCTAGCAGTGGTGGGGGGAGGCTCCAGTTAATCCCCTGCAGCCTCGGACATCTGCACCACCATGGTTGGCGGTGGGGGCTCTGACTGAGTCCCAGCACCAGGCCTCCTGTCCTTTTTGCCTGCTGGTGCAGGTCCCTTGCCCTTCCTGCCAGCTGCTGGGAATGGCTCCTTGCTATTTTTGGCAGCAGCCAGGGATTGCTTCGGGCTCTTCCTTTTAAAAGTTGGGCCCCTCCTTGCCCTTCTTTGTAGCAGCTGGGGGTGCCTCCTTGCCCTTCTTTGCAGCAGCTAGGGGGCCTCCTTGCCCTTCCTTATAGAACTTGGTGCAGGCAACCTGTCAATGTGGCTGCCTGGTGCCCGGGATCCTCTCCCACATGGTGTAGCTGTAGACACTATTGTGCCCCTGGACTGGGTGGCTGAGGTGCTTGGCTGGGTTCTGACCACCCTGGCCTGAAATGAGGGATGGGGGGAGGGCTAGGGAAGAGGTCAAAGGTGGAGAGGAAAAGCTTCTTAGGGACATTGGTGCGGGAAGAGGGAGATGGTTTGGGAGTGGAGGTAGAGGGAGTGGTTGTAGGACGTTTCTGTCTGCTGTGTTTGGGTGCAGGTGCATGGGCTGGATGCTGTTATGAGGTGGATGTCTGTTGGGTGTCTGAGTGCTTTTGTTTGTGTACTTTGGGAGGAGGGGGCACAGACACAGTGGAAGAGGACACAGGGGACGTGTGCATGGAAGTGGGGTTAGTGACTGCCAGTGAGGGGCATGTGCTGATAGGTGTGATGGTGATGAGGGTAGTGGATGAGGATGTAGTGCATGCAGGTGTGAGTGTAGACGAAACTGGGTGGGAGGTGGATGATGAGGAGGAGGGGGCCACAGTGGAGGCAGTGGATGTTGGTATGTCTGCATCTGGATGGTGTTTGTGTGAGTGCCTGTGGGATGAAGTGTGGTGCTTGTGTTTGCCATGTCCACTCTTATGTGTTGTCCTGGGTACCAGCTTATCTGCCTGTGTGCTTGGGATAGGTTGGGGTTAAGGAGAATGGGATTGGGTAGAGGAAGTTGGAGGGGGAGGCTAGATACAAGGACAATGGCTGCCATCAGAGAGGAGGCCAGAGCCTGGAGTGATCTCTGTTGGGCCGCCATGCCAGTGTGATAACCCTCTAGGAATGCATTTGTCTGTTTCATTTGGGCTGCCAGCTCCTGGATGGCATTCACAATGGTTGACTACCCAACAGAGATGGATCGCAGGAGGTCAATAGCCTCATCACTCAGGGCATCAGGGCTCACTGGGGCAGGGCCTGAAGTACCTGGGGCGAAGGAGATGCCCACCTTCCTGCGTGAGCGGGCACAGGAAATACGCTGAGGGGCTGCTGGGAGGGTGGTGCTGGTACGAGGGTGGCAGCTGTACCTGTAGCTGGGGTGGGCACAGAGGTGTCTGCCACCACCAGGGAGCTTCTATTGGAGGAGGAATCTGTGTCCGAACTGTCCCCTCCTGTCTCCGCCGTGGTGCTCCCCTCACCCTCCGTCCCACTGGTGCCCTCACCGTCGGTGGATTCAGCCTACTGGGCCCAGTGGGATGTAGCTCCCTCCCTCACCGGTGCCTCTGCTCCTCTGCCAGATGACACTAATGCACATAAGGACAGGGTAACAAAACAAAAAGGGGGGAAGAAACAAAGGATACACTTGGGCAATGGCGCAAAACAACACCACCATTGGCATACACCACACACACACACAGGGAACAGCCCTACGCACTAGGCAATGCACTACCAGCCACAATGCTAGTTACCCGGCCATGGATAGGGACACTAAAGCCAATTGCAGCATACCTGAGACACACAGACCCCTGCCCAGTAGTGGATGCCTACAAACTTGATCAGAAGTATTTTACATCAGAACCCTGCCCAACATGGGACCTACTCTGCAATGCCAGGCCTGGCCTAGGGGCACCCACAGACCCACATCCCCCACCTGCATACCACCCCACCAGGCGCAAGTTGTATATTGGAGCACTGTACTCACCCCCTTGTTGCTGCTGTGATGCCTCCAACTGCCAATCCGGCTCTGGATAGGCCACAGCCAGTATGCGGGCCATTAGGGGCGGTCAGGGTTCGACAGGCACCCCTTTCTCTGCCGTCTTCCGTGCCCAGTGTCTCAGGTCCTCCCACCGTTTGCGACAGTGGGTGCTCCACCTGCTATAGACCCCCAGGATCCGCACGTCCTTGGCGATGGCATGCCATATTCCCTTTTTCTGATGGGCGCTGACCTGCAGGGAAATGGACACAGGGAAAGGTATTAGTCCGACCGTCCTACCTGTTACACTTATGGCCCACCATGCACCTTCTCGTCCTCAATTAGCATAGACATGGCCCACCATACATGCAGCATGCTGCCCAGGGCCCATCCAACCCCCCCCTACATGAGGCCTTCACACACAGCACTCCAAGCATTCACACCCCGCGCATCGTACTCACGGTGTACCCACCTGTTGGTCTGGAGGCCCATACAGCATTCGGTACTGGGGTAGGACCCCATCCACCAGTCGCTCCAACTCTGCCGAGGTGAGGGCAGGGGACATTTCCCCAGTGACACGAGCCATGGTCAGTTCCAGACACAGGTCACAGCAGCATTTGCAGTGCAGGTCCTCTCCTGTTGAAGGTCAGGTAGCAAGTGAGGAATCAGATATAAAATGGAGGTGACGTCCGCGGCGGTGCATACCGTCACCGCAGGCATACACCACCATTGTCCACTGTACCCCATCGGGCCCAGTGTTAACAAATGAGGAGTTACACAGCGGTTTCTGACCACCTCCCGCAACGGTGCACATCGTCAGCAGAATGATCTCATTTCCACCTGTCCCTCCACACAGGACAGGCGGGCGCCATTTCAGGGGGGTGCAGGCGATGGCTCCTAAGTGCATCACAGTACACATATGCCTCTCCATTCTCATCTACATTTGGGCCTCTCCAAAACAATACTGTTACAATCACGACATGCATTGAAGTGTAGTAGTTGAAAAGAAGAGATACTGACCAGCTGCTCACCATTTTACCCCATAGATTGCAACCGCTGCGGATAAATAGGAGATGGAGACATCTCCTGTGTACAGACCCCTGGTGGACTTGGCAACAATGGAGGACAGGCACATTGTCCTCACCTATAGACTGGACAGGGCCACAATCACAGAGCTGTGTGCCCAATTGGAGCCTGACCTAATATCTGCTGTCCATCACCCCACCGGGACTCCCCCTCTTGTGCAAGTTCTATCAGTGCTCCATTTCCTGGCAACTGGCTCCTTCCAAGTGACAGTGGGATTGGCAGCAGGAATGTTACAGCCAGTGTTCTCAATAGTGCTGACCAGAGTGTTGTCTGCCCTGATTAAACACATGCCCAGCTACATCGTTTTTCCCCAGGTGGAGGATTTGGCCACAGTGAAAGATGATTTCTATGCATTGGGACATATCCACAACATTATTGGAGCAATTGATGGTACACATATAACTTTTGTCCCCCCCTGGCGAAATGAACAGGTTTTCAGAAATCGAAAGAGCTTTCACTGGATAAATGTGCAGATGGTGTGCCTGACAGACCAGTAGATCTCCCCCAGTCAATGCAAAATATCCTGGGTCTGTGCATGATGTCTTTATCCTGAGGAATAGCAGCATCCCAAATGTGATGGCTCAACTCCAGAGGCACAGGGTGTGGCTAATAGGTGAGCCCTGGTTCCCACCCAGTGGATGTTGGTGTATGGGTATGGTGTGGGCCCTAACAATTTGTGTGTGGCTAACAGTTGTCCCTCGATATTTACAGGCGACTCTGGTTACCCCAACCTCTCATGGCTACTGACCCCTGTGAAGAATCCCAGGACAAGGCAGAGGAACGTTACAATGAGGCACATGGGAGAACAAGAAGGGTTATAGAGAGGACCTTTGGCCTCCTGAATGCCAGGTTTTGTTGCCTCCATCTAACAGGTGGATCCCTGTACTAATTACCCAAGAAGGTCTGCCATGTCATCGTGGCATGCTGTATGTTGCACAACCTCCCCTTACGTCGCCATGTGCCTTTTCTGCAGCAGGATGAGGCTAGAGATGGCCGTGTGGCAGCAGTGGACCCTGTGGACAGTGAAGATGAGGATGCAGAGGATGAGGATGAGGACAACAGAAGTGCAATAATTTATCAATACTTCCAATGACACGCAGGTAAGACAGTATAACTTCACATTTAATTGACATTGTCATTGGCAGGCTGATTTTCCCACTTCTATGGCCACTCACTGTAGTCTTTGGCATCTCTATTTGCAGATAATTGTGCCCCACTATCGCTCCTGGTGTGTTGACAGCAGCCAACTATAGGTCATTCCTATGTATACATTTCTGTACAGTTAATTCCAATGTTTCAACCTTGTTAAACAAATACATACTTAAATCATTTGACATACTCCATACTTGTATTTTTCCAAAGGTTGTTTATTTTAGTGCTCATAGGTAGAGGGGGATGTGCAATGGGCTGGAGGGATGATGGAGAAAAGTCCAGGTTGTAGTCCAGTCTTTTTGTATCAAAAATGCATTGTCCAAGGGGGCATAAGAAGAGGAGCAATGGCAGTTCAAGGTGGACAGGGTGACAGAGTGGGACACAAGGGTGACAATCAGGAGAGTCTTATTTTCTGCCGGAGGTCTTGGCAATAGTCTCTGGATTCTGCCTGGATCACAAGGAACATTTACGGGGTGGTTCACCTTCTGCAGGCGAGGGGTGCTAGTGGCCTGTTGGTCCTGTGGCGGGGCCTCCTGTCCACTAGTGGCAGCAGAGGTGGAGGGCTGTTCATCTGTTTGGCTAGTGACAGAGGCCCGGTAGGGTGCCACTGCCTCCCTCATAGTGTTGGCCATGTCTGACAGTACCCCTGCAATAGAGACCAGGGTAGTGTTTATGTCCTTCAAGTCCTCCCTGATCCCCAGGTACTGTCACTCCTGCAGCCGCATGTTCTTCTGCAACTTGTCCAGTATCTGGCCCATCGTCTCCTGGGAATGGTGGTATGCTCCCAGGATCGTGGTGAGTGCCTCCTGGAGAGTTGGTTTCCTGGGCCTGTCCTCTCCTGTCGCACAGCAGTCCTCCCAGCTTCCCTGTTGTCCTGTGCCTCTATCCCCTGAACCGTATGCCCGCTGCAACTGATCTCAGGTCCCTAATCGTCCTGTGTTTGTGGAGTAGCCTGGGGTCCCTGTAGTGGTGGACACACTGCTGATTGATGTGTCCTGGGAACAGAGGTATGGGCCCACTGGGTGGGTGCTGTGGTGGTGATTCATGAGGAGGGTGGCTCTGTGGTGGTGTGAGAGTGTGCCTGGGTAACCGACTGTCCAGCGATCCCTGATGGGCCAGGTTAGTCATCCAGATCCAGACCAGCAGAGCTGCTGTCATCACTGTGGGTCTCATCTGGGGGGGGACTGGATGTTGCTGGCACCTCTTCTCTGGTGACATTGGCTGGGGGACCTGTGGGGATGTAAATACAGTGTTATTGTTTCTGCGTGTGACATCATGTGCATGGGTGTGATGCCCTCTATGGTTGTTGTTGCCCTGGCAGATTTGCCTTTGAGTGAGTAGCTATTTGGTGGGCTAGGTGATTCTCTCCAGTGTTCATGCAGTGGTGATAGGTGCCCATGCAGTTCTGTGAGGGGTGCTCATGCATTGGTGTTACATGCAGGGCTTGGTATTGGGAGGAGTGGGTTGTGATGGTGGAGTATGTGGGAAGTGGTGAAGTGATAGGAGTGAGGGTACGGGTGGGGGTTTGTGATGGCATGCAGGTAGAGGGGTGATAGTAATAGAGATTTGACTTACCAGAGACCAGTCCTTCTCCTACTCCTGGCAGGCTCTCAGGATGCATGATTGCCAAGACTTGCTCCTCCCATGTTGTTAGTTGTGGGGGAGGAGGTGAGGGTCCACCGCCAGTCCTCTGTACAGCTAGTTGGTGTCTTGCTGCTGTGGAACGCACCTTCCCCCATAGGTCATTCCACCTCTTCCTGATGTCGTCTTTTGTTCTGGGGTGCTGTCCCACTGCATTGACCCTGTACACGATTCTCCACCATAGCATCATATTCCTAGCAATGGATGTCTGCTGCACCTGTGATCCAAATAGCTGTGGCTCTACCTGGATGATTTCCTCAGCTCCTCCTCAGAGAATCTGGGGTGTTGTTGTGGTGCCATGGTTGTAGTGCGAGTGGTGTCGGTGAGGGTGTGTGGGATGAGGTGTTGGGGTGTGTGATGTAAGTTGCGTGGATGGTGTATAGGTGATGTTGTTATGTGGCTCTGGTTGTGTGTGTGCTCTTGCTATCTCTTTCTGGTGGCAATTATTTCTAGTCGTAAAGGGTTGTTGGTAGTGTGGATGAGTCTTTTATAGTGGTGCAGTGTGTGTATGGGTGCCAGGTGTGTGTAGTTTGAATTTACCAATGTAGTGTTGGTTTGTTTGTTTGTGTGTATTTTGAGCATGGCAGTATGTACTGTCAATGGTTTACCGCCATTGAATATCCGCTGCGGTGATTCATGGGACATAATGCTGTGGGCGTAGTTCTGCTGGCGTAACGGTTTGGGTTTTGCTACTGCCAGTTTATCGCTGACCTTTGGCCTGGTGGACTTGGCTGTATAGTGATGGATTGATACATGTGTCACATAGTATGGTTGGTGGTTATCCGCCACGGAGATGTTATGTTGGTGGCAGTCGGCATGGCGGTAAGCGGGATTTACCGCCAATGTCATAAATGAGGGCCTATGTGCCTTAATGGCACATTTTGTGATAGTATCATTTTTGTCTCATTTCTACACGTTATCACTGTCTGGACAATGGTTTGACTTCATTAGTACAAGATCTACATCCAAATACAGCTTAAGTAACTGAAAGGTGAGTGTCAACCTTTTCGAAGGACCTTTCATTTGCACTGCAGATCGTGGTTGCTCTAGTGTTTTTCGATAAAATATGCAGATTATCAAGCAGATGATAGATTGTGTGGCAAATGTGGCACATTAATAATTATGTGGAAACCACTGCAGCCGCAGAATCACATAATGCCAGTGGCCTTGTGCACATGGTGTGTGAAAGGAAACACTATAAGATATCAATTTGTTCTGAAGTGTGATGGAAACAATGATTTTATTAGGATCAAAACAAATTTTGGTGATGCACAAATGATAATTATTGCATTATATTGTATTGTATTGCACACTTATATAGTGCTTACTATCCCTATGTGGGACACTGAAGTGCTTACCTACATAGGCAGCAATCCATGTCATTGAAGGAGGTGTGGTTGGAAGGGTGTTGTCTTTGTTTTGTGATCCTAAGTTGGAAGTTTTTCCATGATATGCATGATGTGTAGTTATCGTGTGTTGAGATGCAGCACATAGCTGTGTGATGGATGATGAGGCCTGAATGGCACCAATGTGCTATTTATGGTTTTTATGTAGCGCTTGCTGTCTAATACCAATTCAGGAAATCTTGCGCCATGGTGCAAGGGTGCCTCAGTTAGGAGAGGATTGTTTTTGTGCAGGAAGGAACACCTTTCTGCATAAAAACAATCCTTAAGTGCATATTCCTCTTGCTACAAGTGCTGTAGAATGCAGCACATATAGAATAAGAAAGTAACAAGAAGAAATTAAGCTATTTCTCTTTGTTGCACCTGACTGGGGAAGGCCCAGCATTTTGTCACATTTCCAGGTTTTCTAGCTTTAGTAAATCGGGGACTGCAGAAATATCCGTGGGTAGATGTATGGAAATGCCCATGTCCCAATCATGGAACGTCTTCTCATTGCAAGGGAGTAATATGTTCTGCTTTGCATTTCTTTATATTTACTAACCTACCAAAGCCAACCAAAACGGCTTTGCATGGCTTAGTAAATACCAAAAATGATTTTGCATCAGGGCTGCACCACAATAATAATGCAACCCCTGATGCAGAATCTTAGTAAATTTGCCCCCTGATGTATACTTCTGGGTCAGAGCTGGTGTTATTGAAGGGAGACAGATGTGGCAGGATTGGTTTAGATATGCATTGTTACTACCATACCATGTCTAAAGGACAGACAGATCTCTTCAATTATTTAATGACTGTTCAATTAGTGTTAGCTGGTTTATTGGTTGCACAGTGCTGGTGATGGCCAATGCTTGTAGCACATATGCCTAATTGAATGTAAGAGGTGTAAGTTACAGTTGGCTGCCAACCCCTGAGTGTTATGGTATTAGTATTAGTGTAGACCAGAAGTGTTATGTATGAACTTAGATAACTATATAATACACCAGTGCAATATACGTCAGCTCTCCTTAATGTACCTGAATATAAAAAAGTAGCTCACTGGTTTGGTTGTTTCCAATCTGTGAATTGTAAGCTAAGGATTCAGCATAAGAGTGCATCTGGCTTTGCAGGTTCTGTTGCAGGAATAGTTGGTGGTTTAGTTGTTGGAAAAGGCATGATTTAAACTGTCTTTTAAATATGCTCCTAGATGCTTTGAATGCTGCTTGGCAGTGTGTTCCAGAACTTAGTTGCTTGTACTCAAATAAACAGCATTACCTACAGGTTTCTTATGGTAAGGTGGCATGATTATAAGTGGAGCAAGCCTTTAGCACAGTGACCTGTTTTGTTTATCTTGCTTGAATGTAGCTTGGAGGTATTACTGCCCTTTTCCTTGGAGGATCTGTGAACAACAAAAGTGTCTTGAACATTGCCTTTCTTTCTATAGGTAGCTAGTGGAGTGATTGCAAGTCTAAATTCATGTGATCTTGTGGGTGAAGGCAGAGAAGACATCTTGAGCAGCATTTTGGATGAGCTGTATTTTGTGTATGATGAATGCAGGTTCATCAAGGTATAGGCTGTTTGCATGGTCAGGCTTGGAGGTTATGAGTGTGAAGATGGTCTGCAGTTTATGTTGGAATCCAGGGTAGAGGAGGATGCAACATAGTGTTTTCATTGTGTGCAAGGCAGCTTGTTTTACATTATTAACATGTGGTTTCTGACTTCTCTTGATATTGCTGCAGGGGGGGGCTAATGTTTTTTTAGGCCATATGGTGGTAGGCTGGTATTTTTGTCATTGTCCACAGGTCAAGGTTGCTTTCTGTGTGGTATTGAGCTTTAGATGGTTATTCATCATCCACGTGTTGATAGCAAGAAGGCAATCATCATATTTTCATTTGTAGAGGTCATCCAGACCATCCATTAAAAAAAAAAAAAAAAAAAAAAAAAAGATTTGGGTGTCATCTACATAGGTGTACCAGTTGAGGTTTAATGATTTATTCAGGTTTGTTAAGGAGGTTTGTTAGATATTAAATAGTAGAAAGAATTTGATGGACACGCAAGGAGATGATTTGAAAGGTCGTGTCAACACTAGTTACCTGTGACAGCAAAACGACCAAGATTTCACTGTGCATTAGCTGAACTCCTGTCTCATCTTTTACATATTTATGGCAAACAATAAATATGTTTGTGTAGAGATTGCAGAAATGTACAGGGCATTGAGTCATGTTCTTAAGCCAACAACTTTCATGACATTTCCTATACCTGCTGCATAAGTGATTGTCAAGGCGTAAATCTACCAGTCATTCAGAAGCAATGCCCAGTCAGAAAATTCCAGATCCCAATATGACATGCTTCTTTGATTAGCATACAATGCTGGGACAGAGTTATTGCAAGTCAGGGACAACTTAGATTTGACTGACATTGCTCCAGCCTACTCTGGACTGTTGTGAAACATAGCCTGCTGAGATAATGAATCTGCTCTACAGGTCATCAGGTTCTTGCAGAAGGCAAACAGTTTGTTAGGTTGCTGTAGAGGGCTGTCAATGTCCTAACTAGCAGTAGTGTGAATCTGAAATTACCCAATACAGCCTACTACATTATACAGGGCTGCTATAACAGACTATCGTCCAAACATTATTTAATACTTAGAAAGCCCTGCCAGAGTCAACATGCTGAGGATTCATCTCCTTAAACCAAATATTGTGGAAACCATAGCGGGGCATCTGAGGATAAAAGTATTTGTATTATAATTGACCTCTCTAGACTTCTGTGCACAACATTGACTAAGATTTTCAGATTTTTGAACACTGTAATTTAAAATCTGTGAAGTATGAATCTGCTTTTTAAAATGTATTGAAACCTTTGGAATTCTGGTTTATCTAATTTATGGAAATAGCAAAAAAACTGTTATGATGTCCTGTGTAATTTACATATTAAATGCATAATATGCTGTGAACACTTGGAGGAGCTTTTTTTATTAGGAGAAGTGTGAGAACACAGAGTGGAAGGAAGTTTATGGATCCTCGCGTCTCTGGAATTTTCCTTCATAGACATATGAGGAAAATATTTAATTATCCTAAGTTTGGTGTTTGAAAGCCATCGTGGTAATAAAAGGTATTGGAATCCATGCAAGTTGCACCACAACAGACTACCCTAGATACCTTGTTTCAGAAATGTCCAGGCCTGGCAGGTTTCCATGTGTGCCCACCAAGCCCTGGTCTAAATACCGCTGCTACTAACATTGCCAGAATTGGTCAAACTGCAAGGCAAAATCTTGATCTTACCTTTTGTGAGACCACTCAGCCTTAGACTGGTCTTCTCCCAAATTTGTTGCATGCTTACCTCAAATGTTTGCTGATTCTATCTGATGGCCTTAAGACTCTGAGCTCTTTACCACTGCCAATCAGTGATAAAGTGCATGTGCATCTCCCCTGAAGCATGGTTTGATTGATAGATCCAACCTGGGCATATTTAATTTAGTAAAAGTCCTAGGAAAGAGCACTATCTTTAGCTAGGGCCTGTGCATTAAATGCTACAAGTGGGCCACCCACACAAGGTGTTTGCGCAGCAACTCTATGGCACAGCGGTCTTGCTCACGAAGAAACAACTATATTCAACATGCATTTGCAATGCAATGGGTCTCGCATTTGCTGGTGTTACAGCTATTGGCACTGTAAATTCCTAACTGGACTTTTCTTGCCACATAAATTGGACATGGCAGTGTCTAGTTGGATGAAAAACACCTAAGAGAGAAGGGAATGTTATCAATAAGCAACACACGTGGGCTTCTTTGTGCAGTAAGAATCAGTAGAAGACATGGCAAGTGTGCATTCTGCAAAGTACCCAACTGGTGATACATATGGAGGAAATAACTGCTTTTTCAACCAGAAAATGAAAAGTAAAACATTAGTTGACTAAAGTGAGCCGATCCAAAGTGCCATGGCCGCCATGAGCACGAAGGAGAGACACAAAAGGAAAAATAAGTTTGTTCACTGTCAAACATATTAGCAGTCATGCAATTATCCATGTAACAGGGTCAGTCTGCAAGGCAGTAACAAAACCTCCCCAAGGTGGGGCAAACATGAAGCATTTACCAATTAGACCAAAATATTTTTGAAAGGCAAACCCACTAAAGAGTGAAAATGATGGGCTTGAGGTGGGTGTGGTTAAAAGCCCACAATACTTACAACAGGTCAAGATGCTTGTGCGCTCAACCTAAAAAGCCTTAGGACATAATAAAACACAGGAAAACAGAATTTATGTATAAACACATCTGCGAACACATGACAAGGTGCTGTAAAACAGCCACGTTCACGTAGATTTGAATATTGAAACATTTGACCCTGGTAAAAAAAACAGCTTACAAAGTGCAATACCCGTCAAAAAAGAACTATAAAATACCTTAATGAGAAATAAACACATCAGAAAAGTGTTTTTAAATATCCTGGTTATCCCTTAAAAATATGATCTACTATGTGATGTGTATATAGGACTAAATACGAAGTGCTGTTGTGGTTGAAGCCTAATTGTGTGTACGTTCTAATTTGAATATGGATGAAGGTCAACAACACCTGTTTAATAACATTTGTAATGCTATACAAATGAGGTTGTCATATTATTGTGTAATAACAAAACAACAAAAAATAAAATAGGCATGCATATTACAATGAGGATAGTAACCACAGAAGTATTTTTAAACATTACAAAAGTTAGGCATTCAGTATACAAACTCAACTTTAAGAGGCCAATACTGCTACAAAGTCCTACCAAACTACATTTGACGTAAAGTTTAAGGAGCTGGTGTTTATCTGTATTTACTTTGCTAAGATGTTACCCCCAAATCAAGAGATGCAAGGCTTAATTTGAGTTGGTGGAATACGTGGGGGGCACCGGCACTTATTGTTTACGGCTGGCATTTATTTTTCTTCCTCAAGCATTTGCTACAAGCAAAAGATACATATAGGAGACACAGAGGAGAGAAAAATGAGGAGTGGCTGTAAATGTATTAAAGAGGCCTGAGATGGCTTTAGGATTACGCTGGCTCAGTATTCCTGCTCTCACATTAAATTGCAGCAGTCGTGTGTTTCAGAGTAGAGCTTTGGGCACCAGCACATTTTTATTTTGAAATTAAGCACTAGAGAGATGCAAATAACCCAACAGATCAGCAGCGACCCTCTGGTTTATAGCATACTATACCCAGGCCTGTCTATACAACAAACAGAGTGAATTACACTCTACTCCTCCGGGGCGTGGTTAAAAGCCCACAATACACACAACAGGTCAAAGCACTTGCATACTCAACCTAAAAATTAAACAGGACACCAGCGCGTAGCTACAACACTTTATTCCAGTTGTGTCAGCTCAAACCCACCTGCAGACAGAAGAGGCAAGGTCACAACTGACACAATGATCCATCTTGGAATTCCTATGCAGAACATTCTAAACAGATAAAATGCACACCAAGCACTAAGAAATGAAAGTATAATATGAAAAATAAACAGCATAAAGGAAAGACATACGAACAACCTAGGAATGTATAAAACATAGCAATTGCAGAAGATCATAGTCTGTTAACGAATATTTGTAAACATGCTCTAGAAAAGCCTGTTTTCTTTTAGCTTTGCTCTCCTGGTTTCTTTCATTCTGTTCCTATCTTTGGACAACTACTGCATTGAATCGGTTCACAGGTAAGTGTCTGCGGCTAGTTTAAGGGTCTCTGATGGCAAGCTCATGGTTCAGGTGTACTCCAGCACAGCCTTTCCAAAGAGCTTCAGGTTGATTCTCTTTAACAATCATCTGTAAAATCATGTTACACTTTTCCCAGCGACAGGGTCTGTTAAGAGCATGGGGATCAGTCCTTTGTTTTTTAATATGACGGTTAGGTAGGCTTTTTGCAATAGATATCTGCTAAGCCTCTGAGGGTGGGGGTGTATTTTATGAGAACACAACCTCAGATACTCATAGAGAGTTAACTCTAGAGAAGCACCCCTGCAGTAATTCTAGCAAAGCCAGTGGTCATGCTTTAGGATGGCTGAAGTGTTAGTGCACACTGCATTGATCCGAGGGCAGGCTACGAGGAAACAGCCACTTCCTTTTAGTAAAACATTAATCCAAACATTAAGGAAAAAAGGAAAAAATCCTCCTGCCTCTTTCTACTTTACTTATATTCCTGTCCAAACACAGATTACAAACTTTCAAAATCAGTGCAGGTCTTAAACGAGTTAGAGCTAATAACGTTGTAAACTCCTAACTGGATTTTTCTTGCCACATAAATTGAAAAGTAACACAGTTTCACATAAGCGAGCCATTTCAAAGCGACACACCATGAGCGTGAAGGAGACACTCAAAAGGAAAAAGAAGTTTGAGCACTCCCAAACATATCAGCAAAAGTGCAATTAGCCATGTAACCGGGTTGATGTCCCAGGCGGTAACCAAACCGCCCAAAGGAGGGACAAAGTTAAGGCATTTACCAATGATGACAAAAGATTTTTGAAGGGCAAGCCCATGAACGAGCGATGGTGATGGGCATGAGGTGGGCTTGGTTAAAAGCTCAAATAGATACCAACATTTCGGAAAAGCGCCACTATGCTCGACCTAAAAAGACACCTTATCCAGGACTAGAACAAAGCTGATGACACAGGGAGAGGACTGCAGCCAAGGGAAACGGAGCAAAGGAACTTATGGAGGAGTCTTACCAAGCGTGAAAAGTTGTAGGTCCTTAGTGGTCGGTTATGCTACCAGAAGGGTAAGACCATGTTAACCACGATAGCGAGTTGCATTATACTAGCAGTCAAGTAAATCTGCAGGTGAAAATAAAGTTTCTGTGTAGAATGTAGCATCAGTACTGTGCTCTTGCAAGGTAAACCCCATCAAATGAGGAGTTACTGTGTGAGAATGAATTCACTGGTTATAAAACCCCATGGAATAGGGGTTTAACGCAGACATTTACTACCTGCTCTGAGCAGGTCACTGTGGTAGATGTATGCTGTGGCCTCTTTGTGGGGTGAATGGGGCGAAAGGGACAGGTGGGAGCTAGGGGAGGGAAGGAGAGGCTAGGTTCTGGCAGAGGGAAGCATTGTATGAAGGGGTGTATGAATGAGTACGTGAGGGCATGGACCTGTGAGTCAATCATTGTATCATTCTATAGATAAGTGAGTGAATTACTGAAAGAATGAATGCTTGAGGCAGTGCATGCGGGACATAAAGAATAAGTGACTGTGAGGACTTCTGAGTCAACCAGTGTATCATTCTTTGGATTTGTTAGTGAGTGAGTGAGTACATGAGTGAATGAATGAGTACATGAATGGATGTTTGAGACAATGATTGAGTGCAGGAGTTGAATTATGTGAATGTGTGGACATGTGAGTGAATTAGTGAATCAATAAATTGATGAGTAAGTAAGTAGGTGGACGAGTGCCTGGATATGTGTGAGTCATTGTAAGAATGTGTGAGTGATCTCGATCTGTGAGTAAGTGTTTGGATGAGTCAGTAAGTACTGAATGAGTATATGTGTGATGAGTTTATGGATGAATGAATGAGCATAATGATGAGAAAGTGAGCAGTTTTATGGATGAGCAGGTACAGGGATATGTGATCAAATGCACCTGTCTGTGACTATATAGAATGAGAGAATAGATGGATGAGTGAATGAGCATATTGATGGGTAAGTAAGCATATGGACTTGTGAGTAATTCTGCGAATCAGTGACTGGATGTTTGACTAAATAGGTAAGTATATAGGTATGTGGGTGAATGAGTATATGAATGAATGAGTGAGTAAAAAAGGGTAACTTTGCATGCTACTGCTTGCCCCAGATGGTTGTCGGCCTGGTTGCTTTACCCATGGCTGTCTGTCTGACCCAGGTATATCAACATAACTACTATTAGCCCAAGTTTGACACTGACTGACACCTGGCTTTACATGGATCAAAACCATCCTGTAAGTCTTGGTGTGTCAGGCAGCTTAGGTCATTGGTTTGTATGCACATTACAAAGGCCTCCAATGAGGCTTTGCGAGCTGCATATCAACTTTAAGGTCCCCAGCAGGACTGATTCAGCCCTACATCCTTCTGAAGTTGTTACAGTATGTGCCACTGAAAAATAAGGACAAAGATTATTTAAGCACAAGGGGAAAATTCAGTTAGTGTTTAGTGTTATGTGAATGCCTGGGAACATTATTTTGCCCTAGAATTCACTTACTTTCCATTGAGCATGGTAGTCTTTCAAAGTGTTTGGTGCATTGATTTTTGACTTACTCCTGCAGTGTACTTTAGAATGCTTCAGTGCCATAGAAAACACTAGATGGAGGTGATACATGTCTTTAAGATTCCTGTGTGGAGAGTTGGGGGGAGAGGGGTTGGGAGGCTGCATTGTTCCCTAGCAGGGAGAATCATTACATGAAGGTTCCATGCCTTACCGTGGGTGGGTAGCCAGACCCAAAGCAGCCTTCAGTTTTATCCGGTGGATTTACTAACCAACTAATTTGCTGAATGACTTTGTATCCCAGGCTGCTTGGCTCAACTATGATGCATTACCTTCAACACCGAGGGTTGGACAGCAATGCATCTCTGATTTTACAGTTCAGAACCGACGCATCACCTACACTACCGAATCATTAATGAGACATCAGCTGTGCATCACCTCTCACATCGTTCCTTTCATCCTCCATCACAGTCAAGGCAACCCCAAACCAAGATACTGATTTCACCATTCCAAGACTGGTCCCTGTACTTGACTCGATGACCATCTCAGTCAGCTTGACTTTTCAGTTTTAACCCGGTCTAACAAAACATGATAGCCTTGTTTGTTTCTTTATGTTTCTAAACACTAGTTTAATTTATTCTTTAAAAGTGTATATCTGGATTTGTACCTATTGGATTTTTGTAATGTTGGTCTTGTTTTGTTTATTAAAATAAGCTTCATTTTCTAACCAGGTGTGTTTTTTTTGTATGATGTTTTCACTCTTTTATTGTTTTTTAGTCTTACACACATACTTCTCACATTGCCTCCTACGTTAATAATGTCCACTCTGTGCCAAGCTACCAGAGAGTGTGCACAGGTTAATTTATGGTGTGTAACTGACTTACCCTGAGTAGGATTGTGGTCCCTATTTGGACAGGGTGCATATCTCATCCAACTAGAGAACCCATTTCTAATACCTTGTGCCTTAAGGGCTTTAGGTAGTCTTTCCTTTCATGGACGATGTCACACAACTGGGGTTTTATTGTTGTCAGGAGAAGTGTGGGAACGCTGTGTGGTAGGATACTTGTCGATCCCTGCTGATTCTATTACTGTAGCTAGGTCTGCTTCCACTTTTGTATTGGGGCTCATAGTTAAAAGCCAACAAAGTCATGCAGCCTGATGGCCTGAAAAGGAATTGACAACAAGCTGCAGTGATATGATGGCCACTTTAACCTTATTTGTTCCATGATCATGAGAGACTTCTTCAGTTCCAAAAGGCCTCATAGGCTGGTAGGCTTCTAGGACTGGGAAAAAGCAAAAAACATAGCGGTAAAAGAAAGGTGGTAGCTACTGCTAATGGCCATGCACAACCAAGAGAACATTTTAGTTGCCATGTATGGTCTATGGAGAAGAGGTCTATAGAGAGAATCAAAACTATTAAGAAATACAAAGAAGATAGAAGAGAAGATAAGAGCAAGAGGAGACGTTTTGAAAATGGAAGAGAGAGAAGGAGGGACTGGAATGCAGAACCTAAAAGAAAGGGATTGTGATATAAAGATTGAGAGAGGCAGTGGGGGCAGAGATTGGGAGATTAGGAGAAAACATACAAAGTAAGAGTGAGCCTTAAAGAGCAAAATGAGAGCTCTATGCACATAGAGAAATTGTGAGTAGAGATTTGAGGTGGAATTTTTAGCTTATCATGTTTTGGCTAACACACTTAGCACAATGTGATTTCAAAGCACAATTTTGCACTTTATTTTCTAAAAGCCATCTTAGTGTAAAATCCAAAGATCACCTCTTATAGTGGGCTTTATCATTTTGATAAGGTCTAACCATTGTTACTTGATCCCCATTGCTTTTTGAAATTGCTTCCCATCCCTGTGTTATTTGTTATATATTCTGTTGGTGAGAAGGGCTGATGCCTTCTCTTTTAATGCATATCAGTCGTGTCTATATTTATTGGTATTGTTGCTGGGAAGTACAGCCTGCCTGCTGAGAAGTCCAGGTTTTATTGAGAAGGTGATTTGGCTTTCTAGTGTACATATAAATATGGCAGTCTCTTAACTGTTCCATAGCACAAAGCTTGACTTTATCTAGGAGTGGACAGATTGTTTCATTCCACCCACTGAATTGGCAGAATTTGGCAACAGTTCTGGTCAAATTCTGCCAATCACCATCTTCTAACATGGGTGATCCTGAGCAGTCGCAGTCAGAGGGCTGCTTCTTGAGTTGATTTGCTGCAATTCAAGTAGATTTTCTACTCAAGCAGGTAAAATCAGCTTGAATGGCTGTGTACTCCTGTGCACCTCATGGTGCTTTTCATGCTGATTTTTCCCTGCTGCTTGTACTACAGGCAGTAATTTGCAGAGCGAGCATCACAACATTAATATTTTCCACCCATTGGCAGAGCTCCACAGAATCTCGTGGTATTTTTAGATAGCTCTGCGTAATTCCACAGAGTGACAGCCTGAGAGGTATCCCTACTCCTACATATATATATGCACCTGTAGTAATGCAGAATGAACACTCTGAAAGTAAATATTTTCGATTCGATTCGATTCTAGTAGACATGGCAGGCTTCCATGCTTAATACATTCATCACTCAGAAAAGTGTATGCTCACCCAATCATTGTTAACCACAATGAAGGTGCCATCTGAGGGTTCTATGCAAAGATTTTATTGCATAGGAAAGAATATGGAATTCCCATTATTCTGGAAGTGGAGCACTCAGTAGCACCCAAATGGGTGAAACCATGCGAACAGCAAAGAAACAGAGATGTTATCACAGGGAAGGACCCTAAATGCAAACCATGAAACTACCACTCGGGGAAGCCACTCTAACTGGAGAAGGAACTAGAGTCCTCAGCCAGGCCACAGGCCTGCAGTGGACTGATCCCAAGTTCACATAATCACCCATACTTTACCTTTTCTACAACACCTTTTGCACAGGCTGCCTGTAACTATGAGGGATCTATGCCAATGTCAGAGCTGGCTTGAAGTTCATTCAGTTTTGACTGGTGCTTTGATGAAATATAATTGAACTAGCCATCATTTGGCACAACCTTACAGTGAAATTTATCCTAGGGCCTTGCCAAATTCTCCTGTAAACTGACATTTAAATCATGTTTAGTTTTCACCACTGTTGCACCCCCTATACTGAGTAAAACAAACCGTTTGCCCCTAAATCCCCCAAAATGCTTTTTAAAGTTATGCCCCACGATCTCTGTGAAGTAATTTTAAATTCTCTTATGAAGTTAGTTAGCATTAGGAAGCTCCCTACTTTATAAAGAAGATGTACTATCCTAAATTTACGGGTGATAAAGTATATCCTTTTGGGCCTCCCAGGTGTAATCATTTCCTCATGCAGAATGTCCAAAGTAAAACATCTAAAGCGGATAAATTACAGTGTGGAGGCTGGACATCCACTACCTGAGGTAAGCGGTAGGGAGGTCTCTGTACTGAGGCTAGCTTTTTTTTCTACAACAAAAGAGCTTGATATGTTTTTCACTGAACAAAGTTTGAACAGGTTAGAAAATACACAAAGTTGCTGGTCAGTCTACTTTACAACTTTACACCCTTCTACTTCAAATCCAATCTAATTGACGGAATTTGAATTTGGATGGTGGAAAGTTGATGAAGTGTGATTGAATATGTACCTTAAAAAATCCCCATAATCCCCATATACCTTCACATAGAATCAAACAGTGTGCACCTTAACATTGAAACCAGAATATCAATGGCACAAAATATTGAGGACAGAATATCCAACTGAAATGCACAGTGAGTCCGATGGGTCCCCTTGGAATATTGAGGGCACAAGGGGTGAGGGACCCCAGAGCACAGCTGGATCTAAGGTGCATTAGTTGTTGCGTCTGGGTGCAGAGCGAATTGGTAAACCAAGAGCTGTGTGCAAAGGTGCCCTTGGAAACAGGAGGTAGTTCACTTTGAGGGTCGCTTGCAGGTCACTTTGGTGGGAGGTCCTGGTGTTTTCCCCCTTGACTGGGACTTCCTCCTTATCTTTTTTCAGTTAGGAGTGGACTGTTCCTCTGGGTGTCCAATGTTGGGGGTCCAGTACTAATGGCTATTGCCCTGTTCAGCCACTGGAGGACACAATGCCATCAAACCTTGCAGGGTCGGTCCTCCTGGTTTGCCAGGTGAAATTTGCTCTGGCTGTGGCATCTGGTTCCTTGGTCAGCAGCCAGTGAGGGAACTGGAATTCACTAGCTTTTGGGTCTTTGATGCAAAAGAGTGATGCATGAAGAGAGATCAGCAGTGATTTTTAAAAGACTGGAGGTCCTCTGGGGGGTTTTAGAGTCTGATCAATGGCTGAGCAACCCCTCAGTGGCGATTATCAAGTCCTGGGTGCAGCAGGCAGGGTTTGGCGCCTTTTTCTTGATGCAGCAGGACTTCAGTTCTCGAGCCTTGGGTTTCCTAGTTGCTAGTCTTCTTATGTCCTTGGAAGCCCAAATCTCTGATTTGGGGGTAGCCACTAAAAACTGTATTTAGTGGGTATTTAGGGGAGTATGTAGTAGTGACTAACGGGTCATCTACCTCAGGGTGGCTACACCAATTATCTGACCACTTCCTGTGGGCAGAGGTAACTTCCCTATCCCTGATAGGCTATTTTCCTACAATGTAAGATGGAGGAAAATTAAATAGAGGGGTCACCTAGCATGCTACACCTTAGTGGTGGTGCAAACTGGTGGTGGCCACTCCTCCTGTCCTTTCTGTGTTTGCTCGCTGTTGCTCCCACTAAAAGTGGGGGTTTGCAATGTGGCAGCCATGTGCTGCTAGCAGCAGGCCTGGAGGTTGAGTTTCAAAGGTGGTAAGCCCTTTGAAGCTCGTTATCAGTGCAGTGCACATTCCTAGAGGGAGGTGTGACACCTCCACCCAGGAAGGGCTTTGTTCTGAGACCCAGAGAGCAGGAGCTCTCACCCAAGGGTTCCAGAATCGTGTCTGGTGGTGACAGACTGGTTGTGATGGCCAGCAACTACCCCAGTGTTAGTTAGCTTTGCAGGCGTCACCTCCAAGGTGACCCCTGGGTACATTTTGCAGTATATCCAATACTGGTACCAGATTGGATTTATCATTCTGAGTTCTTTAACACCAAACAACCCAGGGCAGAGAGCATTCATTATGTAGCTGTAAAACTCGTACTGACAAGTGTCCAGCACATGCATTTAAAATGGCTGCTCTGTTCACTTACTATGCACCAGGTTTGTAAGGACATAGTAGGGGCATTTTGCTCATGCAATTATGCCCTCACACACAGTATAGTACACCCTGCCTTAGGGCTGCAAGGCCTGCCAGAGGGGTGACTTACCTATATTGCATGCAGTGTGTACTGGACAGGGCACAGGCTGTGGGCCATGTTGAGTTTGCATTTTATGATTGTACCAGGACACTCAGCCTGCAATGGCAGTGCTGGGTGCATCTGGGTGCATGGCCCGTGAGGGTGGCACAATGTGTGATGTTGCCCTTAGGGGCCTACTGTTAGTACCCCATGCCCTGGGTATCTAAGTACCATTTACAAGGACTTTTAGCAGCCCCTAATGGTGTTACCAATTGTATCAATACTTTTGCAATTTTAGGGAAAGAGCACTGGCACTGGGGCCGTAGTTAGAAGGATCCCATTGCACTCCAGTCCAAGTCGCATCCAGAAACCAGGCAAAAAGTGTGTGTGTTGGGGGGGGTACTGCAAAAGGGTGCCAGTTCACAACAAAATATTACTGAGTACAGTGTTTCTATATATTACTCCACATATATGTACCTATGCAATATAGATATCTTCAATGCATGTAGATGTGGAGTTAAGAATAATAAATCTATAGTTCCTTTCCGAATTCTCTTCTCAATATTCTTCTACCACAGTATTTTGGTACAACAATTTAGTAGTACAACCAGTATTTCGGAAAGAATACACCTATATAGCACAGCTTTAATGAGGGCCATGCACTACAAGTTCAATCCCATCTTCCAGCGTGTTCCTTCTCTTAAACGTCTCTGTAAACATGTGCCTTCTGGCTTCATGATGTGTAATATTCTCCCAGGGAGTGTAGAGTGGGGCAGCTGGATAGCAGCCTGGCCTCAAGCGCTTTGTTTGTCTGAACATTTTCCAGTAATCTCTCTTCATCTGCGATTTCTGCACTGTCTCGATTCACACCTCCCTTTAAGACAGGGATCAAGCAGTGCTGTCAGAACGTACAAACCTCTCCCTTGTTAAGGCTCGCACAAATCCAGAGGTCATGTTGCGTTTTGAAACTCTGCCTTCAACCCTAAGACTTTACCAGAGCATCATCTTTTTATTTTGAAATGCTTTTTGCATATGGCGGAAATACAGGCAACACTGCAGAGGTTGGGCATTACCAGAAATGTCACTTTCAATTTCGTAGAAAAAACTGTATTTTCTCTTTATCAGTTTCCAGTAACTTCTTATTTTCCATCAAAGTTAGCTCTGCGAAGACTATATTGACTGGCTCTACACGTAGCAATTATCACCGCATGTCTTTTCAAACATAAAAGGCAATGGCTGCAATAGAGTCATTTGTTGAGTTGTGCACGAATGTTTGTACCTAGACTGTGTGTAACTCAGGTTTTTTAATGTGTGAGAAGGCCTTTTTCTGTGAGTTTTAAATTTTGAAATCTTGCTGTGGAAAGTGAAATAAGTGGAAACAATCTGACGGTGTTTTACATATTTAGGCAGATTTTGTGAAGGGATGAGGACGCCCAGAAGTGCCTTGACAAAGGGCAGGATTTGCCTGTAGGGTAATCAGGTAGTACCCAAATAACTAGTCTGACAGGCCCGTGTGTGGGTAATTTTTGGCTGTTTGTATGCCTGTTTTATGATCTACTGGGGCGGTTTTCATTCTTGGTTTTACTGCTAATACTACAAACACTGTCTGGAACAACCACAAATGCATCCAGTCTCATATACTTTGTAAAACACCCATTATGGTTTACAGGATCCGAACTGCACCAATTTCTAAACATTGTCCACGTTTTTGGATATCTAATTCACTAATGGGGGCCACTTTAGTTCTGAAGCCTAGGCTATTTACTGCCCTAGGCCGACCCTGCCTTTATGGTGTTCACGTAGAAAATATTTACCTTAAATTTCCAGTGTGACTGTCATCTGTTGAACATTAACTTGTCATTGAACGTTCAAAGTTCTTTCCAGCCGCTGCATCTGGACAACCTCCCCTCACTACCATCTGATATGTGTCGCTCCGCCAGTTGTTTTTTAAGCTTGTTCGGCTGACAATGACATTCAACGACTTTAGCAGGACCGGCTTACTTTGTGCGCACCATGCTGGTTGACATTTTAACTTCTTAGCTGGTGGCTTCTCCGTCACAACCCCTTTGATGCACTTGATTGTGACTGATGTAAACAAAACTATCTGTTGCGCACCGCAAGAATATTTGATTTGGTTTGGATTTGGTTAGGATTAGAATAAGGCGGGAAGATCTTTTGACATTTACAAAGACGCCTTTTAGCCAGATTGAATGGAACGCTTTTGAGGAACTAATGCAAATTTGCCTCGCTTTCAGTGTGATGCTGTAAAGTATCAATTTTATACATGTGCCCAGTGAAAACCTCAACACTTAGAAGATTTTTTTCAATTAAATGATTTTCAATGAAGATTAACTGGCCAAAAACAAAAAAAGTAAATTTGTAATGAAATGTACACATCAGTAGTATTGAAACTGTGAGAGAGAAACTCATGTAGTAAAACAACATTTTGTCATTTAATGTTAAAAGACAGAATAGAAAAGGGAAGACAGAATGAACTTTTTGATGATTTTTTTGACTATGCCATTTTGATGCGAACAGAATGTGATGGGATCCATTGATTGTTTATAAAAAAATATCTGAAGAATTATAATCATCGGCAACGAGAGATGAGTGAACTCACATTGCAAGAGGTAATTTGAACTGACGAATTCTGAAAAAATGTGTTTTGTAAGTAAACAATATACATAACACTTAAAAGAAAAGTCTGTGATGTGTGCAGTAAATTTTTTAAATGACAATGTAAATGAGAACGTTTACACAGTGCCCAGCCATTGATTAAGATTGCAGTATTTGTGGAGAAAAAGGACGTTTTACCAAGCCATTTTGGAACTAAAAAGAAAGGTGTGAAAGGCTGATTTGCAGTGCATCAGTGTGTGGCTCTGAATGTGCAGTGTTTAGAAAAAGTATGGAGTTTTAGATATCGAGTTACAGAAATAAAGGAAAAAATATTATGATACAAAAGTATTGTGATGCAGAAATATTGTCAATTGTATTGATTTTTTTGGATAAGTAATATCATTGTCAAGAATATTGTTGTTGTAATTGTTTTCAATAGGTATAAAAATATTGTTTTAAATGAGCTTTGTGTGTTTTAGCACACATTAATTTTATGTGTAATTATTGTTAGTATAATGGTAATATTTTTAATATAGCTCGTAAAATTAAGTGATTTATAATTTTTAGCTGAATAGCTAACACTAATTTATAGTGTTGTAGCAGGTTGCGAGGTTTGTAGGAGTGTAGGGTACGACGTTATTTAAGTAATAATTATTATTTAATTGATGATTCATTATGTAAATTGTATAAAAAAAAAGTTTTTCAATTATATATTAGGTGTGAGCTGCTGTGATTATACAGTTATAGGGTGGAAGTTAATGAGGTAATACTGAATTAACAATGAATTATTAATGAATTACTTAACTGATTATTAATTAAGTGATCTGTAAAATAATTACATTTTTTGTTTATAAATTAGGTGTGAGCTGCTGGGTTTGCAGGGGTATAGAGTGGAATGTTAATTAACTACTTATATTACTTTATTATTGATTATTGTATTATGAATTATGTAAAATGTACATTATTATAGTGTTTACATTATAAATTAGGTATGGGCTGCTGGTTTTGTAGAGGCATAGGGCACAAAGTTAATTATGTAATAATTCATGAACAAAAACATATTAATTTATTAATAATTATTCAATTAATTAATTATGTTAATTGCACTAGACTTATTTATTTGAGTTAAATTTTAAGTGCTGCTCGGTTTGTGGGGCTATGGTGTGGGATGTTAAGTAAAAATAAATGTCACTTTTCTAAACTGTTTACGACTCATGTTATGTCGGCTAAATTCCTTCCACCAATTACATACGGAAGCGCAGCCCAATACCGGAAAGATGCTAGCTTTCTGGAAAGGCAGCAAATAAAAATCTATAAGCAAGTCTTCAATCTTCCTCGCTCTGCTTCCCCTGCACAGATAAGGCTGGAATTTGGTCTAACACAACAACAGCTCGACAGGAAGGCCCACACAATAAAGATCTGGTACAAAATAAGTAAAAACACTGTCAGCCCGCTAGTAGCGGCACTATGGAGTTCAGTAAGCGGCAATCCTAATTCAGTATACAATAGATACCTGAACAACTCCTTGCAAGAGACGAAAACAAAGTACCTATGGGATTCCAACATGTCGTATTCCCTTTTGTGTAGAGCGATAAAAAAGGAAATAAGTATCCAATCTTTTCTAGATGATAAAGCTAAACTTGCGCAACGCTCACACGCCTGGCTGGTAATGCACAATTATACCAACATGGCCCCATCACAATACCTGGCCGAAACCTTCACACTTCACATCAAGCTTCGCTTCTTGACTCTGCGTTTGGGAGCATCTACTGGTAGAGCGGATCAACCATCGTGGAAGAATAGAGGAGAGACTTCCTGCAGGCTATGCAAAGGCCTGAAAGAAGATATGGTTCACCTGATTTGTATTTGTCCAGCCTTAAAAGAACCCCTTACACAACTATTAAAACCGCTTTTTATGAGAAATGGGACTCGTTCCTGTCGGTCAGCGGTGATGTCAATGTTTGATCCTAATGATGCACAATCAATATGCAAATTTATCAAATTCTTGACTGCACAACAAAGACGTAAACCTGCCATCCGGGATGCATACTTAATCACACACTTTTTTGCATCTTAGAATTAAGAAACTGATTTTAGATCCTCGCATGGTTTCATGGCCAAGGAATATACGGAATTTTATAGAATTTTTTAGATGTTTTATCTTTAAACGTGTTGTATTATGAGATGATTGTTATGGTTTTTATTAACTAAACAATAAAGAGTATTATTATTGTTGTTCTTATACTCATGTAAATTGTTTAATTCCCTTTTTTATCTACTTTTTGGTTAATTAATAATATTCCTAATAACAGTTTCATATTTGATGTAAATTAGTATTGTAGTTCAACTATATTAAGTGTTTGTAGTGAAGTACTGTACTGCTTTCCCTACTGTTGCGCAAACTTGAGTGGGAACAGTAAGTGTTACCCCTCCACAGTCCAACACTTTCCCTACTGCTGCACAGACTGGAGTGGGAACAGTGAATATAACAACTATGAAGTCCAATGCTTTCCCTACTGGTGTACAGACTGGAGTGGGTATGCTAAAATGTATCCCTTTGAACTACAACAGTTTTCCTACTGTTGCACAGACTGGCGTGTGAATAGATCAAACCCCCCTGAAGTCCAACACTTTCTCTAGTGCTGGACAGACTGGAGTGGGAATAGTAAGTTTAACCCCCACCCCAAAGTCCAACACTTTCCTTACTGTTGCACAGACTGGAGTGGAAGTAGAAAATGTAACTCTTTTAATGTCCAGCATTTTCTTTACTTTTGCCCAGACTAGAGTAGGAATAGTACCTTTTACCACTCTGAAGTTCAACACTTTCCCTACTGTTGCACAGACTGGAGTAGGTCAAGCAAATCTTACTCCTCCGAAGTCCAACACTTTCCCTACTGTTTCACTGTCTGGAGTCAGAATAGTAAATCATTCCCCTTTGAAGTCCAGTGCTTTACCTACTGTTGCACCGAGTGGATTGGGAATAGTAAATCTTACCCCTCTGACATACAACACTCTACCTACTGTTGCATAGACTGGAGTCGGAATAGTAAATCTTACCTCTCAAAGTCCTGTTTTTATCCTACTTTTGCATAGAATAGAGTGGGAATGGTAAATTTAACCTCTCTGGAAGCCTAAACTCTGACTACTGTTGCATAAACAGGAGTAGGAACAGTATATCTGTTATTTCCAGACTTCAACACTTTTCTTAATATTGTTTAAAAATATATATACATCTGTTTATGTAAGAATAGTATATCTGTCATTTCCCAACTTCAACACTTTTCTTAATTTTCTTTATAAATATATATACATCTGTTTATGTAATTATATATATATATATATATGTGTGTATATATATATATATATATATATATATATATATATATATATATATATATATATTTATATATATAAATATATACATATATTTATTCTCAGAAGATGCCGGCAATGCTGGGGTGCCACTGCAGGAGTGGCATGTAGTGTTGGGCCTCACATTTTGCCCTAAAAGTAATTTTCATTATGTGGAGACAAGGATTGATCTATTTAAATTCATCCATAAATTGAAACTAGCTATGTTTTTTCCAAGATGGAGCCTAAAATACAATCAGAAGCAACTCAGACTCAAATATCTGACCTAACGATCAAACAAAAAGTTGATTTTAAAAATGTGTATGATCTAACACAACCTACAAGGAGATGAGCTTACTGAGACACAAGTATTGATTGAACTAGATATTAATACAGAGGGCCATAGTTTTACCAAGTTTAACACGAGGTCTAAGTTCTGTCCCAATTTGATACCAGGAAACAAGATTGATACTTTTCATGAATGAGTAATGGCAGACTTGGAAAAGGTAAAAAACGTGCAAACCCCAAAGAAAATCTAAGTAGTGGATAACAGGATGTACTCAAAAAATGTATTGACAATAAAAGGTTAGAAATCAAACCAGCAGACAAGGGAGGGAATATAATTCTTATGAAGGAAAGTGATTATATAGAAGAGGCCAAGCGTCAACTAAATGTAACCTCAAATTATTGCAAATTGTCAGAAAATCCCCTCAATAATTTGACAATGGATCTACATAAGAGACTCAAAAGATGGTACTCAGAGAATTAAAGCATTCGTAGATAGTGAAATTATGCCAAAGGAATAATATATTCATCTTCAATCATCAGATTTGTTGTCAGACATGTTATCAGCAATGGGAGTTTCCTTCTCTCCAAGCTACACGAACCTCATGATGGGTTGGTGGGAGAAGCATGTGGCTTAGAGAGAAGAAAACGATGAGTACATGAAAAAATCTGTCAGTTGGCTTTGTCATATAAACAATCTATTTCTGATTTGGAATTGCTCAGAGGTACAATTTGAGGAGTTTTTTTTAAATACTAAATACAAATGACTTAGGTTTACAGTTCACACATAAAACGAGGCAGACTGAAATTTAATTTCTGGTTGTGAAAGTATACATTGAGGAAAATCAAATACAGACAACATTACATCGCAAGGTTACAGCAATAGTGTTCACCACGGGTCGAGCTTTGATCAGGGATCATTAAAGAAAAGTATCCCCTATGGTGAATTTATTAGGATGATAAGAAATTGCTCCAATGTGAATGAAATGGAGAGCAAGTACAGGGAGACTGAACAGAGATTCCTAAAAAAAGAAGATACAAACATTGGGATATCAAACAAGAGGGAAAAAGAGCAAGATCCCTGACCCATGCACAGACACGTACTAGCAGACAACGCTCAGCCAATGAGGTGGAACACATGACCATCAGGCTAATTCTGACATATAGCAAAGAGAATCACAAGATCCTAAATATTCTGAACAAATGTTGAAGTGTGATTAAGAAAGATCTGGATACTGGACAATTAATAGGGGTGTGACTGGGTGTGAAGTATAGAAGAGCACCTTCACTCAAGGACTGCTTAGTAAAAAACACTTTGAGCTAACAACATCATGTAACCGGTTACAAGAGAAAAATAAGGGCTTTGTATGCTGCAGAAGTGCAAGGAGTGTTGGACTGGTATTAACAAGAAGGAAATTCTTGACTTTAAGGAAAGACAATTCATATAAAAGAAACTGTAACATGTGACACGTCATTTGTGGTATACATCATTGAATGTCTTTGTATACTGAGGTATATGTGGAGTACGATATGTCCTTTGAAAAAACGGATACTTGAACATATAAGAGCATTCCAGAATGGAGACATGAGCTACACCATGGCAAAACACCTACAATTTAATGATGGAGCGGATTGATCACATATGCGCTATTATGGTGTATGAAGAAACATGAAAGGGGAGATAACAGAAATACTCAAAACAACAAAAATCAAAACAA